>NC_060124.1:204522912-205254579 GCF_021461395.2 Schistocerca americana | reverse complement strand
AATTTTGCAGTGGGCTTCTGACGAGTTGTTGAGTCCGTGCGGCGTCGAGTTGCTGCACTACGCCGGGAAAAAGGAGGTCCGACACGATATTAGGAGGTATTGTACGGCTTATGTTACCTCAAGGTATTCGAGCTTCATTGTGTCATACTAACTAGCTGGTAGACGTAAACTACAGATTGCAACGAAGGCTGTATACGGAAGGAAGCGACTAAACGATACTAAATGGATATTCAACTCAGAATACGTATTTCCAAGTTACTGAGTGTGTATGTGTGTGTGTGTAGGGGTGGTACGAGTAGCAGGGTTGTGACTTGTGGTGGAGGAGGGGGGGGGGGGAGGGAGGGATGCACTCGCACGCTATCCTTTTCTGTGTTAGAACGAAAAAAAAGTCGACTCACGTTTGTAACACTCTAGCTAAATCCCCATTCAGCTGCCCAGTTTTAGGCTTCCTCCTGTTTCCCGTAATCTCTTAGGACGAATGCTAGGTTGAAACCATTGGAAAGCACACAGGCGATTCATTTTACCGTCCTTCCGAGTATTTTCTGTGTCTCATATGACCTCTGTGTAGACGGAACTTCCCTCCCTCCATCAGATATAGTCCATTAAAAGAAACTTTATACTATGTGTAACTAATGATGCTACAAATAAAAAAAAAGAAACTTTATACTATGTATAACTAATGATCCCACAAATAAAAAATTAAAGTTTCAGACAACTGCACATAAGCAGCTATCTCGTCAAAAGAGTCCGGACATCCTTATGTTACGCAAAATTGATGCCTATATGTCACGCTAGAAGGGCACGCAAGTATAAGCGGAGGCGGGAAATACTGTGTTGTCAGCAGAGAAGGAGTACAGGCAGAATGGGACTGTCGGGACAGCTCCTTAACTTGGAACATGGACCGGTCATCATTGTATGTCATGTGAGTAACAAACCCATCGGCGACATTTTAGCCCTTCTAAAGCTGCCCAACTGTTGGTGTTGTGATTACTAAGTGATAGCGCGAAGGAGCAGTCACAGCAAAAACAAGGCCAGACAGATCTCATGTTATGAGAAAAGGGTGAGAAAAGGGACCATTTAGCACCGCCGAGAGTGGCTGTAAAAATCGTGTGAAATCAGCAGAGGGAATCACTCGTGAGTTCCAAACAGCTACCAGCAGCCCAGCTAACACTGTGACTATTTTTGTTGTTGATGTGGTCTTCAGTTCTGAGACTGGTTTGATGCAGGACTCTATCCTGTGCAAGCTTCTTCATCTCCCAGTACCTACTGCAGCCTACATCCCTCTGAATCTGTTCAGTGTATTCATCTCTTGGTCTCCCTCTACGATTTTTACCCTCTGTGCTACCCTACAATACTAAATTGGTGATCCCTCGATGCCTCAGAACATGTCCTACCAACCGATCCCTTCTTCTAGTCAAGTTGTGCCACAAATTTTTCTTCTCCCCAATTCTATTCAACACCTCCTCATTAGTTATGTGATCCATTCATCTAATCTTCAGCATCCTTCAGTAACACCACATTTCTAAAGCTTCTATTTTCTTTTTGTCTAAACTATTTATCGTCCACGTTTCACTTCCATACATGGCTACACTCCGTACAAATACTTTCAGAAACGACTTCCTGCCACTTAAATCTATACTCGATGTTAACAAATTTCTCTTCTTCAGAAACGCTTTCCTTGCCATTGCCAATCTACATTCTATATCCTCTGTACTTCGACCGTCATCAGTTATTTTGCTCCCCAATTAGCAAAACTCATTTACTACTTTAAGCGTCTCATTTCCTAATGTAATCCCCGCAGCATCACCCGACTTAATTCGACTACATTCCACTAATTCGACTACATTCCATTAATTCGACTACATTCCATTAATGTACAAGGCCAATCCTCTCATCTGTCAAATAGCAAAGCTAGCGTCCCCTATCTTGCTCCTGAGATGCCTTCCTCTTTATCTATCTCTATTAGCCACGCAATCTTCTTTTCCTTTATATTTCCTTAATTATGTTTCATCATGTCTCTCTATTCTTCTCCTCCCTTCACCATGAGTCACCCTCATACTCCCTGCTGCTAGCACTCCTGTCTAAAATCTGTCTCTTCAATCATGTCTAATTATAACAGTACTTATGAACTACGAATATAAACTCTATATGTATGTATTTTTCCAGGTGTGTCTTTCTAATTGTTTATTTCACTTTTTGTACTAGATGTAGTTTAACATGCCTACTAAAACATATGAATGTAAAATAAGTAGAACGCCTGGTTAGATGTAAGAGAGGGCCTGATGGCCCTAATCTTGCCAAGTTAAATAAATAAATAAATTATCTTCCTTTTGCTTTTGTTGATGTTCATCTTATATCCTCCTTTCAAGACACTGTCCATTCCGTTCAGCTGGTCTTCCAGGTCCTTTGCTGTCTCTGACAGAATTACAATGTCATCGGCGAACCTCAGTTTTTATTTCTTCTCCATGGATTTTAATTCCAACTCCGAATTTTTCTTTTAATTCCTTCACTGCTTGCTCAATATACAGATTGAATAGCATCGGGGATAGGCTACAACCCTGTCTCACTCCCTTCCCAACCACTACTTCCCTTTCATGCCCCTCGACTCTTATAACTGCCATCTGGTTTCTGTACAAATTGTAAATAGCCTTTCGCTCCCTGTATAGTGTGCAGTTAAAAATAATGAGGTGGAAGGCTTGAACTCTCTTCAGAAGCCTCACATTTGCGTACTCTCAGCTAAGTGAGGCTTGAGGTGGTGAAGACAGCGACGCCACTGGGCAGTGGATGAGTGGAAGGGAGTGATTTGGAGGGCTGAATCACGCTGTACCCTGTGGGAATCCGATGGGAGGGTTTGCGTTTGGCGAATACCTGGAGAACGTTACCTGCCATCGCACGTGGTGCCAGCAGTGAAGTACGGAGGAGGTGGTGTCACGGTATGGGGGTGTTTTTCTTGGTTAGGGTGTGGTCCCCTTATTGCACTTACAAAAACGCTAAATGCTGAAGGATATGGAAAACTTTCACGGCATTGTGTACTGCAAACAGTAGAGGAGCGGTTCAGAGACAATGACTATTTGTGTCAGCAAGACAATGCACACTTTAGTTAAGTATCATCTGCGCTGTAATGTTTCGCGGACAGTAATATACCTGAAATAGATTAGCCTACCCAGAGCCCCGAACGTAATCCAACAGAACGGCTTTGGGATGTGTTAGAACGTCGAATTGATTCCAGACAGGTTCCAGACTTGCCTGCAACACCGCTTCCTCCCGTGGTTTTGGCTCTTGAGACAAATCGGGCAGCCGTTCCTCCACAGATATCCAGACACTTCACTGGAATTGTCTCCCGCAGAGTTTCAACCGTCATAAAGGTGAACGGCGAGCACAACGCATATTAATGTTCACTAGCAGACATCCGGATATTTTTGCTCACATGAACTATTTCGACGCTACAGTGAGCTAGAATAAAGCATCCCTTAGCTGAAGACTGTGAGATTTATTTAGAAAAGAATGACATGTTTCAGAGATTAAAGTTCTTTTATTTTTGTATTTGTTGATACAATCACGTGAGGATTTCACAGTGCTGTAACCGGTTTCGACCAGTCAGTGGTCATTTTTCGTCTAAATTCTCATTGTGCAAGCTATTACCGTTGCGTCGTCATCAATACTAAACAATAACAGGGGTCACATTCGGTATTGTTGACAACGTAACGGAAACTGCTTGCAGCATGTCTGAAGATTAACACTGGGTGGTCGAAACCGGTGCCAGTATTGTGAAATGCATCTGATGGTCCAAAAATATAATCATAAAAGTGAGATTTGTCACATGTTTGAGGTGTTATCAGCCAGCTACCCTGCAGTGGAGTGTGTGTTGTTTCCTCAGATTCAGACTGTGAGCCAGATGAGGCCTCGAAGTAGGAACCTTACCTTTCCTAAAAAATATTTCTGTTATTCAGCACTTAGTCCACAGCCGGCCTGTGTGGCCGAGGGGTTCTAGGCGCTACAGTCTGGAACCGCGCGACCGCTACGGTCGCAGGTTCGAATCCTGCCTCGGGCATCGATGTGTGTGGTGTCCTTAGGTTAGTTAGGTTTAAGTAGTTCTAAGTCCTACGGGACTGATGACTTCAGCAGTTAAGTCCCATAGTGCTCGGAGCCATTTGAACCATTTTGAACTTAGTCCACAGAATTTATAATAAATATACTCAATGATTTAAACTAAACGAAATTACTTATTGTTATCATCATCGGTTTCCTGCTCCAGCTCCCCGGGTGTGGTGTACGAGCATTCTCCACTTTCGTCAGAACATATATAATTCGTCTCTCAGAACTGTACCCAAGCTGACTCGTCTTGTTCTTACATCCTCCTTCAATTGGTCCAGCCACCTATACCTCGATCGTCCTACTGGGCTTCTATCAATCACACGTTTGTGTAGCCAATGTTTTGCTGTCCTTCCCTCGTCCATTCGTTTGACGTGGTCAAGCTATTTCAGACAACTACTTGTCACTTCTCTCAGCCGGCCGGTGTGGCCGTGCGGTTCTAGGCGCTTCAGTCCGGAACCGCGTGACGGCTACGGTCGCAGGTTCGAATCCTGCCTCGGGCATGGATGTGTGTGATATTCTTAGGTTAGTTAGGTTTAAGTAGTTCTAAGTTCTAGGGGACTGATGACCACAGATGTTAAGTCCCATAGCGCTCAGAGCCATTTTTTTAACTTCTTCTTTCAAGCGTATGTGCACTCCAACTTCTTCCCTTATTTTATCATTCCTAATCTTATCTTTTCTAGTTTTCTGGCTCATAGATCGTAATTTCATTACAGCGGCTTGCCGTTCGTTGTCGATCTGTTTGGGTGTAGTGCAGGTTGACTGACCACATGTTACTATTGGGATATAGTATGACTGATTGACTGAAGGAGAGTCTGCTTTGATCTTAAGGAGACTTATTCGTTTCAGAGCACACTTCAAACGTGGTCGTAGGATGGGGCTGAGTGTTGACTTCAGTTACTGATCTCATGCTGTATCCATGCTTATCATTTGAAATGATGCACGCAAGATATTTATATTGGTCAACTGTTTCCAGCTGTGTATCTTCCAGGCTCATTTTTCCTTCCTTGTTCTGTTGTTGATAGACACTGAAACCATTTATGATTTATTTATTAATCCATGTGATATTACATGATCATTCGAGGTGCCTAGACTCTCCTGAACTTCTTTATTTGTTATTACTCCAAATTATTACATCATCTGCAAATACAAATGCGTTGGTGTGCTTATTGTTGTTCTGCTTCACTCCTTTCATAACTTCAGCCATGACTGTGATAAAGGTTAAAGGGGAAAGGGACTGCCTTCCTGAAGTCCTTCGGTTGTTTGGAATCAATCAAAATTACCATTTGTTACACTACGTATTGTCTTTTATATAGTACTTGAGATTTTTTTAAATTCAATGATCTTGTAAAACATGGCAACGTACTCTCATTTTATAACTATTACTATTGTCACAGATTATAAACACCATGCCAATGGATTCGAAGCAAAATACTGAGAAATTAATATATTAAGCACCTACTGTAACTGTTTGGGCGAATACATGCTCCTCTTCCGGTTACCAATTACGCGAAATAATCGAAAAGTAGGTTACCAAACCCTAAACCAGTCACACACTAAAATAGCTGGATCTGAGGTCAACACAGGAATCCCCTATGCTTCTCCTGAGAAAGGTCTCTTTTGGGGAGGTGTGCCATGCATTCCCTCCGACATGTTACTAGATGCCAAGCATTTATTGATGTCCTTTGAATGAGTGCTTCTGTAGTGTTGTGTCGCGTTTGTCTCGTTAGGGATGAACATGGAATGAAAGGAACGTACAAGTTGAAACTAGATGCACGTATACAGCCTATTTCTCCCAAATAGCAGCAATGGGCTGCTATAATTACCATCCCTTGACAATGGACTCATAACCATCAACACTGCCACATTCTCTTTTGCCCTGAGACACAGACGAGAGGTTTGGGCTATCCCAGGACATATGTGCAAAGAGTGGTAGTCAAGTGCTTTACAGCGTAATCACCCCTCTCTTTGCTGTCCAAATGTCAATGATCAAAATTCGTTCCACCTCCCGATTTCGAATCAGCTACTTTCTGGTCGAAAGTCATATCTCTTCGGGGTCTTTTCAAGAGGCTGTAAATGTAGCTTAAGCGTCTTTCAATGTATTTCTAAGAATAGTTATTTAGTGAACGTCAGGCAACTCACCTGTATCATCAACTGGTACTTCGCTCCAGCACTGGTGACCCTATATAAAAAAGAAACAAAATTACATTCTGTTACGTGACAGAACTGAGAATATCTCAATGCAATACATTGTAAGCATACTACGTATTCGACATTTTGTGACATTCACTCGTGCAGAAATGATCCTTTACAGCATCTTGATCAACAGTGGTAGCACCAGGGCTGGTTTAAGGCCCAAAGGACACAATCAGCCGCCAGAATCCAGATTGGTACAGTTATCTGGTATGAAACTACGTTAAACTGCGAGAAATTCTGTCCAAAGAGTCACTGGAAATTTACACAATGCTGTGAATTTACCTGTAAGTGTTGACAGCTTACTCATAAAGACGAGACCAGAAGAGAGTTTTGCTAACGTGATAACGGATGCAAAAGTTCTTGCAGACAAACTTGGAAAAGAAAATTCGTCCCAGGAAAGACAAGAAGCAATTTACCAAGGAGTCTAACACTGAACCTATTCATGAAGATGAAGCAGAGTACTACTCTAAGGTAAAGGTTTTTTACATTACTCTCGATTCAGGTATCTACTCACTAAAAGATAGATATGAGGATGTGGGCAGTCATAGTAGAAGCTTCAGCTATCTATAGGATATTCATATTCTGTAGATGCGAGGTGATGGTAAACTAAAACCGTCTACGTTGCTCTTCAGGCTGTGGTAAGTGATGGTGATGAATATGGCGTCAAAGCGAATGAGCTCAGTGCCCATTCTTCCTGGTGGACGTACTTCACAAAGCAGTTTTATTGACAATTTCCCCCAATACTTTTATAAGCTTATGAATTATTCTGGCCTTACCTGTATCAGTAGATAGCGGTGAAAGATGATTTCCAAAACTAAAGTTGATGAAGACACACCTTATCTCAACCCTTTCTCATGAACGACAGTATTAACTTAGGCCACTTAATCCATTCTCCTCAAGATACCATTTCAGATTCTGTTTTAAAATATTTTGCTAGAGTAAAGGATAGAAAGGTTTCAGTACCATGTTCACATCCAAAGGATATACTGAACAGCTGTAGGAATTATGCGTGACTTAACTAGTCTCACATTTTTGTGTTTTCCTTTTCAGTTTTAAACATAAAAATGTTTTATGATGTTCATCACTCTTCAACTACTTTAACGGCAAATTTTCTAAAATTTAACGTCTTACTGATGAGTTTCCTCCACACGTAACATAGTACTACGCAGTTAAATTGTGTCTTACGTTTAATATGTCAGTAAAATTGGATGATTTTTTTATATTTGTGGCTTACCTTCTCCGACGGAAAGTAAAATAAAGTTAAAGGATTAAATATTTCCATTATTAAACTGAAAAAAGATAATGATCTCATATTTTCATTCCTTCCAGGAAGTTTAATATTGAATGTGTCAACAAATAAACAAAAATTTCAATATAATTCTGCTCTCACTGAAAGGCTGTAAAGATCTCAAGAATTACCTTACAAGGAAAGAATTGTTATCTCTTTTAGAATACAGTACTGGAATACGATTCAGAAATTTAGTTTTGTTGCAGAGAAATGTTTATGTAGTATTCATTTTAATTTAGTTTTGTTTTGTTCCAGAGAAATGTTTCTGTAGTATTCATTTTAAAAGAAAAAAATCAATCCCTTTCTACGGCAATAACACTTATTTTAAAAAATCTTACCATGAGCCAACGAAAACAAACCTAAGAGGTGGGAGAGTGAGGAGGGGGGGGGGGGGGGAGGGAGGAGGATTGCGAGCGGTAAATGACAGAAAATGTAAAAAAAAAAAAAACATCAGCAGTCTATATCTGGAATGTAATTGATTTTTGTGACCAGTTTTGGCGTTTCACTAAACCATCTTCAGTTCCCTGTAGTGAAATGCCAAAACTGGTCACATAAATCAATTACATTCAAAATATACACGACTGAAGGTGTTTCTAATTTTACATTTAACATTGAGAAGTCCCTCAACCATCTTGTACAAAGACAGACTTACAGAGGACAAATATGTCACAAGTGTGGAAAAATGTTCTCTAAACGGCCCTGGGTAACACTAGACAGACATCTGGGTGGACCGAAACCGCGTCCGGCTATCCAAATTTGGATTTTGTGCGGTTTCTCTATGTCACTTAAGGCAAATACCGAAATGGTTGCTTTGGAAAGGATACAGTCAATTTCCTACCCTAACATGAGCTTACGCTTCGCCGATGGGATGTTAAACTCTAACCCTTCCTTTTTTAACACTTCGATAAAGTAATGATTGAATCAGTAAGGCACTCGCTGGGAAATACTGTAACGTCGCTAAATTTACACACATAGTCGAGTAAGCTGTGTTTCATAATTTTACAGTTGATATCGCATATTCAGTGTCCTGCAAGACCATGCGCCGCTCGATGCTTAAAAGGTGGATCAAAGTCTTGCTCTTCCATCCTAATTTAGAGAAAGTTTGGCCATACCATAACATTCCTGGCCAATGTCAGACGATTTATCCCCAGACATTGTCAAAATGAGGTGCTGTTCTTCTTTCATGACCTCATCTTTCATCGGACGTCTACCTCCCAACAAGGCTTTTTTTTTATTTCAAGTCCCACAGCCACAAATTAATTGACGTACAATTCCGTTTTCCACCCCGGCTGTTGTACTATCACTGTCATTTATTCCATGATCTACCATGAATAACAATTTTTAAGTGATACTGCTATACTCGAAAATTTACACCATCTCCTGTTGTTAATGTACACAAATTTGCACCTGTCGTTTTAGTACATAAACAATGTCATAGTAAACACGAGCGAGAACAATGTTCCACATTCATCAATACTTTAAATTAACATTACTGCCTTAATGGAATACCTGCATAAACATAACAACTCATGATACGAGGATGTGCTAAAAGTAATGCCTCTAAATTTTTTACGTGAAAACTCCAGATTTTGAAGTGACACAAACATTATTAACTTTCTACATCTTTACTCTTCAAGTCAACGTACTTGCAGCCCTCTGTCGGTAGAGGGCTCCGTACAAAATCTTTGATTTCTACGTTACTTGTACCTTTATATGTGAGCTTCACACGGAAGTGCCCATCATCATTTCACTAGTGGTCATATTTATTGTGATGTTTCGACAATGAGCATAAAATTCGAAAACATTGGAATGAAAAATACGGGTCGCTATGAATTGGCGTTTGGTGCAAATTAGACCATATATTTCTGTGTATGAAATGAAGCTAACATTTTGGATTTTTCTTTAAACTTGGGAGGGGATCAATATCTGCCTCCAGGTTCAAGAAAATGGATTTTATGTACCTGTTTCCTTACGATTATACTCGCATGGGAATGAAATATTCATAATATTCCATATATCTCGAAAGCCTTTCAAGATGTCCTAACGAGATTCTGGCAAATGATAGCTCTCAAATATGGTTAACATACAAAGCTTTCTTATCTTCGGCGATATAGCAGAAGCTATAGTTCTTATTTTATTTTTTAAAATCAATACTGTAATTTTTTAAGAGTCACCGACAGCTAGTGAAAAAAGAATTTATTAGTATAAAAGTCATGAAATTTCTTCTCTTGTGTTACTGTAAACCGACACAATGAAAGGCACCAAAGGATTTTCTTTCTGCACTTCAGATATCTTCGTCACATGAAAAATTACAGCAAATAGCATACCGTAGCCTCTTTTCGCTCCTATACCCGTACAGAGTGAGGAAGTGAATCTTCTTACTACAAATACCTCTTAATAAATCAGTGATATTGACTTTGACGAATAGATGGCAAAATTCTGCAGGTCGTCAGTGTGTTCACAGCTTCAGAGTTATGAAGGAGTGTTACTGGGCCGGCCGCTGTAACCGAGCGGTTCTAGGAGCTTCAGTCTGGAACCGCGCGACCGCTACGGTCGCAGGCTCGAATCCTGCCTCGGGCATGGATGTGTGTAATGTCCTTAGGTTAGTTAGGTTTAAGTAGTTCTAAGTCTAGGGGGCTGATGATCTCAGATGTTAAGTCCCATAGTGCTCAGAGCCATTTGAACCATTTTGAGTGTTACTGGGCTAGTTCTAGCCCGCTGCAAAAATGCAGAATTGTTCTATTAGAAATAACAAATTTGATGCCTGTTAATTGTGGTTAGCAAGGTAACGACAATGTGATAGTCATTGCTGTATGAACTGCTTGAGAATCTCATTAATGTTAAAATAAATTGTAAATATACAGTACATAATCTATCCTTAACACATCAAAAGATAATTAAGATGAAGAAGTTCACCGCTTCACTCTGATGCGGCTAAGAACAAAGATATTGTGCATTATTTGCTGCGGATTATTTTCATATTTCTTTGCTTGTTTTTCGTAACAGCAGACAGAAAATCTTTTGATAAACTTTCATCGCAGTCGTTCACTATTAAAAATACGATTGATTACTGGATTCCGCCAAAATTGCAACATAATCGGCGACTTATTGTTCCCTGAATTGTTAACTTTTAACCATTTGAAGAGGCATCATCATTTATGAGTAATAACTACATTTCTCTTGTTGATAGGTCTAATTTTGTTTCTTTTGCCAAAACATAGTATAATTTACACAAACTCACCTTGCATTAGCGACAGAATCCTGAAGCAGAATATTTTACTAAACAAGCAATTGACGACCAGAGAGATCAATAGCTTACGGAAAACCTCACTGTATTGGTGTACAGCAACATAAGCGATAAAATTTCATATTTTTCGTAGCAGAAAATTCTCTTTTATAGTTAGCTGTCTGTGATTCTTAAGAAATTACAGTACTGGTTTGAAAAAAAAATAATAAAAATTATAGCATCTGCTATATCGCTGTAGATGGAAAAATGCTCTCCTCCCTGCGTGCTATCGTTTGCCTGACTCTAGTTTCGTCCCCTCGAACGGTTTACAAGATACATGCTCTGTTATGAACATTTCAATCTAGTGCGCATACATACGGAAGCGAGCGCGCTACATAAAACCCACTTTCACGAGACTGAAGGCAGATACTGATTCCGCCCCAACTGTAAAGAAACATTTGCAACATTTATCCCATTCCGGTAAACACTCGCCTAAAATTCTGCAGAAAACCTTGTGCTACATAGTTCTTTTCGTTCAACATACCATCCCGCTCTGGCAGCATGCGGGTATATATCCATTCCCTCGAATGTAACTCTAACTCCTCCTTTCTTGCTTATTTGTAATGTTTCTGCTATAGAATTATTAATCTTTAAATCTGGTGTTGAAATTACGTCCGATCTAACCTATATAAAATTCCTGGCATCCGTCACAGTTACTTGATCTTGACAATGGGTCCATTTTGTTGTTTATCTGAAGTGTCAACCTATGCATTGTGTATGCGAAGAACTAGTTTTCGTTTTACGTAGTCCGCAAGATTGTTAATTCGACGAGAAACAGTATCGTTCGGAAGTAGCACTGTAACAAAATGATTTGCAGGTTTTTCATCGAGTCTACATTGTGCTATGTCTGTCAGGCATGGTTTTATCATATTCTCAGCGACAGTGTGCGCTTCGGTCGCTTGTGTAATGCGACAGCTGCGCAAAGACGATGCGTCTGTAGCTTTTTGGGTTGGGTTGTTTGTGGGAAGAGACCAAATAGCGAGGTCATCGGTCTCATCGGATTAGAGAAGGATGGGGAAGGAAGTCAGCCGTGCCCTTTCAAAGAAACCATCCCGGCGTTTGCCTGGAGCGATTTAGGGAAATCACGGAAGACCCAAATGAGGATGGCTGGGCGCGGGTTTGCACCGTCGTCCTCCCAAATGTAAGTCCCGTGCGCTAACCAATGCGCCACCTCGTTCGGTGTGGCTTTTTCATTCACAGTTTTGCTCGCATACTTCATAGTTTCTTGATTTCTTATTAATTGTTATTCCTTCCGAATAAAAATTTCTTCACTTTTGTCCTTGCAATCGGGGTGTATCGCTTCTAAATATCGGTGCATATTAGCAGGTACCTATGGAACTATTCGGAAATAACGTACTACGAAACATACAGAGGCGAGAGCCGTTAGAATCAACAGATCCGAGATTAATGTTAAGATTCGTCGTAGTTTCTTTTTGCTGCTATTAGCGGGTCGTCAGATATCTTAGTGTTTGAAATGCTATAGTTACATTATCTTCTTCGGTCTCTTAGTCTTAGTCGGAAGCTGATGCCACACTCCCGAGCGAATTACCTCTGAACTTTCGATACAAGATTTTGTTGCAGCACTTTAAGCCAGTACTCCATTCTGTGTTTTAAAATCAACAGATTAATTTCACAACATGACAAACGTTGAATAATATTGACCACAAGCTACTGCATTTTACAGCTGAAGTCAATACCAAACACAAATCAGGTATACTGCAGTCCACGAGTAAAGTGCAGATTTAGTATGTCGGATTGGACTACGCATTGCAATCACAAATTCGAGGTGAGATCTGTACTCCGTTCTACGCGGCAAGGGCTTATGTAGCCACGGACAGCGAAGCAAAGATGGCAACGCGACGAAATCCTTCGAGGCGGTTCGGGGGACTGTTGCATGTGGATGAGAGAGAGAGAGTGTGTGTGTAGCGGAATGTCCCCGATGTGTATAAAAATGGTTCAAATGGCTCTGAGCACTATGGGACTTAACTACTGCGGTCATCAGTCCCCTAGAACTTAGAACTACTTAAACCTAACTAACCTAAGGACATCACACACATCCATGCCCGAGGCAGGACTCGAACCTGCGACCGTAGCAGTCCCGCGGTTCCGGACGATGTGTATAGGTGAGACAGCGAGAGAGAGAGAGAGAGAGAGAGGAGGGACGGGGGGGGGGGGGGGGGGGACGGAGAGAGATTAGATTGAGAGAGGGACTAAGCATGAGAATGGTCGCAGCGTGTGTCAATAGTGACGAGTGTTGAGTCGACAACTACCTAGTTGTACAAGCTAAATTCTTTTGTTTTTACTTTTTATTGAAACTTTAATGGTATTTAAAATGCTACTTTCGTCATTTTCGGCAGAGAGGAAAAAGTAACCTTTACAAAAACCGGCATTTATATGATAATTGTGCGAATTTTTTTCTCAGTGTGTGGTCTAGAGTAAAATAGTGGTTTTCAGAAACCTCATAATTTATGTTGCTATGTGAATAGTCTGTAACTGACTTGTCTGCATGCAGCGACGTAAATATTTTACAGTATTACACCTTTTCAATGCACGAATACTGTTGAAATAATAACGGCCATGTTCTTCGTTTTTGTCGCCTTTGTACTGGTAGCTGCTACTGTCCATGCAAATGCTAAAATGTATTTGTTTTCTTCGCGACACACGTTTCGACGAATTCAATTAAAACGTCATGAACAGTGGGGTTTTCGTCTTTCTTGCTTGCAATGAGGAATTTATGTCTTCAGCCATGTTTCACAAGGTCTTTCACCCTAAGAACTGATGCTGTAAATAAAAAAAAATGTTGGTAAGGCAACTAGTTTCAAAAGTCAAATTTGTGTGGAATGTAGATACATAGCACAGTCCTTCGTAAGCGAGAAACAGAAGACAGAATGCCTCTACTGACACGTTTAAAGTGAACTAGGTTGTGCCAAAGTACGACAAACCGAGTTGAAATAACTGATTTGGTCGAGTGGAGTGGTTGAATTAGACGCACTGTGGCGTGGAGGCTGCCACAGCAGTGAGGTTTGCCTTGACGGTAAAGCATCGTGACGGGGGTCATGCGAAACTGTCAAATCTAAGTGCTAACAACATATGACATCACAAAGAGATGACTGGATTTGCACATATTTGCACACTTGTGGCACTAACTATTGTTATTACAATGAAGCACGATACACCAGTTGAAAGAGGAGAAAAAGACGAATATGTTCGTATATAGATATGATATGGATATAATCTGTGAAAGAAGTTACAGTGCCAAGAAGGTTCTTTTAATGGAAATTTAGTAAATAATTAATAACTTTTGTAAATTCTATTGCTCAAAAGAGATCAACCTATCAAATAGTAGTGCTCGATGTGCATCAACTGAGCTAGATACATGTTGTATTATTTAAATAACTATTCGCTCATATTTTATAAACCAAGTCAGTTACACCATCAGCAAGGTAGTATGTATGGGCAGACATATACAAACACATCACCAACAACCTTTAGTTTCTACGAGTTGTGTGACTTATTTTTAATAATTTGTTTATTTTTTGCATAGTTCTGCCCTTAATTTAAAGATGGCTACAGCCATATAAAATCTGACTGCAGTGCTACAAAGGAAATGCTGTATATGTGTATACAACAGTTATTCAAAGCAGGGACTATTATCTAAATTTGACCACTGGAATAAAAATATGCTTTTGTATAATTTGGGGTGAGCTATTTTACATAGAACTGAATATGCTTTGCCTTGTGTTCAGATTTTTAGCATGCATCTAATGGTACATCCAGATGCGAAACTACATTATTGTATGAAGAATTATACACTAAGGCTATTGAATGCTGTAAGTCGTTAAGTGACACACATGCTTGGAATTTCTGGGGAGGGGTGACAAACTTATATAAGGTGGTGGCCACCTTGCCTCTCTTGCACTTTTCCAGATGGAGTTGCAGAGACAAGGCCTATGTCAGTTTGTAAGGTGGTCATGTGATTTTGATTTTTGTATTTTATCGATATGCACGTCAGAGAGAGAGAGAGCAAGTTATGTTACTGTTAAACAATCTTTGGTCTTGTCGTGGCACAGTCTTTGAACTCTCTGATACATTCTTAGTTGAAGTGTGGTAAGTGGCGGTTGTGTTCAGGAGTGCTGTATTGACTCGTGATTGTATCTGTTAGTTGAAGAAAGATTTATTGTAAAGTACAGCAGGAATAAATGTCATGTATATATTATAAAGCGAAGAGAATATAAATTTTGAATAATATTATTATTTTTGAAGAGAAGAAGTTTGAGTTGACACTGCAGCACTGCACAGCTAGAAATGATTATTGTCAGCTCGTTAATTTGCTCAGAGCTGAGAGAAGACTACCCCAATTCCCTGAGTCATGCAGTAATATATCAGTCGATTAAGCTGTTTGATTTTTATTGAAATTCCATGTTAATATTCTGCCCTTTTTAAACCGTTGTTCACTTTGTTAAGCACAGTATTGTTCAGAACAATGTTATGTGTGAAGATCACGGGAAGTTAACTCTGTGTTTTTGAATACACACTTCATTCCAAAATAGTTGTCTTGGAAAATCTTTTCATAGGAATAGTTACTCTCCCCATCCCACTGTTTATCATTATGCATTGCCACGAGCAACGGTTTGAATATCTATTTAGAAACAAAAATCTAGCTTCGCCACTGTCTGCTAGCTGTTTGCTGTTGTGCTTTCGAGAAATCTGCAACAATGTTGTCAAGACGCAACGTAAGTGGAAATTTTGATTAGGGCCAGATAACTGCTTTACTTCAATTGCACATTTAATACAGGTCTATTCTAATTAGTTTCTGTTTAGTCAAAGGTTAGCATGCGAGTTTAAGTTGGATAACAGTATGTGGGTACATAGTTATGGCGCGGGAAGTAAAGCTGGGATAAATTTTCATAGAAACAAAAATAGTGGGGGGGGGGGGGGGGGCGGGGGATACAGGTTTGGTTTGGGCGGTGGTATACCCACCCGAGGTGGTCTCGAGATGATGGTCTCGATATTTCACAATAGTTCAGTGAAGCTTAGAACAATTGGCAGTGTCCAGGGCTCTGATTTTATTCTGCAAATAGTTCAGTGGAATTTGTATTTATCATGAGTTAAACAGGATCGCACTTGGGGTTATTTGCACTTAGTCTAAGTCAGTTAGCTAGTGGGACTTGATATCACAAGGAAAGTGTGTAAAGTAAGACTGCACTGATTTCTGTCGGAGCTGTACATTCTGGCACTGTTGTTTAGTGGATAATACAAACCTATCTAGAAGATAGCTAAGGTAAGAAGCGTTAATGAAAAGCGATAATTTTTTAATACCACAAACCGAATGAAATCCACCAAATGCTTCAGATGATAATGATAATCTTTGCAATATTCGAACAGATATCAAAACACAGTTGACTTTTCTTCCTAATTAATATTGGTGAAGTAAATTCTCAAATCAAGCCTACCAGGCCTGGTAACAAAACTAAATATGAAAAACGCTAATACACCCCGTTATCCAGTCTAGTTGTCACAGATGTCTGCAGTTCTAATCATACACGTACCCACCGATACTTGATGGAAGCATTCCATCCTAAAGAAGAATTATTTTCAGTACAGAATCCAGTCTACTTATCATTGACTGATAGATGACATAATCAGATCTGCTCATATACCTTAATGCGAACCACACTCACTTGCGAGATATGGAGGTACGCCAAACCAGAATTGAATCTGTGCAGCGAATTAATGATCGTTTGTCTGGCTCATCGGCTCGCCTGAGTGTGATTTTTCGGCAATTTTCCACGCCACTTTAGGCAAAGGCTGGGCTGGTCCCCAATCTCTGCCTTAAAAAAATACGATACACAAATAGTATTTCAGAGATCGCTACCAGTAACAGACTTTGTTTGCCACTTGAATTATTTAATGGAGCAACATGTTTCAAGGTACAGAGCTCATCTTGAGGACAAAAACACGACCCCAAACATATTCTGTACAATCTTGGCAGCACAACTTTAAAATCTATGTGCACGTTTGTTAAATGATTTGTATTGTCGTTGTAGCCTGAAACTGGTCTCTATACCTCGAAACATGTTGCTTATTTAAATAATTAAGTAGTCAAAAAATTTTGTGACTGGTAGCGGGTTCTGAAAAACTTTTTCATCATTTTTTAAACAGTCACGGTCGATTAACAGTCAATTTCGCTTTAAATTGTTACGGTACAAAAACAATTAAAATAGAATAACTCACCGTATAAAGTTTACACAACTCATAGACAGTTGGTGCACTCGAGTACTCGACTTCCCACCCTTAGGTTAAATGTTAATTGTGACGAAAGGAAAGATATCTCGACACAAAGACGACATAAAAAAAATGGTACTACGAGGAAATGTAGAGAGCGGGACGTGTTAACTGCAGCGAGGCCTATGCACGAACGCTCTGTATGCATTCGACAGTTTACGCAGTATGGTGTTTGACAAGGTTTTTGTGGAACCGATTAATGCGGCGTTCCGTGTGGTACGGCAACATGACCGCACGACATCACCTGAGCGCTTACGATGGTGAACAAGCAGTTGGACAGCTCGAAGCTAGCCAAGTCTCGTGTGAGCTTTCGTGACTGCAGCACATCAGAGGAAAGCGTTCTGTTCTGTGAGTTTGACACAAATTCTCGTAAGAAGCGACTTATCTTAAATTTTCCCTGTGCTCTTTAATTTAAACTCGTTAATTTTATGTGTGTGTGCTTATTAGGCACAGTTTGGCGATTTCTTTACTGTTTAGTGCATAGTACCGCAGTTTTCATCGCGCCAGGGATTTGCATTGTATTTGAACAGCCACTGCAATATTTACAAGCTGCAGTCTGGTGCTAGCTTTCGTGACTGCAGCAAATCAGAAGACAGCGTTTCGTTCCCTGTGTTTGACACAGCTTCTCTTAAGAAGTGACTGATTTTAAATTTCCTCCTTTCTCTATACTTTAAACTAGCTAGTTTCATGCGTGTTTGTTTATTTATCAGGCACAGCTTCGATGATATTAGCTGTCTTGAGCGTATTTTCGCCGTCTTTAGTACGGATAGGAACTGTAATTGCTGTGTTCAGATGTCGGCTGAGTTGGTGACCCTTCGCTCACAGTTCCAGGTGGTGTTGGCTTCAGACACACAGATTAAAGCTGCTGCCAGTAGGCTTCACTGTGCGGGGCCGGATGTGGGAATTGAAGAGAGGTGCAGCACATCCCAAATGACCTCCGATCGGTCAGCTACTGTGGCCACTCTGGGTACTGCCTGCACTGAGGTTGACCTCTCACTCGTGGTCGAGTGGGAGGTCGTTCCAAGCTGTGGCAGGCAGTGAAAGACTTTCTGAGGGGCCGATCGGAGGGCCTCACTGGCTCTTCTGACTAACGTGTTCGGACGCTGACTTTGACAAAGTCCCTGAGCTAGACGGAGTTGTTCGCCCTGTTTCGGAGGAAGCCTCTCAGCCCACAAGGTCTGGGCATTCACAGAGGGTTAGTTTACTGGTAGTTGGGAGCTCCAACATTAGGCATGTAATGGGACCCCTTAGGGACATGGCAAGGAAACTAGCATCCACTCTGTGTCCATACCAGGAGGAATCAAATGTATGTGAATTCCTAAGGGACCAAACTGCTGAGGTCATGGGTCCCTAGACTTACACACTACTTAAACTAACTTATGCTAAGAACAGCACACACACACACACACACACACACACCCATGCCTGAGGGAGGACTCGAACCTCCGGCGGGAAGGGCCCGCGCAAACCGTGAAATGGTGCCTCAAACCGCGCGGCCAATCCGCGCGGCGTACCGGGAGGAATCATTCCAGATGTGGAAAGGGTGTTTACGGATGCCATCAAGACCACTGGGTACAGCCAACTGCAGGTGGTGGCTCATGTCAGTACCAACCATGTGTGTTACATTCGGACATGTCCGGAAGAACAGAGACAATTTTTGTGATCCAGCAACTATTATGAATTAAGACATAACGGACTTTCAGACATTGGTTTCGGATCCCGATCCGGCACAAATTTTCAATTTTCCCCAAAGATTTCAGTCAGTGCCTCCTCGCAACCAATGACTGAAATTCCTTTGTATCTTATATTTTAAAGCCGGCCGCGGTGGTCTCGCGGTTCTAGGCGCGCAGTCCGGAACCGTGCGACTGCTACGGTCGCAGGTTCGAATCCTGCCTCGGGCATGGATGTGTGTGATGTCCTTAGGTTAGTTAGGTTTAAGTAGTTCTAAGTTCTAGTGGACTAATGACCACAGCAGTTGAGTCCCATAGTGCTCAGAGCCATTTGAATCATTTTTTTTTATATTTTAAACAGATATAGAAAAAGCCTACCAAATATTCTTATCTGCAAAATTTCAGAATGGTGCTATTTAGAGAAGCAACGGAAAATCTCAATCAAAGTGACAAGTTTAGAATTTCAACCGGCCTCATATGAATACATGTACTCTCTCACTCAGCGCACTGCTGTGTGTGTGTATGTATGTGTGTGTGTGTGTGTGTCAAAAGGAGTATATTTTTACAGCAGTTCGTGCTTAGGAGCGTAACGTATTTCATCTGGAACCGTGTGAAACTCCTCTACATCACCTGCTCATAGAGACGGCGTAGTTAAGTACTAGTATTCGCAGGAAACCCAAATAGTTTGCGTTGCTAGCATACACATAGTAATCGTCTGGCGCTACAGCTTGAAAGCTGTGTAAACGTCGCCGGTATGCCAAAACCTTTTCTTTCACGACAAAGGTACTTTTTCTAGTTCGCAGGCGTGTGCGTGCAAATGGGAAGGTGACTTTTCTGCCAACGCTCTGTTGTGGATATCAGAGTAAATATTTGCGCACGCAGACGGGTGTGCGTTTATCAGTCACAGATGCGCAGCCTCCGAGTTATCCATGGTTAGAGAGACTCTCGAGGTAGCAAAGTTTGCAATACTGATGCGGGCTGTACTGGATGCGACGCGTAATAGTGGTTAGCGTTACAGCCCGGCGTGGGGCCTGTGGCCCCCTCGTTACATACCTAGTCTTTTCTGAAGCTAAAATTTATTCTAACTGGCCGTGAACAATTCCCGTATTTCATATAAAATCATGATTTCCCGTTTTAAAGATGAGGAAATTAAATAAAAAACAAGATGCAACGGAACAGAGTATCTGGCAGTGATATTTTTCATGTTTGCTGCAAAGTGATTTCAAAAGTGCGCGAGAGTTTTTTTTTCTGGTCATGTGTTGTTTTTTTTATCTTTGCCGTAAGACTATAGAGTCTCCTAGTTTTTGTTACTTCTCTGTTGTTTTTTTTAGTTTCTTCTCATTGTGAATTTTTTCAAATAAATATTTTTTCGTCAACACATTATACCGGACGGCTATGAAATTATTTGTTGTAGGCAAGTCGCCTACATAATTGGTGACCCCGACGTGATATAAATATATACGTTGCTCGCCACCTTCTCGCCATGGCAGCCGTAAGGTGTTTGTACACAAAGACTTGTACAATTATTCTCACATAATGTTGCGGACAGACTCAGTCAAATCGCCTTTACAACCACCATATACGGGCCCATTTCAGGTGCTGAGTAGAAATAAGCATACCGTGGACATAATGTACAAACAGTGTTCCGACAAAGGTATCGATTGAACGTGTCAAGCCAGCGTGGGTTTTACCCTCTCCGACCTCTGACACCACGCCTGTGCATCAACACATCATGGGCGCAGAGCATACCGAAACACCTCTCAGTACATCGTCCGAGACAGGTGAATCACCACCACAAACAACAACGTCACCGCCCCCGAGACACCCGACGCACACGAGAGCTGGACGTCGAGTAAAATTCAAGTATCAAGATACCCCTGGGGCTCCGCACTTTAAGGGGGGGGGGGGGGGGG
Source organism: Schistocerca americana (assembly GCF_021461395.2). Lineage (NCBI taxonomy): Eukaryota > Metazoa > Arthropoda > Insecta > Orthoptera > Acrididae > Schistocerca > Schistocerca americana. The sequence goes on along the minus strand of NC_060124.1, from coordinate 205,233,849 downwards.
GGGGGCTGTGTGGCAGTGATATTTTTCATGTCTCGTGCAAAGTGATACCAAAAGTGCGCGAGAGTATTTTTTTGCCAATGTGTTGTTTTTTATCTTTGCCGTAAGACTATAGAGTCCCCTAGTTTTTGTTACTTCTCTGTTGTTTTTTTAGTTTCTTCTCATTGTAAGTTTTTTCGAATAAATATTTTTTCGTCAACACATTATACCGGACGGCTATGCAATTATTTGTTGTAGGCAAGTCGCCTACAAGTATTATATGCAAAGTAGCAAGGGGCTTTAATCAAAGAGTTTGAAACGAACGTACCTATTGTTTCACAACTACTAATAAACCTAACGTACATATTGTTAACGTCTTTAGTGTTTGAGAGTCTTTAGAATCTGGGAGTCTTTGTGTTGGAGATTTTAGTTTCCGAACTTTTAGCGTTTGAGTCCAGAGTATTTGTGCCTCTTAAGTTAATGCGGCACTGCGTGAAATAATTAACTGCATTGGAAGTCGAGCTAATTAAAAGTAATTTCTTTTCTTTTACTTTATTGTCAAAATTACGATAACTGACAGAGCTGAGGTAACTCTAACATCCAGCGAACACCTCGATCGATAAAGGATCGATATCAGGAATTCCAACTTGAGAACAGTAGTTGTTGCCGAAGATACTATTTGTGGCGTCTTCTGTCATCGTCCAGCTCCGTGACATGCGCGGGTGTTCGAAAGTACAGTGCCGCGAAACTTTCCCGCTGGACGCCAGAGACGTTATACACAAGCGACATTTGTTCTGTGATTTACTCTTTGATTGTTGATTTCTGTTCCACGTTCTACTCCTTGGTGAAAGCGGGAATCCAAGTGTTAGATACGGAATAATTTACCGTACTGAACTTTTCTCTCGCCTTCGTACGAGTTATCGGTTGCAGTGATTATTGTCTGTTCCGACCGCAGGGTTTCATTAACAAATTATAACATAAAGCTGAGACAAGCCTACTTCCCTTATTCAGCCTACAAGCACACGCAGGTGTTAAACCGTCGATCGCGGTAATTCAAACCGGTGCCGACACTATTCAAACATTGCGTCGCAGCTTGACTTTCGATTATAGACCCTGTTTGGACATTTATTATCGAGCTAAAGTGTGACCATTCATAGCAGCGAATCATATACACTCCTGGAAATTGAAATAAGAACACCGTGAATTCATTGTCCCAGGAAGGGGAAACTTTATTGACACATTCCTGGGGTCAGATACATCACATGATCACACTGACAGAACCACAGGCACATAGACACAGGCAACAGAGCATGCACAATGTCGGCACTAGTACAGTGTATATCCACCTTTCGCAGCAATGCAGGCTGCTATTCTCCCATGGAGACGATCGTAGAGATGCTGGATGTAGTCCTGTGGAACGGCTTGCCATGCCATTTCCACCTGGCGCCTCAGTTGGACCAGCGTTCGTGCTGGACATGCAGACCGCGTGAGACGACGCTTCATCCAGTCCCAAACATGCTCAATGGGGGACAGATCGGAAGATCTTGCTGGCCAGGGTAGTTGACTTACACCTTCTAGAGCACGTTGGGTGGCACGGGATACATGCGGACGTGCATTGTCCTGTTGGAACAGCAAGTTCCCTTGCCGGTCTAGGAATGGTAGAACGATGGGTTCGATGACGGTTTGGATGTACCGTGCACTATTCAGTGTCCCCTCGACGATCACCAGTGGTGTACGGCCAGTGTAGGAGATCGCTCCCCACACCATGATGCTGAGTGTTGGCCCTGTGTGCCTCGGTCGTATGCAGTCCTGATTGTGGCGCTCACCTGCACGGCGCCAAACACGCATACGACCATCATTGGCACCAAGGCAGAAGCGACTCTCATCGCTGAAGACGACACGTCTCCATTCGTCCCTCCATTCACGCCTGTCGCGACACCACTGGAGGCGGGCTGCACGATGTTGGGGCGCGAGCGGAAGACGGCCTAATGGTGTGCGGGACCATAGCCCAGCTTCATGGAGACGGTTGCGAATGGTCCTCGCCGATACCCCAGGAGCAACAGTGTCCCTAATTTGCTGGGAAGTGGCGGTGCGGTCCCCTACGGCACTGCGTAGGATCCTACGGTCTTGGCGTGCATCCGTGCGTCGCTGCGGTCCGGTCCCAGGTCGACGGGCACGTGCACCTTCCGCCGACCACTGGCGACAACATCGATGTACTGTGGAGACCTCACGCCCCACGTGTTGAGCAATTCGGCGGTACGTCCACCCGGCCTCCCGCATGCCCACTATACGCCCTCGCTCAAAGTCCGTCAACTGCACATACGGTTCACGTCCACGTTGTCGCGGCATGCTACCAGTGTTAAAGACTGCGATGGAGCTCCGTATGCCACAGCAAACTGGCTGACACTGACGGCGGCGGTGCACAAATGCTGCGCAGCTAGCGCCATTCGACGGCCAACACCGCGGTTCCTGGTGTGTCCGCTGTGCCGTGCGTGTGATCATTGCTTGTACAGCCCTCTCGCAGTGTCCGGAGCAAGTATGGTGGGTCTGACACACCGGCGTCAATGTGTTCTTTTTTCCATTTCCAGGAGTGTAAAAGGATCTGTGTTAATAACAACCGACTTAAGGAAAAGCTATAATGTCCTACGATTTCGAATAGAGAAGTGAACCGAATATTGGATTTTCTCTGGACAATAATAATAGTTTATTCCATATTAATATTTTCGGGGTGCACTCAGCCTCGTGATGCCAATTGAGGAGCTACTCGACCGAATAGTAGCGGCTCCGGTCAAAGAAAACCATCATAACGACCAGGAGAGCGGTGTGCTGACCACACGCCCCTCCTATCCGCATCCTCAACTGAGGATGACACGGCAGTCGGATGGTCCCGATGGGCCACTTGTGGCCTGAAGACGGAGTGCCTGCCATATTAATATTAAAGGAAATAGTTTTCAACGGGCGAAACATCGTGCTGTGTTAAATGAACCCTGTGTCTTTTGGAGGAATTAATTCGGTGTACATGTGTTACGCTAATCAAAGATATGAACTGATTTTGAAATGCAAATCAACCGACTATAATTGTTAATGAACATCCTTGGTGGCAACCGCTAAACAACGCAGCTAGCCGATAGTAATCATTTGAATCTACACTTATTGACAAAAAACACTTTAAAATATTTGTGTAACCCCGAATATAGACTCAAATTAGTGCAAATAGTGGACATAATCAACAAATATTGACTGTTATAACAGATAGTATTTTGTGGCCTCGCTTTCAAGCATCACGACAAAGTGAAGAACATTGGCTGGGCACAGAAAAAGGACATTACACTTTCGCTGATCGTGGAAATTGTAATCTTACCCTCCCACACATCAACATTAAATTTTCCATTCTATTCATTAGTTTAAAAAGTTTCGAGAGCGTAAGATATCAAAAAAAAAGAAAAGGAATTTTACTTATCTTCATTTTCTCGTTGTTGGCTGCAGCCGGATTCTAAGGGCTGAAATTTCTTTAACTTTCTGGGTTCCAGTTGACATAATAATGTCTGAAGATTTGCCTTTCTTACTCTTGAATTTTATTTTTTGTCAAATTCTTACAATTTCATGCCATCTTTACAAAATTCACTTCTATAACACCACAAATTACATTGTTATTGTCAATCATAAAGCCGGCCGCGGTGGTCTCGCGGTTCTAGGCGCGCAGTCCGGAACCGTGCGACTGCTACGGTCGCAGGTTCGCATCCTGCCTTGGACATGGCTGTGTGTGATGTCCTTAGGTTAGTTAGGTTTAAGTAGTTCTAAGTTCTAGGGGACTGATGACCACATCAGTTGAGTCCCATAGTGCTCAGAGCCATTTTCAATCATAAAACCACGTCCGATTCCATCAGAGGCATGCCCACTACTACTACATTCTGCGGTACTAACAATATTCCAAAGAGTTTACCAAACAAAAGAGTTTACGAACTTGAAACTTCCTGGCAGATTAAAACTGTGTGCCGGACCGAGACTCGAAATCGGGACCTTTGCCTTTCTCGGGCAAGTGAGATTTTCACTCCGCTGCAGAGAGAAAATCTCATTCTGGAAACATCCCCCAGGCTGTGGCTAAGCCATGTCTCCGCAATATCCTTTCTTTCAGGAGTGCTATTTCTGCAAGGTTCGCAGGAGAGCTTCTGTAAAGTTTGGAAGGTAGGAGACGAGGTACTGGTAGAAGTAAAGCTGTGAGGACGGGCTGTGAGTCGTGCTTGGGTTAGTTTTTCCGATCACAGTGCGTTGTTGACCTGCGTAAATTTAACACCACAACCTACCTGAAGAGTAAGAAGCCAGTGGAATCTAAATACATCGTTATTATCAGAAGAAGACTTAAAAGATGCCCTAACCAGAGCTTGGGAAATGTGTCTCCGTTCACTGAACAACTTTCCAAGTGTGATAGAATGGTGGACCCAACGAGCGAAACCGAAGCTAAGGAAAGTTTTAATATCTTTTAGTGTAGATATGGCCAGAGAAAGGAAACAGACTGATGAAGTCTACTACCAAGCTCAGGGAGCTATACGATTAGACAGATGCAATTCCTACAAGATCAAAAGACATCAAGAAAATAAAAGCAAAGTTAATAAGTCTGAAACGTAAGGAGCTGGAGGGACTTAAAATAAAATCCAAGGCAAAGTCAGTCACTGAAGATGAGACTGCTGCATTGTACCACCTTGTCAGACACGCCAAGAATAGAAGAAGAAGTTTCATGGATGAACTTCAAATAGATGATGGTACCATAATCACCACCCAGAAGGAAATAATTAAAGAGATCTCAGCGTACTATGAACGTATGTATGCGTCAGGGGAAACAAACGAAGAAGAATCCGATGAGCTCTTTGGTACATATCTTCCACGAATATCGCGAGATGATGATGAGAACATTTCTTCTGACATCACCAAGGAAGATGTATTAGAAACCGTGTGCAGCTCCCCTGCTAGAAAATCTCCAGGACCTGACGGACTGCCCATTGAATTCTATAAACGATTTTGGACCCTAATAGGAGAAAAGTTCACCGAAATTGTCAATGAAGTCTTACAAGGAAAGCCAGTGCCTGAAGAGTTCAAACAATGCAAAATCGTGTTGATCCCGAGGAACAGAGGCTGCAAAAAAATAAACAGCCTACGGCCGATTTCGCTTTTAAATTCAGATTATAAAATTACAGCTCGAGTAATTAACAAGCGCTTTACACCATGCACCGCTGACATCACAGGCCAACAGCAGACTTGTGCTTTTAGAAGGACGATTTTACAAACTGCGGTTTTGTATCGCGATGTCATTGCGCTAGCGCAGGCAAGTAACATAAAATGTGGACTGCTTTTCATAGACTTCCATAAGGCATTTGATCAAATTAATCACAAATACTTGACAGAGACAATGAGCCGAATGGACTTCCTGCCAAAAACCATCGACATCATCAAGAACATGGCATTGGGTGTTACTGCACAAATCTCCGTTAACTGTCAACTGACAAAAAAAAATTGAAATAAAAGGGGGTGTTACCCAAGGAAGCCCCTTATCCATGCTCCTGTTCGTTATATCACTGGAACCTTTCTTGAGACAGCTACAGCACAGGCTGACAGGCATTACCATTCAAGGAAGAAAGACCGTGGTAGGTGCTTACGCGGACGATGTAGGCGTAATCATCAGAGACCAAACAGATGTGACACAACTAGAGATGATACTTGCAAAATACTGTTCCGCATCAGGTGCGAGGGTAAATGAAAATAAAAGTAAATTTCTAAATATAAAGCGGCTTGCTAACTTGCGCATTGAGTGGGCGAACCATGTTAATGAACACAAAGCTCTTGGAATGGCATTGACAACTTCCCTTTTAAAAATGATAGCAATAAATTGGCGGGAGGTGGCAAGAAAAATCAAGGGAGCTTTAATTGAAAACTGTCAACGTAGCATAGACCAGTTCCAGAGAATTCTGTTTATCAACACGTATATTTTATCCAAGGCCTACTACATAGCGCAGGTTCTCCCCATTCCATCAATGGTGGCGAAGACGATCTTGTCCACCTTATCAAAGTTCTTGTGGAAAGGGGAATTGTTTCGAGTGCCGGTGAAGACAGCGGTTTTGGATCCAAGCAATGGAGGAATGGGTCTAACCGACATCAAGTCTAAAGCGATGGCATTGTATGTCAAACAAACATGGAGCATAATGTGTAATGATCCAGGGTGCATTACAGCAAAACTATACGATATTGTCAGGCCAGAAAGTGTAGAGCCGCCGATAAATATACAAAAAATAAGTTTTAAGCTGAAACACATTAGGGAGTATTATCTTGAACTAAGTTATCTCAGTAAAAAGCTTTTAAACTCCGAAAACGTTACAGCAAAGGCGATTTTAGGTGAAAGACGAAAACATGAAAGGAAAAATAACATAGAAACTAAATGTGCTGGAATAGCATGGAATGTGGTCTGGAAAAATATCAGTAGTGATGTTCTTCCGTCTGACTTGAGGACAGCGTGGTACAAGGTAGTCAATAACATCATCAGCACTAATGAGCGTCTCTTTGCCATCGGTTTCAGTGACACTAACCTCTGCAGCAAATGCAACCTCGTTGATAGTGTGCCTCATCGTTACACATGCGGAGATCGGATTATCAACTGGAGGTGGACCAGGGAGAAAATTGCTCAGATAACAAGAACTTCAGCAAACAATGTACTGACTAACATTTTCTTCAGACCAGAGGAAAGTTACTACTCTCAGGCAAAAAATAACGCAGTGATTTGGTTAATGGGCAAATATACAAGTTATGTTTTAAATAATATTGGGAGCGATGAACATATTGAATACAAGATGTATATGGAAAATGAATTCGAGAAAATACTTAAATATCAGAATCACAATAAGAAATATGGTAACATGCTCCGAATTGTCTTCAACAGAATGGGTATAGGTTAGGAACTGTATCCCTAGTAGAGAGGGAATGGGTTGGGTCACGTTCCCGACCCTAACCTCACCTGCAAGTCATACATGAAAAATAAATCAGTAGTACAGCAGATACAAGAATATGGCGACAAACATCTGGTGCCTGATGTAAAGGAAGATCTTGAACTCCCTATGGATGCGTTTAGAAGGCTGGAACTGACAAAAATAACAAGGCAGTGAAGTATTTTGCGATGTCGCTGTTCGGGACTGCTCTTCTGTCCACGTAATTTACCCTGGAAGGAACACACGTCAAGGATTTACTGAATGATTAATTTGGGTCTGGGAAATTATGATGAGGAACCTCAGGCTGCAGAAGACGAAAATGTGCATGCTGAACTGCCACCAGTTGAAGGTGACACTGAAGGTGCTACTGCTAAAGACTCATTCTTTGAATGCTGTAATTTATGACTGCAATTATCTGTCACCTTATTCATGTCATTTCATTGTAGCCATTTTTGTTACTGTTTTTGTGGAATTAAAAGAAAAAAAAGAAAAAGTTGGTAGAGAACTTACCTGCGAAAGGCAAAGGTCCCGAGTTCGAGTCTCACCAGTTTTTTTTTAATTAATTTTTTTCATTATTTGTACTATATTGTCTAGGAGACAGACATTACTTAGTGGAAAGTGCCAACTACTCATTATTATTATTATTATTATTATTATTAAATGATTTCCTTTACTTTATGTCTATAAAATTCTATTGTTTACTCACACTCTCCTTTTTGCTTCTCTTATACAATATGACAAAATTTTCTCTCTTCTTCAATTTAGGTATAATCTGTAGTATATGTAAAAAAGTTTCTTCCACTTCTGCTCCATCTATCATGGTGATGTTTCCCTCATTCTGTCCCACCTAACAGTGTAAACTAGAGGAAGAGATCAAACCAGAATACACAATGTGCCTGTGGCATCACAAGTGCATCGCATACAAAAACATGAACTCAAAATCAATGCATCGATGCTAAACATAAGCTGAATGCCTGTCCTGCAATGTCTACCCAAAAAAAGATGACAAATGGCCATGTAAAAGGGTTTAAGGAACAACAATAAGAGAAAAACGAAAAAGGAAAAATATAAAAACGAAAACCTATAAAATGACAGTAATATTAACCAACACTAGGAATATAATAGGTTAATAGAATAAAATATCTTTTTTTAAATGTATCGTTGTTAATAAATTTAAATAAATATATATGGTTACAAAGAAAAAAGGTCCGGCATACAGTTTTAATCTGCCAGGAAGTTCCATATCAGCACACGCTCCACTGCAGAGTGAAAATCTCATTCCAGTTTACGAACTTTCTTGACAAAAGAAGAATCTCCACCAAGTTATATCATTATTTTATAAATGAATCCAGAAATATATTTAATAATTAGTGTTAGATCGTGCAATTAGTAATATGAATTTTAATTATGCCACATATTTGGTAATTTCAAGTATTTCTAAAAGAAGAGTAATTTTAGCTGTACTTATCGATTGTAACAAATTAATTTCTTAATATACATTTTAGCCTGAAATATAATACATCGTATACAAAATCATCTGAAATACTTTTAGTGAAACTGCTGAGATAATTTTAACCTATACGAGATTCGAAATTATTCATGGTATCGGCTACTTCCATAAAAAAAGGCAATGGTAGAGGAGGGTGTCCCATTACAAAGTGCCAGTAGGCAGCAGTAGAAGGCGTCACAAGAGGGCCGCCAACTCAATCACCAGCGCGTTTTGTTACTTAGTATTCATCATTTCCAGAAGGCTTTAGAAATTATATAAGTTTGTATATTCTGCAATATTCGATGTTTGTACAAACAGCAGCACTCTCCGTCCAGGAGGCAGTGCTGTTCTGGTTGTACGTTGGTGCCTGTAATAAAACCGCTTTCAATGCAAAGTACTGCACTTCATTGATTTCTCTGCTTTCGGATCTGGATTTGAGTGTGGTTTACGAAGTGACATTGTTGGCTGGAGACGCTGCATACTTCAAAACATCTACATCAAGGTGGCTCCAATTAGGCGACGAAAAAGCTGTCGCGACACCATCCAACAGCAGTCCGTGCTTCTCGGTCACAGTACCGCTCCAAACGAAGCCGTCTGTGTAGCAGTGTTAATGGCAGCCCACGCATAGGTTGTTAATTCCCTACTCTGGCTGCCAACGGTGCAAGGTGAGAGAGAATGTTGCAGGGAATCCATTCCTTACTACCCTACGGTAGGCACTGATGTCGAGGGGTTACGCTGTGCTTGGTGCACAGAACAGCGATACTCCCTTGTGATGATCAGACGTAGTCGATCGGACCCGTGAAGACGAGTGTGGCGTCCCTCACTTCCCCGGGCAGTCCAGCATCGGGCCACTGTCTCAGCCAAAGGCCACACAAATCTGGATATTTCAAGAGTCGACCAGACAGCCAAACTCTATCACGTGTTTGACACAAGGTACGCGACATCTCTTTGTTCTCCACAGTGGTCACTCAACATCTGATGTACACAGAGGTGATAGTCATAGGACAGCGAGATGGAGACATACAGATGGAGGTAGTATCGCGTACACAATATATAAAAGGGCAGTGCACTGGCGGAGCTATCATCTGTACTCAGGTGATCCGTGTGAAAATGTTTCCGACGTGATTGTGGTCTCACCACGGGAATTAACAGACTTTGAACGCGGAATGGTACTTGGAGCTAGACGCACGGTACATTCCGTTTCGGAAATCGGTAGGGAATTTAATATTCCGAGATCCATAGTGTCAAGAGTGCGTCGAGAATACGACATTTCAGGCATTACCTCTCACCACGGACAACGCAGTGGCCAACGACAGTCACTTATCGACCGAGCGCAGCGGTGTTTCTGTAGAGTTGTCAGTGCTAACAGACAAGCAGCACTGGATGAAATAACCACAGAAATCAACGCGGGACGTACGACGAACTTATTCATTAGTACAGTACGGCGAAATTTGGCGTTAAAGGGCTATGGCACCAGATGACCGTTGGGAGTGTCTTTCCCAACAGCATGACATTGGCTGCACCGTCTCTCCTGGACTCGGGTCCATATCGGTTGGACCCTAGACGACTGGAAAACCGTGGCCTGGTCTGATGAGTCTCTATTACAGTTGGTAAGAGCTAATGGCAGGTTTAGAGTGTGGCGCAGACCCCACGAAGCCATGCACCCAAGTTATCAAAAAGGCACTGTGCAAGTTGGTGGTGGCTCCATAATAGTGTGGGCTGTGTTCACATGAAATGGATTGGATCCTCTGGTCCAAATTAACCGATCATTGACAGGAAATCGTTACGTTCGGCTACTTGGAGACCAATTTCAGCCATTCATGGACTTAATGTTCCCAAACAACGATGGAATGGGATCGGAGGCTTTCCCGGCCTATGTGTTTTTTCTAGGGCTCTCGGCTGTCCAGCCGGATACGATCGTTGAAGTCCCAGGATATTTCGGCGAATAACCTTTCCGCCATCATCAGGTGGTTCTGACCTTCCCTCAGGTTATTCGCCGAAATATCCTGGGACTTCAACGATCGTATCCGGCTGGACAGCCGAGAGCCCTGGAAACAACGATGAAATGTTTATGGATGACAATGCGTCATGTCACCAGGCCACAATTGTTCGCGATTGCCGGCCGGGGTGGCCAAGCGGTTAAAGGCGCTACAGTCTGGAACCGCGTGACCGCTACGGTCGCAGGTTCGAATCCTGCTTCGGGCATGGATGTGTGTGATGTCCTTAGGTTAGTTAGGTTTAAGTAGTTATCAGTTCTAGGGGACTGATGACCTTAGAAGTTAAGTCCCATAGTGCTCAGAGCCATTTGAACCATTTGTTCGCGATTTGTTTGAATAGCATTCTGGACAATTCGATCGAATTTGGCCAACCAGAACGCCCGATATGAACCCCATCGGACGTATGTGAGACGTAATCGAGAGATCAGTTCGTGCACAAAATCCAGCACCGGCAACACTTTTGCAGTTATGAACGGCTATAGAGGCAGCATGGCTCAATACTTCTCCAGGGAACTTCCAACGACTTGTTGAATCCATGTCACGTCGAATTGCTGCACTACGCCGGTTAAAAGGAGATCCAAAAGATACAAAAGCATCCCGCGATTTTTGTCACGTCAGTGTGTATGCCTTTTATATACCCTACCAGGCTGGTTAGCAACTCTAAACACGAACAGAATTAATGGACTTCAGTGGCCGTTCTACATTCACAAAGAATTGCAACTCTAATAATTTACATACTCGCCGATGGTGCGAACTTGTATGTAGCTTCATTAGCATCCGAACAAGTCGTCCTCGTTTTTCACTTTGTTTGCCAGGCAGCATATTTTGGGTGCGGTCTCGTAGTTGCCTTACCGCTCAGATATCCCAAATTTGCGGCCCGATGATCACCTCAGGTTGTTGCTGTTGTCTGAAATTCTTGAACAATGTCCTTTGACCAATCTCATGTGACCAGCTGAGAAACTACTCGAATAAATAGCGGTGACATGGACGCGCAGGTCGCCGAAGTGACATCAGTTGTAAAGACTTCCTCCAAGACATCAGCCATCGATCGTTATCAAGCGCATCTCGTTACGACGGCATGCTCTGCGTCTGTGGCGCGTGTGCTGCCGCCACAGTCTGATCAGCGTGACGTGATACCGCTGCACATACCGTGACTCACAGGTGAACGCGTGGTGGGACGGGTGGCAATATCCCGTCATACCATCAGAGCCTGTGCGGCCATTCACTTAGTCAGTGATATGATAACTATCCTTGCTTAAAATTTCACAACGACAGCTATGCCCTGCTGTTTTAGCACTGCTATTGCTTGTCTGAAACAGCTTTACCAGTGGCCAGAGAGGACGCTGGTGCTTTTCATAGGAACCGCGCCACCGCTGAGGAGTAGAACCTGGAAGTACGAGGTTAGTTTTTGATTTCTTGTAAAAAAAAATAAAAACATTTTTTGGTTCAAATAGTTTTATTGTTCCTCAAAACTTAAGCCTTCAAAATTAATACACTTTTGGATGCGTTGGAAGCAATTCTGGAAACATTTTTTTTTTCTCTCAGTCTGATGCTGGTACCTCAAAAAATAGTTTGGAAAGGATTCAACAACTTTTTGAGGTGCTGAAACCAGCTGTCATGCGCATTTTGTCTAATGTAAGTAGTTATGCGATAATACAAGTGAATACAGGGAATGAGATTAATTCATTTGCCTCCATCAATTAACCAGCCGTTTGACGAGCTGTGTGGTAGCTGCCATTGTCATTTTAGTAATTATAAACAATGATGCACAGTTTTCGGTTGTTTTCCTGATTTCACCGAAGACCTATGGCAAATTGTTAGAGTAAAATGTTGCCGAATTGCCAGCCGCGTCAAGACGTTAAAACGCCATTAGCTTATGACCAGGCACGTCCTGGTTCCTAGTCATTGCCTTGACAACGGCCAGGGAATGTTTGGCCGAAAGCTCGTGACATTTTTAACCACTTGCCGCGGTTTGAAACGCGACAACGTTTTATTCAATATTATAACCACAGGACTTACAAATGAAGTGTTATTTGCCACATATTCCCAAAACACTGTCGGTTAGAACCGACGAACACAGACAAAAAGTATTAGTTATAGTCAGTAGCCAGGATTCTTTATTTTTATACACTAAGGTGTTCCGAAAGAACAGATACCATCAGTGACCATGCAGCTCGTTAGAATGAAATTACAATGAAATGAACACCCTTAGCTACTTACAGGCGTTGACATACGTCAACGGGGACAGATGAAAATATGTGCCCCGTCCGGGACTCGAACCCGGGATCTCCTGTTTATCTGGCAGACGCTCTATCCATCTTTTTTTTCTCATTTTGTTCTATATTGTTCGTTGACTTTGCTCATGGCGGGCGTCGGATGACACTCGTTCATGTTGTTCGTTGATCCGTTCACTCAATTTTTTATTACAGAGGGTCGCTAAACCCTCTGACCGAACACGCTGAGCTACCGTGCCGGCATAAATTTTTTGTGTCAGTCGATCCGTTGTGCCAGAGGGTTGGGTTGTTTGGGGAAAGAGACCAAACTGGGAGGTCATCGGTCCCATGGGGTTAGGGAAGAACGGGGAAGGAGGTCGGCGTGCCCTTTCAAAGGAACCATCCCGGCATTTCCCTGGAGAGATTTAGGGAAATCACGGGAAACCTAAATCGGGATGGCCGGATGCGAGTCCAGTATGATAACCACTGCGCCACCTCGCTCGGTGTCCATCTGAGCCACCGAGGGCACAGAGGATAGCGCGACTGCAGGGATTTATCTCTGGCACGCCTCCCACGAAACCCACATTCTTTTGTGCGAATGCACAAAGAGTGCCCGAACTCTTACGGGAATCGGCAACGCGCCGCGAGTAATGAGTATAATGGGCGGGGGCACTACGAATGTAGTGCGGGGCAATACGTTGAGAATGTGGATTGCGCGGGAGGCGTGCCCGTGATAAATCCCTGCAGTCTCGCTATCCTCTGTTCCCTAGGTGGCTCAGATGGATAGAGCGTCTGCCATGTAAGCAGGAGATTCCCGGGTTCGAGTGCCGGTCGGGGCACATATTTTCGTCTGTCCCCGTTGACGTATGTCAACGCCTGTAAGCAGCTAGGGGTGTTCATTTCATTGTAATTTCTTTATTTTTGCCCAGTGGCTGCCGGTTTCGGTACTCAGTGCCACCCTTGGCCATCCCCTGGCAGGCAGTCGTCACACTTGTTTCCCAGGTACATGTGTCAGCGATTGGCCCCTTCGGATATGTAAAACTATTACGTTTGAATCTTCGGAGTTTCCAAGCACCTCTGTAATTTTTTTCTCCATGGATTCTCTATCGTTCTTCAAGCCACTTTTTCCCTGGTCTGGGGCTGAGTTCATTCTCTGGCAGTACTTCCTTTTTGTTAATTTTTTTGTCTGTATCAGGTTTTTGTTCAAAACGCCTGAAAATTTCTGATGGAGTTATATTAGTTTGAGCCAGTGGATCGAAGGTATCGTTTTGAGTAATATAGGGTGACTGTTTCAACTTCAGACAACTATCTCGAAAACGACGCAAAAGTGTTCTAGGTGAAAAATTAATATTATTAAGGATGACATCCACCTGTGCTACAACTGGTTTGGATCTTAGTAATAGACATCAAATCATCGAGTAAAACTGAAGTGATATCAGGTGTTCCCCAGGGAAGCGTACTGGGACCTCTGCTGTTCCTGATCTATATAAATGACCTGGGTGACAATCTGAGCAGTTCTATTAGGTTGTTCGCAGATGATGCTGTAATTTACCGTCTAGTAAGGTCATCCGAAGACCAGTATCAGTTGCAAAGCGATTTAGAAAAGATTTCTGTATGGTGTGGCAGGTGGCAGTTGACGTTAAATAATGAAAAGTGTGAGGTGATCCACATGAGTTCCAAAAGAAATCCGTTGGCATTCGATTACTCGATAAATAGTACAATTCTCAAGGCTGTCAATTCAACTAAGTACCTGGGTGTTAAAATTACGAACAGCTTCAGTTGGAAAGACCACATAGATAATATTGTGGGGAAGGAGAGCCAAAGGTTGCGTTTCATTGCCAGGACACTTAGAAGATGCAACAAGTCCACTAAGGAGACAGCTTACACTACACTCGTTCGTCCTCCGTTAGAATATTGCTGCGCAGTGTGGGATCCTTATCAGGTGGCATTGACGGAGGACATCGATAGGGTGCAAAAAATGGCAGCTCGTTTTGTATTATCACGTAATAGGGGAGAGAGTGTGGCAGATATGATACGCGAGTTGGGATGGAAGTCATTAAAGCAAAGACGGTTTTCGTCGCGGCGAGATCTATTTACGAAATTTCAGTCACCAACTTTCTCTTCCGAATGCGAATATATTTTGTTGAGCCCAACCAACATAGGTAGGAATGATCATCAAAATAAAATGAGAGAAATCAGAGCTCGAACAGAAAGGTTTAAGTGTTCGTTTTTCCCGCGCGCTGTTCGGGAGTGGAATGGTGGAGAGATAGTATGAATGTGGTTCGATGAACCCTCCGCCAAACACTTAAATGTGAATTGCACAGTAATCATGTAGATGTAGATGTAGAACTGACCAACTCCTAAACACTTCTCCTGCATGGGTAGGGTTAATTTTGTATTATTAAATCCATTTACACCGCAAGTGAAATGTAGAATCAAAGGCACCGGTTCTTAATTGAAAAAAAAAACAAAAAACAAAAAAAAAACAGGCATAACTGATATTTGTTGATCATAGCAAAATCTGCCACCAATGAAAGACAATGGTTACAGTAAACAATAAGCATTTTTTCTGTAGAATTCGAATATGCAATGAAAATGGGGTGGTCCCCATTTGAAAATACAAAGTTGAGCCCACCCAGTCAGGAGTTGTGGTTATGTGGTGATCAGTTGTAGCACAAACAAATTTCCTCTTTATTAATATTAACTTTTCAACTAGAACATTTTTTTCGTACAATGTGTAAGGTGGCAGATTAAATGAAGGTAAATTTCGCACCTTGCATGAGAGCTTTATACATTGTAACAAGAAGGTGAATATGACACCTAACTTACTTCGGCGGTAATGAGAAGATTTGCCTATAAGTATGTAATGCAAAACGGATGACAGTCAATCGACAGTATTAATACACCGCTCCTATATAATGCGTGTTAATGAGCAGAAGGTGAAACAAAAAGCGAAAGGAAATGTTTTGTGTGGAAACAGCTGTGGGCAGAAGCAGAGGCCGCACCATGGGAGGCACCACAAAAAGTTCTTAAGGGGCGTCCTGTGGTGGGAGTCAACGACCGGTCAGGTGATGCTTACTGGAGAGCAAGTAACGGGCCACTAGGAGTAGGACAGAAACAAGCTTTAGAAAACAGCATTTCAGAATTCCAAACGGATACGAACAAAACCAGTTGATCATGTGAACACCAAGTGGACACATATGATGTACGCATGTAACTTTTAGGCGTCTGGAGTGGGCAGAAAAACGTCCGATTGGCGGAAACGAACTAGGAAGGAGTAAAGTGCCAAGATTTCGACCCAGTTTAATGGTAGGACCCTTGCAATTGGCAGAGAGAGTTTCCACAAAGTAAGAGGAACGCTCCTATTAGTCGAAAAAAGCCGTGATGTGGAGAACAAAAGAACCCAGGTGGGGTGGCAGTTCGGCTACGAGAAAGCCAAGAGCAAAATTTTCGGGGACTCTTCTCTGAACGCCGGCCGGTGTGGCCGAGCGGTTCTAGGCGCGTCAGTTTGGAACCGCGCGGCCGCTGCGGTCGCAGGTTCGAATCCTGCCTCGGGCATGGATGTGTGTGATGTCCTTAGGTTAGTTATGTTTAAGTAGTTCTAAGTTCTAGGAGACTGATGACCTCAGATGTTAAGTCCCATAGTGCTCAGAGCCATTTGAACCATTCTTCTCTGAACTGTCACCACTGCAGAATGGGGCACATAACGCTCTGTACGATGCAGAGGAGAAATTTGTGTGAACACTGTGTTCACTGTGGCTGACATTCAGCTAGATGTTAGCTGTAGCGTTGTTGAGCTCCAACTGTGAAGAAACGACCCAGCCAGTTAGTGAATTGTTCTAGCGAGGACTGAGAGGGCATTTTAATATGCATGCTGCTCCAGCCATGCGCATCTATATCGCCATATTCCAAGACGAGGGAGGAGTACATGTTTTCTCACATAACGAGAAACATAGGCAGAGTTTCTTCTGGAAAAATCAGCGAATGCTTAATTAGTTTTTATGGGCATTTCAGAGGATGAGAGCAGCCATGCAGATGACAGCTCATCGCATCTAAGGTAAATACCGCGAGCAGAGGCGCAAACTTATTGGTTCACCAGCTTGCGTTCACTGTAAACTTCAGCGACCTTGGGTAATCCTTTGCTCAGCTTGTCACAAAGCTAACCATCCTCTGTAGACTTGATTGTCATCCTAAATACACTCCTGGAAATTGAAATAAGAACACCGTGAATTCATTGTCCCAGGAAGGGGAAACTTTATTGACACATTCCTGGGGTCAGATACATCACATGATCACACTGACAGAACCACAGGCACATAGACACAGGCAACAGAGCATGCACAATGTCGGCACTAGTACAGTGTATATCCACCTTTCGCAGCAATGCAGGCTGCTATTCTCCCATGGAGACGATCGTAGAGATGCTGGATGTAGTCCTGTGGAACGGCTTGCCATGCCATTTCCACCTGGCGCCTCAGTTGGACCAGCGTTCGTGCTGGACGTGCAGACCGCGTGAGACGACGCTTCATCCAGTCCCAAACATGCTCAATGGGGGACAGATCCGGAGATCTTGCTGGCCAGGGTAGTTGACTTACACCTTCTAGAGCACGTTGGGTGGCACGGGATACATGCGGATGTGCATTGTCCTGTTGGAACAGCAAGTTCCCTTGCCGGTCTAGGAATGGTAGAACGATGGGTTCGATGACGGTTTGGATGTACCGTGCACTATTCAGTGCCCCTTCGACGATCACCAGTGGTGTACGGCCAGTGTAGGAGATCGCTCCCCACACCATGATGCCGGGTGTTGGCCCTGTGTGCCTCGGTCGTATGCAGTCCTGATTGTGGCGCTCACCTGCACGGCGCCAAACACGCATACGACCATCATTGGCACCAAGGCAGAAGCGACTCTCATCGCTGAAGACGACACGTCTCCATTCGTCCCTCCATTCACGCCTGTCGCGACACCACTGGAGGCGGGCTGCACGATGTTGGGGCGTGAGCGGAAGACGGCCTAACGGTGTGCGGGACCGTAGCCCAGCTTCATGGAGGCGGTTGCGAATGGTCCTCGCCGATACCCCAGGAGCAACAGTGTCCCTAATTTGCTGGGAAGTGGCGGTGCGGTCCCCTACGGCACTGCATAGGATCCTACGGTCTTGGCGTGCATCCGTGCGTCGCTGCGGTCCGGTCCCAGGTCGACGGGCACGTGCACCTTCCGCCGACCACTGGCGACAACATCGATGTACTGTGGAGACCTCACGCCCCACGTGTTGAGCAATTCGGCGGTACGTCCACCCGGCCTCCCGCATGCCCACTATACGCCCTCGCTCAAAGTCCGTCAACTGCACATACGGTTCACGTCCACGCTGTCGCGGCATGCTACCAGTGTTAAAGACTGCGATGGAGCTCCGTATGCCACGGCAAACTGGCTGACACTGACGGCGGCGGTGCACAAATGCTGCGCAGCTAGCGCCATTCGACGGCCAACACCGCGGTTCCTGGTGTGTCCGCTGTGCCGTGCGTGTGATCATTGCTTGTACAGCCCTCTCGCAGTGTCCGGAGCAAGTATGGTGGGTCTGATACACCGGTGTCAATGTGTTCTTTTTTCCATTTCCAGGAGTGTAGTACCGAACTTTGAACCGGAATCGGATGATTTATCGTAGTACTGGCCAACATCATGACGTAGTCGTAAGAATAATTTTGTAAAGAAACTTCTAGTTAAAATTTACCATTGTTGTGTCTAGGATTATTTCACTTTCTGAGGACGAGATGCATTCATTTGAAAACTGTCGTAACATTGTCACATTGTAAACTGTGTAAATGCTTGTATTTCTGTCACAAGATTACAACATTAAACCAAAAATATTTATAGCTTACACAGTTGTTCTGCCCTCATAACCTTACAAATGCTTCAGTTTCGACACACACACACACACACACACACACACACACACACACATAATATTTAGGCGAATAGTATTGAGACACAAATATGTTATGACTTAGCTGCCTCACCCTGTATATAGATACATATATATCACAGCCCAGACGTGCCGCCTGCCACCCTGAGCCTACCACCAGCTTCGCAGACAACAGTACAGCCATCGCCCGGTAAAATGCACCGGAACTCTTTATCTAAGCCTGCCTGCCAATTCCGTTTCGCTTCATAACAACCACAATTTCAACCCTGGCAACGGCCCTGATTATCTTGTTATTGATAACGGGCAAATTATTATTTCCTTTTCACGTTGGTGAACTGTATTTGTAGAGGATTTTTGACTTTTTCCTGCCTTTCTGGGTAACACAACAGACACTGAATTTAATCGATGAAAGCAGAAAATACAAAAATGCAATAAATGAAGCAGGCGAAAGGTAATACAAACGTCTTAAAAATTGAGATCGATAGGAAGTGCAAAATGGCTAAGCAGGAATGGCTAGAGGACGAATCTAAGGATGTAGAAGCTTATACAGTATCACTACGGGGAAGATAGATGTTACCTTCAGGGAAATTAAAGAGACCTTTTGAGAAAAGAGAACCACCTGTATGAATGGAAATGGAAATGAGCGTATAGCGTCAGTGGCCGAGAGTTCCCAGGTGGGAAGTTCGGTCACCAAGTGCAAGTCTTATTGAGTGCGACGCCACATTGGGCGACTTGCCCTTCGACAATGGGGATGAAATGATGATCAGCACAACACCCAGTCCCTGAGGGGGGAAAATCTCCCGCCCCAGCCGGGAATTGAACCCGGACCACCGTGCGTGGAATTCCAACGCGCTGGCCATTCAGCTATTGGGGAGGACACCTGTATGAATATCAAAGGCTCAATGGAAAACTAGACCTAAGCAAAGAAGGGAAAGCAGAAAGGTGGAAGGAGTAATAAAGGGTCTATACCAGGGAGATGTACTAGAGGGCAGTATTATCGAAATGAAAGAGGACGTAGATGAAGATGAGAAGGGAGATATGATACTGCGTGAATAATTTGACAGAGCACTGAAAGACCTAAGTCGAAACAATGCCCTGGGAGTAGACAACATTCAATTAGAACTACTGTCGGCCTCGGGAGAGCCAGCCATGACAAAACTCTTCCACCTGTTGAGCAAGATGTATGAGACAGGCGAAATACCCTCAGAATTCAAGAAGAATATAATAATTCCAATCCCAAAGCAAGCAGTTGTTGACAGCTGTGAAAATTACCGATCTACCAGTTTAATGAGTCAAGGTTGCAAAATACTAACACGAATTCTTTACAGAAGAATGGAAAAACTGCTAGAAGCCGACCTCGAAGAAGATAAGTTTGGATTCTGGAGAAATGAAGGAACACGCAAGGCAATACTGACCCCACGACTCGTCATAGAAAACAAGTTAAGGAAAGGCAAACCTACTTTTATAGCTTTTGACAATGCTGAATGCAACACTCTGTTTCAAATTCTAGAAGTTGCAGGGATGACTGTGAAGGGAGTGAGACAGGGTTGTAGCCTATTCCCGACGTTATTCTATCCGTATATTGAGCAAGCAGTAAAGGAAACCAAAGAAAATTTAGGAGTAGAAATTAAAGTCCAGGGAGAAGAAATAAAAACTTTGAGGTTGCCGATGACTTTGTACTTCTGTTAGACACAGCAAAGACTTGGAAAGGCAGTTGAACAGAATGGACATTGTCTTGAAAGGAGGATATAATATGAACATCGACAAAAGCAGAAGGAGGATAATGGAACATAGTCGAATTAAATCGCGTGACGCTGAGGCACTTGAAGTGGTAGATGAGTTTTGCTATTTGGGCAGCAAAGTAACTGATGATAGCCGAAGTAGGGAGGATATAAAATCTAGACTGGCAATGGCAAGGAAAGCGCTTCCGAAGAAGAGGAATTTGTTAATTCTAGTATAGATTTAAGTGTCAGAAACTGCTGTCTAGAAGTATTTGTATGGAGTGTAGCCATGTATGGAAGTGAAATACGGACGATAAACAGTTTAGACAAGAAGAGAATAGAAGCGTTTGAAATGTGGTGTTACAGAAGAAAGCTGAAGATTAGACGGGTAGATCACATAAGGAATGGGGAGGCACTGAATAGAATTGGGGAAAAAAATTTATGGCACAACCTGACTAGAAGAAGGGATCGGTTGGTAGAACACGTTGTGAGGCATCAAGAGATCACCAGATTAGTACTGTAGGGGAGCGTGGGGGGTAAAAATGGTAGAGGGAGACCAAGAGGTGAATACACTAAGCAGATTCAGAAGGATGTAGTTTGCAGTTGTTACTCGGAGGCCGGCCGGGGTGGCCGAGCGGTTCCCGCAAAGGTCGCAGGTTCGAATCCTGCCTCGGACATGGATGTGTGTGATGTCCTTAGGTTAGTTAGGTTTAAGTAGTTCTAAGTTCTAGGAGACTGATGACCTCAGTAGTTAAGTCCCATAGTGCTCAGAGCCATTTTTGAACCAAGAAGCATACTGCACCCTGCACGAAGGCACCCCAACAATCGAACGTTGACTTCAACGCAAATTGGGAGCGTTTCACATGCTGCGTGAGTGGGTAGATCTGCACGAATTACACCTGTGCATGAAGGTGCGGTTGTGTAAACAGCCGCATACTCTCCAGGAATCTCGACAAGGAGACTTACTACACATGTTCCTGTAATGAGCCACGTTTGGAGAAAAATGCATCGCAATGCAATGTACCCGTACCACATCTAACTAGTTCAGTCCCACTGTGAGGAGGACGTTGGTCCTAGACTAACGTTCTACCAGTGTATGCAACAACAAGCTGTAGGCAAGCATACGTGTGACAATAGCATTTTATTTACAGGTGAAGGAGGGTTCTCTCGTGATGTATTTTCATTATAAATAATTCTCACCTTTGGTGTCATCTACGCTCCAACCCACAAGCAGTGCATGAGTCTTCATATCAGCACCGAGCGAGATGGCGCAGTGGTTAGCATTCGGGAGGACGGCGGTTCAATCCCGCGTCCTAGCATCATGATATAGGTTTTCCGTAATTTCCCTAAATCGCTTCAGGCAAATGCCAGGATGGTTCCTTTCCATCGCCATCCTTCCCTAATCCGATGAAACCGATGACCTCGATGTCTCGTCTCTTCCCCCAATTCAACAACCTTCTTCATATCAGCGACGTTTCTCATTGAATGTGTGGTTAGGACTACTAGGTGATCGTCTTATTGGATCGTGCGTGTTACCAAACAAACTCAATGGACGGAATAGCTTTCGCTTTCTGCGGCGTCATCTTGCAGGTTGGATTGGTATGTTCCCTTACAGCATAGGCGGACCGAGGAGCCGAGAGCAGCTGGAGTTTATCTAACAGTTTGTGCTGCGAAGACTACATGGCGGTATGCGCAGTCAACGCGCAAGCACAGCCCTAGCAATGTACCTAGTTGAGAATATTATGTTATTGTACAGTGCGTTTGAAACCTGTTAGTCAAGAGAAGGCAGGATTCCGTTACCATTGTGGACGAGGCCGTAATCAGTTACTATTGGTTGCCTTTTACACTTACACACATTTTTTTTAGCCGGCCGGAGTGACCGAGCGGTACTACAGTCTGGAGCTGCGCGACCGCTACGGCCGCAGGTTCGAATCCTGCCTCGGGTATGGATGTGTGTGATGTTCTTAGGTTAGTTTGGTTTAAGTAGTTCTAAGTTCTATGGGACAGATGACCTCAGAAGTTAAGTCCCATAGTGCTCAGAGCCATTTGAACCATTTTTTTTAAAAAAACCGGTAATTCCAGACACAACAATAAATAAAAAATACCACACGTTATTAACGAAGGAATAAACAACTGCGTAAATAATAGTGTTTTCAGTGCGTTACAATTTAGCAAGTCACCATAAAATGCAGATAGAGATAATTAAAAAAAACAGCCACTGTGATCACGGCTGAAGGCCTTACACTCCAAGAACGGCAATAAATTAAGAATATTTAAGAACTCGTTGCAATTACAACTTACAGGGATAGAAATATTAAAAGTGGCCACAAACACAGCAGAAGGTTTCAGACGCCAGGAATGGCAGTAAATAAGATTTTAAGGCTTACTGCTAAAATACAAATATCGGATTATTTTTTTTAATGCAAATGACCACAATCACGGCTGAAGGCCTTACACGCCTGCAACAGCAATTATATAAAAAATTTAGAAACCTGCTGTAAAACAGGAAATACAAGCAAAAGTTAATTAAAAGAAACAAGCAACCTACCACCAAAAGGGTGAAATAAGATGATGGTAACCTTGTACTACAACCCTTACACTGCTAGATTTATTCCAGAAGACAACCGGAACTGTTAACTAGACATACATAACATTTAATGTAGGCATTTCAAGGTAAATAATACAATAATAAAACGCAAGGACCAGTCACAGACGGTGATCCAGGAATCGACCTCTGAGAAGGTCCGGCAACAAACACTTTCGCGAGCGATGAGACAGGCAGCCAAGAGTTGCATTCACTTCACAAGATGGTAACTCAGACTAGTGGCAGTCTAACGAATGACTAATGAAAATCTTGTTGAAGCTACCTGACGTTCAATAAACCAAATGCAAGAATGGAATAACACGCCAAAGCTGGAACCGGCGGACTGCACGACGCCCCCAGAATACTGTGCTTAGAGCGCCCGGAACGAGAAAGGAATCACTACCACGAGATTAGAAGAATGACAAGCGGCCTAAAAATGGCTCTGAGCACTATGGGACTTCACATCTATGGCCATCAGTCCCCTAGAACTTAGAACCACTTAAACCTAACTAACCTAAGGACATCACACAACACCCAGTCATCACGAGGCAGAGAAAATCCCTGACCCCGCCGGGAATCGAACCCGTGAAACCGGGCGCGGGAAGCGAGAACGCTACCGCACGGCCACGAGCTGCGGACAACCGGCCTTCAATCAAGAAAGCTGTCAAAACTACGCGCCTTACCGGATAGCAGCGGCAAGGCGAGGAAACGTACACTGCCATTACATACACTAACCCCCAGGGCAGGTAACTGGGGCGTTAGCGGCCACCAGGCAGGAAAATACTGCTGGTTGAACTTAACAAATTGTAACAAGCTGAACGCAGTAAATAGTAATTAGTCGAGGAAAACTAATCAGATCCGCTTTCCCCAAGCACTCCACTCGCTGCTTTTCGCCTCAGCAACACTACGAGCAGCAACACGAACCCAAGTCACTGGAGAATCGCAAGATATCACAATGGTGGTTTCTCTACTTGAATTGAAATGCACTCATCTTAAAGCCTGCAGGATCTGGTTTACGCCGAGGTCGTGCACCCTCGTGACCACAGCCCTGCCACCCGGCAGTCCATGCGCGCCGCTAGCGGTCCCGGCGTGTTCTCGCACTGCGCGGACCTGGCTCCTCCTGAGTCCGCAACCTAACTCCACACTCACATGACACGGAAAAACGACGACGTCGCCCCAAAGATAAGGCAACAGTTACTACATATCGATAACCGCCGCTGCTGCCACTAGCGGACAGGCAACGCTTGTGATACCGAGTGGCGCCAGTCAACACGAGAAGAAGACAAACAACCACAACTATGCCAACAAAACGATACTGTTTCTCCTGCAACAGAGGCGGAACCCTACAAACAGCACCAATGTGAGCCGCACCACAGCTCAGCATTGTGTATATGAAATGGCTAACCAAAGCGATGCGGTAAAGTGGCGCCCTATTTTACACTTTAACTCTAGTTGGGAGTGTGATTACTTATTCACTGAAAGCGAGGGAGGAGCACAATGTTTGGTATGTGGTAAAATATTAGGCATAAAAAAGTGCAATTTAGAATGTCACTACGGAACACATCACTTCAATCAGTATGGAAGTGTTGAGGGTGAATCTTCTTAATAATCTACGCGAGGAAGGAACTGAAGTAGAGGTATGTATTACAGTGTTGCCCGTCCATACGATATAACTAAATTACGGTGCCTAATAAACCAACTTTTTCTTTGAATTGATAGATCCGTTAGTTTCTTACACAGGAATGTGATGCCTCCTCAATCGATGCATCTGTACGCGCTAGTTACATAACAGCTATGCTGATCGCACGTTCTTCCCTATAATTTTGCGACGGCGAATTTGTGAAGCAGAGTTTGGAAGTTGTAGCAGACGAACTGTGTCCACAATTATCACGTTCTTTCGCAAGTTTGAGTCTGTCGCGGCGCACTATAGCTCGTCATATCGAACGTTTATCAGACGATATTGTGGAACAATTAATAGATGCCATTTCGGACGTCTTGGTGTTTTCTATTGCATTATATGAGAGTACCGACTTACCGGACACAGCCCACCTGGCAATTTTTGTTAGAGGTGTTGACACAAACTTAGTAGTAAGGGAGGCACTCCTCGATTTATGTCCTCTCAATGACACCACGACAGGTGATGACGTATTGCAGTACGTGAAAGGTGTATTTATCAGGTTTGGTCTACCGTGGTGAAAGCTCGTTTCAGTTGCCACTGATGAAGCATCCCGCATGGTCGGCTGCAGATCGTCTGAGAAGCAGACTACTGTAACACGAAGTAACGTTCATACCTGTGCATTGTTTGATTCACCAACAAAACCAGTGCGCAAAAAACGGTAATGACCGTAGAACTGAGAACAATTAATTCTATTAGGAGTCATCGACTGAACCATAGACTATTTACAGCTCTACTGAAGGATATTGAGTGTGAACTTGATAATATAGCGTAGTTTTGTGTAATTCGTTGTCTCAGTAGAGGTAATATGTTGAATCGCTTTTTGCTTTGTTGGACGAAATATTTTTGTTCATGGAAATGAAGGGGCCTCCCGTTCATGATTTCACTGATCCTAAATGGGTTATTGGGTTAGTATTTCTCGCTGACGTCACATCCCACATGTTGTTGTTGTTGTTGTGGTCTTCAGTCCTGAGACTGGTTTGATGCAGCTCTCCATGCTACTCTATCCTGTGCAAGCTTCTTCATCTCCCAGTACTTACTGCAACCTAAATCCTTCTGAATCTGCTTAGTGCATTCATCTCTTGGTCTCCCTCTACGATTTTTACCCTCCACGCTGCCCTGCAATGCTAAATTTGTGATCCCCTGATGCCTCAGAACATGTCCTACCAACCGGTCCCTTCTTCTTGTCAAGTTGTGCCACAAACTCTTCTTCTCTCCAATTCTATTCAATACCTCCCCATTAGTTATGTGATCTCCCCACATGAGTAAATTTAATCTTAAGTTGCAGAGAAGCAACATATTTATTACTCATTTTGCAGGCAGTATTACTGCTTTCAAGCAAATGTCGGAGCTTTGATAGTATCAGATGTTGAAAGGTGAGTTAGCCCATTTTCCCAAATGGTCAATGCGGAAATCTGGCTTAACTCAGGATCAGTTGCAGAGATTTTCAGGTACTCTTGCTAGTTTTGTGAATGAATTGCCATCCGATTTAGAGATATGGACTATTTATCGATGGATCTGAAAGTGTTTGCTGTGTCCTTTTCAACTACCAGAATGATTGATGACGTTCCGCCTGCCCTACAGTGCTAGTTGCTTACAATTCGATGTGATAGTGAACTGAAGGCTAAATATGAATCACACAAAAGCCTATCACATTTTTATGACCGTTTTCCGCAAACAGATTTCCCAAAAATGCACAAAATGGCTGCCAAACTGCTATCAATGTTCGGCTCAACATATCTGTGTGAAAATCTGTTCTCCTTAATGAAGATCAATAAATCTCCACGAACAGCCATTACAAATGACGCACATGTAACTGCACTTCTGCAAATTGCAAGTGCAAGATGGATCGCACCATATGTAATCCATCTTCCTCCGCGAAAAGAGACCTGAGCATCATCTGCTAAGTGGCATTTCAGATATACAAGAACACATAATCCTATGTTTTGCTTATGGTGAATTGTATTTATTCATTTTTTTTATTTTTGTGCTTACCCTTGAGTTAGTTTGGCGTTCATTAGTTATGTTGTGTTCCAAATACGATTTTATGTTGGCCTACTGTATTTTCATGGCGATAGGTAGTAGTCAAAGGAGGATTTAGTTATCAGATGTCGAAGTAATTACTTTTGTTTCCTACGCATAATCGAGTGAAAGGAATATAATTAAACGTATCTATTTAGCACATTAATCTAACGCACTGAATAGAACGAGACGTTAGACACCATAGCAATGTCACAAGTTAATAGCTCGGTTGATACACGTCCCTTCTCCAGTTGTTACGGCAAGCTGTGTAAGCAGCTACAAGGTTAACTTCCGCCAGAGCGCAAACTCTGCTCTTTTTCCTGTCCGAACTGTAGCGCTGCTCATTGAGGCGATTTGTGCCCGCCTCCGCACCACCACATTTTGCTTCATTTTGCTGCCATGGTGAGACGATATCTTAAGCGCCGATATGCCCGACGATGGATAGGACGGGGAGGACATGGATTGTGGTCACCGACACCACCTAATGGATTTCCGTGTCTGCGGCCACATTATAGGTGTAGTGCACGCCACTCCTGACGAGTTGGAGCAGAGACTTGTCAGCCTTTGCCAAGAGTTTCGAAATCATGAGGCGTTTTTGAAAGGATTCAAAACTCATTGTAACGACGTTTACAGACTTGCACCTGGCCGGCCTGGATGGACGAGCGGTTCTAGGCGCTACAGTCTGGAACCGCGCGACTGCTACGGTCGCAGGTTCGAATCCTGCCTCGGGCATGGATGTGTGTGCCGTCCTTAATTTAGTTACGTTTAAGTAGTTCTAAGTTCTAGGGGACTGATGACCACAGCAGTTGAGTCCCATAGTGCTCAGAGCCATTTGAACCATTTGTATGTTGGCAGCGCTATAGACAGTGTTAATATCGCTGACAGCGGTCTGCGCCCTCGGCAACAGATTCTGTGGTTGGACGGACTAGCAGTTAGCGAGTGGATAGGGAAGTGTATGGACATGATGTTCTTAGTGGAGACTGTATTTGTAGGACATGCATTGTAAATTGAGATGAAATGATGCGTTTATAAAAAAATACACAAGGAAATGTATGATAATGAATGTTTGGTTGATACTGTTTGGGCAGTGGAATTATCGTCAACTATATTATTTTTGGAACTGGATGTCACAAGCATAAGGTAAAATTTTCTAAATGCGTTGTTTGCTCTTCAACAAAATCTTTTTTTCGCTAACCATATGCGTCGCAGTAGTTAATCTATAGTAGTTAGAATAAACTTTTTAGCTGGCGGGAGTTGCTACTTGCTGTAATTGCTGCTGTACTTCATGTTATGAAGATTTTCTGTGCGGTAAGCGACTTATGAAAAAGAATGTGCTTTGCACTGTTGGAATTTGTGATTGAAATAAGCTTAGGCAGTTAAGAGAGTTGGCGGTAGTTTCATATTTCTTTCATTTCATATTTTTTGGATTTGTATTATTGTTAGGATTTTCTTGCAATTCAGGGCCATTCTTTGGTGTTTATTATTGGAAGTCATGTTGTCAATGCATAGTAGTCAGATTCCGTTGGGCTTGTATATTGTGGGTGGTAAATGAAAAGGTTAAGTCTGACCTGTCTTTGTCAAGGAAAATTCTGTATGTTAGTGTCTAAAAAAATAAAGAGGTAATTTCAACTGTGATTTATTTCATTTAATGTGCAAATACTGCAATCAATTCCAATGTAATAATTGCAATAAGTCGACCACTGCAATGTTATATGTTACTGAATAAGCGGGTAGCATTAGCAGCAGTCGGCTGTTTACACCTCATTAAAAGTGCTGCAGTATCCAGTTAAATCTCGACGAAATATCAGCCTGGTGCCAGGAAAGCCAACTAGCTCTTAATGTAGACGAATGCAAAACTGTGGGCGTCATGAAACGTACAAACATGGTTCCCTTTGACTACAAAAATGGTTCAAATGGCTCTGAGCACTATGGGACTTAACATCTGAGGTCATCAGTCCCCTAGAACTTAGAACTACTTAAGCCCAACTAACCTAAGGACATCACACACATCCATGCCCGAGGCAAGATTCGAACCTGCGACCGTAGCAGTGGCGCGGTTCCGGACTGAAGCGCCTAGAACCGCTCGGCCACCACGGCCGGCCCCTTTGACTACAGCTCACACTCAGGAACACTACAGTAAATTTATGGCAAATCACATGACAACTATGTGATCTAATTCGCCACTGACTTACTATATCCTGTATATGGATAAATTAGCGGGTCACCCCAGTTCCGGCGCGCGGGGTAGCCTTGCGGTATAGGGCGCCTGCCACGGTTCGCGCGGCTTCACCCGTCGGAGGTTTAAGTCCTCCCGCGGGCATGGGTGTGTGTGTTGCCTTAGCCTAAGTTAGTTTAAGTTAGATTAAGTAGTGTGTAAGCCTACCGACCGATGATCTCAGCAGTTTAGTGCCGTAGAAACTTACCACCACCCCAATTACGCATTGGTAGCAGTAAACATCTACAGCTGGATGGATGACTTGATTGGCGTAAGAACTAAACTACGCCCGAACAATCCATAAAAGCCGTGTTACCCTCAGCCCAGAGGAGTCACTGGGTGCGAATATGGAGGGGCATGTGGTCAGCACACCGCTCTCCCGGCCGTATGTCAGTTTACGAGACTGCTTGTCTGGCGTGACGGTGATAAATTACACACACAAACCTCCCTCACGAATCAGTCTGTCAGTGAAAACTATAATAAAATCCCTACAGTATTCCTAGAGATTACCCACCACATAGAGACAAAAAAAAAAAAAACGCGACGTGGAACTTTATATATATAAAATTAACAGAAATTTTACTAGTGGGGGTCATTCACAAATCACAGATTAATCACAATACGACGGCTATCAAAGAGTTACACATTACACAACTCGTACTGTTCATGATTGCACAAGTTCGGCAGTCAACGGTTGTTGCACTGTTAGTTAGGTAAACCCATTTAGGTAAGTCCGTCCATCACGACAAGGTCGCACCACATCAGATGGAAAAAGTCGGTTTTTAATTGTCCTGAGGCCAAAAACCGCGTAGGAAGCAAACTGACATAGGATTTTACTTGTCCTGAGACCAAAAGCCGCACAATGAGCGAAATGAGGTCGGTTTCTAACTGTCGTGACACTAGCGCAAGGCATGTTCAGTACGCTGTCCACTGTTTTCTTCCACAAGTCGAAACTGAGGAATAGTATGTTCCTCAACAGGTCAGAGTGTCTCAGAGATCACTTTCCTCCATGCGTGCCTTCAATTCAGCTACAGGAGCAGTGAACACAACATCTTTCACACAATTCCACGGCCAGAAGTGGCACGGATTAAGACCACATTATGTGAACGGCCAGGATGTAGGGAAATGACGGCTGATAACTCTAGCATTTCCGAAATGTCTCTGCAGCAGCCGCTTCACTGGCTGTGCGATGTGCGGAGGAGCGGCATCCTGTATAAAGACGATCCTACACAAATACCACGCTGTTGAATGGTTGGAATTACGCTGTAAACTTTGCTGTGTATGTGAATGTATCTTCGAGCAATGCCGATTTTCTTTTGTATGAGAAATTAAATCACATGTAATTACTGTGTATGCAGTGTGGTCCATTGATAGTGACTGGGTCAAATATCTCACGAAATAAACATCAAACGAAAATACTACACAAACGAAACTCATTTAGCTTCAAGGAGGAAACCATATGACGCAATGGTTGGGCCGCTAGATGGCGCTGCCATAGGTCAAACGGATATCAACTGCGTTTTCTTTAAAATAGGAACCCCCATTTTTTATTACATTTTCGTGTAGTATGTAAAGAAATATGAATGTTTTAGTTGGACCACTTTTTTCGCTTTGTGATAGATGGCGCTGTAATAGTCACAAACGTATAAGTACGTGGTATCAAGTAACATTCCCCTAGTGCGGATGGTATTTGCTTCATGATACATTACCCGTGTTAAAATGGACCGTTAACCAATTGCAGAAAAGGTCGATATTGTGCTGATGTATGGCTATTGTGATCAAAATGCCCAACGGGGGTGTGCTATGTATGCTGCTCGGTATCCTGAACGACATCATCCAAGTGTCCGGACCGTTCGCCGGATAGTTACGTTATTTAAGGAAACAGGAAGTGTTCAACCACATGTTAAACGTCAACCACGACCTGCAACAAATGATGATGGCCAAGTAGGTATTTTAGCCGCTGTCGCGACTAATCCGCAAATCAGTAGCAGACAAATTGCGCGAGAATCGGGAATCTAAAAAACGTCGGTGTTGAGAATGCTACATCAACATCGATTGCACACGTACCATATTCCTATGCACCAATAATTGCATAGCGACGACTTTGAACGTCGTGTACAGTTCTGCCACTGGGCACAAGAGAAATTACGGTACGATGACAGATTTTTTGCACGCGTTCTATTTAGCGACGAAGCGTCATTCACCAACAGCGGTAACGTAAACCGGCATAATATGCACTATTGGGCAACGGAAAATCCACGATGGCTGCGACAAGTGGAACATCAGCGACCTTGGCGGGTTAATGTATGGTGCGATATTATGGGAGGAAGGATAACTGACCCCCATTTTATCGATGGCAATCTAAACGGTGCAATGTATGCTGATTTCCTACGTAATGTTCTACCTATGTTACTACAAGATGTTTCAATGCATGACAGAATGGCGATGTACTTCCAACATGATGGATGCCCATCACATAGCTCACGTGCGGTTGTAGCGGTATTGAATAGCATATTTCATGACAGGTGGATTGGTCGTCGAAGCCCGCACGTTCACCGGATCTGACGTCCCCGGATTTCTTTCTGTGGGGAAAGTTGAAGGATATTTGCTATCGTGATCCACCGACAACGCCTGACAACATGCGTCAGCGCATTGTCAATGCATATGCGAACATTACGGAAGGCGAACTATTCGCTGTTGAGAGGAATGTCGTTACACTTATTGCCAAATGCACTGAGGTTGAAGGACATCATTTTGAGTATTTATTGCATTAATGTGGTATTTACAGGTAATCACGCTGTAACAGCATGTGTTCTTTGAAATGATAAGTTCACAAAGGTACAGGTATCACATTGGAACAACCGAAATAAAATGTTCAAACGTACCTACGTTCTGTATTTTAATTCAGAAAACCTATCTGTTACCAACTGTTCGTCTAAAATTGTGAGCCATATGCTTGTGACTATTACAGCGCCATCTATCACAAAGCTAAAACAGTTGTCCAACTAAAACACTCATATTTATTTACGTACTACACGAATATGTAATAAAAAATCGGGGTTCCTATTTAAAAAAACGCAGTTGATAACTATTTGACCTATGGCAGCGCCATCTAGCGGGCCGACTATAGCGCCATCTGGTTTCCCCCCTTCAAACTAGACGAGTTTCGTTCTTTGTAGTTTTTTCGTTTGATACTTATTTCGCAAGATACTTGGCCCGGTCACGATCAATGAACCACCCTGTATATCAACTCTGGCATCTATAATTAATTGTAACGTTTTTTAAATACGTCACCATTAATGGCATTAGACAGATGTATATGTCATTCAGTGATGTTATATGTCACACATTTTGCATGTCCTGGATCAAAATATGTCCTTTATGGTACGCTGTGTGCTGTAACATCAGAAAATGAATTTATATAGAACAAGTTTGCCACTGTGTTGTTGACCTAAACTTCATATTTACAGCTGTACTTCAAGAAACTTGCCACACTTATGTAATTACCTGTGGTCATACATATTTTGAGTCATTTACTGAGCACTGAGCTTATGTGCCTGTTCGCATAATGAGTGTTGACTTTTATAATCTGGTGCGCAAAATACTCTCACTGCGCCGTATGAGTGACGGCACAGGTAACTTCTCCTCGAAAAAATACGGCCCTACGATAAATAATGCCGTCAACCTGCTCCACACAGTCACCTTTACAGTATGAAGTGGTACGTGCGGATATTCCGTTGCCCACATTCTGCATACTGACATGTCCGTGGAGATGGTCATGGAACGTCTGTGGACAGACGAAGCCCATTGATTGTCCAAACCCACGCGAGCAAGAAATTCCAGAACAAACGTTTGTTTTACTGGCATGTCAGCAGGAAGCAGGTCCTGAATATGTCTACCTAAACAGTCGACGCTCCTGCAGTGCTAATTATTTATTTACACGTCAAGTTCCGTAGGACCAAACTGAGGAGCAAATCTCCAACGTCATGGAACGTGTCAGTACATGAAATTACAACATAAAAGTAATAACAGATAAAAATAAAATGTTTATGAACCCGAAAGAAGTCAAGCCGTAAGTTCAAGTAAACGCAATCAACAATACAGCAAGAATCAGCGTAATTTTTCAAGGAACTCCTCGACAGAATCGAAGTAGTGACCCATGAGGAAACTCTTCAGTTTCGATTTCAAAGCGCGTGGATTACTTCTAAGATTTTTTAGTTATAGCGGTAGCTTATTGAAAATGGATGCAGCAGTATACTGCACACCTTTCTGCACAAGAGTTAAGTAAGTCCGATCCAAATGCAGGTTTGATTTCGAACAGGGGTCGACAAGAGGTTCGTGAACTTACACAACTTATTGCCCGAACCGCCCGTTTCCGAGCCAAACATATCCTTTTAGAATGGGAAGAGTTACTCAAAATTATAATATTATAAGCGACTGAAAATAAGCAAAGTAGACTAATTTTCGTGTCGAACGATCAGTCAATTCAGATAACGTTCGAATCGTAAAAATGGCAGTATTAAGTCGTTGAACAAGATCCTGAATGTGGGCTTTCCACGACAGTTTACTGTCTGAACACCTAGAAATTTGAACTGTTCAGTTTCATTAATCGTATTCCCATTCTGTGAAATTAAAACGTCAGGTTTTGATGAATTGTGTGTTAGAAACTGTGAAAACTGAGTCTTATTGTGATTTAGCACTAGTTTATTTTCTACAAGCCATGAACTTACGAACTGCACTACTTGAAACCGAGCCAATGTCGCACACAACATCCTTTACTACAAATTTCTTTTCCCTGTGGCACCCTCCCTCCCCCACCACCACCGCCACTTCATCGTACGCCACTCAGACCCCACATCACAGCCACTCTCAACACTATGAATAATGAAGATTTGCTGCCTGTTGCTAAAGTAAGAGGTGAACCAGTTGTGAGCTACTCCCCATATTCCGTAATGCTCCAACTTCTGGAGCAGTATTTTGCGATCAACACAATCAAACGCCTTAGTTAAATCAAAAAATATGCCTAGCGATCGAAACCTCTTGTTTAACCCATCCAGTACCTCACAGAGAAAAGAGAATATAGCATTTTCAGTTGTTAAACGACTTCTATAGCCGAACAGTACACTCGATAGCAAATTATGTGATATAGAATGCTCAATTATCCTTCCATACACAGCCTTTTCAATAACTGTAGCAAACACTGATGGCATATGTGTGTGAATTTGTAAGGGACCACACTGCTTAAGTCATCGGTCCCTAGACTTACACACTACTTAAACTAACTTAAACTAACGTATGCTAAGAACAACACACACGCCCATGCCCGAGGGAGGACTCGAACCTCCGGCGGGAGGGGCCGCGCAATTAATGACGGCGCCTCTAATCGCGCGGCCACTCCGCGCGTCACTTATGGCGTAGAAATAGGTCTAAAATTGTCTACATTATTCCTTTCTCCGTTTTTATGAAGCGGCTTTACTACTGAGTACTTTAATCGTTCAGGAAATCGACCATTCCTAAAGGAAAAATTACAAATATGGCTAAATACGAGGCTATCATTTGCAACACAGTACTTTAAAATTCTGCTAGGCACTCCGTCATAACCATGAGAATCGTTAGTCTTCAGTGATTTAATTACTGACTCAATCTCCCCCTTGTCTGTCTCACAGAGGAGTATTTCAGACATCAGTCTCGGAAAGGCGTTTTCCAAGAGAGTTATATGATTCCCTGTAGAAACAAAATTTTGATTTAATTCGCCAGCAATGCTCAGAAAATGATTGTTAAATACTGTACATATATCTGATTTATCAGTAACAGAAATATTTTTGCTACGAACTGACTTTATATCGTCGACCTTCTGCTGCTGACCAGACACTTCTTTCACAACTGACCACATGGTTTTAATTTTATCCTGTGAATTAGCTGTTCTATCTGCATACGACATACTCTTTGCGATCCTAATAACATTTTTAAGCACCTTACAGTACTGTTAGTAATGGGCTACTGTAGCTTGATTGTTACTACTTCTAACATTTTGATATAATGTCCGATTACGTTTTACATGATACCACTAGTCAGCTACCAGGGGTGCCTTTTACTGCTAGTACCCCGTTTAAAATGTTCTAATGGAAAGCAACTGTCAAAGAGTATGACAAATGTGTTAAGGAAAGCATTATTTTGTCATCCATGTTATCGGCAACATCTTCAACATATGTCGGATCAGCTGCTTTCCTCCCTCTGCCACACCGTTCTTTTCGAATTTTGTAATTATTTTCTCCATCCCCTTAGCAGACATCGGATTAATGCCTATTTTCGGAGCCTCGAGTGTCCGGAACATCTGAGCTACTAGTGCACAGACACTGTTCTTTTAAAAGAGCTTTACAGCAGCACTCGATCGTACCCGCCTTAAATCCCAGCGAGCACGTGCTGGATGCGCTGGAGTGACGTATTGCACCAGCGACATCTGGCACTCGTGAGCCGAGGTGTTGGAGGAACGGAACGGCCTTCCACAAGAACTCCTTACCAGATCTGTGGCCAACATGGCAGCACGTTGCAGATAATGCACTGTCGTCCGTAGTGATCACACACCTTCCTACGAACGACGTCGCGCCTTTTGTAATGTCCAGGGGGACATCACAAATCGCGGTGTCTTCGAATAAAAGCGTCATCTCTGTTCGTCTCGCTGCGCAGTTGTTTCAGTTACGTTCAGCACGATATTGTAGTAATTCTTTCCACACTAATGGCCATTAAAATTGCTACACCACGAAGATGACGTGCTACAGACGCGAAATTTAACCGACAGGAAGAAGATGCTGCGATATACAAATGATTAGCTTTTCAGAGTATTCACACGAGGTTGGCGCCGGTGGCGACACCTACGACCTGCTGACATGAGGAAAAGTTTCCAACCCATTTCTCATACACAAACAGCAGTTGACCGACGTTGCCTGGTGAAACGTTGTTGTGATGTCTCGTGTAAGGAGGAGAAACGCGTACCATCACGTTTCCGACTTTGATAAAGGTCGGATTGTAGCCTATCGCCATATTGCTGCTCGAGTTGGTCGAGATCCAATGATTGTTAGCAGAATATGGAATCGGTGGGTTCAGGAGGGTAATACGGAACGCCGTGCTGAATCCCAACGGCCTCGTATCACTAGCAATCGAGATGACAGGCATCTTATCCGCATGGCTGTAACGGATCGTGCAGCCTCGTCTCGATCCCTGAGTCAACAGATTGGGACGTTTGCAAGACAACAACCATCTGCACGAACAGTTCGACTACGTTTGCAGCAGCACGGACTATCAGCTCGGAGACCGTGGCTGCGGTTACCCTTGACGCTGCATCACAGACAGGAGCGCTTGCGATGGTGTACTCAACGACGAACCTGGGTGCACGAATGGCGAGACGTCATTTTTTCGGATGAATCCAGGTTCTGTTTACAGCATCATGATAGTCGCAACCGTGTTTGGCGACATCGCGGTGAACGCACATTGGAAGCGTGTATTCGTCATCGCCATACTGGCGTATCACCCGGCGTGATGGTATGGGGTGCCATTGGTTACACGTCTCGGTCCCCTCTTGTTCGCACTGACGGCACTTTAAACAGTGGACGTTACATTTCAGATGTGTTACGACCCGTGGCTCTACCCTCCATTCGATCCTGCGAAATCCTACATTTCAGCAGGATAATGCACGACCGCATGTTGCAGGTCCTGTACGGGCCTTTCTGGATACAGAAAATGTTCGACTGCTGCGCTGGCCAGCACATTCTCCAAATCTCTGACCAAGTGAAAACGTCTGGTCAATGGTGGCCGAGCTACTGGCTCGTCACAATACGCCAGTCACTACTCTTGATTAACTGTGGTATCGTGTTGAAGCTGCATGGGCAGCTGTACCTGTACACGCCATCCAAGCTCTGTTTGACTCGATGCCCAGGCGTATAAAGGGCGTTATTACGGCTAGAGATGGTTCTTCTGGGTACTGATTTCTCAGGATCTATGCACCCAAATTGCTGAAAATGTAATCACATGTCGGTTCTAGTATATTATATTTGTCCAATGAATACCCGTTTACGATCTGCATTTCTTCTTAGTGTAGCAATTTTAATGGCCAGAAGTGTGTGTATGGCGCAAGTATCATCGATCTATGTTAATTGTCAGTGTCACATCATGCTGAAGTTACTTTCGCCCTTACGTTTGGCATACCAGTATAGCTGGATTGCTACGGGGCATTGATTAGTCGTACAAGAGTAGTGATAGTTTTATTGGTATCTCGGGGGGCAAAGCGGCACTACCCTCGCTTAAATAGACTGGATTTAACATTATAACACTGCTGCGGATTAATCAAAGGGACCCAATAAACTTTTCTGAGTAAACGTGCTGAGAAACACGTCGTGCAGTTTGTTTCGCGGGCTGTGCATCGCTAAGAGAGCACGAATTCTTCTGGCACGGTAGCTAAGGGGACTTGGCGCGTTTAGAAAAGAATCTTCCTCAGTCTTGTCGAAGTGACTATTTCTGTATGCACCTAAAGCATCTTAGAGATTTACGTAAAATTTTAATATGAACTGGAAGAATTGGTACTGAAATTCGACCTCACACCAAACGCTAAAAAATTTCTCGTTCACCCACTGGTCGTGCTGGATCTGTATGACTGTGTGAGGCGGGGGAGGGGGGGTTATTCTTCTGCTACAGAATAAAAGGAAAGAACAAACTTGTGGTATAACGTCTTGTGGACATCCATGTCTGGAGTGATAGTGTTTCGTTAATACCGATATTAATGTAGAAAAACTGAAACTTCTGGCAGATTAAAACTGTATGCCGGACCGAGACTCGAATTCGGGGCCATTGCCCTTCACGAGTGCTCTACCACCTGAGCTACCCAAGCACGACTCACGCCCCGTCCTCACAGCTTTACTTCCGCCAGTACCTCGTCTCCTACTTTCCAAACTTCACAGAAGCTCTCCTGCGAACCTTGCAGAACTAGCACTCCTGGAAAAAAGGATATTGCAGAGACATGGCTTAGCCACAGCCTAGGGGATGTTTCCAGAATGAGATTTCTACTCTTCTGGAAACATCCCTCAGGCTGTGGCTAAGCCATGTCTCCGCAATATCCTTTCTTGCAGGAGTGCTAGTTCTGCAAGGTTCACAGGTGAGCTTCTGTGAAGTTTGGAAAGTAGGAGACGAGGTACTGGCGGAAGTAAAGCTGTGAGGAGGGGGCGTGAGTCGTGCTTGGGTAGCTTAGATGGTGGAGCACTTGCCCGCGAAAGGCAAAGGTCCCGAGCTCGGGTCTCGGGCTTGCACACAGTTTTAGTCTGCCAGGAAGTTTCATATCAGCGCACACTCCGCTGCAGAGTGAAAATCTCATTCTGTAGAAAGACTGTTCAACTCTCACAAGGAAAACTAAGCGTCTACCCTCAAATCGGCACGAACTTGAATTCATCGCTTGTGCGAAATTAAGACTGCCCTTGTGGTATACTGCGAACTATTGATGAATGGCAACAGGCAGCCCCTATATTCCTAGATTTCCGGAACGTGTTTGACGCTGTGCCCCACTACAGACTGTAAACGAAGGTACACTCGCGTGCTGATACCAACTGCAGTTGTAAATTTTACAAGGGTTTAGAAATCTAGGGTTAATTATCGATATTCTCACCCTTGGAGTCATCTAGGCTGCAACCCACGTGTTGTGCGTGAGTCTCCTCATTAGCGACGCTTATCATTGAATGTGTGGTTAGTCGTACTAGGCGATCGCCTAACTGGGGCCGTACATGTTACCAAGCAGACTCAGTCGACGGGATCACCTTACCCGCGGCATCATCTTGCAAGATTACTTGAGGATGTTCCCTTAGAACGAAGCCAGAGAATGTGGTAGATGCGTGTTGGAGCACCAGCATATTTTCTTGCTATGGTGAGACGCCATCTTACGCGCCGATATGGCCAAAGATTGATCGAGTGAGGACGACCTGTACGGTAGCCTCCAAGATCGCCTGGTCTGAGCCTCATGGATTTCTGCGTTTGGCACCAACGTTACAGGTATACTGTGCACCACTCCAATCAACGCAGTTGAAGAATTGCAGCAGAGACTTGTCAACGTTTGTCAAGAATTTCGGCGGCCGTTGTGGCCGAGCGGTTCGAGGCGCTTCAGTCCGGAACCGCGCTGCTGCTACGGTCGCAGGTTCGAATCCTGCCTCGGGCATGGATGTGTGTTATGTCCTTAGGTTAGTTAGGTTTAAGTAGTTCTATGTTCTAGGGGACTGATGACCTCAGATGTTAAGTCCCATAGTGCACAGAGCCATTTGAACCATTTTTCAAGAATTTCGAAATCATCCTAGCGTATTTGAAAGAATTCGAAACTCATTCCGACGGAATAAGTTCCC
This sequence comes from Schistocerca americana, assembly GCF_021461395.2. Classification (NCBI taxonomy): domain Eukaryota; kingdom Metazoa; phylum Arthropoda; class Insecta; order Orthoptera; family Acrididae; genus Schistocerca; species Schistocerca americana. The sequence goes on along the minus strand of NC_060124.1, from coordinate 205,194,695 downwards.
AGGTATTTGATTGGCTCGAAGACTTCTTGAGTAATTGAACCCAATACGTTGTCCTCGATGGTGAGTGTTCATCAGTGACAAAGGTATCGTCAGGTTAGCGTGATACAGGGTGTTTCAAAAATGACTGGTATATTTGAAACGGCAATAAAAACTAAACGAGCAGCGATAGAAATACACCGTTTGTTGCAATATGCTTGGGACAACAGTACATTTTCAGGCAGACAAACTTTCGAAATTACAGTAGTTACAATTTTCAACAACAGATGGCGCTGCGGTCTGGGAAACTCTATAGTACGATATTTTCCACATATCCACCATGCGTAGCAATAATATGGCGTAGTCTCTGAATGAAATTACCCGAAACCTTTGACAACGTGTCTGGCGGAATGGCTTCACATGCAGATGAGATGTACTGCTTCAGCTGTTCAATTGTTTCTGGATTCTGGCGGTACACCTGGTCTTTCAAGTGTCCCCACAGAAAGAAGTCACAGGGGTTCATGTCTGGCGAATAGGGAGGCCAATCCACGCCGCCTCCTGTATGTTTCGGATAGCCCAAAGCAATCACACGATCATCGAAATATTCATTCAGGAAATTAAAGACGTCGGCCGTGCGATGTGGCCAGGCACCATCTTGCATAAACCACGAGGTGTTCGCAGTGTCGTCTAAGGCAGTTTGTACCGCCACAAATTCACGAAGAATGTCCAGATAGCGTGATGCAGTAATCGATTCGGATCTGAAAAATGGGCCAATGATTCCTTTGGAAGAAATGGCGGCCCAGACCAGTACTTTTTGAGGATGCAGGGACGATGGGACTGCAACATGGGGCTTTTCAGTTCCCCATATGCGCCAGTTCTGTTTATTGACGAAGCCGTCCAGGTAAAAATAAGCTTCGTCAGTAAACCAAATGCTGCACACATGCATATCGCCATCATCAATCCTGTGCACTATATCGTTAGCAAATGTCTCTCGTGCAGCAATGGTAGTGGCGCTGAGGGGTTGCCGCATTTGAATTTTGTATGGATAGGGGTGTAAACTCTGGCGCATGAGACGATACATGGACGTTGGCGTCATTTGGACTGCAGCTGCAACATTGCGAACGGAAACCCGAGGCCGCTGTTGGATCACCTGCTGCACTAGCTGCGCGTTGTCCTCTGTGGTTGCCGTACGCGGTCGCCCTACCTTTCCAGCACATTCATCCGTCATGTTCCCAGTCCGTTGAAATTTTTCAAATAGATCCTTTATTGTATCGCTTCTCGGTCCTTTGGTTACATTAAACCTCCATTGAAAACTTCGTCTTGTTGCAACAACACTGTGTTCTAGGCGGTGGAATTCCAACACCAGAAAAATCCTCTGTTCTAAGGAATAAACCATGTTGTCTACAGCACACTTGCACGTTGTGAACAGCACACGCTTACAGCAGAAAGACGACGTACAGAATGGCGCACCCACAGACTGCGTTGTCTTCTATATCTTTCACATCACTTGCAGCGCCATCTGTTGTTGAAAATTGTAACTACTGTAATTTCGAAAGTTTGTCCGCCTGAAAATGTACTGTTGTCCCAAGCATATTGCAACAAACGGTGTATTTCTATCGCTGCTCGTTTAGTTTTTTATTGCCGTTTCAAATATACCGGTCATTTTTGAAACACCCTGTACCACCACTCTTATTTTCTACACACATAAATTATCCTGAGGGATAGGCTGAGCAACAATCTGCGGCTGTTTACTGATGACGCTGTGGTGATGGAAAGGGGTCATCGTTGAGTGATCGTAAGAGGATGCAGTACGACTTAGACAAAATTTCTGTTTGGTGTGATGAGTGGGAGCTTGCTGTAAATATAGAACAATGTAAGTTAATGCAGGTGAGTAGGAAAATCAATTTCGTGATGATCGAATACAGCATCAGTAATGTGCTGCTTGACAGTCACGTCGATTAAATATCTGGGCCAGGGCTCCCCAGACGATGGTACGCGGAAGTCTCTTACATTACATTACCTTTTAAGTAAAACAATAGTGAGAAAAACTGATTGCAGTGAAATACTGGCTTCTAAGGACATGCTCGAAACTCTTTCTATTGATTTCACGGACGCTGTAAACGTTATAAACTTCATCAGGCAAGGGCTCCAAACTCACGGCTATTCATGAAATAGTGTGAAGGCATGGGATGTAAATTTAAAAGTTTCCTTTTTCATACTGAAGTAAGATGGCTTTCTCGCGGCAAGGTCTTAAATCGAACATTTAAACTGAGGTCTGAGGTTTCTCAGTGACAAAAACCACGACATGAAAAATGTTTTCGCTGATGATCGGTGATTATCAAGATTGGCAAATTTAGGTGATATATTTGACAGGCTTCACATTATGAGTATGGGTCTACAAGGACGAGGCACTACAGCTTTCTTAGCAGGTATTTCAAAAAATCTGACTCTGTTTAGTTAAAAAGTACTGAAGAATAACTTTTTCGCATTCCTTACTCTTACATCATTTTTGGAAGACAACGACCTTACACTCATGGAAGACACAGTTCGAAACATTATTACATATTCAGAAGTCCTACAGAAAAGTATTTTCGCGTAGATCACACTAAATATGACTGGATAAGAAATAATCAAGAATGAAACCATCATTGACGTGACCAGTGACAGTTCAATGGAAGATGTTTTCAAAAAGAAACCTCTGCTTTTTTTTTTTATGGGAACAAAGGCGGAGTATCCGTCTCTTTTGAAACAAGCATCCCGATTTTTGGCGCCGTTAGTTAGTACTTATGCGTGTGAAAGTGGTTTTCGTTTAGTTATGACACATTAATAATGGAAATGGAAATGAAGTCCCATGCTTCTTGACAGAGCGGAGGGGAACGATGCACGAGACCGGCACCGCCGTACTTGGCGAGGTCCTAATGGAGGTGGTTTGCCGTTGCCTTCCTCCGACCATAGTGGGGATGAACTATTATGATGACGACGACACAACAACACCCAGTGATCTCGGGGCAGGTGAAAATCCCTGACCCCGCCGGGAATCGATCTCGGGACCCCGCGCTCGGGAAGTGAGAACGCTACCGCGAGACCACGAGCTGTGGACATTAGTAATAATTACGGAAACGTTGTTGAAGAGGACTTGAGAGTGAAGTTTAACTCACTCGAGACACACTTTGAAGCTCTGATTAAAGATAAACCACAACATGCTTCCAACTGAAATAAGCAGATGTTCTTTCATACAAAACTAAATTTGAAAACTGACTGATTACTGATTCCTATTTTTTTACTCTAATTTTCCATGCCGGCCGGTGTGGCCGAGCTGTTCTAGGTGCTTCAGTCTGGAACCGCGCGACCGCTACGGTCGCAGGTTCGAATCCTGCCTCGGGCATGGATGTGTGTGATGTCCTTAGGTTAGTTAGGTTTAAGTAGTTCGGAGTTCTAGGGGACTGATGACCTCAGATGTTAAGTCCCATAGTGCTCAGAGCCATTTGAACCATTTTTTTTTTAATTTTCCATGTTCACGTAGTACTCTCTTGCACAACTGGTTTGTATTACTTGTGATGCAAAAGTTTAATAAGTATTTTTAGTGTCATTCCTCCCTTACTCACTGAATGTTTCTATCCGAACCGCCTTAATTTAATTTCATCTTATCTGCTATAAGTAAGTGCCACATGTGAACATCACAACTGTGCAAAAAAGTGGTTCAGTGAAACATTATTTGTTGTGTGTGTCTCGTTTCTACTGTAGTTGCTCGGCATGATGCAAAAGTCGTAGTGTATTGTCAGCACTGAGCATGTTGGCAAAACTATTCCCCCCGTACCGTTCCTCAACCCTGTGAGAACCGTCGCTCAACCTCTCGGATACCACCCCGCCCCTCCCGCACACCAATGTTCGTTAAAAAGTGGACAAGCAATAGCGTTACCCCCAAATTTCTAACGATATGAAGCGGTACGTAGTGACAAAAAGTCTGCGAACCAATGATTGAGGTGTATCGTTGCAGGGCGATGTGAACTGGAACGAACGCCTTAAAACGACAGCAGGGAATCGGAATTATCGACTTCGGTTTATTGGGAGAATTTTAGAAAATGTGGTTCATCTGTAAAGGAAGCCGCTTATAGAACGCTAGTGCAACGCATTCTTGGGTATTGTTAGAGTGTGTGGAATCGCCACCAGGTCGGATTAAAGGAAGATATCGAAGCAATATAAAGGCAGAATGGGTGATTTGCTGGTAGCTTCGATCCTCACACAAGTATTACTGAGTTGCTTCGTGAACTAAAATGGAATTCTCTGGCGAGAAGACGACGTTCTTTCTGCGAAACACTACCGAGAAAGTGTACAGAACAAGCATGTGAAGTTGACTGCAGAATGATTCTAACGCCGCTAACGTATATTTCGCCTAAGGCCCGCGAACATAAGACAAGAGAAATTAGCGCTCCTACGGAGGCGTGAAGAGAGTCGTTCACCTTCGCTCTATTTGCGGGTGGAACAGGAAATGTGCCTTGTAAGTGATGGAAAAGATCCGCCGTGGTTTAATAACGAAACTCGGAGGATGCTGACGAAGCAGAGACTGTTGCACTCTCGGTTCAAATGGGAACGCACAAATGACAACAAGCGAAGGTTAGCAGATATAAGTGCGTCTGTGGAAAGATGTATGCGCGAAGCAAACAACAACTACACTACTAGCCATTAAAATTGCTACACGACGAAAGTAACGTGCTACAGTCGCGAAATTTAACCGACAGGAATATGATGCTGTGATATGCAAATGATTAGCTTTTCAGAGCATTCACACAAGGTTGGCGCCGGTGGCGACACCTACAACGTGCTGTCATGAGGAAAGTTTCCAACCCATTTCTCATACACAAATAGCAGTTGACCGGCGTTGCCTGGTGAATCGTTGTTGTGATACATCGTGTGAGGAGGAGAAATGCGTACCATCACGTTTCCGACTTTGATAAAGGTCCGATTGTAGCCTATCGCGATTGCGGTTTATCGTATCGCAACATTGCTGCTCGCTTTGGTCGAGATCCAGTGACGGCTAGCAGAATATGGAATCGGTGGGTTGCGGAGGGTAATACGGAACGCCGAGCTGGATCCCAACGGCCTCGTATCACTAGCAAAAAAAATGGTTCAAATGGCTCTGACCACTATGCGACTTAACTTCTGAGGTCATCAGTCGCCTAGGACTTAGAACTAATTAAACCTAACTATCCTAAGGACATCACACACATCCATGCCCGAGGCAGGATTCGAACCTGCGACCGTAGTGGTCGCTCGGCTCCAGACTGCAGCGCCTAGAACCGCACGGCCACTCCGGCCGGCTTTGGAAATTCGTTGCCGGGTGTTACTTGTATAATTTACCGTCAGGTACTAAACTTTAAACTAATAAAGATATTGGAAATCTGATTGCACCATCAGAATCGTCGTGTAAATAATAGTAATGTACATGTTTCTTTTTGAGGTATCATGACTCATCTGGCTACTATTAATTTCCATACGAACTGTGAAATGTCTGCCATTAAGGTTTCATGTTTGGCACTCCCGGCATAGACATCTGCTTCATCGACACAAAGCACCGTCCTCGCCACAGCGGAATTCCCAGCCACGCGGCTGGACCATGCGCTGGGGCTACCGCTCTCGTCGGGTTAATGTTCGGCGCCACGTGCTTGCCGAGCGGTCCGTGCGACCGCCCCAACTCCAAACATATAATATTTCCAGGTCGCCACAACTCGCCCGTTACCTCACATAACGAAGGTACGAGCATATGGAATAAGTTCACAGATATGCGAATGACTCGAAGACTTCTTAAATAATAGAACCCAGCATGTTGTCCTCGGCGGCGAGTGTTCACCAAATACAAGGGTATCATCAGGACTACTACAAGGAAGTGTGATGGTACCGCTGCTGTTCATTACATAAATGAATTGGCGGACAGGGTGGGCAGCAATTTACGGTTGTTTGCTGGTGATGCCGTGGTGGATGGTAAGGTGTCGAAGTTGAGTGACTGTAGGAAGATACAAGACGACTTAGACAAAATTTCCAGTTGGTGTGATGAATGGTAGCTAGCCCTAACTGTGTAAAAATGTAAGTTAATGGGGATAAGTAGGAAGAACAAACCTGTCATGTTCGGATACAGTATTACTGGTGTCCTGCTTGACACAATGAAGTCGTTTAAGTATCTGGGCGTAACGTTGCAAAGCGATATGGGATAGAACGAGCATGTGAGAACTATGGAACGGAAGGCGTATGGTCGGCTTAGGTTTATTGGAAGAATTCTGGGAAAGAGTGGTTCACCTGCAAAGGAGACCGCATATAGGACGCTGGTGAGACCTGTTCCTAAGTACTGCTCGAGTGTTTGTGATCCGTACCAGGTTGTGTTGAAGGAAGACATCGAAGTAGTTCAGAGGCGGGCTGTTAGATATGTTACCAGTAGGTTTGAGCAACACGTAATTGTTACGAGATGCTTACGGAATTCAAATGGGAGTCCCTGCAGGGAAGGCGACGTTCTTTTCGAGAAACACTCTTGAGAAAATTTGGAGACTCGGCATTTGAAGCTGACTGGGGAACGATTCTACCGCCGTCAACATACATTTCGCTTGAGGGCCACGAAGGTAAGGTACGAGAAATTGGGGCTCATACAAAGGCATGTAGACAGGTTTTACCTAGCTCTATTTGAGAGTGGAACAGGGAAGGCAATGACTGATAGTGTTACACGGTACCCTCTGCCAAGCACCGTACGGTGGCTTGCGGAGTATCTCTGTAGATGTATATGTAGGTGTAGAACTTCCCCAGCTGGGGACTCCTGAACATCAATGCCATGCGATCATTTCATTTCACTCTGTGGAGGGAAAAATCAGCACAGTTCACTCCCTTTTCTGGTGTTTATACCATTGTACAGGGTCCTTTGATTACATGATTTGGAAAATTTCTTTTATTTAATTTTGTAGTTGTACTTCCTTCCTATCGTCACAGTCATCAGTGAGCCTCAGGGAGTGAAGTCATGTATGCCGCCTCTAATTGGAGTAAACTTTATCCTGTGTGTTATCGTGTTTTCTGGGGCAGAGATTGGGGACCGCCCCGGTATCTGTTTAAACGAGCGCGGGAAACCGCCTAAAAACACATTGGGGCTGACCGGTGTACCACATCAACGCTCGTTAACGTGCCATGCCGACTCTATGCAGGCCCGATTCACCTCTCGCGCGGTCAGCTGTACATTGCGAGCTTGAGCCAAGCACCGCAGTCCTTTGGCGGGGATATACGGTTCAGAAGGAACAGAGCGTGAGATATGTGTGAGAGCGGAGATCTGGCATTTATCGACCTCTCGACATCGAGATTATTACAGACGATGAATAACCACAGCGCAATTTCCTGAAGTGGAAGAGGGAAATCACAGCAAACTCTCTAATCAGTACGGTTGTCCGACAATCTAGAATCCATTTCTGTCGAACACGAGACCACGTCACTCATCCGGTGCAAGTCACGAGCCGGTTGTACAGTAGAACGATAAGATAAGGAGAAGAGATAGCGCTTTAACAAGAGCTAAAGTCAAGAAGCTTTCTCGCGAGACGACGTGAAAGGACAGTGATTTGTGAAAACAGTGCACAAGCCAAAGCTTGAACAGAAATGTTTGTCAAGATAAGTGTTGGAAGTAACAATGCTGAGACTAAAGTAATAATGTATGGTTGTAGGATACGGTTAAACGTTTACTTTGTAAAGCTACGAGGGTCACTCCAAAAGAAATGCACACTATTTTTTTTTAAATCCATCTTTCACTCTACATGTTTGGAAGTTTTACAGTGTGTAGATAGGAACAATATTTTCATTTCTCCACATAATTTCCGTCCAACTGCCTTACGCCATCTTGGAACCAGCGCCTGTATACCCGCACGGAAAAATTCTGGACCGACCTATTGGAGCCACTGTTTGGCAGCGTGCACTAGGGAGTCATCATCTTCAAACCTTGTTCCACGAAGAGAGTCTTTCAGTTTCCCAAAGAGATGATAGTCAGATGGAGCCAGGTCAGGACTGTAAGGCGGGTGTTTCAGTGTTGTCCATCCGAGTTTTGTGATCGCCTCCATGGTTTTTTGACTGACATGTGGCCGTGCATTGTCGTGCAACAGCAAAACGTCCTTCTTTTGCCGATGTTGTCGAACACGACTCACTTGAGCTTGAAGTTTCTTCAGTGTCGTCACATATGCATCAGAATTTATGGTGGTTCCACTTGGCATAATGTCCACAAGCAAGAGTCCTTCGGGATCGAAAAACACCGTAGCCATAACTTTTCCAGCACAAGGTGGGGTTTTGAATTTTTTTTCCTTGGGTGAATTTGCAAGATGCCACTCCATTGATTGCCGCTTCGTCTCTGTTGAAAAATGATGGAATCATGTTTCATCACCTGTCACAATTCTTCCAAGAAATTCATCTCCACCATTCTCGTACTGTGGCTGGTTCAAATGGCTCTGAGCACTATGGGACTTAACTTCTGAGGTCATCAGTCCCCTAAACCTAACTAACCTAAAGACATGACACACATCCATGCCCGAGGCAGGATTCGAACCTGCGACCGTAGCGGTCGCGCGGTTCCAGACTGTAGCGCCTAGAACCGCTCGGCCACTCCGGCTGGCATTCTCGTGCTGTTCCAAAAGTTCACAGCATACCGTTTTTCTTTTTTCTTTGTGAGCCACTGTCAACATCCTGGGAACCCACCTGGCACAAACCTTTTTTAACGCCAACACCGTCAGTATTCTACAAACACTTCCTTCCCCTATCCCAACGCAGCGTGACAATTCGTTCACTGTGATGCATCTGTCAGCAGTCACCAATTCGTTAACTCTCTGCACAATGTCTGGAGTGTTTGCAGTACAAGGCCTGCCGCTGCGAGGACAATCCTCAATATTGCCGTGCCCGCTTTCATCATGTAACCTGCTTGCCGACCGCCTAACTGTACTGCGATCGACAGCAGCATCTCCGTACACCTTTTCAAGCTCTTGTGGATGTTTCCCATTGTCTCGTTTTCACAGCACAGAAATTCTATGACAGCACGTTGCTTCTGACGAACGTCAAGTGTAGCAGCAATATTCAAGACATGCTGTGACGGCGCCAGTCACGGAAACAGGTTGAACTAAGTTTGAATACAAGCGGGAAGGATGTATCTACACACTGTAAAACTTTCATACACGCAGAATGAAAACTGTATTTTTACAAAAATAGTGTCCATTTCTTTTGGAGTGACCCTCGTATACAACTGACGTTCCTCTGAGTTTGGCATAATCAACAGATATCCAGTAGATGGTCGGATATTTGCGTTTAACAGCTTGCACGATTAATCATAGATGGACACAATGGCACGATTTGGGTAACACCGGGAGTGACTGTCGCTAAATGAGGGTTTTTCGCAAATTAAACTATTGGCTATTAAAAAAACGTCATCCAAGGTCGCCTTATCTGACATTATCGTCGTTTTAGAAAAAAAAAACGGAGCTTCATGAAAGATTTAATCAACGTGCCCTCCTTGCAACAACTTTGGTTTACTGCGACACTGCATAGCGACACTAGTGTATCCAGTAACTCCAGACATGTTCGCAAAAGTGTGGGACGAGTCTGATTATGTCTGCCCATCCAGTTGAGGGTAATTAGAATATTCGTGAAAGGTAAAAGGAAACTTTGATCCTGAATGTAATTGTAAAATGTATTCTAAGGTTACACCTTTCTAAAATCGGATGGTTCTTTTGAAAATAAAAACCTTTGTACGAGGGGCGTTCAGTAAGTTATGCAACATTTTTCCCGAAAGCAGGATGGCTCTATGCAGGATTCCAATACACCATATTACTTCCCACTCTTTTGGCTACAAAACCATATCTTTCAACACAATCTCCATTCGATGCGACTGTCTTACGCCACCATACAAGGATGCTCTCCATGCCCGTGTCGTACCACACTACTGGTCGACGTCGGAGCCAACGTCTTGCAACATTAAAAATGGTTCAAATGGCTCTGAGCACTATGGGACTTAACATCTGAGGTCATCAGTCCCCTGGACTTAGAACTACATAAACCTAACTAACCTAAGGACATCACACACATCCGTGCCCGAGGCAGGATTCGTACCTGCGACCGTAGCAGCAGCGCGGTTCCCGACTGAAGCCCCTAGAACCGCTCGGTCGCTGCGGCCTGCTCCAGTTAAGGAAAGACCCATAGTCATAGCGCAACAAGATAAGAAACACCCATAAACTTTCCGCTGAGATAAGGCACATAAACACTAAATTTAGGGGAGTCGTTGCAAGTGTACCATCTCAGGGGATTTGCTGACTCCCAGAGCCATACATCATCTACATCAACATCGACATAGAAACTCTGCAGATCACACTTAAGTGCCTGGCAGAGGGTTCATCGAACCACCTTCATAATAATTCTCTATTATTCCACTCTCGAACAGCACGCGGAAAAAACGAACACCCACATCTTTCTGGGCGAGCTCTGATTTCCCTTATTTTATTACGATTATCGTTTGTCCTATGTAAATGGGCATCAGCCAAATATTTTCGCATTCGGAGGAGAAAGTTGGTGATTGAAATTTCGTGAGAAGACTCCGCCACAACGAAAAACGACTGTTTTAATGATGTCAACTCCAAATCCTGTAACATGTCAGAGACACTCTCTCCCCTGTTTCGCGACAATACGAAACGTGCTGCTCTTCTTTGGACTTTCTCGATGTACACCGTCAATCCTATCTGGTAAGGATCCCACACCGCGCAGCATTACTCCAAAACAGGACGTACAGGCGTAGTGTAGGCAGTCCTTTTAAATATTCTGCGAATAAAACGCAAACTTTAGTTGGACTTCGCCACAACATTTATGTATTCTTTCCAATTTAAGTTGTTCGTAACTGCAATTCCTAGGTATGTAGTTGAATTTATGTCCTTTAGATTAAACTGACTTATTGTGTAACCGAAGTTTAACGCATTCCCTTTAGCAATTATGTAGATGATCTCACACTTTTCTTTATTTAGGGTCAACTGCCAATTCTCGCACCATACAGATGGAACAGATGGGACCTAGATAAACTGACTAAACCAGAGGTTGTACAGGGTTTCAGCGAGAGCATAAGGGAAAAATTGACAAGATTGGGGGAAAGAAATACAATAGAAGAAGAATGGGTAGCTCTGAGGGATGAAGTAATGAAGGCAGAAGACGATCAAGTAGGTAAAGACGAGGGCTAATAGAAATCCTCGGGTAACAGAAGAAATATTGAATTTAATTGATGAAAGGAGAAAATATAAAAATGCAGTAAATGAAGCAGTCAAAAAGGAGTACAAACGTCTCAAAAATGAGATCGACAGGAAGTGCAAAATGGCTAAGCAGGGATGGCTAGAGGACAAATATAAGGATGTAGAGGCTTATCTCACTAGGGGTAAGATAGATACTGCCTACAGGAAAATTAAAGAGACCTTTGGAGAGAAGAGAACTACTTGTATGAACATCAAAGCTCAGATGGAAACCCAGTTCTAAGCAAAGAAGGGAAGGCAGAAAGGTGGAAGGAGTATATAGAGGGTTTATACAAGGGCGATGTACTTGAGGACAATATTATGGAACTGGAAGAGGATGTACATGAAGACGAAATGGGAGATAAGATACCGCGTGAAGAGTTTGACAGTGCACTGAAAGACCTGAGTCGAAACAAGGCCCCGGGAGTAGACAACATTCCATTAGAACTACTGACGGCCTTGGGAGAGCCAGTCATGACAAAACTCCTACCATCTGGTGAGCAAGATGTATGAGACAGGCGAAATACCCTCAGACTTCAAGAAGAATATAATAATTCCAATCCCAAAGAAAGCAGGTGTTGACAGATGTGAAAATTGCCGAACTATCAGTTTAATAAGTCACAGCTGCAAAATACTAACACGAATTCTTTACAGACGAATGGAAAAACTGGTAGAAGCGGACCTCGGGGAAGATCAGTTTGGATTCCGTAGAAATGTTGGAACACGTGAGGCAATACTAACCTTACGACTTATCTTAGAAGAAAGATTAAGGAAAGGCAAATCTACGTTTCTAGCATTTGTAGACTTAGAGAAAGCTTTTGACAATGTCGACTGGAATACTCTCTTTCAAATTATGAAGGTGGCAGGGGTAAAATACAGGGAGCGAAAGGATATTTACAATTTGTACAGAAACAAGCAGAAGCAAGCAGTAAAGGAAACAAAAGAAAAATTCGGAGTAGGTATTAAAATTCATGGAGAAGAAATAAAAACTTTGAGGTTCGCCGATGACATTGCAATTCTGTCAGAGACAGCAAAGGACTTGGAAGAGCAGTTGAACGGAATGGACAGTGTCTTGAAAGGGGGGTATAAGATGAACATCAACAAAAGCAAAACGAGGATAATGGAATGTAGTCAAATTAAATCGGGTGATGCTGAGGGAATTAGATTAGGAAATGAGACACTTAAAGTAGTAAAGGAGTTTTGCTATTTATGGAGTAAAATAACTGATGATGGTCGAAGTAGAGAGGATATAAAATGTAGACTGGTAATGGCAAGGAAAGCGTTTCTGAAGAAGAGAAATTTGTTAACATCGAGTATAGATTTAAGTGTCAGGAAGTCGTTTCTGAAAGTATTTGTATGGAGTGTAGCTATGTATGGAAGTGAAACATGGACGATAAATAGTTTGGACAAGAAGAGAATAGAAGCTTTCAAAATGTGGTGCTACAGAAGAATGCTGAAAATTAGATGGGTAGATCACATAACTAACGAGGAGGTATTGAATAGAATTGGGGAGAAGAGGAGTTTGTGGCACAACTTGACAAAAAGAAGGGACCGGTTGGTAGGACATGTTTTGAGGCATCAAGGGATCACAAATTTAGCATTGGAGGGCAGCGTGGAGGGTAAAAATCGTAGAGGGAGACCAAGAGATGAATACACTAAGCAGATTGAGAAGGATGTAGGTTGCAGTAGGTACTGGGAGATGAAGAAGCTTGCGCAGGATAGAGTAGCATGGAGAGCTGCATCAAACCAGTCTCAGGACTGAAGGCCACAACAACAACAACAACGCAGATATATTTTGTAAATAGTTTTGCAATTTGTTTTGATCTTCTGATGACTTTTCTAAATCGTTTGTATAGATATGGAACAGTAGAGGCCCTATAACACTACTTAAGGGAACTCCAGAAATCACTTCTGTTTTACTCGATGACTTTCCATCAGTTACTACGACCTGTGATCTCTCTAACAGGAAATCACGAATCCAGTCACATAACTGGGACAATATTCCGTATTCCTGCAATTTGACACCAAGCCGCTTGTGAGACACAGCCTTCTCTAAATCTAGAAATAACGGGATTAACTTGGAATCCATTGTCAACAGCACTCAGCTCTTCGTGTGAGCGAAGAGCTAGTTGTATTTTACAAGAACGTTTTCTAAATCCACGTTGACTGCGTGTCAATAAACTGCTCTGTTCGAAATAATTCATAATATTCGAACACAATATATGTTCCAATATCCTGCTGCATATCGACGTTAATGATATGGGCCTATAATTTAGTGGATTACTCCTATTGCCTTTCTTGAATATTGGTCTGACCTGTGCAACTTTCCAGTCATTTGGTACTAATGTTTCCTATTGTATCAGCATACTCTGATAGGGACCTAATTAGTATACAGTCTGGACCGGACGACTTGCTTTTATTAAGTGATTTAAGCCGCTTCGTTACTCCGACGATATCTACTTATTTACTCATGGTGGCAGCTGTTCTTGATTCGAAGACTCGAATACTTACTTCGTCTTCTTTGGTGAAAGAATTTCGGAAGGCAGTGTTTAGCAACTCTGGTTTAGCAGCAGTGTCATCGACAGTATTTCCATCGCTATTTCGCAGAGAAAGCATTGTTGTGCCTTGCCGCTGGCGGACTTTCCTATACGACCAGAATGTCTTGGGATTTTATGTCAGATTTAGAGGCAAAGTTTCGCTGTGGAAACTATTATAAGCATCTCGTACTGAATTCTGCTCTGGATTTCGAATTTCACATTTCCACTTAGGAGAAATTTAGATTCGTCTCTGAAGGCTACATGATCCAGAAAATCTTCATCTTCACGCAGCAGCATTTCGTTTGCAAAGTTGGCGCATAATCCGTAGTCTGTAGGCTTTCGAGCTTGTAACATCTGCAAACGATAAGGGGATAGTTAGAATCTTCTCAATTGTCTCCACACAGTCATTACTGGAACTGCTAATTCACAACTAGCCTTCTGAACAGATTTTTTTGAGCTAAGCGTGCAAGACTCACTTGTTCAACACGTTCCTCAGTCACCCTTAGTCGTCCTGTACTCTTCCATTTACAAAGACACCCGGTATCTTCAAACTGATAATGCCATCTATAGGTGTTATTATCACTTGGAGGGTTACAATGGAACTCAATACGGAGCTCGTGTTGCACTGTAACAATTGATTCAGTGCTACACAAAAATCTTTCTGTTCATTAGTTGCCATCTGTGCTACTAGTGAATTCTAACGGAGGACACAGGAAACAGAGCATGCTCATAGGTAAATAAATATGTTTAAGTTGCTCTTTCATTTGATGTATTATTTATAATAGTGAATTGAATGCAACAAATGCTACAAAGCCTGAAAACGTTGATATTTATTTTGAAACACCCGGTACTACAGTTAGGATCTGTATACAGGGTGGTCCATTGATTAGTGACCGGGGCAAATATCTCACGAAATAAGCATCAAACGAAAAAACTACAAAGAACGAAACTCGTCTAGCTTGAAGGACGAAACCAGATGGCGCTGTGGTTGGCCCGCTAGATGGCGCTGTCATAGGTCAAACGGAAATCAACTGCGTTTTTTTTAAAGTAGGAACCCCCATTTTTTTATTACATATTCGTGTAGTACGTAAGGAAATTGAATGTTCTAGTTGGACCACTTTTTTCGCTTTGTGATAGATGGCGCTGTATTAGTCACACGTATCACGTTCACGTAACATTCCGCCAGTGCGGACGGTATTTGCTTCGTGGTACATTACCCGTGCTAAAATGGACCGTGTACCAATTGCGGAAAAGGTCGATATTGTGTTGATGTATGGCTATTGTGATCAAAATGCCCAACAGGCGTGTGCTATGTATGCTGCTCGGTATACTGGACGACATCATCCAAGTGTCCGGACCGTTCGCCGGATAGTTACGTTATTTAAGGAAACAGGAAGTGTTCAGCCACATGTGAAACGTCAATCACGACCTGCAACAAATGATGATGCCTAAGCAGGTGCTTTAGCTGCTGTCGCGGCTAATCCGCACATCAGTAGCAGACAAATTGCGCGAGAATCGAGGATCTCAAAAACGTCGGTGTTGAGAATGCTACATCAACATCGACTGCACCCGTACCATATTTCTATGCACCAGGAATTGCATGGCGACGACTTTGAACGTTGTGTACAGTTCTGCCACTGCGCACTAGAGAAATTACGGGACGATGACAGATTTTTTGCACGCGTTCTATTTAGCGACGAAGCGTCATTCAGCAACAGCGGTAACGTAAACCGGCATAATACGCACTTTTGGGCAACGGAAAATCCACGATGGCTGCGACAAGTGGAACATCAACGACCTTGGCGGGTTAATGTATGGTGTGACATTATGGGAGGAAGGATAATTGGCCCCTATTTTATCGATGGCAATCCAAATGGTGCAATGTATGCTGATTTCCTTCGTAATAGTCTACCGATGTTACTACAAGATGTTTCAATGCATGACAGAATGGCGATGTACTTCCAACATGATGTATGTCCGGTACATAGCTCGCGTGCGGTTGAAGCGGTATTGAATAGCATATTTCATGACAGGTGGATTGGTTGTGGAAGCACCATACCATGACCCGCACATTCACTTGATCTGACGTCCCCGGATTTCTTTCTGTGGGGAAAGTTGGAGGACATTTGCTATAGTGATCCACCGACAACGCCTGACGCCGGGAAAGTTGGGGACATTTGCTATCGTGATCCACCGACAACGCCTGACAACATGCGTCAGCGCATTGTCAATGCATGTGCAAACATTACGGAATGCTAACTACTCGCTGTTGAGAGGAATGTCGTTACACGTATTGCCAAATGCATTGAGGTTGATGGAAATCATTTTGAGCATTTACTGCATTAATGTGGTATTTATAGGTAATAACGCTGTAACAGCATGCGTTTTCAGAAATGATAAGTTCACAAAGGTACATGCATCACATTGGAACAACCGACATAAAATCTTCATATGTACCTACGTTCTGTATTTTAATTTTAAAAAACCTACCTGTTACCAACTGTTCGTCTAATATTGTGAGCCATATGTTTGTGAATATTACAGCGCCATCTATCACAAAGCGAAAAAAGTGGTCCAACTAAAACATTCATATTTCTTTACGTACTACACGATTATGTAATAAAAAATGGGGGTTCCTATTTTTAAAAAAGGCAGTTGATATCCGTTTGACCTATGGCAGCGCCATCTAGCGGGCCAACCATAGTGTCATCTAGTTTCCTCCTTCAAGCTAGACAAGTTTCGTTCTTTGTAGTTTTTTCGTTTGACGCTTATTTCTTGAGATATTTGGCCCGGTCACGATCAATAGACCACCCTGTATATGTCTGAGGCGCTGGCCGGAGTGGCCGAGCGGTTGTAACCGCTTCAGTCTGAAACCGCGCGACAGCTACGGTCGCAGGTTCGAATCCTGCCTCGGGCATGGATGTGTGTGATGTCCTTAGGTTAGTTAGGTTTAAGTAGTTCTAAGTTCTAGGGGACAGATGACCTCAGAAGTTAAGTCCCATAGTGCTCAGAGCCATTTGAACCATTTATGTGTCTGAGGGAGCATAACTCAAGGCGCGCAATTTACCAACACTGTGTTGATCCAGTGATCCAGTGTTTGAGAATGAGAGCACTAAGGGACACCCAACAAACTTTATAAACAGTTTCAAACCTAAATTAAACCTTTTCTTGCTGAGACCCCCACAAAATAGCAAAAGGAAAAAAGTTTATCGCATACTTCATTTTTGTTCTTAATGCAGTAAAGCCTTAACATCACGTGTGACGCTGTAATTCTATTCGCAACACTTTTTGCAGACAGCATCTACATATACCACAGAACGAAACGTAGTTCAGGAGATATCACGTCATAAACATTGACTTTTTTATCGAAAATTTGCACAAATTACCCATTCTATACAGTCTGATAATGAGAGTGCTTAAAGACTCGCAGGAAACTTTAAACATGATTTTAAATATTTTCTCAAGTTTTTCTCGCTTACATGCTTAACGCCAAATATTTAACACATTAACTCATTTGTAAAGTAATCAGATGTTTGAAACTACTTGTACACGGAAGCTCGATTCTTTAAAGAAACTGATGTAGGGGGTTTATTGGATTTTTACTATTTCAGCGAAAGTACAGTGCTTCACTCTCTGCAACGTCCTTTAAAGATCTATTTATTATTTTTATTTTAGATTTTAATGCGGTTTTCGTTCCCAAACCTGTTCAAATTTTTTAACTTCGTGCCTTCTCTTTGTAACAAAGGCGCAATGTAATTATTTCACATTTCCATTGTTAATGAAAGATCACTTCGGACTGGAATTTTATCAAACCGTGCCCCTGTCCAACCTTATCTTATCTGATCCATTTCCTTCTCTTTCTCTCCATTTGGAAACTCTCAAAATTTGGTATAAAATCTGAATCGAATCTAATCGATCAGGCTGCGTTAATATCATTTAGACTATCAAACTGCTCATATTAATTATGTGCAAATCCGGATGTCGCTTGTTTGACTGTCACAACTAAAGAGTGTACTACTTTCTATAATGCAGGTGATAAAATGACAGTTCAAGGACCTGAGATTGTCTGTAGAATAACGTCTGCGTACAGCGTTCCGTAAGAAGCATATGTTTGTTCTTACGACCTGTAAGTATGCGGTGTACTCACTTCTAACTCCCCACTGCCAAAAAAACTCTGCCGAACATTAAGAAAGGATAGAAAATAACGAAATTTTACAAATTTGCTTTTATTTTACATTGCTAACAAACTTCACCAACAAAAATGATTTCTTGAGATCCCCTCGCACTAAGTGGTGTAGTCGGCCGCGGTGGTCTAGCGGTTCTAGGCGCTCAGTCCAGAACCGCGCGACTGCTACGGTCGCATGTTCGAATCTTACCTCGGGCATGGATGTGTGTGATGTCCTTAGGTTAGTTAGGTTTAAGTAGTTCTAAGTTCTAGGGGACTGATGACCACAGATGTTAAGTCCCATAGTGCTCAGAGCCATTTGAACCATTTTTTTAAATGGTGTAAGCAGCTGAGAGAAACAGTTTGACAGCTAGAACATAACAGCTACGTGACGTAATTGAGGTTAGTAATAATCTAGTTCCGTTAGTGCTGCTTTTGGGATCCTGTCTATGTTCCTTTCACTGATTTGAAGCTCAACCACAGTGTGTCCATTGAGTACGTTCGTCTGACATGTTTCAATGCATTACTGTGAAATTTACGCTTAATGCTTTAACATTTAACCAACTCAGAACCGTCAGTGCGCTCATTTTTTACTGCCGAATGTCGCGATGTTAGATATGTCTGCTGACTGCACTCTGAGGTAACGGTGTCAGAAAAGTTGGGAGTTAGTGTTCTAGACAGTCTGCACAAGTCAGCACCTACTACAACGGACAACTGTCAGGTTTTCTTGCTGGTCATCCGTATCAGGGAACACAGTTACTTAAATCGTCCTATTTAATGGAAACAAGAGTACGAATAGCCGGCTCAGTTGGTTAGTTTCAGTGTGCAAATGGCCGAAGTAGCTAGTGGTCAAAAGGTTTTATTTATATTTTCAGATGGAGAGTGACAGCTAAAACCACAGGCAGATGTAGGGATGTCGAAATTTAACTGCGTGTTAGTGTTCTGATGTGGATGTTTTTGTCATACTTTCCTGTTTGTCGGCGGACACTCTTATCCAGATGAATGCGGGTAACCGACAGAAAACCACAGTCAGGATGGCCTACTGAGGCGACTCGGAACGACCTGAGGTTGAATCGGGACAGTTCTCGCTTCCACGATCCGGTAGTCTACACACGCTGCTTCATGAGCGTATGACGCGGTTAGGAGTTTCTTTACTGGGACGGGGCACAGCCCAGGGATGACAACACTTTACTTGCCCAAACAGTAGTTTTCCCTTGTTGCGGAAAGACACTTGAAGAAACTCAGCAGAGACGGTTAGTTTTAGTGTCTTGACTAATGTTTGTTACGTTGCTCAGATAATGGTTCAGCAATCAAAGTTCACGTCATACGTTAGTCTTTACATCAGCAAAATAAAATTTTATTAGACGTTTGGCACAAATGTTATACGGAAGTAAAACAATACATTAAAGAAGATGTAAGTATATATTGCTGAATAACGGCCCTGCAGATCGTCAGAGGCACGGACTCTGCACTACCTAAAATCGTACCTGTCCCTATCAGTTCGATCGGGAAAAAATTTAAATTTGTGGTCAGACCTTATGGGACCAAACTGTGTAGGTCATCGGTCCCTAAGCTTACACACTACTTAATGTAACTTAAACTAGCTTACGCTATGGACAACACACACACCCATGCCCGAGGGAGGACTCGAACCTCCGACGGGGGGAGCCGCGCGAACCGAGACGAGGCGCCTTAGATAGCGCGGCTACCCGCGCGGCAGTTCAATCGGATTTAAATGGGAGTGGGAAAGAGGTAATAGTAGGACAGAAAATCCATTTCTTCTAAAATCCCATCTACAGCTTATACACTACACCTCCGATCTGTTCTGTGAGTACGGCAGCAGTGGCGGCTCGTGAGTATAGGTTCAGGATCTTCACAAATTTTCAGATTCAGATAAATATGACAGTGTGAAACTAATAGCATCTGCTGTATGACAATTACGCTAATCACCATATTTATACAACTACAATAATAATAATACGTCTAACTTGTCCCAAAAAGGAAAGAATTGTTTTTGTGGACTTTTGTTGTTTTGTACATAATCAAGTGCCGTTTAGGGCAAGAACGCAATAACGTTTAAGCTTTCGCTACTCCCTGTTCCACATTTTTGCGTAAGTGGGAGTTCTCGTGCTTTTTTAGTTTTTCCGACAAATGTATAAGATACCTAACACGTGTATTACAGCCTACCAACACTGGCACTGGACTAGAATGTAAATGAGGAGCTGAGAATCATAAGGACCAAAAGCACAACGTCTTCGCTCCCACGTTTAAATGAATATCAGAGAAACCAGTGAGACAGCTTCTCGTGAATGTTCATGTGTACAATGAGGGCCTACAGCACAGATAGACCTGACCCACTAAAAGATCAACAGGCGTCAGAAGCATGAATAAATGATACACAGTCGACGATGATTTGCTTTACGGTTCTCAGTGTCTCGAATGGATTAATGTATAAGGAACGTTCAAAAAGAAACGAGCCGGAGGCATAATTACAGAAGCCAGTATCTGTATGTTAGAAGTATTGACCCTGGCTGTTGAGACACTTGTCCCACTGTGACACAAGGCGGTGAATGGCAGTTTCATAAAATTCCTGGGGCTGCGATGTTAACCAGTTCGGCACGTACAGCTGGACGTCGTCGTCCGAGGTGAATCGTTTGCCCCTCAGAGCGTTTTTAAGGGAACCAAAACTGGTGTAATCACAGGGAGAGAGGTCCGGACTGTATGGAGGGTGACCGAGAACCTCTCATTTGAATTTCTGCAAGAGTGCCACGACTCTGGGGCGAAGGGTGGTCAAGGTTTGCGAGTAACACTGGGCATTCACTTTTGTCCCGTGCTGCACGAAGAGAGTCAGAAGGGGGCCATCTCGGACAACGAAGAACGTCGGTATAACCTTTCTGATTCATCTCGGACGACGACGTTCAGCTGTACGTGCGGGACTGGTTAACATCGCAGCATCGGGAATTTTATGCGACAGCCATTCATCGCCTTGCGTCACAGTGCGACAAAGGGTCTCAACAGCCAGGGTCAATACTTCTAAAATACAGGTACTGGTTTCCGTAATTACGCCTCCGGCTCGTTTCTTTTTGAGCGCCCCTTGTATGATAAAATCCAAAGCTTAATATACTATGTCTCATTCATAATACCACACGATATCTGTCAGTGTAACTAACGTCCTATCTAATTTTACTGTGTAGTGAGTGAATTGGCATATCTGAGGAACCGACTAGCGGGATTTATGCCAAGCGAAAGGGGATAAAAGTCTGCTGCAGTATGCAATCATCTGACGACATTGACGAAAACTTGTAGTTGATGGTAACCGTGCGCGTTGTTTATCAAAGCCGCACGTATTTGGTCCGTAAGGCAATTACGTCACGCCAGTTGCTCATGCGCAAAATCTCCTTAAAACATCCGCAACTGCAGGTGTGAGTGTGTGAAATCTTATGGGACTTAACTGCTAACGTCATCAGTCCCTAAGCTTACACACTTCTTAACCTAAATTATCCTAAGGACAAACACACACACCCATGCCCGAGGGAGGACTCGAACCTCCGCCGGGACCAGCCTCACAGTCCAACTGCAGGTGTGCTCGTGACCCTGCTGCCAAGTTTCACGGAGTCTAGAGGATCAGCAATGTAGAACACGGCGGCAGATTTAGTACCGCGTATTTCAGATTGCCGCATCTACAAACGTTTAACAGTATTCAAAGAAAAATAACCAATAAATCTGCAAGGCGTCAAAAGCTAGGATGTTCAAGTGCTGTTGTGATCCTACACAACAGCCGCCACTGTACGACAGTCTGGACTACACCAGTTTGCCATGATCACGACAGTGAAGGACACTAGTACAACCAGGAATGAAAAGGAGTAGGTAGTGTACAGCATGAATGATAGATTTGTAACAGGCGTGTGCAGTGTTACAAAACTTTTTAACAAGAATTTCGCAGCTGTTACTGGATACACATTGCTGGGGAAAAAGTGGAACTCCCTTTACGGCTGTGTTCTGTGGCACCACGGAATAATACAAGTATATGCTTACTGAGGGACTGTAGTGTTAGTCATTCATCTGTCACGGTCATCAGCGATCCGAAGCGTTGAACCAAATCTCTGTGTACATCCAGCACAATGGACTAAAGCATGTGTACATATTTGTCAGTCATAAAACTATTTAAAGATTATAAAGAATCCGCCTTGATTGCAAATATAAACCGGATGTTGACCTAGGTTTCGGCGCGGATAACCATGCCTAAAGAGGCATGGTCCAACATTAATACAGAACGCCCAAAAGGGCAAAAGACTCGCATAAAATGTAAAATAAACGGTACGTTTGTACCATATCAATGGCTGTACTTAGCTCAAACGTCAGAAGCGTGCTTCCTCAGGCCAGCCAACGTTCGGTGGGGTGCGGGCTCTCAGGTAAACTTTATTAACTATTTAACACCACAGATTTACAAGAGAACATGCAAAAACATTAAGAAGTTCAGAACTAGACGTTATACAATCAGGAGCTCAATGGAAACAAAGTTTCTCTGCCTTTTTTTTTTTTAACGAAACAAAAATTTGTGCAATTCTTATAGGTGAGGAAACTCCTAATATGTATGAGAACCTATCTTAATTTAAAGTGTCCTCACTTCTCCATACAGGTTAGGGGGAATGCTAGATACGCGTTTTGGTGTTCATGGAGTTTGATGTTGACCTGACGTTAGCTATAAAATTTGTGAGTTTATGGGCTACCGTCGTGGGACATTATCGGCTTGAGACACATATCTGGACTGGCACTAACACTTTCTCACATTGCCTTGGGCTACTCCGTTACTGGCTGTGCTTTGAGTAGTATTATTCACCCAACGAGTACTTTATAACATGGTTCCAGTTAACAAACTCTTTTTCGCGCACAGTAGGTGCCCCTTTGGCGCGCAAATACGTTACTCACTTTGTGGACTTCATCTTTGATGATATGGTGATCTTCGCACACGCACTTACCTTTTATCTTTTCCGTACCCACTTACCTATCGCGACACAACTTGCTACGTCTTATTCATATGGGTTCGTCATCTATAGATAGGTCGTTAGGGTATTGCCTTACATTCCCAGGGAAATAGTATGACATTGTCGGCTAAGAACTTGGAGGAGTGCCCTTGGTTAAGTAGGATTTGAGATCCTTGACGGTTTGTTTCACTGTGGTAATCCCGACATGTTACGTGGTATACAGTAAACCAAATCTTATCTTTTTATTTCGATTTGCTGTATAACCTAGGCCCACAACGTGTTCGTGAATATTCTTAGCGTGCTCTTTGCATTCTGTTTTTCTCTTAATACGTCGACTGCTGATGGGTTTTGCGTCAAGCTGTTTTTTTTTTTTTTAATGCTGAATCAAGTAATTATAACACCAGTTGTGGTAGAACCTAGGCCGCAAATATTTATAGTATTGTACTTCATAGATTACTTTAAATGAAGATAGGTCCTATATATACAAGTGGTTTCTTCATCTATAAGAATTATACAGGTTTTTTTTTTTATAATAAAGACAAACTTTGTTTCAACGGAGCTCCTGATTATATACTGTCTAGTTCTGATTTTTTTTAACTTTTTGCATGTTCTCTTGTAAATCTGTGGTGTTAAATAGTTCTGTGACTAACAAATATGTACACATGTTTTAGTTATTGTGCTTCACAACAAACACGTCCTCTACACCAAAAATATACAGCCTCATCATCATCTACTTTCCTGTGACCACGAGTACGTATAAACAAAGCTTGCATAGGAACTAAATAAGAACGGCTACCACCTACATCTTCAATGAAGTGAAACGTGCGATAACAGATTACATCTCTACACATGTTTTAATCTATTGTGCTGGATGTACACACAGATTTGGTTTGACGCCACTACTGTCATTTTGTAGCTTTAAGTGCTTTTATGGTTACCCTTCACTTTCTGTAAACTTGCCTTGTACGCTCTGATATACACTACATGTATACTCTTTTGCTATGCAAGGGCTTGAAGATGGCATAGTGGAATGCCGAAACTGGTAGCCTTCAAAATAAAATAGAATAATATCTTAAGTTACACGGCTGTTGGAGAATTTCACTGGCATTGACTATTACTTAACCAGCCGATGTCCCCTGTCCAAGATGCACATATAGAAAATAATGCCATACATCGTATTGACTCCATATTTTGTTTTTTGTCACAGATATAAAACTTGAACGATTTTGCGACGGTTCCTGTTCAACCGTAATATTCTAAATTATTTTATAGTACATTTTAATTTACACAGTCAAAAGCCGTTCACAGATCGCAGAATATACCAGTAGCTTGTAATTTATTATCTAATGAATTAAGTATAGTCCCGTGGTATATTAAGATAGCCTTCTGAAATCGGCACCCATTAGAAATCCAAACTGTGACTTCAACAGTATACCATTTGTAGTCAGATGGTTAAGCAGCCGCTTTTATATTCCTTTCTCTAAACTTTTAGACAACGCTGGCTTAAGTGGAATTGGAGAGAAGTTTACTGGAATTTGTTTATCTCTTTTCTCATACACAAGCTTAACTACAGCATAATTCAGCAAGTCGCTAATATGTTTTAGCGATAAAAGATTGGTTATCCAGATAACTTAATACGTTACTAAAATCAGAGAAACGATATTTAATTAACTTTGTAGATATTTTATCACATCCAATAGAATTATTTGATTTTAAAGTTTTTGCGGTGGACAATACATATATTACTGAAGTTGTTTGTAATTGTTGGGCTGAGATATTTCTCCTTAGTGTTTATTGAGCCCGACAGCCACATACACTGCCGAGCAGCAGCAGTCTTAGGGACTAGATTATTTTGTTGACAAATAATGTGACTGGTAGTTAGTTCATCATTTTAGGAGTGTAGGAAAACGAATTCAGACCAAATGAAACACACGTGTCACAGTAAAGAATGCCCACACAGTCGCTTTATCACACGCTGTACCACCGTCTGGAGGCAACGCAGGCGCGTATTCTCGCATGTAAACGATCATAGAGGTGCCGAATGACATCCTGTGATAGATTGCCCCCAATCACGTCCCGCCTTTTGTTCCAATTCGGCAATGATTCTTGCAGGCCCTCGAGCACGAGGAAGCTTCCGCATCATCATGTGCCATAAGTGTTCAACTGACGAGATATCTGGTGATCATCTGGTAAGGGCAGCCGTATGTGGACGCACAGTGTCCTGTTGAAGAAGCACGGGCTCTTCCAGTCGACGATATGGCAATAGCACGGGGATAACTACGTTTGAAATGTAACGGGCACTAGTTACTTCCTATGTGAAACAGGAAGCTGAACTGACACTGTTTGCTGATGATACAAGCATCATTATTAATCCAGTAGATGAAACTCCAATTGAAAATGATACAAATAAGGTCTTTAGAAAAGCCATTAATTGGTTTTCTGCAAATGGGCTTGCTCCAAACGTTGAAAAACACAGTACATCCAGTTTTCTGCTGCAAAAAGTACAGTTCCTTCAATAAATACAGCACATCAACAGAAATCAGTAGACAGGGTAGAGCATACTAAGTTTTTGGGGGTACATATACAGTAGATGAGAATATTACACTACTCGCCATTAAAATTGCTACACCACGAAGATGAGGTGCTATAGACGCGAAATTTAACCGACAGGAAGAAAATGCTGTCATATGCAAATGATTAGGTTTTCAGAGCATTCACACAAGGTTGGCACCGGTGGCGACACCTACAACGTACTGCCGTGAGGAAAGTTTCCAACCGATTTCTCATACACAAACAGCAGTTGACCGGCGTTGCCTGGTGAAACGTTGTTGTGATGCCTCGTGTAAGGAGATGAATCACGTTTCCGACTTTGATAAAGGTCGGATTGTAGCCTATCGCGATTGCGGTTCATCGTATCGTGACATTGCTGCTCGCGTTGGTCGAGATCCAATGACTGTTAGCAGAATATGGAATCGGTTGGTTCAGGAGGGTAATACGGAACGCCGTGCTGGATCCCAACGGCCTCGTATCACTAGCAGTCGAGATGACAGGCATCTTATCCGCATGGCTGTAACGGATCGTGCAGCCCTGAGTCAACAGATGGGGACGTTTGCAAGACAACAACCATCTGCACGAACAGTTCGACGACGTTGCAGCAGCATGAACTATCAGCTCAGAGACCATGGCTGCGGTTACCCTTGACGCTTTATCACAGACAGGAGCGCCTGCGATGGTGTACTCAACAACGAACCTGGGTGCACGAATGGCAAAACGTCATTTTTTCGGATGAATCCAGGTTCTGTTTACAGCATCATGATGGTCACATCCGTGTTTGACGACATCGCGGTGAACGCACGTTGGAAGCGTGTATTCGTCATCGCCATACTGGCGTATCACCCCGCGTGATGGCATGGGGTGCCATTGGTTACACGTCTCGGTCACCTCTTGTTCGCACTGACGGCACTTTGAACAGTAGACGTTACATTTCAGGTGTGTTACGTCCCGTGGCTCTACCCTTCACTCGAGCCCTGCGAAACCCTATATTTCAGCAGGATAATGCTTGACCGCATGTTGCAGGTCCTGTACGGGACTTTCTGGATACAGAAAATGTTCGACTGCTGCCCTGGCCAGCACATTCTCCAGATCTCCCACCAATTGAAAACGTCTGGTCAATGGTGGCCGAGCAACCGGCTCGTCACAATGCAACTGGCTCGTCACAATACGCCAGTGACTACTCTTGATGAACTGTTGTATCGTGTTGAAGCTGCGTGGGCAGCTGTACCTGTACACGCCATCCAAGCTCTGTTTGACGCAATGCCCAGGCGTATCAAGGCCGTTATTACGGCCAGAGGTGATTGTTTTGGGTACCGATTTCTCAGGATCTATGCATCCAAATTGCGTGAAAATGTAATCACATGTCAGTTCTAGTATAATATATTTCTCCAATGAATACCCGTTTATCATCTGCATTTCTTCTTGGTCTAGCAATTTTAATGGCCAGTAGTGTAATTGGAAAATTCATATTTTGGATCTTCTAAAGCGACCAGGTTCAGCAACTTTTGCATCAGAATAATTGCGAATTTTGTGGA
The DNA here is from genome assembly GCF_021461395.2 of Schistocerca americana. Classification (NCBI taxonomy): domain Eukaryota; kingdom Metazoa; phylum Arthropoda; class Insecta; order Orthoptera; family Acrididae; genus Schistocerca; species Schistocerca americana. The sequence goes on along the minus strand of NC_060124.1, from coordinate 205,167,683 downwards.
CGAATTTTGAGAATATAGAAATTAGTAAGCTAACATACTTTGCATACTTTCACTCTCTGATGTCATACAGAATAATATTTTGTGATAACTCAACATTTAAACAAAAAGTATTCACTGCTCAAACGAAAGTGGTTACAATAATGTGTGGGGTTCATAGTCGCACATTTTGTAGGCATCTTTTTAAAAGATTGGGAATTCTTAGAAGAGCCTCACAGTACTTTTTACTCACTAATGAAATTTGTTCTCAACAACATGGGCCACTTTAAAAACAACAATGACATTCATGATAATAATACCAGAAAGAAAGAAAGACTTACACTATCCTTTACTCAACCTATCTTTGGCACAGAAAGGGGTAAAATATGCTGCTATAAAAATTTTCGACAAATTACCAGATGAAATAAAATGTCTGACAGACAGCAGTAATAGCTTCAAAAATAAGCTGAAATCTCCTTGACAACTCCTTCTATACCATAGATTAATTCTTGAATAGGAATTAATAAATCTATAAATATAGTATATGCATTTTGTGCCATTTAAGGGAATGGGGTAAATAATAGAAATATTAAACTTTAACTCTGTATTGTAATATATGTATGTATTAAAAAACCTTGTTTCATATGTGCATTTCTTGTGCACTTGACACGTTCCACATCATAACGGCTACCGTACCGTACGACTGATCAATGGAACACGCAACCAACTAACTAACTAACCAACTTTACCCTGCAGAAAAACTAGACATGACCACGAATTGTAACTGTTTGCTTTCTCCCCCCCCCCCCCCTCCCCGCACCCCCACCCTCGCGCACACATACCATAAAGCAGAGGCGGGCGCAAATCGGCTCAATGAGCAGCGCTCCAGCCCAGGCAGGAAAAAGAGCAGGGTTTCCACTGTAGCTGCTTGCACAGCTTGCCGTAACTACTGGAGAAGGGGCGCTTATCGAACCAGAAGTAAACCTGTGACCTTGACTACTACCTACAGTCATGAAATACAGTAGGCCAACGTAAAATCTTATTTAGAACACAGCATAACCAATGAACGACAAACTAACTCTCGGTTAAGCAAAGAAATAAATAAAAGAATAAGTATAATTCACCATAGGGTTATGTGTCCTTATATATCTGAAATGCCATTCAGCAAATGATGTGGAGGTGTGCAACTCTCTTCGCTAAAGAAGACGAGTTACATTTGATGCGATCGATCTCGCATTTGCAATTCGCAGAACTGTAGTGAGATGTGCGTCAGTTAGAGATTTAGCTTCATTAGAGACAACAGTTTTTCCCACAGATATGTTGAGCCGAACATCGATAGCAGTTTGGCAACCATTTTTTGCATATTTGGCAAATCTGTTTGCGAAAATGTTCATAAAAATGTTATAACTTTTGTGTGATTGATATTTAACCTCCAGTTCACTATCACATCGAACTGCGAGCAACTTTCGCACTGTAGAGCAGGCGGAACGTCATCAGTTATTCTAGTAGTTGAAAAGGACGCAGCAAACACTTTCAGATCCATCGATAAATCGGCGAGATCTCTAAATCGAATGGAAAATTCCTACACAAGATTCGCAAGAGTACCTCAAATGTCTGCAATTGATCTTGAGTTAAACTGGATTTCCGCATTGACCATTTGGAAAAGTGGGTTAATTAGCCTTTCAACATCTCACGCTGCCAAAGCTCTAACATTTGCTTGAAAGCAGTAATACCGCCTGCAAAATGAGTAATAAATATGATGCTTCCTTGCAACTTAAGATTAAGTTTATTCATGTGGTATGTGATGTCGGCGAGGAATGTTAAATCATTAATCCATTTAGGACCAGTGAATTCATGGACGGGAGGCCCCTTCATTTCCATGAATCAAACTTTTTCATCCAACAAATCAAAAAGCTGATTCAAAACTTTTACCTCTGCCGAGCCAACTTCACAAAAGCACGCAATATCATCTAATTCACACCCACTATCGTTCAGCAGAGCTTTAAGTTCTCTATAGTTCAGTCCATGACTCTTTATAAAATTAACTGTTCTCAGCAAAAAATTGTTCAAATGACTCTGAGCACTATGGGACTTAACTTCTGAGGTCATCAGTCCCCTAGAACTTAGAACTACTTAAACCTAACTAACCTAAGGACATCACACACATCTGTGCCCAGGGCAGGATTCGAACATGCGACCGTAGCGGTCGCGCGGTTCCAGATTGTAGCGCCTAGAACCGCTCGGCCACTTCGGCCAGCTGTTCTCAGCACTACAATCATTAAATTTGCCATTGTGACGTTCATTGTGCACACGTTTTGTTTATGAATCAAACAAAGCAAGGGTACAAACCTCACTTCATGTTACAGTGGTTTGCTTCTCAGTGCGATCTATAAGCCCTGCTCTACATCCGGCCACGCAGCGTGCTCCATCAGTGGCAATTGAAACGAGCTTTCACCACGGTAGACCAAACCTGATGAATACACCTTCCACACACTGCAATATGTCATCACCTGTCGTGGTGTCTTTGAGAGGACATAAATCAAGCAGTTCCTCCCTTACTACTAAGTTTGTATCAACACCTCTAATAAATATTGCCAGGTTGAACGTGTCCGATAATTCAGTACTCTCATCTAATTCAATACAAAACTCCCAGACGTTCAAATGACATCCATTAATTGTTTCACAATATCATCCGACAAATGTGCGATACGAAGAGCTATAGTGCGCTGCGGCATATTCAAAATTGCGAAAAAACGTGATAATTGTGAACACAGTTCGTCTGCTACGACTTCTGAACTTTGCTTCTCAAATTCACCGTCACAAAATGGTTGGGAGTAACCGGCGCCGGGCGGGATGGCCGAGCGGTTCTAGGCGCTACAGTCTAGAACCGCGCGACCGCTACGGTCGCAGGTTCGAATCCTGCCTCGGGCATGGATGTGTGTGATGTCTTTAGGTTAGTTAGGTTTAAGTAGTTCTAAGTTCTAGGGGACTGCTGACCTCAGAAGTTAAGTCCCATAGTGCTCAGAGCCATTTGAACCATTTGAATAACGGGCGATCAGCAGAGCTATTCTGTAACTAGCACGAACAGCTGCATCGGAAAAGGAGGCTTTACATGGCTGTGTAACGAATTAACGGATGTGTCATTTGAAAGGAAACTTTGGTTTATTAAGCACCGTAATTTAGTAATATCGTATGTAAGTACATTATAATACATATCTCTACTTTAGTTCCCTCCTCGCGTAGATTCTTAAGAAGATTACGTCGTATTTCACCCTCTAAACTTCGATACTTGGTGAAGTGATGTGTTCTACAGTGACGTTTAGATTGTACTTTTTTATGCCCAATATTTTGCCACATACCAAACATTGTGCTCCTCCTTCGGTTTCGGTGAACTAGTAATCCCACACCCAAGTAGAGTTGAACCCTAAAATACAACGAAGAGCCAAAGAAACTGGTACACCTGCCTAATATCGTGTAGGGCCCCCGCAAGCACGCAGAAGTGCCGCAACACGACATGGCATAGACTCGACTAATGTCTGAAGTAGTGCTGGAGGGAACTGACACCATGAGCCGTGCAGGGCTGTACATAAATCCGTAAGAGAGCGAGGGGTGGAGATATCTTCTGAACAGCATGTTGCAAGGCATCCCAGATATGTTCAATAATGTTCACATCTGGGGAGTATGGTGGCCAGCGGAAGTGTTTAAACTCAGAAGAGTGTTCATGGAGCCACTCTGTAGCAGTTCTGGACGTGTGGGGTGTCGCATTGTCCTGCTGGAATTGTCCAAGTCCGTCGGAAGGCCCAGTGGACACGAATGTATGGCCGGCCGAAGTGGCCGTGCGGTTAAAGGCGCTGCAGTCTGGAACCGCAAGACCGCTACGGTCGCAGGTTCGAATCCTGCCTCGGGCATGGATGTTTGTGATGTCCTTAGGTTAGTTAGGTTTCACTAGTTCTAAGTTCTAGGGGACTAATGACCTCAGCAGTTGAGTCCCATAGTGCTCAGAGCCATTTTTTTTTTTGAACGAATGTATGCAGGTGATCAGACAGGTTGCTTACGTACGTGTCACATGTCAGAATCGTATCTAGACGTATCAGTGGTCGCGCATCACTCCAATTGCACACGCCCCACACCTTTACCGAGCCTCCATCATCTTCAACAGTTCCTTGCTCACATGCAGGGGCCATGGATTCATGAGGTTGTATCCATACCCGTACACATCCATGCGCTCGATACAATTTGAAACGAGGCTCGTCCTACCAGGCAACATGTTTCCAGTCGTCAACAGTCCAATGTCGGTCTTGACAGGCCCAGCCGAGGTGTAAAGCTTTGTGTCGCGCATTCATCAAGGGCACACGAGTGGGCCTTCGAGTCTGAAGCCCATATCGGTGATGTTTCTTTGAAAGGTTCGCACGCTGACCCTTGTTGATGGCTTAGCATTGAAATGTGCAGCAATTTGTGGAAGGGTTGCAGTTCTTTCACGCTGAACGATTCTCTTCGGTCGTCGTTGGTCTCGTTCTTGCAGGATCTTTTCCTGGTCGCAGTGATGTCGGAAATTCGATGTTTTACCAGATTCCTGATATTCGCGGTACACTCGTGAAATGGTCGTAAGGGATAATCCCCACTTCATCGCTACTTCGGAGATGCTGTGTCCCGTCGCTCGTGCGCCGACTATAACACAACATTCAAACTCACTTAAATCTTGATAACCTGCCATTGCAGCTGCAGTAACCGTTCTAACACTGCGCCAGACTCTTGTTGTCTTATATAGCCGTCGCCGACCGCAGCGCCGTATTCTGCCTGTTTACGTATCTCTGTATTTAAAGACGTGAGCCTATACCACTTACTTTGGCGCTTCAATGTAGAAGGCTGCTATTCCGCACTGGTTTGACTAGGCATCTCAACTACACAACATACGAAATAAGCGTCAAACAAGAAAATGATAAAGAATGAAACTCGTCCAGCTTGAAGGGTGAAACCAGATGGCGCTATGGTTGGTCCGCTAGATGGCGCTGCCATAGGTCAAACGGATATCAATTGCGTTTTTTTTAAATAGCAACCCCCATTTTTTATTACATATTCGTGTAGTACGTAAAGAAATATGAATGTTTTAGTTGGACCACTTTTTTTCGCTTTGTGATAGATGGCGCTGTATTAGTCGCAAACGTATAAATACGTGGTATCACGTAACATTCCGCCAGTGCGGACGGTATTTGCTTCGTGATACATTACCCTGTTCAAATGGACCGTTTACCAACTGCGAAAAGGTCGATATCGTGTTGATGTATGGCTGTTGTGATCAAAATGCCCAACTGCCGTGTGCTATGTATGCTGCTCCGTATCCTGGACGACACCATCCAAGTGTCCGGAGCGTTCGCCAGATAGTTACGTTATTTAAGGAAACAGGAAGTGTTCAGTCACATGTGAAACGTCAACCACGGCCTGCAACAAATGATGATGCCCGAGTAGGTGTTTTAGCTGCTGTCGCGGCTAATCCGCACATCAGTGGCAGACAAATTGCGCGAGAATCGGGAATCTCAAAAATGTCAGTGTTGAGACTGCTACATCAACATCGATTGCACCCGTACCATATTTCTATGCACCAGGAATTGCATGGCGACGACTTTGAACATCGTGTACAGTTCTGCCACTGTGCACAAGAGAAATTACGGGACGATGACAAATTTTTGCACGCGTTCTATTTAGCGGCGAAGCGTCATTCACCAACAAGCGGTAATATGAACCGGCATAATATGCACTATTGGGCAACTAAAAATCCACGATGGGTGCGACAAGTGGAACATCAGCGACCTTGGCGGGTTAATGCATGGTGCGGCATTATGGGAGGAAGGATAATTGGCCCCTATTTTATCGATGGCAGTGTAAATGGTGCAATGTATGCTGATTTCCTACGTAATGTTCTACCGATGTTACTACATGATGTTTCACTGCATGACTGAATGGCGATGTACTTCCAACATGAGGGATGTCCGGCACATAGCTCGCGTGCGGTTGAAGCGGTATTGAATAGCATATTTCATGACAGGTGGATTGGTCGTCGAAGCACCATACCATGGCCCGCACGTTCACCGGATCTGACGTCCCCGGATTTCTTCCTGTGGGGAAAGTTGAAGGATATTTGCCATCGTGATCCACCGACAACGCCTGACAACATGCGTCAGCGCATTGTCAATGCATGTGCGAACATTACGGAAGGAGAACTACTTGCTGTTGAGAGGAATGTCGTTACACGTATTGCCAAATGCAATGAGATTGACGGACATCATTTTGAGCATCAGAATGTGTTCTCAGAAATGATATGTTCACAAAGGTACATGTATCACGTTAAACAACCGAAATAAAATGTTCAAACGTACCTACGTTCTGTATTTTAATTTAAAAAACCTACCTGTTACCAACTGTTCGTCTAAAATTATGAGCCGTATGTTTGTGACTATTACAGCGCCATCTATCACAAAGCGAAAACAGTTGTCCAACTAAAACATTCATATTTCTTTACGTACTACACGACTATGTAATAAAAAATGGGGGTTCCTATTAAAAAAAACGCAGTAACATTCGTTTGACCTGTGGCAGCGCCATCTAGCGGGCCAACCAGAGCGCCATCTGGTTTCCCCCTTCAAGCTAGACAAGTTTCGTTCTTCGTAGTTTTTTCGTTTGACTCTTATTTCGTAAGATATTTGGCCTGGTCACGATCAATAGACCACCCTGTATTCTCAGGCAGATACATTGCTGTGGCTATGCTTGCACCTTGACTGCGCTCGACGCCATCTAGTGTTTGGAGCACAAACTGTAAGACAGACGTCAGCTGCTCTCGGCCGCTCGGCTCTGCCCACACTCCTGCACGTCTCTCTCATTGCCCACATATGCCGTGAAGGGTGGGATGGGATCTGTGTGGTGTCCACTCTGGAACAGGCAGTTCATCAGGTTTACACCATACATTTATGTCCACCATCCGCGTACAAACAGAACCTACTCTCATCACTGAACACAATAAGCACCATTCGGCTCTCTAATCGATGCTTTCACGACACCTTAGTAGCCATGCTTGACGGTGTCATGACACCAGAGGGACACGTGATCTTAATTCTGCTGCAAGCTGAAGGTTCCCAGTAACGTAACTGATACAATATGTGTCCAGATTTCTCCGCTGGATGATGTTCGGTCGGCCACCGCTGGTCGCACAATGCGTCGATCTTGTAGGTTTGTAGTACGCAGATGTCCAGAACCTGGTATGCAGGTGTACGAATGTTCCACAGACCTCAGCTGAAAGCAACGACACGCCGCCAGTACACTGTGCCCAACATACGCAGCAATTCTTCGATACAGCTATCTAGCTTCTCGGAGGCCCACAAAGCGACCCTGTTCAAATGGCTGAAGCTGTTCAATGGGAGTACGTACTTGTCGGTGGGCTATGGTTGTACCCTAGAAAGAATGTTGCAAACACTGTTCATCTCTCAAAGCAGCAAAATTATTGTCTGAACAGTCAAAACAGAGGACGCACAGACAGGCTACCATTTTGTTAATTCTTACATCTATTGCAGATTTTTCTAGTCCATTCTGTTGTATAGTTTCTCCAAGATATTTAAATTTATTTACTCGCTCTATTTTACCTATTTCTGTTTCCTTGTATTTTGGGGCATTTTTTATATTTGTCATGAATTTTGTTTTTTCAGCTGAAATTTTGAGACCAGTTCTGTTTGCTAATTTTTCCAGAATGTTTATTTGAGTAACTGCTTGTGTCATCTTTTCTGAAAGTATTGCGAAATTATCTGCAAAAGCCAAGCAGTTTACCTTAATTCCATTTGTTTTCCTTCCCAGAGTTATTGGTTCAATTTTGTGATTTTTTAGCTCCGATTTCCAGATCCTTACAATTTTTTCTAGAACACAGTTAAACAGTAAAGGTGATAAACCATCACCTTGTCTAACACCAGTTTTTATTTAAAAAGGCTGAGCCACTTCTCCCATAAATCTGACTTTAGATACTGTACCTGTTAGTGTTTCACGAATTATGTTTGCTAGCTTTGATTTAACACCAAATTCTCTAATGACCTTATCTATCGTTTCTCTGTCTATAAAATCAAATGCTTTCTTGAAATCTATAAATGACACAGTATTGGTTTGCTGGTTAACATTCTATGGCGAATTATTGACTTTAAATTAAAAATTTGTTCTGCACAGGATCTTCCCTCTACCTCCTAGTTGCTTGTCTAAAGTATCTACCACTCTGTTGAGGAGAATTTTTGATAATATTTTGTATGCCACTGGCAGAAGTGACACTCCTCTGTAATTACTGACATTTTGTTTGTCTCCCTTTTTATGTAGCGGGTGGATTAATGCTGTTTTCCATTCAACTGGAATCTTTTCAGTTTTCCAAATGTTCTCAAAAAGCAGCTGTAGATCCTTTATGATTTTTGGTTCTGACCACTTCAATAATTTTGCTGTAACGGAGTCTTCACCACTTGCTTTATTGTTTTTGAGTGTTTTGATGGCTTCATGAATTTCTAGCTCTGTTGGCGGGAAATCTTCCTCTAGATTTTGAGGTGTCACTAGAAATTCTAATTTATCTGTTGAACCTGGACAGTTTAACAACTTTTCAAAAAAAAATTGCTAAAATTTCATAATTTTCTTTATTATTTAATCCTGTTTTGCCATTTTCATCTTTGAAACAAATGCTTGGTGCCTGATATCCTTTAAGTATGTGTTTAAAGGTTTGGTAAAAATTTCTAGAATTATTTTTGGTGAAACTTTCTTCTACTTCAATAAGGTTACTATTTTCAAAGTTCCTTTTGATTTTCCGGATTATTTTTGATGATTCTTTTCTTTGTTGTCTGAATTGTTCAAGGTCTTCCTCTTTTTCGAACATCTCCATTTTCTCCATTTTTGAGCTCTTTGTACTAGTGCTTCTTCACACTCCTCATTCCACCATGTCTTACTCTTGGCTAATCCTAAAGTTTTCTCTGCTGCTTGAGTTATTTTCATCTGGAATTCACGCCAATCACCTTCTTTACTTGTCTCAATTTCTTCTCAAAATATTTCTATATTTTCTTTTGTAATATTAGCTGTAGTGGTGTTGTATCTGATCACTTTCTTGGCCGCCTTTTTTGGTTTAGATGGGAGAAATTTTATTTTAATCTTAGAGAGATAATGATCTGAATCGAATTCCCCATTTCTGACTATTTTAACATTCGCAATTTCCGTGATGTACCTTTTAGATATGGCTACGTGATCCAGTTGAAATTCGCCTATGTTTGGACTTGGATGTCTCCAGGTTTTGGCTTTTCTTGGCAGTTTGCGAAATGTGTGGACATGAGTTTTAACTGGAACATTTTACACACGTTGATCAGTCTTTCACCATTTCTGTTTGTTCTTGATTCACCTACAATAGTTGTAAATTTCTTTTCCCTCTCAATTTGCGCATTGAAGTCACCAAGAAGTATTTTAACGTTCTTTTTAGGTATGATAGAAATTTCAGATTCTAAAAGATCCCAGAATTTATTTACTTTCTCCAGATTTCTTCTGTTGTCAGCATTTATAGGTGCATGACAGTTTATGAGGGTGCAACTTTTATTCTTGCACTTCATTGTTAACATGGATACCCTTTCTGAATTCGATCTAAATTCTGTTACACTATCTATGATTTTTTTGTTTACATAAAATGCTGTTCCAAACATCGGCATGTTTTCCGTTATTCTCACTGCTGGTTTCCCTTTATAAATTCTACAATGTTGTGTATCAACTACATCCTCATCTAAGAATCGTGTTTGCTGAACTGCTATGATCTGTATATCGTTCTTCTGCAGAAATAATTCTAATTGCTTTAGTTTCCCAGTTTTCAGAAGAGAATTTACATTTAAGGTTCCAAAGTAGTACTTCTTCTCGAACTGAAACTTGGAAGGCTATATATTTCATCTTTTCTTCATCGCAAATGTTGGGACCCCCCAGAATCCTAGGTCCCATTGCATTAGAAAATGTAATGGTGGATTCCTCATCCGAGTTACCACCTGGGATAGAGCATCCATCGTGCGAACTTTCCATATTGCGACTTGAAGCTGTAAATTGTAAAGAGTAGGAAATCCAAGGTCATCCCTGAATTCCCAAAGAAAGACCAGGTTGTTAGGCTGGAATATTATTTATTCAGCCGCCACTAACATGTGGAACAGACGCTGTTGGGGTGCCGCCACTAACATGTGGAACCGTCGTGCACTCTGTCCATTTTGGCCTTGGACAAGAGGCTGCCTCTTCCGCCACCTCCGCCGTACCGAAGTCCATCTTCTTCGCCTTCGCTGCCGTTGAGGTCTGATCCCTATTATATTAATTCCCTATTGAAAATTGTCACAACGAAAGTGTCTTCTTCACCAATCAGCAACTCAGATCATGGAGTCAATACTAAAAATAAGAATAATCTTCACAAAGACTTAAAGTCATTTACTTTGGTCCATAAAAGTGTCCATTGGTCAGAAGCAAATATTTTGAATAACATTTCAGCATCGATAGAAAGTTTAACGCTCCCGCTAAGGCGTTACTGGTGGCCAGCTCCTACTCCACTGTCAAATTTCTCAGTAGAACCTTTTACTGTGAAAATCGTTAATAATACCGAATAACGTGAGTATTACACAAAATTTTACTTCCGAACATGTGCAATGCAGTAGTATGATCACTATAAACAACCAGCCAACTGCGTTTCTGTTTGATGATGCGTCACAACAATTAAGAATTATCGTACGCAACGCTGTGTATTGTACTTTTAGATGTTTTGTGACAAGTCTGTTATTACCTCCTACATGAAAATGTTTCAGTTTTAGGCCTAATTCCAAATGTGTGAAGACTGTTTCACTCAGGATATGTGAAACAGATAATAGCATATATCTTTTTTTTTGTACATATGTATCATGTATTCTTGTTTTATGACTTGTCCTACACCCTTGAGGGGCTCCTCACTGAATACAAATGGAACAAAAAGGGTGTATACACTGACCAGGCAAGACATTATGACCACTGCCCACGTCTACGTTGGATGCCGCCTCGTGGCGTTGCGGGCACATGAAGCGGTAACAAAAGTGCGTAAACAGAGCGGACACGGCTTGGGTTCAAATGGCTCTGAGCACTATGCACTAGTGCGAGCACCCAGAAGACCTGGTCGGATGTGAAATGGCTCTGAGCACTATGGGACTTAACTTCTGAGGTCATCAGTCGCCTAGAACTTAGAACTAATTAAACATAACTAAACTAAGGACATCACGCACATCCATGCCCGAGGCAGGATTCGAACCTGCGACCATAGCGGTCGCTTGGCTCCAGACTGCAGCGCCTAGAACCGCACGGCTACTCCGGCCGGCAGAGCAGACACGGACAGGGGGTCACCCTAACGAAGATATGATGGGCTGCCAAAGGGGAAATCCATTGAGATAAGTGACGTCACACAGTGCCTGCCCCGAGTATCTCGAGAACGGCGAAAGCTGGTCGAATGTTCACGTGCTAGTGTCGTGAGTATCTACGGAAAGAGGAAGAAGGGCAGTGAAACTACCACAGGTGCTATATGGTTGGACGTCCACGACTCTTCACAGAACGTGGGGTTCGGAGGCTTGTCTGCTCTGCAAAGTAGAATAGATGGTAATTTATGGCATCTCTGCCGAAAGAGAACAATGCTGGTGTGCGCATAAGTGATTCGGAGCACACCGTTCATCGTACGTCGCTGAACGTCGAGTCCCCGAGCAGTCAACCACTATGTATTCACATGTTTACCCAACGACATCGTCAATTATGATTGCGGTGGGCACGGAACAATCTGAATTCGACCGTCCGTCAGAGGAAAGGTCTCGGCTCTTTGAGTGAATCACATTTTTGCTACACTAAGTCGATGGACGTCTCCACAAACGCCATCATCAATACGTGCAGCGCGCTACGGAAGCAGGCTGGTGGGAGCTATGGGGGACATTCTCCTGCGCTTGCATGGCGCCTGTAGGAGTAATCGAAGACACGCTGACAGCTGCGAACCACCTGCCTCATGCACCGATTTTTGAAAATGTTGGGGTATGTTATACTTAAAAACTTATAATTACTCCCTACATAATTCTAATAAATCTAAAGCTACAAAATAACTTAAAACACATGATCACTCACCTAAATGTGGAGAGACTGGACGTGAGTCGAGAGTAGAGCCATTTCTAGCGAAATTTTGATATCAAATTAATTAATTGGTCGATTAATTACCCCTTGTTGACATCATGGGTTTCCCCAGCCAGTGCGTAGACACAGCACCCTCCACCACCCCTCTCCTCCCACCACCTGCCCTACTGGAATTTCCAATTTTTGCTGGAATTTGAAAAAAAAAAATTTTGAATTTCAAAAGAAAAAGTTGGAATTTCAAAATGGCGGGAGTTTCGTCGTTCCCAAGCTGCTGACGTCCCAGCGCCACTTACACCCCCCCCCCCCCCCCGTACCACCGGGGAATTGGCGGGAAATTCAAAGTGGCGGGTGCCCTTTCTGGGACTTGAACCCTGGTCCTTCTGGATGGAAAACCCAAATGCACCCTCTCCCTGCCAACTTAGGTAAAGGGTCAGTGTCTGTCCAGCTGCAAGAGAGAAACGTTAGAATAATGTACTTTATTTTGACTGGGAAACTGAAGTAAAGATCAGTCCTAATTACATAACTAATCATAAAGATTGGGCCTAATTAGCATAGCACTACACAAGGAGCGCCTAAAATCCCCATACAGCTCAAAAATTGACAGTGTCGTACAAGGGTGTTATCCTGCTGGGAAAAGGTTCACAATGCCACTCGAAACTAATAGCAGACATACTCAAAATAAATAGTAACTCTATATCGGATGATGCCTACCCTACAAATCGAAATAAATCTCTCTTTTCCACTTGTGAATTAGTGGGGAAAAGGCTGGAATGGAAGGTACTATATTTTTGGCAGCAAATGTGTTCAGCTGAGGAGATGTTGGTGTCGATAGAGAGGAGTTTTGTAAGGTTATTACTGTACCTGTAAGCATACGACTGAGTCTGTAGTATCCTACATGTGGAATGGAAGGAGGTGATAATGGACGAGCATAGGAGGAATACTTTTCAGCAAATGATGATGAAGCGTGATGGACTGAAGATGCATTTGAAAACTCATAGAGACTATCGCCTGTGCTGGAGTTGTTCATGTTTCTGAAATGGCCGGTCAATCCACCGTTCAGGAGACTGACTTCGCGCGCCCACAGCCATTCCTTTTCACCGACCGTGTGTGTGTCTCGGTTTGACGTCGGAATTTGCAACAGACGCCTCCTACTGTCTGCCCTGAAATTCTCACCAAAATTCGAAATTCCCTCCGAAAGGACAGGTGGGGGAAGGGGGGAGGGGACGGGAGGAGGAGGGGGCGAGGCCCACGTACCGGGTGAGGAAAACGAATGACGTCAACTGGGGGTAATTAAATGATCAATTAATTAATTTGCATAATTAATTTGATATCAAAATTTCGTTAGAAACGACTCCACTCTCCTACTAACGTGCTCCGCTGTTTTGCTGATGAATTCGTTGATTAGAGGTTCCAGGTTCACTTCCCTTGCGAGATCGGAACGGATGTTCAATATGGCACATGATTACATGATTTAACCGGTCTTGGTTCATGGTGGCTCTGATTTAAGTTATCAGTCTTCGAAGTGCAGAAAACGAACGTTCTGGATACAGGTATAGTTCAAAGAAGTCGCAATTATTTTATATACTCTGGTATCATGTTCTTCAGAGCTATTCACTTGTCATCCTTTGTCCCACTCAAATATTGCGCTACGCTTTCAAAGATATCTAGTGTAACATTATGCTATTTTACCACATCCAGCAAAATATCTCTCTGAAGGGTCAGTCTCACACAATCGAAATCGTCACCGTAAAAAGAAGTAGCGTAACTACTATTTTCTTTGCCTAATGAAAACTGTTCTATTTTGACAATGTGTGACATTGTTTCGGGCGGAAATCTGCTTTTAAAGCACTACCTCGAAAAAACATAACAACTTTTCTTGAATATCTGATGAATTATGCTTGTCACCACCTCCTAGTTTTAATGGCAATTTTCAGGGCGTGAAACAGGGGGAGACTTAATTGCAGTGCATCACACTTTTCTTTAGTGTGTTCCCAAAGTGATAAAAATGTGTAGTATTTCTGGCTCCTTCTACTGAAGACGAAACAGCATCTACAAAATTACTAGTCAGGCGGCAATTCAATGAAACTTTTTGAATCACTGCGTTAAGTTTTTCTATTCTTTGGAATACAAAAATTACCATATTGATATGAAACAGAGTTTTAAATTTTTACTGACATTTTAGAAATCTTTTAGCTTTTGCACTAGCGTAATTCCTTCCATCTTGCGTATCACTAAGAAATTGCAAAAGAACTTTATAATTATTATCTATGCACAACAGAGAGACAATACGGAATACACAATACCATCTTGTTAGACAGAACGGTCTTAAATCTTGCTCTGCTCCACTGTCATGAGAATCTGAAAGCAATTGTTCAAGAATTCCGAATTTTCCTAGCCTTTTGTGTGAACCACGAATAAATGAAATCAAACCTTTGAGAATTGACAGAATATATCTTATACTGGAATGTTATTAACTTGTTATTATATATGTCTTGAAAAACTAAATTTAGGCAATGAGCCAAGCAGTGAATGTAAATAGCCCTGGGTTCAGTATCTTTTATACGTGACTATAATCTTTGCAGACAACCGCCAACATTTGTTGCGCTGTCATAGCATTTCCCAAGATCATTTTTCGCAGAAACAAAGTATCTTAATAATCTATCCTTCACAGATTTTCACAGGGTATCTTAATCAGTTAAAGGGAGCTCATAAAAAACACAAGACAATTCAGGAACAGCAAAATTTTGGTCAACAGTACGAAAACAGACATCTGCTCTCTAACTGATATATCGGATGTCTCATCCAACATTAATGCAGATAGATCATTTTCTTTTATTTGCTGAATCAAAATTCTCTGAAGAGACATGCTTGTCAATGTTATAATTTCGTTAATTATGTGATGAGACATCCACCAGTCTGATTAAGCCATAGTTTCGATTCGGGTACATCCTCAGAACGTAATTTCAAAAGACTAAAAAAACTAGAAGACTCGTCAATATAACAACGTAAGGCCAATCCTTGGCAAACCGAGAATAATATCGAAGTAAAACAATAGCAGCCTGCATTTCTTTTGCTTTAGAATGAGTAACTGAGGACAGAATAATTACTCCTTTTTTCATAGAATTATTTGTACTGACTGAACACATATTCAAATAACTTTTTGCATGAGATTTGAGCCGTCTTAGAGCAACGGACCAGTTCTCAAGGCCGTACTTAACGAATGCATTATAGGAATTCTTGTTCGCAGTAACAGTATTTTGAGGCAATTTCTTGTTTTCACACATAGACTTACCAAAGAAACAGTAAAATCTGTCATCTTTTTCGTCATACTGAATCCATGTATATGTTCTTACCCAACGATTTAGAAAAGTCCTGCCCCTGCGGCCCTGTGACTGCCACTCTCAGTACCGGCATCATTTTTCGTGGAACTACCAGAAATGGAAACAGGGATTTCACTGTCACAAGCTGCCGAAGATGGATCACTTTTACCGCTACATGCTGTCGATTCGATACCACTATCACCTTCACCACCACGGTTATCAGTCGACGTCCTTTTGTATCTCGCTATATACTTACCCATTTTAACGATTTTGACACACAAGACATGAAGACATAATACAACTTCAAGCACAGGTGACACAGGTCAAACAGAAAACAAACTAACGTCTAGGGGCCTACACATTCTGACTTCTGACAGACTTGTTCGTTCAATTATTTAAGTCTGGAAATTCAAATTTAGTATAAGTTACACTATATCCAACATTTCACCAGAAAAAATATCTCTCGCTGGATGTTGCGATTCGTGACAGTTGTAGAGCTGCCAATAAAAGCACAAAGAACTTCGCCAAGTTATTGTAAGTGCTGACCATTTACTGAACGGGGTACTTTTCGTAGCAGGTCTGTCGTTTCAGTAGTAACGTATGTGGTTGTGTCAAACGGTTATTTAAAAGAAACCACTAATTAAATTCGTATTTCGTTGTATAAACGTTTTCATCGTATCGTACCTAACCGGCTTCATTTCTAGTTATTTCGTACAATGATAATAACTAAAGGTTACCGCCTTCCGTTTACATTATTGGCTTAACAAGCGGCAGTCCTTTAATATTCGGTCTTTTTAGAAAACTCTCAATTTCTACGAATTCAATTGGCCGTTTGTTTTAAGATAACCTTTATACAGCAATGTATTACCAGAGCCAGCCTCCGATCAATACGATGAGTGAGTCGATTTTAATTGCGGTCAAGAAGCAAACCTTCATAGTGCCGGTTGGGTACTACTAAAACGTTTATTATTATTTATTCGATGAGGTATGCAGCGCAGTGAGTCACCAATCTTCCGACTGGTTTGATACGGCCCGCCAAGAATTTCTCCCCTGTCCCAATCTTTTTCTCTCAGAGTAGCACTTGCAACCAACGTCCTTAACTATTTGCTGGATGGATTCCAGTCTCTGTCTTCCTCTACAGTTTTTGCACTCTACAGCTCCATCTAGTACCACGAAAGTCATTCCCCGATGACTTAATGGATGTTCTATCATCCTGTCTCTTTTCCATGTCAGAGTTTTCCACATATTTATTTCCTCTCCGATTCCGTGCAGAACCTCCTCATTCCTTCCCTTCTCAGTCCACCTAGTTTTCAACATTTGTGTATAGCACCATATCTCAAATGCTTCGATTCTCTTCTGTTTCTATTTTCCCACTCCATGTTTCACCACCACACAACGCTATTCTCCAAACTTACATTCTTAGAAATTTCTTCATCAAATTAAGGCCTGTGTTTGACCCTAGCAGACTTCTCTTGGCCTGGAATGCCTTTTTGCCAGTGCTACTCCGCTTTTGATGTCCTCCTTGCTCCGTCCGTCATGGGTTATTTTGCTGCCTAGGTAGTAAATTCCTTAACTCCATCTACTTCGTGACCATCAATGCTGATGTTAAGTTTCTCGCTGTTCTCATTTACCATACTTCTCATTGCTTTCGTTGTTCTTCGATTTACTCTCAATCCATATTCTGTTTTCATTAGACTTTTCATTCCATTCAGCAGATCATGTAATTCGTCTTCATTTTCACTGATGACAGCAATGTCATCAGCGAATCGTATCATTCATATACTTTTTCACCTCTAATTTTAATTCCACTCCTGAACTTCTATTTCGATCATTGCTTCTTCGATGTGCAGACTGAACAGTAGCGGCGAAAGACACCCTTTTAAATCCGAGCATTTCGTTCTTGATCGTCCACTCTTATTATTCCCTCTTGGCTCTTGTACATATTGTATATTACCCGTTTCCCTGTATAGCTTATCCCCATTTTTCTCAGAATTTCGAACATCTTGCACCATTTTACATTGCTGAACTCTTTTTCCAGGTCGACAGAGCTTATGAACGTGTCTCGATTTTGCTGTGCATAACCACTCAAATTTTGGGGTTTGCTTGAGCGACCTAACACACCCGTAGTCGGCGCCTATACCACCTGCGTCGCTTCATGCTCGATGTTTTCCCCGACGGCGATGTCATCTTTCAGCAGTATAATTGTCTGTGTCAGCCAGAAGCGTGCTACTGTGGTTTTACGGGCCTTGTAGTGAACTGAAGTTGATGTCTCGGCGACCAAATTCGCCTGAAATAAACCGTACGGACGCCATCACCTTGTACGCAAATCAGCGGCCCATCATTTATACGAATTACATGAGCTGTCCGTAGACATCTAATGCCACATACCTCCACAAATCAACTAACAAATTCTCGGATCCCCGACACGCAGAATCAGTGATGTATATCGTTCCAAAGATGAACAACCAAGCTATTAAACAGGTGGTCATAATGTTTTGGCTCATCAGTGTATCTAATACTTTTTTAAAGAAATGCGATTTTTATAACTGAGTGTTTAATTAACTCAGACATCTTGATCTATACTCGATTATAAATGAAAAACCCAATATTCTGTATGTTCCATAGGATTAATTTTAATGAATTAACTGGTTTCGGCTTGCAAGAACCATCAGACTGACTTATTATCGTCGTCAGAGAAGTTACAATATTTGTAAACAACACTGGAAAAGATGTTATTCATCTAGAGTGAGGCACAAACACGCATTAAATGTCATCTCTGACAATGAAGCGCTAACGCAATTAAAAAAATGAAAATTGAACTGTAAATAAATATAAAGAGAGTAAAGCAGAGGAAAAATTAACACTAAACTCCAAAAACAGTGTCTAAGTAACAGTTTCAATTAAATTAACAATCCCAACAAAATAAAATTGATGGCTGGCAAGAGTACTAAAGATTAGTTTGGATAGGTATTACATAGTGCAAACTCATACAGAGGCAGAGTAAAAAATAGAACTGGCCATTGTACTAACTAAATATACGGAGTACATAGGCAATCACAATAAAACAAATAAATTCACTACCGGAAAATAAATTAGTACACGTGTAAAGACTACGTCGGTTTTGATCTGATGACAACATATAGTAGATACTGATAATGGTTTCCACCAAGAGAGCGCGTAGTGGTTCAAATGGTTCAAATGGCTCTGAGCACGATGGGACTTAACATCTGAGGTCATCAGTCCCCTAGAACTTAGAACTACTTAAACCTAACTAACCTAAGGACATCACACACATCCATGCCCGAGGCAGGATTCGAACCTGCGACCGTAGCAGTAGCGCGTAGTGGCATTGCTACCAGAGTGTCATCTGTGTCTACCCTTTAAGAGATGTCGCTGACAGCCAGAAGGCTCAGTGTGGTGCAGACATGTGATACAAGCAGGCAACCATGCCACTGAGATGCACTCGTGCTTCTTACAGCCAACTGAGTGGGTTTGAAAGGAGTCAAACTGTGACCGTCCGAGTGATGGGATGGTCTTTACGGAGAACTGCCAGTCAAGTTGGACATTTCATGGGGCCTTAATTAAATATAATGCAAATAATTTTAATTTTTTTTGATTTAGTAGCTGTCTGTTCGGCTACACTGTTTCGTAAACGGTTGGCCCTGACTAGTATTATTACGCAATCTGACTGCATAGAACAACAACAAAGAATGAAATGAAAATTTTCGTTAACACAATTAATTAATTAAGTCCCCAGCAACTATAAAACCTACCAAACCAAAGTACAAGTATAACTGTTCTGTGTGTGGAAGTATGACTCAACGTACACATCTGGCACGGTTCTTCTTCAATAAGACAAGAAATTTCAAATACCATTTATACTGACGTGATAAAAAAAATTAGAAATACTATAATTGCGCTAGAAAACCAGAATTACACTCTAATACAAGAACACAAGCCAGATGCTTTGTTGACTGAACCTGTAATAATGCATTATTCAGGACATTGAAATAATGAGAAAAAAAAGAAAAGTAGTTTGTTACCTTCATTTATATTGATGAAAAGCACTCTAAACATTACAATATCTCCACACCGACTCGCTACTACCACATCCCAACAAGAACTGACCACTGCCACATCTCGACAAGCACTCTTCACTACGACATCTCAGCAAGCACTGCCTACTACGAGATCTCAACAAGCACAGCCCTCCGCTACTTCTCAATAATCACTGCCAGTGGAGGCGGCGAAACAAAACTCTCTGGCGCTGTGGCTCAGTGTAGCCACCGTTCATATGCCCTTCCTCCACGGGCTAGAATTTGATGGTATTTTTGCCAGCATTGGTGGTGAAAATACCACCAAATTCGTCAAAAAAAATACAGACAAAAATAAAAGATAATATTAATACGTAAATATCACATAATTAGATAAAATTTTGGCTTTGCACTGACCTTTCAATAACCTAATATATAAAATACAGTAGGCAATACAAATTCTTTCATACATGTGGCTTTACATAATAGTTTACACAATACACAAAAAATCAGTTTATACAAATGTTCACATAAAATACTTTTAATTATTCAAAAAAAAAAAAACAAATAGTTGAGAGTTCCAGCAGCAGCACCCAACAATGATCAACAGGTGCAAACACCAACAAGTGACATCATTTTAGTAAAAGCAGTTCATCAGTGGCACCCAGCAATGCTGAACAGGTGCAGACACCAACAAGTGACATTATGTCAGTAGAAGCAGTCCATCAGTGGCACCCAACATTGTTGAACGGGTGCAGACACCAACAAGTGACATCATTTCAGTAGAAGCAGTCCATCTGTGGCACCCAGTAATGTTGAACAGGTGCAGACAGCAAGAAGTAACATCATTTCAGTAGAAGCAGTTCCATTAGTGGCACCCAGCAATGTTGAACAGGTGCAGACACCAACAAGTGACATTATTTCAATAGATGCAGTCCATCAGTGGCACCCAGTAATGTTGAACAGGTGCAGACACCAACAAGTGACATCATTTCAGTAGAAGCAGTTCATCAGTGGCACCCAGTAATGTTGAGCAGGTACACACAGCAACAAGTCACATTATTTCAGTAGAAGCAGTTCATCAGTGGCACCTAGCAATGTTGAACAGGTGCAGACAGCAACAAGTGACATCACTCAGCAGAAACAGTTCCATTAGTGGCACCCAGCATTGTTGAACAGGTGCAGACACCAACAAGTGACATCATTTCAGTAGAAGCAGTCCATCAGTTGCACCTAGCAATGATGAGCAGGTGCAGACAGCAACAAGTGACATTACCTCAGTAGAAGCAGTTCATCAGCGGCACCTAGCAATGTTGAACAGGTGCAGACACCAACAAGTGACATCATTTCAGTAGAAGCAGTCCATCAGTGACACCCAGCAATGTTGAGCAGGTGCAGACAGCAACAAGTGACATTATTTCAGTAGAAGCAGTTCCATCTGTGGCACCCAGCAATGTTGAACAGGTACACACAGCAACAAGTCACATTTCTCAGTAGAAGCAGTTCCATTAGTGGCACCCAGCAATGTTGAGCAGGTCCAGAGAGCAGTCCATAATATTCACTATCACTGATCACACTGTTCATCAGAGTTTATAAGCAGAAATTTCTAAGTGGCACCCATTATGTTGAAAAAGTGCAGGTAACAGTCCATAATATTCACTATCACTAATCACACAGTTCATCAGCAGAAATTAATCATTTCTAAGTGGCACCCATTATGTTGAAAAAGTGCAGGTAACAGTCCATAATATTCACTATCACTAATCACACAGTTCATCAGCAGAAATTAAACATTTCTAAGTGTCACACATCAATGTTGAACAAGTGCAGGTAACAGTTCATAATATTCACTATCAATAATCACACAGTTCAGGCATGAACAATAGTTTGAATGCACATACAAATACTTTTACAAAATTATTCTCAATGCTCTTACACTAAACATACAAATTCTAATAAACGCACAAATGATATCAAATAATTGTCATATTAACTATTACAAATACTCAAATATCAGTAAACCTATAATATTTATAGGTGTCAGTGCAAGCCACTATAAACAAATAAAATAATATTTAGGAGATAGGTGGGTAGGATTAGGAAAGGAAAACACACAAATCACACTCACTCATCTTTCATCCACATTAAGTACTACTGTGTAATTGAATAGTGTTAACTGTGTAAATGCAATTCTGTCAAAATTTGATGTTCATCATGTGTATCAAATAGTAGTGGCAGCAATGTATAACAGTCAATAACAGTTAAGTCAACGTCATAGTCATCATGTCAAGACCAATGTTTGCCAAGCCAGATCAAAATGTATGGTTGCTGAACAACTGTCAGTGAGCCAAGATAAGCAATTACTTCCTCTCTCCAAAAAAAGTATATACTGCTTAGTGATTTAACAAAGTGTGTGTAGACAATCTTCCTTCTACTTGAGTGTTCTAGTCTGCTATCTTCATCCTCCTTGTTCCATATAGACCAACAAAAAAAAATATGCACCTCACTTACTTTACCTCTTATCCACCAAAACTCCAATAATCATCAGCATCACATAATCTCAATACTTCAATAATACCTCTTACGTTGATACATATAAATCTTATCACCAATATCATTTACCTTACCTCTTGTCCACAAAAACTCCAATAATCATCAACTTCATATAATCTCAATACCTCAATAATACTTCTTCAATACGTCGACACATATAAACCTTATCGCCAATATCATTTCACTTCCATAACAACTTTTTCCTCTAGTCAGTCTCCTCGAACAAGTACAGATAAAATCCTAATGCAAACCTCATCATCCCATACAATCCGAAGACACACTGTCAACACACAACCTCTGTGTAATCCATCTGACCCAAATCTTCTACTCATTATAAGTTATAAGATGGGTTTTGGTTACCTTGTCCATCATTAAATAAAAGAAATGCATACATGACCTCTAACAGACTTAGTTCGAATAACTCTCAGTAATTAAGTACGATTACGGAGTGTGAATGATCATAATATTTCACAGTGTGTACACCACTTCAAGAATTATGGCAAACAGAAGCAAACATGTGGAGTATTTCTTGTGTCAAATGTCACTTCCTATTTCAATTGCTCACGAAAAATGCAGTGTAATAACTGTCAATGGTCTAAACCTAGTTTTGGTATGTCATGTCGTTAGCTTCCTTCCTATTAGCATAAATTTATACAGCTTCCATAAAATCTCCAGCTCATGTGACTTCTATGAAGTTTCTTGTACTAATGTCGTTTATGTCGAATTATAGCAGTTCATTTTCCTGTCTTAAAAATATAAGGCACTGAGCGTAAGCAAAACATGCAATAGCGAGTAAATATACCAGTAGAGAACAGAATGTCAACAAGTGGATGCAGCACAATTCATACAACGAGGCTCTGCCAAGCGAACAATCTATAATTAATACCATAGTGTGACCTAAACTCTATGTTTGTACACAGTATATCAGCATTTCTATATACCAAATTAAAGAGTAGTTATGACAACAAACAGAAATGTATAAATATGCAATCCATACGCATAGCAGCAAACATATACCTTACGTAATAAACAGGTCATTAGCATCATATCAGCATAAGCAAATAAATGTTCATATGTCATCTTAATAAGTAAACATGAAGGCGCAAGCAGATAAATCACAAAGTATAACTTACATACACATCAGCACAACTAATCAGGTGACAATTATAATTTAAATAAATAAGCACAGCAGACACATAATAAAAAATATGACGTCAGTGAAAAAGCAGTGCAGCCAAGCGATGCATAATATATACAAATAACAACCCTGTTCATTAATAAAACATTGACAAAAATCAGCAAATGTACGCAAGCACGTCGCTTCACAAGTAAATTCATAGAACATGAAATTAGCACAAAGTATGAATCACGTAATTGCGAGCAGCAAATTACGTCTAAAGTACGTACCTAAGTGGAAATATGTTACCTAAAAAAATAAACTCAATTAATAGTTACCTTTTTAGTTTATTAGTTTCTTCTTGGAAATTACATTCTTTCAGAAATTTTCTCGATAGCAAGTCCTCTTAACGTCGGAGACACACAGAATTTACCTGAAGTTCTTAAATATTTTATACAACCGTATCCTGAAAAATACTGAACGTTAATAACATAATTCATCAAGTCACTATAGCTTTATACTGAATACAGTCGGAGAAATTAGACTGTGTATTTGTTTACGGCCGTCAGTGCATTCGCACTGAGCGCTCGATCAGCTGTAGGCGCGTGACGTAGGAAGCAATTGTTTGCGGGCAACGACTGCCTTATGCGGCGCGCAGACTTGACTGTTGCTTTGAGTATATGCCGCCGCCAAAACACAGCGCGGTATCCTTGTATTCTCTGCATGTTTACGTAAACTGTTGGTTTCTCGAAAGTATGTCATTCCACAAAAAATTTAACGTTTGATATATGATGTATTCTCTTAGAGCGTCGTGATTTAAGAGTTTCTACTTCAACAGTGTCATCATGAATAATTTTGCGAATTCTATATGGACCGTTATAAAGCAGAAAAAATTTGCGACACAAGCCTTTTCCTTTGTGAGACAAACGATGAGACTTAATTAACACCTTTTGACCAACTAACAAGATTTTTAAACGACCAGGACGTTTAGCTGATTTCTCTCTTCTAGCAGCCGCAGATGCAATATTTTGTAGAGTCAGGTTGACAACTTCAGAATGCCGCAGTTTCTGTGAAGGCGGAAAAGGAACGATTTCAAAAATGCGATTTGTCGGTGCTTTGTTTTTTAATATCAGTATAGGTGGTAAAGAAGTTGAGTCATTAGCAAGTTCATTCAGAATGTTTTGAAAAATATGAAGATACTGATCCCACGTTCTGTGATTCTGATGACAATAAAGACGACACAATTTATTGATTTCCTTCATCCATCTCTCTGAAGCGTTAGATTGAGGGTGAAAAAGTGAAATGAAAATTGGTTTAATTTTACGACGCCGTAGAGTACGAAGCCAAATTTTAGAGCGAAACTGTGATCCATTATCTGATATAACCTTATCAACATGACCCACTTCCTTAAGAAAATGGTTAATGAAAGCATTAGATACTGAACGAGCTGTTGCTTTGCGTAACGGTGTAAAACGCACATATTTTGATGTCAACTCCACTGCTACGAAAATGTACGCAAAACCATCAGTAGAACGAACCACTGGACCGAACAAATCGACTGCAGCCGTGTCCTTTAATTTCGCTGGAATGATAGGACACAACGGTGCTCTGTGAGAAATTGTTGGCGGCTTAGCCTTTTGACATAATTTGCATTTGGCCAGAACAGATCGAATACGTTTTTCCATATTACTGAAGTAGCAATTTTCCCGTGATTTATGAAAGCATTTTCTGGGACCAAAGTGTGCATAACTGAAATGCGTATACCAAATTAGCTTATTAACCCACTCATCAGGAATACAAACTAACCAAACAGAGTTGTCGACCGATTTTCATTTAAAAAGAACTTTCCAGATAGTTCGCAAAAACGAGGTGTGGCCAAATTGTCCAATCTAACAAAGCGTCTAAGAAAATTACAGACACCAAGAAAACTACGAACATCACGTTTTGTGGTAGGAACAGCATAATTACGAATAGCATCTAGTTTCTCTGGATCAGGAAGAATACCTTCTGTAGAAATAATGTGACCGAGAAATTTCACCTGAGAACGACCAAATTCAGATTTTTCTAAGTTCACTGTAATGCCAACTCTTGGAAAGATACATAATAATGAATCCAAAATTTTGTTGTGCTCACTCCAAGAATGTTTAGCAATAAGAATATCGTCAACATATGAAGTAATATTGTCACGAAGATAAACAAGTAAAATTTTGTTCAAGCTACGAATGAATGCTGCTGAAGATACAGTAAGTCCAAACGGTAATTTCCGAAATCACATTTAGGTAAAATAGTCATATCAGGTTATTGTTTACTTACTAGATAGATTGATAGTTGAAGAGTTATTTTGACAGATGCAAAGAATAGTAAAAGAGTAGGCAGCGGCGCAGAAAACTAAAAGGGAAATAGCACCACTACAGCTCGGGGCCCTATGCACGCTACGGCACATATTCACTTAGTGTAGTGAATCCCCTGAGGACTTAATAGCCGCACATAATTTCTAGTTTGTGACTTAGTGGCACATCTGGCGGAAGTGCGTACGTAAATTGATCTAACCATGCACATGGATGTATGTCATCCTTAGAATTGCGAAAGATCTTAAATTTCCGAACAGTTAAGAAATGTTTATAGTCAAAGTTTACTCCTCGTAGCGACAAAGACCTACCGCGTCTGTCCCAGTCCGAATGTCGATTATTGTCAAGTTCACGCGCCTGGCACTCTCTTGTTGCTTCTCGTAAATGAAATAAATTATTTTCTTCAAAGCCCTCTGCTATCCGTGATTCTAAATTTCTTTTGCTGTCTTTTCCTACGATTTCGCCTTCAATTTGTTTAACTTGCTTTTGTAATGCCCCAAATTCCCTTTTAACGCGTTCATTAAATTTTCCCTGTTTTTCAACATGCTTATTAATGTTCTGGTACTCTTCGGTTTCTGCAAATGGTAACGGAGCTGTATCATCCGAATCTCTGTCTCCATTTAAACTAATACTTATCAGTTTATCTGAGATCTCCTCAACTCTTTCCGATGAGTCACCTATTTTTTCTTTCTGTTTATCTACGTCTGCCGTAAGTGTCGCGACTCGGGTTTCGGTATTGTCACATTTAGTAGTTAACTGTTCATACTGTTGCGTTAAGTTATTTATTCTGTCATTTGGTACGGATTCCTCGATTCTTTCAAATATTTCTTCCTTATCGTGTGCACGTTGTAAATTTAACTCTGAAAATTTTTGTACTATCACGCGATCTTTTTCTTCCTGTTCTCTATCCTTTTGTCTAATCTCTACAGCAATTAATCTATTATTGTGAGCATTCAAAATCGGTTGTACTTCTTCTCTGATTTCTTTCTTTAATTCATCTTTCATATTTTTGAAACATGTCCCTATTCGTGAATCTAACCGTGTTTCCAAAGTTCCCATCTCTGTTTTAATTGTTCCTATTTCTGTTTTTAATCCAGATCCTAACTGTGATCAAAGTGAGTCTAACCGTGTTTCCATTGTTCCCATCTCAGTTCTAATTGTTCTTATTTGTGAGTCTAACCGCGTTTCCATTGTTCCCATCTCAGTTATAATTGTTCCTATTTGTGTTTTTAATTCATATCCTATCTCAGTTTTAATTGTTCCTATCTCTGTTTTAAATTCAGATCGAAAATTTAATATTGCACTCATCAACTGCTCCATATTAACTTGTTCGAAATTCTTTTCGCCCCTAACATTTCCCACAAAACCAGCTTCCTTCGTCATAGCTGTAAGGCCATCTGTGTTCGATACTATTACAGAATCTTCTGTCGTTAATCTCGTATTCTGTGAATTTTCTGATTGAGAAAAATTTTGAAATGGTTCCGGACTATTTTCCCAACTTATTAAATTGTTTTCCACTTCATTATTCATCACACTGTTCTCCTGTGTTGGGGAGTTCGCCATGTTAACAATTTCGTCATTCTCACTATTCATCATTTTTGCCTTTTTCATTGATCGCGTAATCATTTACAAAATATACAAAACTCGTCACTATATGAAAATTATACACAATGACCCTTTATCTCCAACAATACCATTCACACGAAATGTTTCCCTCAAACACGATTAACGAACAATTGAAATAATTGCACTAAATTGTCAAACCCGTAGACAAGACAACAAAAATTCAATTCTACAAACAAAACAAACAAAACCATTAGAAGAATGCCAATTACCAAATCTACACATGCAATATAGACTACAATTACTTAACTACAAATTACTACAACAATACTGTCTACTATTTTTACAATCAGAAGAATTCCAAGGGACGATCCGAAGCAGCGGTCGCCACGTGCATGGTGGCTTAATTAAATATAATGCAAATAATTTTAATTTTTTTTGATTTAGTAGCTGTCTGTTCGGCTACACTGTTTCGTAAACGGTTGGCCCTGACTAGTATTATTACGCAATCTGACTGCATAGAACAACAACAAAGAATGAAATGAAAATTTTCGTTAACACAATTAATTAATTAAGTCCCCATCAACTATAAAACCTACCAAACCAAAGTACAAGTATAACTGTTCTGTGTGTGGAAGTATGACTCAACGTACACATCTGGCACGGTTCTTCTTCAATAAGACAAGAAATTTCAAATACCATTTATACTGACGTGATAAAAAAAAATTAGAAATACTATAATTGCGCTAGAAAACCAGAATTACACTCTAATACAAGAACACAAGCCAGATGCTTTGTTGACTGAACCTGTAATGACGCATTATTCAGGACATTGAAATAATGAGAAAAAAAAGAAAAGTAGTTTGTTACCTTCATTTATATTGATGAAAAGCACTCTAAACATTACAATATCTCCACACCGACTCGCTACTACCACATCTCAACAAGAACTGACCACTGCCACATATCGACAAGCACTCTTCACTACGACATCTCAGCAAGCACTGCCTACTACGAGTTCTCAACAAGCACAGCCCTCCGCTACTTCTCAATAATCACTGCCAGTGGAGGCGGCGAAACAAAACTCTCTGGCGCTGTGGCTCAGTGTAGCCACCTTTCAACATGCTGCGTCACATGTGCTACGATGCTGGTATTAGTGGTCACGTGAACATTCTCACACCCGTAGACGAGGTTCTGGACGTTCACGATGCACAGACGCCCTCCAGGATCGTCGTATTGTAAGGGCAGCAGAGGCAGATCGTACAGCTACCACAGCACGGATAAGAGTGCTTATGAGCCCAGATGTATCAACATGAACTGCTGCGAAATGGTTATTAGCATTGGGATAATGGGCACACACACCTCTAGCCCGTCTTTCACTCACGCCACAGCATCGACGTGCAAGGCTCGAGTGGCACCGCCAGAAGGTCACTTGTGAGATGTAATGGCGCGCCATGGTCTTCAACAAGGAAAGCAGATTCTGACCATGCGAAAATGGTGATAGTTTCCGCGTTCGACGTAGACCTGGTGAATGCTGTCTCGTAGAGTGCATTCGTCCAATACACACTGGCCCCGCCGCAGGTCTTATGGTCTGGGGTGCGATAAGCTACAGCTCTCGCTCACCTTTGGTGTTTCTGGAGGGGAGGCCAACCAGCACTCGATACGTGTAGAATGTTGTTAGACCCATTCTTCTGCCGTTCTTGCAACAGGAAGGCGACGTGTTGTTCCAACAGGGTAACTCTCGCCCACAAAGTGGCCAGCACGATTTCCGGACTTGCCTCCAATCGAGCACGTGTGGAATGTGATGGGACGAGAAGTGACTCGTGTGACTCTTCAACCAACAAGTCTTACAGAACTGCGAGAACAGGTGGAGCAGGCGCGGCATGACGTATCCCAGCAGTGTCCGCCGTCTGCACGGTCGACTGAACGCCAGAGTCAGCGCCTGCACTGCAGCTTGTGGAGGCTACACCACGTACCAGCATAGATGTTTCAGGGTGAGTCGGTATCTGGGATCTGTGTTTTAACTAATATCATTTATATGTTGAGTGTAACACAGCAACTTATTTTGGGCTCTTTCCACAAATATAACCTCACCCGCTCCGTCCTGGTAGTCCAGGGATTTCAGAAACATAATACTTTGTCACATAAGCTGCAACTAATGAACGCAACAGTTTCACAATCGCACAGTTTCTCTGTACACTGTCAAGACATTTTTCTTTAACGTTTTTGAAGTTGCGTCCTGTTTTGGAAGTTTTGACTCTTGAATGCCTTTGTTGTAACATACGAGGGTAAGTCAATTATTGTCCGCAAAGTAGTTATAACAATTTATTGTAATCAAATAGGAAACTTACAAGAACATCATCTTTCGAGATAGTCTCCTTGCATTTCAACGCACTTGTTCCATCGTTGTACAAGCTTCCTGATGCCCTTATAAAAGAAGGTTCACGGCTGAGCTGCGAGACAGGAATGCACCGCTTCTTTCACTGCTTCGTCTGAGGCAAATCGACGGACCCTTAATGCCAGTTTGAGTGGACCAAACAAGTGATAGTCAGAAGGGGCAAGATCAGGACGATATGGAGGATGATCCAGTACTTTAAGTTTGTGGAGCGATTCAGCAGTGCGGACGAGCATTGTCGTGCAACAACATAACACCTTTTAACGGCAATCCTCGGCCTTTGCTTCGAATTGCAGGCTTTAGCCTGGCAGTAAGCATCTCTCTGTAACGTACACTGTTTACTGTTGTGCCCCTTTCCCCATAATGTTCCAGTACTGGACCTTGTGCGTTCCAAAAATCCATAAGCATCAGTTTTCCTGTGGACGGTTGGGTCTTGAACCTTTTCTTGAATGGCGAATTTGGTTGTTTCCATTCCATACTCTGCCGTTTACTCTCCGGCTCGTAATGATGGATCCATGTTTCGTCACCAATAATGATCCTGTCTAAGAAGTTGTCCCCTTCGTTACCATAGCGATCTAAATGTTTTTTGCAGATGTCCAAGCCCGTTTGTTTATGAAACTGTGTGAGTTACTTCGGGACCCATCAAGGACAAACATTAAGAAACCCAAGTCTGTTGTGGATTATTTCGTAGGGAGAATCATGACTAATTTGCGAACGATGTGCCAGTTCGTCAATAGTTAATCGTCTGTCTAAGGGAATCATTTCACGTGAACGCTCAATGGTTTCTTCATTTGTGGCGGTAAACGGTCGTCCGGCTCCTTCATCGTGCGTAACACTTGTGCGAACATTTCGGAATTTTTCAATCCATTCGTAGACACTCCGCTGTGGCAAAACACTGTTCCCGTACTGTACCGAAAGTCTTCGATGAATTTCGGCCTCTGATGCGCCTTCCGTCCACAAGAAACGGGTCACTGAACGTTGCTCTTCTTTGGTGCAAATAGACAACGGAGCAGCCATGATTAACAGCACGGCAGCGATAACGAATGAAAATTGAAAAGATATAACAAGCAAAGCATGCATCATCAACGTAAAACGACAGTACTTCCAAAATAAACAAAAATATAACCAAACTGCGGATAATAATTGACTTACCCTAGCCGGCCGGTGTGGCCAAGCGGTTCTAGGCGCTTCGGTCTGGAACTGCGCGACCGCTACGGGCATGGATGTGTGTGATGTCCTTAGGTTAGTTAGGTTTAAGTAGTTCTAAGTCCTAGGGGACTGATGACCTCAGATGTTAAGTCCCATAGTGCTCAGAGCCATTTGAACCATTTGACTTACCCTCGTAGTTATTACCCGTTTACTTGTTGTTTTCATTTCTGTGAGACGTCTGTGTGGTATCTCGCCTGCTCTTTCTATTCATCGCATTCAGTTGCGATGGTAACGTATTCTTGCCACATGATTCATTTTCTGTAACCAGTGTACAGTATGACAACTGCCAAGACTACGGAGAGAGAAGAAACATTTCAATGACCAGACAAACAGTTCATAATGTTGTGAAAAGAAAAAAAAAAGTAATGGTATGAGCAACTTTCGAACACGGCTAGCCCACATCGCAGCCCAACACCATGGCCACCTTGCCCACGACGCAGTTCCTATTACAGCCGGCTCTTTCTTGCACTTCTTGTTCTTGGACTGTTCACTGTTTCTATTTTGCTTTTTTTCACTGTTCATTGCACCTTCTTTCTGTTTTCATGCTTGATCTGCGTTCAGTTTTTGACGGGCTATTCACTGGGGCATGTTACACTAAATTTGAGGGCGTGGTCGTGGTGGTGGTGGGGGGGGGGGTGATGGGAAGTTTCCCTTGTTCCCTTGAAGGAGAGGACATGGGACTGTGACTGGTAGATGTGGTTCTGGCTCAGCACGTCACGATCAGCCAGCCTAGTTGCTACGTCTCTGCCTGTTGAGCAACTTATCACAATGTTGGCTGGTAATTGAGTCTTATCTTTTCTGCTGTAAATACACTGACCTGAGGTGTTCCTCATTTAGTAGGAAATCCTTTAATTCCAGGTTTCAGTGTTTTTGCTACACTCTTTGATACCTGTCCTGGATGTGGGACTGTACACCACTTCCTGCAGATACTGTCAGGAGCAGCAGTAGGAGCGTAGAGGAGGGGTACAATTTTTAGTTTTTGTTTCCTATGCAAGTCACTACAGTTATGCCCACGCTTGCCCAAACGTTCATTCCATGCCCTAATGTGGAATAGATAAAAACTACACCATGGTGAAATTTGGCAAGAATTCTTGCAACAATGTCTCCTGCTGTGACACAACGATCGTATGGCTAATATAAATTCACAAAACACAATGTACCTTCTTGTAGGACACACTACTTACAAGTTAACAATCGAGTAGTGTGTCAGTACTACATGAAAGTACATTGTGTTTTGAGAATTTTTTTTTAATACCTTACAATTATATGCTGCATTCCGTGTGGAAGCTTGCTGTGCTTGATACACTGACGAATTGTGAATTTGCCACAGCAGGACACATTGCAAGAATTCTTGGCAAATTTCACCATGGTGTCGTTTTTATTTCTTCTACATTAGGACTTGGAATGAACGTTTGGACAAGCATGGGCATAGCTTGTAGTCACTTGGTTGTGCCGCCATTGCCTCGGTTGCCTGGTCTCATTATTTCTCGTAATGTTTGTCAGATTTGTGGTCATAATTCCCATTATAGATTCTCCATCTGATGTTTTACATTTGAAAATGACGACGTAATTCGTTGAAATCGGCAATGTAACCCTTTCTTTTTGAAGAAAAAATTTTATACACTGTGACTATGGCTTCACTATCGTAGCGTCAAATAAACACTTAAGTTACATTTTAGTCACACTCCTTACGACAATCATGTCAGAAAATAGAATCATATAAGTACCTTGGTGTAACACTTTGTAGAGATATTAAATGGAATGATCACATAGGTTCAGTCGTGGGTAAGGCAGGTGGTAGTCTACAAAAGAGGTTGCTTACAAATCTCTCATGCGACCCATCCTAGAATATTGCTCAAGTGTGTGGGATCCGTACCAGATAGTGCTAACAGGGGATATTGAACGTATACAGAGAAGGGCAGCACGAATGATCACAGGTTTGTTTAATCCACGGGAGTGTGTCACAGAGATACTGAAGGACCTGGAACGGCAGACTCTTGAAGACAAACGTAAACTATCTTTAGAAAGTCTATTAATAAAATTTCAAAAACCAGCTTTAAATGATTACTCTAGGGATATACTACAACCCCTTACGTATCGCTCACACAGGGATCGTGAGGATAAGATTAGAATAATTACTACGCGCACAGAGGCATTCAGACAATCATTATTCCCACGCTCCATACGTAAATGAAACAGGAAGAACTAATAACTGGTCGTTCTTACAGATACGCGAAATGTTAGGAAAAAATCAACAGTCAACAGTAGCATCTTATGTACTCCGCAATTCTCAAAATTCAACGGCTGAAACAGTCTCTCACACATAGTTTCGTTGTAAAGCCACTGAACATGCTTTCTCTTATCTTACAGAGAAGCAATTAAATATTCTCAGATATGTAATTCCCATTGTGTGAGCGATAAGCAAATCAAGGGTGATCTTTAAAACCTGTCACGTTTATCCCACACCTAGACAGTCAGCATGTGAATAATCACTGTTTTTATTAGTATTTAGGTATGCCATCAAATTAGAATGATTCTTAACACACGTGTATTGTGCTATGTATTTCAGTGTTTACACAAACACTTTCGGACAAGGACGGAAGGGATATTGGCGAGAATTTGTTCAGAGGAACAAGTTCAGAATTCACCAGCAATGTTGCAATGAATTGGTAAATGGGGAAGTACCTAAAGCTGGAGGGCCGGGACGGGAATTAGAGACCGCGCCATTCCTCATTAAAATTCCACGACACTCACAAGGTGAAACATGACCGACCGATTCGGTTCACATTGAACAGAAAGCTTTTGTGCAACCTAAAATAAACGAAAGACTGTAAAATATTGTATCTCTAGACCTCACCCACCCCATCGTTTTTGAGAAAACCATCCCTGAAGTTCATGACGCTTAGTCGACACAAAATTTACGGGATCGATAGATTACTGAAAACTGAGCGGTCCACAGATGCACACTTTTCTAAAAATCGAGGGAAGAAACTGTTAGCGACTGCCGTTTGTGAATCCATAAGATAAACGCTGTGCAAGTAAAGCGCATTTCCACTGGATGGGAGCAGAGAAACTGTGTTCCACTCCCAGATCCTTTAAGCAGTTTTTTTTTCATTTATATCTTTTCTTTATCGATATTGGTAGGAATAGATCGGTTAATAAGGTAATCAATGAAGGATAATAACAAAGTAGGCAAATACTTTTCTCAAACGACATGGATTAGCGAAGGATGAAAATACCGCTGCAGCTATAAAGTTCTTTTCATTTTTCAGTAGCTGAAACAAAACCGGTTTCGGGCTCTTACATACCCGTCATCAGGTGTTATACTGAAAATAAACAAGAGACCGGAGCTAATAATAGTTTTTACAGGCAGTAGTACTCAGAAAAAGAAGTTTCATATAGCATGTTAGAAAAGAGCGTTAAAATATAAGTCAACGGCAAAGTGACACCAGACAATAGTACTGCGACTGCCTGGGTAAAGAAATATGCAACGAACACCAGGACACTTGCAGTTTGTGCTGTGACCCGAGCGCCGCGGTGGACGAGAAAAGGAAGCGGTGCATCACCAGTCAGCGGCGAGCACCGAATAGCGTCCACGAAGGGGGAAGCAAACTGGTAAACCAGGGTGGAAAAAGTACTGCCATCCTGTTGACGGGGAGAAGAACGAGGGGCCAACTATCTCGGCCATTCACGATTTGAATTACTGGCTTACAATCGAAACGAAAACAAAAAAACATTACATAGAAAGATACATGAAAAAAGTTAAAAGCAGATTAAGAGTGGGAAAGGAGCGTACTGAACAGGGCAGTACAGAGCTGCAGTCAAACTAACTGGAAGCCGGCGACATAAAATTTACGTATAAATCGTAAAACACAATGAAATTTTTTCCCTTTTCACGAGGGGCATGCAATTTTTTTTAATCATACTGGGAATAATTATAACCATCCAGTACTTCGTTCCTTCCGAAGATTTGGCGGGAAACAGACTTGATCTACATTTAAAAATATTTCCTTTTCGGAAATTAATTTTAATGCACATCACGCATACGACAACACCGTCTAAAAAATTGGGCTGCAAGTTGAGCATGAATTATGCGAAGAATCGTTGATGCATCTGCGCGGTTGTGCAATTCCCGCTGGATTTCCAGAAGTACACTGTAATTTTGATAGCTCCGAACAAAGTTTTGTGCCGGACCTCCCCGTAAACTAGCACCGTGCGGATAGCTGTCTGTGATTCCTCGTGACGAACTTGTAGTACTTTTACTCCGTATCCCTTTCGTACAACGAAGTTATAAACTATAATTCTTTACTAGCCCTTCCTGCTTCAGAAATTTGCTGACTCTCTTATTACCATCAATTTCGAAAAGAATACAAATAAAAAACTGGAGAATACGTTTGAGACTCGAACATAGGTTCCCTACTTCCCAGTAAGATGCCTTTGTCGTTGCGTCAGCAGCGCCTTTCGTTGAAGGCCATTCACCTTGCACAAGCGGCAGTCGTAGCAGATTCTTTCCTCGATTTCTAGTACCCCATTACGACGATGACAAATGCTCAGCTTTGAATTATCTATCGATCCCATCAATTTTGAACTGAGTAAGCATCATGAACTTAATGGGTGGGTCCCTCAAACCGAAGCCGGCCGCCGTGGCCGAGCGGTTCTAGGCGCTACAGTCTGGAACCGCGCGACCGCTACGGTCGCAGGTTCGCATCCTGCCTCGGGCATGGATGTGTTTGATGTCCTTAGGTTAGTTAGGTTTAAGTAGTTCTAAGTTCTAGGGGACTGATGACCTCAGCTGTTAAGTCCCATAGTTCTCAGAGCCATATTGAACCTCAAACCTAGAAGGGTGGTGAGCGAAAATGTCCCAATAGTCTTTCATTTTAGGTTGCACTCAAGCGCCCTACTGAACATGAGGCAAATCGGTTGGCCGTGTCTGAAGCTTTCCTGCTGTCAGTACTCCGTGAACCGAACGTAGTAGCGCAGTGGCTAGCACACTGGACTCTTCTTCAAAGCCCAGTCCGGTCATCTGGATTTATGTTTTCTGTGATTTCCTTAAAACGCCTAACGCAAATGCCGGGAAGTTTCCTTTGAAACGGCGCGGCTGAATTCCTTCCCCATTATTTCTTAAGCCGAACTTGTGCTCCGCCTCTAATGACCTTGTTATCGACGGGAGGTTAGACTCTAACTTTCCACCCTTCCTTCCCTTCCTCAAAGTCGCGCCACCTACATGGGTTAAAAACTCGCACTGCAAACAAGATTTTCAGATTTAAGTTTTGATGGAGAAGTTTACGTCGTAGTCAACCCCTCATTTAGCAAATGGTCGTTGTGTGGTGTGGTGCTTGGGGTGGCGGGGGAATGTGCAAAAATCCCTTCTTGCCAACTTAGGCAATTTGATCCTTTCATCATATGTAGCGAAGTGTACAAGATGGTATTGGACTTAAATCTAGTTGTTACAGAGAACAGTTCTCACGATTGTATGTAGTTCTACATGTTATAAACTACTAAGTCACAGATCTATACACTTATCGTAGTTCAAGTAGTCACTTAATGAATAGAAGCAGTGATTCTGTGGACATTCTCTACCAGATCTTTGAAAAGGATTAATATTTATTATTTTACATCATTTGGCAACTTATTCAATAATTTTATTTCAATATAGCATGTACCTTTCTGATACAAACTTGTATTTGCCGGGAGTAAATGCAATTTACCTTTTAATCTAGTGTTGTGATTATGTACTCACAATTGTATCTAATACTATTACCGTTTCTAATTTTTTTTTAAATGTACATTAGTGTCTGAAGGATAAACATACATGGTAATGGTAGCATTTTCAGTGATTTAAATGCCGGCTTCCACGAATGTCTAGCTCTGCTCCCTGCAATAATCCTAATGGCTCTTTTTTGGATTATGGAGGTTCAAGAACTGCTGGTGAATTTCCCCAGAATATGAGTCCATATTTTAAATGTACATTAAAATATATTAATAGGCAGACATTAGTGCCTGTCCATTTATGCATCGTTTTACTGCACTTAAAGGGTAGCAGCCTTTACTCGACTTGACACTGACCTATTCAGTATGTTTGTCCCATTTTAGGTCATTTTGAATCCCAATAGTGGTGGAAAATGCCTGGGCATTTATAAGTTGGAGCAAATGGCCAGCATAAATACCTGGTAAAGTACCCAAAAT
This sequence comes from Schistocerca americana, assembly GCF_021461395.2. Classification (NCBI taxonomy): domain Eukaryota; kingdom Metazoa; phylum Arthropoda; class Insecta; order Orthoptera; family Acrididae; genus Schistocerca; species Schistocerca americana. The sequence goes on along the minus strand of NC_060124.1, from coordinate 205,130,835 downwards.
TCATAAATGCTCGGACATTTAAGCATTTTAAAGATTGATAGCCGGCATTTATAAAAATAATTTTAAAATGATATTTTGTATTGGAAAGGGTGTTCTGCAACACTGCTTCTTTAGTGGTTGAGTAACCGAATTAAAAAGCTGCTTGAGAGTTAGGATAGAGTTATTTGGGGAAATAAATTGAACTGTAAACATAACTTTTTACGTATTTAATAATATCAATTTTATCTTCACAGCAGTGTAGTCTTATAGAAGCAGATACCCAAAAGGGCATAACAGAAATTTAGGGCCTTCCTCAAATGTCGCTACATCTGTCAATAAAGTCTTTTTTTTTTTACTGAAAACAGTTAAACATTTAAGAATACATTTATCATCAAGAAAGACATGCCAGCTATTTAACACATTCAGTAACAACTTTGTTATCAATAATCATTCTTCAATAATATTAAGAGATTTGACACGAGTTATTAAGTGTGTTACATTACAATGGGATGAACTAAGGACAATGCTGTTTTTATATCGCCTATCACTACACAGCTCTTCAACAATGTGTGTGTGTGTGTGTGTGTGTGTGTGTGAGAGAGAGAGAGAGAGATAGAGACAGATTGAGAGAGAGAGAGAGAGAGAGAGAGAGAGAGAGAGAGAAGAGTAGATCTGGTAAAAAGAAAAAAGGACATTATAAATGATAAGCAGCTGTCAGCAACAGGCGCCCTTCCTTGGTACAGAAACTTGGAATGCTAGTAAAACAAAACCATACTTCTCTCTCCTTTCCTTTCGTTCTTAGTAATAAAGGCAATGAATGATGTATGCTGTTTAAATGTAAACATTCACCAACTTTTAATATTGGGAGTATCGTCTCATTCCTTATTTAAGTGCTAAAACATACATTCTAGCAGTAAAAACTCTAAAAAGTACTTTTTTATAAATGTCCAAATTTTGGGCATTTAAAACTGCTTTGGGTAATTTCCCGGGCAAATCCCCATTTATATATGTTTTGTCCACTGGGCATTTGTCTGCCCCACTTTGCTAAATCCAAATGAAAAAAAAAAAATTATATCTCAATGTGTTCTTCATTATGGCTATATCTGGATTGTGCAAGGTGTTGTTTTGAAGGTTATGCAAATTTAATTCTACTGTTTATGCTGTTGTTTATTGTAATATGATTTGTTGCAGACCATTTATTTAGTTGAGTTGGAGTCTATTTCATGTTGGATATCTTCATTTCTTGCTACTTTTACTAATATTGTTGTATCATCAGCAAACAGAATTATTTTATGTTTCAAAATGCACACACAGATCATTGATATATCTATCAGGGAAAGAATAGGTCTCATTACTGTTCCTTGAGGTACCCCATCAGTGACTGGGCGTTCTTTTGACAGGTATCCTGAGATTATTTGTGCTTTTTGATCTACATATCTAATGCACACTTTTTACTTATGACAGTGAGAAATGAATGAGCCATTCATTTTTATAATCCATTAATCACTCAAGCTTATTTAGAAGAGCTCTTTGGTTTACCATGTCAAAAGCTTTAGTTAATCTAAAAATATCCCTACTGTTTGCTGTTTTTCATAAACGGCTTTTCAAACAGTGTTTATGCATTCGTAGGTTGCCTTGGTTTGCTGTTGCCTTCTTCCGATCTATTAAGAACTGTAGGGCGTGACTGTTTTTACAGTCGAGTGCTGTGTTTGTGACGGTTGTGGATGAAAGAAAGGGCGAGACTGAAACCCAGCGTTGGCATACATCCCACTCCTCTTGAATAGCACCAAAGTGGATCCCCACCTGAAGGACGAGACTACGTCATCAGTGTTACATGCCCTCACTCAATGAGATACAAAGAAGAGGGATGGAATGTTACTTGTGACAAAGAATGGTGGAATCTGATGCGGAGAGAATATGTTCCGCTGCCAAGATTCGAAACAGTTGTCTCTGTGTCGTGCGCCTTCATAAAGGCTTCGTAGGTCTCTGACATGTGTCCACTTTTGGTACTAATCACGATGGATATTACGGATGGTACTCACGGTTGGCTTAACAGTGTACCAATGGAGATTGTACCAGGAGTGTAGGGAAAATCGAGGCGAACAATTTGATACCTGAAACTTTTCGTCTAGCAAGCCGAGAAACCACCTCATACTGGCTTACAAGAGTCACGTAAGCAACAGTTCATGTGTTAAAAATCAGTTAAATACAGTCGAGATCGCGTTCTCAGATTTTTTGTTTGTTAGCAACCGGCTCCGGCCCTTTCCTCAGACCAACTTCAGGCTTTTTCAGTACTTCTACGTATTCCGCTCCATCTGCCGCCACCGATAGTCATCACGAAACCGGTTGCTAACAAATAAAAAAATCTGAAAACGCGGCCGATACTGTTTTCATTTGATTTTTAGCATTTTATACCGATCGCTGTGCTCCAATTACCGAATGCTTTCTAAAATTTTAAACAGTTCATGTGTGCCACGCGAGATTTTCAGTATCCTCTCGTACTCTTAGACGGCCCCTCGACGGTCAATATTATTGTACTGTAATATTGTGCGATATTATTGACTTCGTTCCCAGACGGCTCAATAATATTGTCAATGGCACTATGTAATAACACTGTGATTCGGAATTCTGGATAATACAGACGCTGCTGTGATAATTTCTTTTCTTTGTTGCGAACGGAATAAAGAGTGGATGAAAAATTGATTCAAGGGCCGTCAGAGATCACTCACAGAAACTTCTGAGTGAGTTGAGGTTGATGAGGAATCCCATATGCCCATCAACAAAAACCAAAATGCTACAATGAGAGACGCAGTTCCACTAAGTCAGTGCTTATCTGCTAAACTAGATGTCTTGCTACTGGCAATTCTTTCGAAGTCTCGGAAATTTACGAATGCAGTTTCGCCTTACAGTTTTTGAAGCGTAGTTATGGACACGTGTCGTGCAATAATACGGCCACTAAGAACTACATTTGACTAAGTAACTTATACACAGAGATAAACGTCTATACACTACATTAATTTAATTTCGAGGCGGTTCCCATATTTTCTGTGCAACAGACCGCACGATTCATCAATCTTCCTTGTCCGTGCCAAACAGGCGGAAATTTCAAAGTACGATATGAAGAACACGTAAGTCATAGCGACACGAACCAATCCACATTTTATCATCACAGAAAATCACCACGTAAACCAGTTAGAACACGCTATAGAAATCTTGCACATAACACCGAAAGGCCCGAACTAAATCTTTTGGAAGAAACAGTAATTTACACTCATACGCGCAAACATTACAACAAAATCTTAAAGAACAAACTGAATTAAAACATAAAAACTACATTGATAACTTCATTGAAATCATCGAAATCGATGACGTGTAAATAAATTACGCACAGATAACACCACCAGTAAACAAAACAAAGATAACAAAACCATACAAATCCACAAATTAATAATGAAGACGTAACCATAGTACCAATAAACAGAACAAAGATTATATGTACTCGCAAACCCATAAAATAAATGAGAGACGTAAAGAGAATAGCAGTAAGCAAAATAGATTATAACATCTCACAAACCCATAGAACAACAAACCAGAGATGTAACCATAGTACATCGATTAAAAGCTGTCAGAAGAAACTGCCAAATATAAAAATAACAGACCATCTCAATTTAATGTTGCTTCGCAGCTTGACAGATCACAAGTGCCCTATATTAAACTGTTCGTCTCGACTTCCTCTACACTACTATGGCACGTTTCAGACAGTTCTCGCTTACGTCCTGTGTAGCGCTTCTATCACAGCGCTCTGCTGCCCTGCCATTGATATTGTTGATGCAAAGTTAAAGCGCTGTTTTACGCCTGTGTTAGTAAAGGGTGTACGGCGCGGTTCCCGCTAAGACGATACAATATGCGATGCGAAACGACCCAGAAGCAACCCGCATAGGCGGGCTGCATAGAAACACAATGGAAGCGGCTTACTTGATTCACTCTGGGACGACAGCGATACGACACCGATACACTCTGTCATATCGCCGGCGCAACAGGGAGTGCTCCACGCAACTTGTGTCGTACGGTACACGGGGAGGGAAATTTCACGTCATCCGATGTGCCTAAAATGACACTGTTTTCTGTAGAGTAAGCTCAGCTACATCCGTTTGTGTACCCAGTTTCTCAGTAAAACTTTTACTTTTTCCGTAAAAAGATTAAAAATCACGGTTTTGGGATTCGGCCGTGTTCTCTGCTAAGCAGTCTTATTCGATTTCAAGCAAACTGTTCGGTAAAAAAACTGATATTTTTCTTATGATCTGACTCACAGTTGGATAATGAACTGATTATTTGTGATTATTGCTAATAGTTATTGTGATATTTCTAAGTAAAGTACAACATTGCGCATATTTTGAAAAGTTTGCAGTGAAAAATGTGATCACTGGCCAGTTTTACATCTTACGGCATACATTACTGCATACGAAATACAGCTAACATATCGAAATTGTTTTTAATGGTGTAAGGAGAGCCCTACCTCTTTTCATTCTCGAGAAAATATGTAATGTGCGGGGTGACTCACGTAAGACCCCTTTTATTTTGTGAACGGTTACACATATCGAAACGCGGTTTTCGGTAATTGTTAGAGCGTCGAAGGGCACGTATTTTTTTGTTTGGTTAGTGTATTTAACGCTGGTATCAACGAAGATGTTGAAGCAACTACGTTTTTTATTGGAATCGTATATTTTTTATAACTGCATTCGATAGTTCTTGAGAAGACAGTTACAGTAATATAGCATTTGGCAATGTTGACGTTGAAACCTGCCGTATAAATTTCGAGAAATGTCCTTGAATTTGAGAGCACGGCGGCCAGAACCGGCATTAGCGGTGCAAACATCGCTAAGCAGAGCTCTTGTGCTACGCTGTGTCAATATGTCAACACATTTGCCTGCTTACTTGTCTGCACTGCGGGTCGCTCATTTCTCCCTCGACATTCGTTGCGTACAGACATGTACACAAATGATGAGAAGTTGGATACACTACTTTTATGTGGTGAATGTAAAAGAGATGCTGTACAAACGGTACAGCGTTATAAGGCTATCTATCCGGATCGCCAGTGTCCGATGTGCCGGGCAATTGCACGAATTATTAAATCCCTAGTGCGAACAGGCTGCTCGAACGTCAAGAAGAGAACAAGAAAGAGAACTGCAACTGACAGAAAACGAAGAAGCTGTTCTGGCTACGACGCTAATGAATTCGCACAATGGTACGAAACATATTGCCAAGGAATGCGTAATTGGTCAGACGAGTATCATTCACATCCTGCAGCGAGATAATTTCCACCCCCATCATGTGTCATTACATCAGACACTCGACGTCCGTGATTTCGAACTTCGTACAGAATTTTGTCAGTCTGACATTCAGCAACTGAGAGACGACCCTACGTTTTTCCATCGTGTGCTCTTTACCCACGAAGCAACGTTTACTAACCACGCTAATGCAAATTTGCATAACAAGCACCACTGAGCAGCCGAAAATCCACACTGGCTTTGTCACTTGCCACGTCAATGGTCGCGGAGCGTAAACGTAAGATGCGGCATCGTAGGAAATTACATTGTGATATCTTACTTCATCGCAGGCGCTCTAAGCGGATACTCGTACGCACTCTTTCTGACGAACATTCTGGCGATTCTTCAAGAAGAGGTACCACTGGATATTCAGCAGTGTATGTGGCTGCAACACGACGGTTGTGCAGCTCACTCGCCCCGTGTTGCAACGCAAATACTGAATGAGCACTTCCCTGAACGTTGGACAGGACGAAATTCTGTTGTCAAGTGGCCTGCGAGGTCTTCCTATTTGACGTCTCTCGATTACTTTCACTGGGGAGCACTTAAAGATGCAGTCTATGACGAAGCCCCAAATACGCCAGACGATATTTGTCGTCGAAATGCCAGTGCGTGCTCTACCATATCATCCACTATAATTATGTCTGGTCATCGTCCTTTAGAATGGCGATTGCAGTTGTGTCTTTCAGTTCACGGTCAACACCTTGAACTCATGCTTAAATAAAGGCTAAAGCTATTTTTTTGGAAGGCAAAATTTATGTCATATGATTTGGGTTGTTACCAAATCATTATTAGTAAATTGTTTATTTCATTTACATCTGTATGAAATTGCACTGCAATGTCAAACAAGTCGACAGCGTGCATTGCACTGCACTGTCTTTACGCTATTACGTTAAGAAGTAAATTTATTTTGCGGTATACAGGATGTTTAACAAAATGTTTAGTTCAACGAATGTATCCCATATGATATAATTTAGATCAGTATAGTTAGAGGCAGTTGTCCGACAGGATGTATTTTACCTCTAAAGAAGCACACAGCCACGTACGGGAAAAGATAGGTCAAATCTTCCTTCTAACGTTTAGATATTTAATGCAGTAGTTGCTTTTCGCAGGGTATAAGACTTCTAAAATTTTGAAGAATGAACAGCTGATTTCTCTGCTTTAGTTCACATAAATCTGGGAGGATACGGAAATGTGAAATAATTTTCCCAAACCCTTTGTGATACGCTAGATTCTATCCTGTGTCGTGTTTCCATGTACAACATTTATAGGTGAACCTGCATATAGGTCGTAAATTAGATCAAGTATAAATAAAGCTTCATTCTCGCAGCGCAGGCCTACCTTACGGTATGCAACTATGCAGCCTGGTCCGAGACGCTTGCTTGGCAGTGTTTGCACCGTAAATACCATTTCCGTCCACCGTGGTCTCACAGTTTAGGGCATTTCTCGATTTTTTTACAAGTTTGAACGTCAACATTAACAAACGCTAGACCACTATAATTGTCTTCACAAGAGCTATGGATGGCAATTATAAAAGATAAACGGTTCCATTTAGAAAAAAGTATGTACTTCAATATCTCAGTTAATACCAGAGCTAAAAGCATTAACCAAAGACATATGTGCCCCTCGACGCTGTAACATTTGCCGAGAATCATGTTACGACATGTGTAACCGTTCACGAAATAAAATGGGTGTTACGTCTTACATGATTCATCCTGTATGCTTCAGGTTGTCCGCGACAAGATTGGTAGCTATGCGCCCTACGCAACGCTATTGGTGCTTGCTATAGCCTACTATGGGTAGGGTGGAGCTGCCTCGTGTTTATTTGTGTGCTGCCGATACAATCCGAAGCTGGAAACTAAAAACGTTACTGAAATGAAAAGACACCAGGAGTCATGAGCTAATGATGCTGACTGGATATTTTCTCAGTCTGTGCTCCCTGATTTCAGGAAACTGTGATAGACGCAAGAATGATGTGAAAGCTAAATGCCTGTGACTTCGAATGTGCAGCAGGACGAAGCCGAGAAGGATACTTCGGGATTTCCCTTGTCGTGATGGTGACTGATCTCTCTTCAAACCCAGCAATGTTTTTTTTTTTTTTTCTTATTACTCGCCAATCTGATTCATATATTACTTTACTATGAAAAGGATAGTACCTACTCACCATATAGCGGAGATGCTGAGTCGCAGATAGGCACAACAAAGACTGTGACAAAATAAACTTTCGACCGACGATGGCTTCAGTTGCCAGAGACTGTGGTCTTGTGTGTGGGTGGGTGGGTGGGTGGGTGGGTGTCTGTTGTTTATTTTTTACGGAGAACTTGTCAGTCGAAAGCTTTTTATTGTGTCTACCTGTCACTCAGCATCTTCACTGTATGGTGAGTAGTAACTATCGTTTACATAATATTGTTGCATTCCATCGTGGATTTTCCATTGTTTGATTTCATATATATATTATTTTGTGTTACTGAACAGCTACAGAAATATTATCCTAGCTTTATTAATTTGCAACCACTATTTACATACGAGGGGGTACCCAAAAATAACGGGAATCATTTTTTGAAAGCTATATATTTTCAGTTGTTTACAAAACAACTTCATTCTCTTCAAAATACTCTTCATTACAACTAAGAGCTTTGTCCCACCGGTCTTCCACTGTTAGAAACAATTATTGTAGTCATCTTCAGAAATGACTAACAGCTCCTCCCTCGTTTTTTTTTTTTTTCTTGACTTCTTGAATGTTGTCAGGTCGGTGTCCTTCCATGCCCCTTTCACGCGTGGAAATCAGAAAAAGTCACTCGGAGCCAGGTCAGGGAGTAAGGTTCGTGGGGCAGCGGTACCATGCCATTTTAGCCAAAAACCGCCTAACGGAGGTGGCTGTGTGTGCAGGTGTGTTGTCGTGGTGGAAGACCCAGTCTCCTGTCTACCACAAATCGTGTCTTTTTTGACGAACACTACTGCGCAGTCTTCTTACGACTTTCGAATAAAAGATCTGATTAACGGTCTGACCTACAGGAACAAACTCTGAATGAAGTTTTCAATAATTTCATCGATTTGTGCAACTGATGGACGTCCAGAACGAGGTTTGTTATCAGCCGACAAGTCGCCATTTTTGAATCGAGCGAACCACCCGTACACTTGAGTTTTTCCGATGTTATATCTTGGTGGGCTGTTTTTAACATTAAAAACAATTTCAGCAGCATTTTTACCGGGTAGAAAACAAAAATTTCACAGCTGCACGCTGTTCACTTAAACTTGGCATCACAAAATACGAAACGAGAACAAAACAGCGCTAGCAAAAACAATCTCTTCTGATGAAGAGAACAAGCCAGGTCGACAACACAGGCGGCACTGAACTAGCAATGACATTGCTCTATACACGCCTAGTGGCAGAAATGCTCCGTCCACGGCAATGTTATTACGTTGTTTTTTTTTTTGTACCCTCTTGTATATGCAGAATGAATAAAATACCATATTAGGTGGTCTTACTACAAGTAAACGTTTCACAGTGGCGTTTTTAACGTTACTCAAACACTAGCACAAACATACCTCACTGTAATGAGTAGCTTCTCTACAGGAGAAGTACCAAGTAGAAAATTTGTGTCCTGCTGGTATTAGTTTCTCTAAAAAAAAGTGGAAACTGGATTCATTTTACAGAATTCGTGGAATTTCTGTTCGTGCTGGGAGAGCTCACGACAAACCACAACTGAACTACTTTTGACATTTCTAGCACTGTACGGGTGTACCCAGTGCTTCCTTCTCTTTTTCCGTTTTTTGGGTTTTAAATAATGACAAGCGACAATAACGTCCTCTTCTGAAGAGTTCGTGATTGCAACTTAAACAGAAACGTTATTCGTACGGTCTTATTGCTTGTCGTACGGCGAGTGACGTAGCGTATGTACATCTACCTGTACGTACATACTCCTCAAGCCGCCGTACGGCGGGTGACGGAGGGTACCCTGCCCCACTACTAATCTTTCCCTCCTCTGTTCCACTCACAAATAAAGAGGGGGAAAAACGATTTTCTATATACCTTACGCGCACCTTATGTTGGCGGCAGTTGGAATCGTTCTGCAGTCAGCTTGAAATGCCGATTCTTCAAATTTTCTCAAGAGTGTTCCTCGAAATGAACGTCGCCTTCCCTCCAGGGAGTCCCATTTGAGTTCCTGAAGCATCTCCGTAACACTTATGTGTCGCTGGAACCTACCGGTAACAAGTATAGCAGCCCGCCTCAAATGCCTAAATGTTCTCCCTCAGTCCGAGCTGGTACGGATTCCAAACACTCGAGCAGTAATGAAATCTTCAAAGATTATCAGCCGAGTGGCGTCGTCTTCTAGTCGCAATGTTTCAATGGACTGCGTATCCATCATCTTCAGGCGAAGTGTCGAGATGCCGCTGCTCGCTCTTTACCTAATTGGATAGTGCCTGACTATCTCTAGATTACGCAAGTTAAGTACCTTGCACTGATCCTGCACTTCCTAATGTGTATTTTAGGTGGTCCTATTGTTTGTGTTGGTCCTATTGTCTGTTGAGCATTTTATGGTGGTTAATATATATCACTGAGGCAGTTTTTCACTGCCTTAGCAGGTCGGTCCATCTCGCTGTGCCCCTTCTGTGTGGTTCGTTCCGGAGGTTCGAGACAAGCCTATTTTCGGACTGCTGTGACTTTTCGTAGAAAAGTCGAGCCGTCTGTCTAATTCTGTCCTTAATTGTATGCACTCCTGTGATATTATGTAGCTCCCTAGTTGGGAAGTCAAGCAGGAGTTTCATGATCATCCTAAGGATTCTACCCTGGAGGCCCTGCAGTCTTCGGATGTGGCAGTCTGCCGCATTGCCCCACACGACTGCCACATACCCCATTACCGCCCTCATAAGGGCGAGAAACAGCGTAATACCGCAGCGTGTGGGTAGGGTTGTCTTCGGGTTCAAGATCGGGTAAAGTGTTCTCAATCTTCCACAGGCTCTACCCCTAATATCCCTTATGTGTGGCCCCCACGTGAGGCGTCTGTCGAGGGTCACCCCGAGGTACTTCGCAATGCGGGTCCATGGGATGGGGCCTCCCATGATCCGCACCGGCTCTGTCTCTCACCTTTTAACTTTCCCCTCCTTGGGGAAGTGTTTTGAGGGGTGTGTAGCCTGTTGGCTTTTACTCCACTGTGTGCGGTTTGAGTGTGTGATTGTCTTTGACTGTTTTGACTGTCTGTGTGTTGTGTTGGTGTTCTGGTGGTGTCTAGTACTTGCCTGAGGTTGGCGAAATGTTTAGGATTAAGGATTGGGGTTAGGATTTGGGGATTTTTGGCATTTTCTCTTCGACTAAGTCGTTGAAGATGGTCATGGGGCGTTTGTGCTTGTCATGGGACATGTCATACCGACCTAGGGATTGGATAAGGTTATTTCCAGATCTGGAAGAGCTCTCATGGAAAGCCCTTGCCAGATCCTGGAATCTTTCTTTGAGGAGTGGTATTTCAGCAGCGGCGTGCAGATCGTCAGTGGGGAATCCCATGGGTAGGTGCAGTGCCCTCCTGAGGGCGTGGTTCTGCAGCCTCTGGAGTTTGTCCAGGTGCTGCTTTGCCGCGTATCCCCAGACAGGGCACGCATATTCCATTACTGGCCATATGAGGGCCTGATACACGTTTAGTCCCACAGAGCAAGGAAGGGAGCTGGTTGTGTTGAGGATTGGGTATAGGATGGACATTCCGGCGCAGACCTTCCTGTGGATCTTGTCTGTATGGAGTTTCCACGTTAGTCTCGAGTCGAAGGTTACGCCGAGATACTTGGCGGATCTGCGTCAGTGGAGTCGGGATCCATGTAGGTGCAGGTGAAGTGGGGGGCGGGGGGGGGGGGGGGGGGGAGCGGCGTTGGGGGGGTCTGCGTCTTCCGAGTCTCCGGATGATCCACATAGCCTGTGTCTTTTCAGGATTGACGGTGTTGCGCAAGCGATGGGCCCAGGTTTCTGTGTTATCTAAAACCCTCTGTTGTCTACGAATGACCAGGTCCTTATTCGCATTACGAGTGTAAAAGGCGGTATCGTCAGCGTACTGTGCGGTGTGCACCAGGGGGGCCGTTGGAGTGTCTGCAGTGTACAGACTGTACAAAACGGGCCCGAGGACTGATCCCTGTGGCACCCCAGCACGAATACGCCTTTTAGTGGAGGTGGCTGTTTCTACCTTGACAGAGAAGGTTCTGTTAGTGAGGTAACTTCGGATTAACATGACTATGCTCCCAGGGATCCGCACCAGCTGCTGCTGCTTTCATCTATTACTTTCCCCTCTTTGGGGAAGTGCGAGGGGGAGTTTGTAGCCTTTCGGCCTTTACTCCGCTGTGTGCGTGTGTGTGTGATTTTTCTATAGTTTTTTGGTGTCTGTGGTATGTGATTATTGTTGTTAATGTGTCTGGTACTTGCCTGAGGTAGGCGAGATGATTGGAGTTATATGGGAAGTAACAGGATTAGGGATTGGGTATTGGGATTTTCTCTTCGACTTAATCGTCGAAGATCGTCATAGGGCGCTTGTGCTTATCGCGGGACATGTCATACCGACCTAGGGAGTGGATGAGTGCGTTTCCGGATCTGGAAGAACCCTCATAGAAGGCCCTTGCCATATCCTGGAAACGCTCTCTCAGGAGTGGGATTTCGGCTGCGGCGTGCAGGTCGTCTGTGGGGAATCCAAGAGGTAGATGCAGTGCCCTTCTGAGGGCGCGGTTCTGCAGCCTCTGGAGTTTGTCCAGGTGCTGCTTTGCCGCGTATCCCCAAACAGGGCACGCATACTCCATTACTGGCCGGATCAGGGCCTGGTATACATTTACTGCTACTGGGCAGGGAAGGGAGCTGGTTGTGTTCAGGATAGGGTATAGGATGGACATTCTGGCGCATACCTTCCTGTGGACCTCGTCTATGTGGGGTTTCCACGTAAGACGAGAGTCCAAGGTTACACCAAGGTACTTGGCGGTTCTGCGCCAGGGGAATTGGGTTCCATTTTGGTGAAGGTGGAGGGGGGGGGGGACGTTGAGGAGGTTCGCGCCTTCCGAGCCTGCGGGTAATCAGCATTGCCTGCGTCTTCTCAGAGTTGATGGTGATGCGCCAGCGACGGGCCCAGGTTTCTGTGTCGTCTAAAACCCTTTGTAGCCTACGAATGACCAGGTCCTTGTTCGCATTTCTCGTGTAGAAGGCTGTGTCGTCCGCGTACTGCGCGGTGTGCTCGTACATTCATTAACAGCCTGCAGGCACCGTGTCAAATATTTTCCGGAAATCTAAAAATGTGGAGTCATGCTGTTGCCCTTCATCCACAGTTGGCAGTATATCATGTGAGATAAGGGCAAGTGAGTTTTGCACGAGCGATGCTTTCTAAAACCGTGCTCATTAGTGAACATAAGCTTCTCAGTCTCAGGAAAGTTTGTTACATTCAAAGTGAGTATATGTTCAAGGAGCCTGCAGCGGCCGCACGCTGTGGCCGAGCGGTTCTAGGCACTTCAGTCCGGACCCGCGGTGCTGCTACGGTCGCAGGTTCGAATCCTGCCTCGGACATGGATGTGTGTGATGTCCTTAGGTTAGTGAGGTTTAAGTAGTTCTAAGTCTAGGGGACTGATGACCTCAGATGTTAAGTCTCATAGTGCTTAGAGCCATTTGAACCATTCTGCAGCAAACCGAAGTTAGGGATATTGGTCTGTAATTTTGTGAGTCCGTACTTCTGCCCTTCTTGTGTGCAGGAGTCACCTGTCCTCTTTTCCATCCGGTTGGAACCTTGTGCTGGGTGAGGGATAAGGGATAAATGCAAACAAGGCAAGGGGCCAATGACGTAGAGTACTCTTCGTAACACCAAAGTGGGGTTCCATCTGGACCTGGTGACTTTGATTTCAAATCTTTCAGTTGTTTCTCTACGCCAGGAATGTTTATTACAATGACGTTCATACGGGAGTCTGTACGATGGTCAAATGACGGCATGATTGTACGGTTCTCCAGTGTGAACGATTTCTTGAAGGTGAAATTTAAAACTTCAGCTTTCATTTTGCTATTTTCAACTGTTACGCCAGACGGGTCAGCAAGGAACTGAATGGAAGCCTTAGACCCGCATAGCGACTTTACATAAGACCGAATTTTCTCGGGTTCTGCGCCAGATTTGTTGCTAAAGTGTGACGGTGGGAGTATCGTATCATTTCAGTGGGAGAACGAGTGTCGCACCGATAAACGTTGTGTTGTGCGATCTTTCTTGGAACGTGTTGTATCCCAATCCTATTGTCTCAGTGTGCTCCGCCTCTATCTACATCTACATCTACATCTACACTCCGCAAGCCACCTGACGGTGTGTGGCGGAGGGTACCTCGAGTACCTCTATCGGTTCTCCCTTCTATTCCAGTCTCGTATTGTTCGTGTAAAGATGGACTGTCGGTATGCCTCTGTGTGGGCTCTAATCTCTCTGATTTCATCCTCGTGGTCTCTTCGCGAGATATACGTAGGAGGGAGCAATATACTGCTTGACTCCTCGGTGAAGGTATGTTCTCGAAACTTCAACAAAAGCCCGTACCGAGCTACTAAGCGTCTCTCCTGCAGAGTCTTCCACTGGAGTTTATCTGTCATCTCCGTAACGCTTACACGATTACTAAATGATCCTGTAACGAAGCGAGCTGCTCTCCGTTGTATCTTCTCTATCTCTTCTATCAACCCTGTCTGGTACGGATCCCGCACTGCTGAGCAGTATTCAAGCAGTGGGCGAACAAGTGTACTGTAACCTACTTCCTTTGTTTTCGGATTGCATTTCCTTAGGATTCTTCCAATGAATCTCTGTCTGGCATCTGCTTTACCGACGATCAACTTTATATGATCATTCCATTTTAAATCACTCCTAATGCGTACTCCCAGATAATTCATGGAACTAACTGCTCCCAGTTGATGACCTGCTATATTGTAGCTAAATGATGTGGGATCTTTCTTTCTATGTATTCGCAGCACATTACACTTGTCTACATTGAGATTCAATTGCCATTCCCTGCACCATGCATCAATTCACTGCAGATCCTCTTGCATTTCAGTACAATTTTCCATTGTTACAACCTCTTGATGGACTACAGCATCATCCGCAAAAAGCCTCAGTGAACTTCCGATGTCATCCACAAGGTCATTTATGTATATTGTGAATAGCAACGGTCCTACGACACTCCCCTGCGGCACACCTGAAATCACTCTTACTTCGGAAGACTTCTCTCCATTGAGAATGACATGCTGCGTTCTGTTATCTAGGAACTCTTCAATCCAATCACACAATTGGTCTGATAGTCCATATGCTCTTACTTTCTTCATTAAAAACGACTGTGGGGAACTGTATCGAACGCCCTGCGGAAGTCAAGAAACACGGCATCTACCTGGGAACCCGTGTCTACGGCCCTCTGAGTCTCGTGGACGAATAGCGCGAGCTCGGTTTCACACGATCGTCTTTTTAGAAACCTATGCTGATTCCTACAGAGTAGATTTCTAGTTTCCAGAAAAGTCATTATACTCGAACATAATACGTGTTCCAAAAGTCTACAACTGATCGACGTTAGAGATATAGGTCTATAGTTCTGCACATCTGTTCGACGTCCCTTCTTGAAAACGGGGATGACCTGTGCCCATTTCCAATCCTTTGGAACGTTACGCTCTTCTGGAGACCTACAGTACACCGCTGCAAGAAGGGGGGCAAGTTCCTTCGCGTACTCTGTGTAAAATCGATCTGGTATCCCATCAGGTCCAGCGGCCTTTCCTCTTTTGAGCGATTGTAATTGTTTCTCTATCCCTCTGTCGTCTATTTCGATATCTACCATTTTGTCATCTGTGCGACAATCTAGAGAAGGAATTACAGCGCATTCTTCTTCTGTGAAACGGAAGAGAGAGGGAGGCGGAGTGAAACTCGATACCCGTAAACTAACGCAGTCCTCTCATAACGTGTGGAATGTGACAGCGATGTCGATTGAAGGGATCCCAATGAGTCGTGCCCGGGAACGAACCATCAAATTCCGAAACGGTACCATAACATAATAATACATAATAATATCGTGAGATTCGATCAAGGGGCGAACTACAGGTTGACAGTCGTAAACACTCGAAACTTTTTTATCACGGGATTCGACTGTGTATGCACTGAAGAATTATTCCCAAAAATATTACGCGCGAACTCAAAAAAGTAATGGTTCCGCGAGCGTTTGAAGCCGCGCATGCGCGGCTCGCCTCGGCGTCAGAGAACCGGTTCAGCGCTCGTGCTCCCTGTTTATACCGGCATGAGTAAACCTGATTTGCTGGAGCACTGCTTGGGCGGTTTTACTCAAAACGTGAACGAAAGTTTCAATGGTCTCATTTGGAGATGTGCTCCAAAAATAACATCCAGCCGAAGCGAAATTGTCAACATCGCTTGAAATTTGGGCGTACGTCTATTCAGTGTAGGCCAGTCTGCATTAATGCACGTGACAAATGTCCCTCAAATAAAAAACGGCGATGAAATGCACCGATTCTGTGAAGGTAAAGACGCCAGCGGCGATGCTCTCAGCAACGAAAAGGGCTTTGAGAACGAAAATGAGGGCCCGATGGTCAAAGCAGCAGAAAGCGGCCATCTACTAGCCCGGGCGATAGTTAACAACGGACAAGGCATCGAAGATATCCCGTAAGTTTCAAGCTTTGTCCCTTTTTTTATATGATAAATGCTTGTCAAACTTTAAACCCGTTTTTCTCAAAATCCATGTTTTTCGACATGGTTGTCGTCGCCCACGCTACAATTTTCATCCGATTTTAATAATTTTTTATCTCTCTTCAAGCAAAATAAATTCTCTTCGGTTCATCGTAGCCGATTGTTTTACGTTGATATTTAACATTTTTTTCGCCCGAAAAAGAGGGGTCCAAAAATGGCAGTGTTTTTCAAATATCTGTAATTTGGCCAATTGTTCATTTTTTTTTAAAATCCCTACGATGAACTAAAATTACATCTGTAAGGATCAGGGCGATATGTTAAGTCCATGTTTCAGATAACCACATTAAGAGTTACAGTGACAACCGTCGATCTACCTCCTTTCAGAGCTGCCTGGGGAAAATTCCATTGACTCAATGAAGTTATCAAATTTTTAATAAAAAAAATCCAATAAATACTTCAAAGTATGCTTTATTGATTGCAGCAAACGCCATTTGTCTACTACATTGCAGCACGGAGAAAAAAATCCTGAATTCGAGCAACATATTCGTCCTTCACCCTGTCATTCCTTCTTAACTACTCAATTACACCATAGGATACTTTAGTTTCAATCGCCGGGTTCCCTCTAAATACCTTCACGTAAATCGTTGTAACTTGTGCAACACCAACCTCCGGTGTGAGGTCTACTGGTAAATATCTAGGAATAGTATAAGTAGAATTATGCGTTCAGCCTTTTAATTTCTCTCTCTGTCACACACACACACACACACACACACACACACACACACTCTTTTGTCCTCGTTTAATGGAGCTTGGGTGTCGTCTTTAATCATAACGTTGTCGACGGTAAGTTAAACTCTTATCTTCCTTCCTTCATAATTCCACAAACAGCAACTTATCGCCACACGAATCGGATCTATAAAGGTAAGTTATTAAAAAACACGAATTTTCGAGGAAAGTAAACCCATCTTTGAGTCCGGGTCCTGCACACACAGGTTTTAATCCACCAGGGAGTTTCAACATTAATTTTGTTATGATATTCATGGATATGTTACGGAGCCAACAACGACCAATTAAGAAAATTCCACAAAAATGTCGCGATAAACAATTAGTAGGCAAGTGAACATTAAGTACGCAGAAGTTCCTCGAGCCTCATTAGAAGTCTACTGAAAAACACTTCTTCAGCCGGAGGGAACGAACTCACTGAAACCTGCAGCGGAATGAAGACATAGTATGTAGACAAAGAACAAAGACACACTCTCAGAGATGAAATGAGGAAAAGCGCCTCTTCGAACAGAGACGATGAAACAGCGGATAAGAACAGCTAATCTCTGCCGACTGGCGCGTCATCTTTGAAATTGTCCGCAGAGATCAACATGAATCATGGACCCACGAAAGATATTTATGATGACGTAGGCTATGGGAAAATGTGCAACGTATGGTAGAAAAGGGCTCCCGTTTGGTGACCTCAAGCCTGAGCGGCACGCACAAGCAGTACAGGGTGTTTCAAAAAGAATGACTTGATTTCAGAACTCTGTATTCGTTGATAAAAACGTAGTACAAACATGAAATGAATTACATAATACTTACAAAATCTTAAAGTTTTAGGTATACCACTGCAAATACTCTTTGCGTCACCAACGCCAGCGCGAACAACATCCAGACGATAACTGAATTGCCGCGCGGAGTGGCCGCAGGGTTTGAAGCGCTATGTCAGGGACTGCGCGCCCCCTCTCGTCGGAGGTTCGAATCCTCCCTCGGGCATGGGTGTGTGTGTTGTTCTGTGTGTGTTGTTCTTAGCACAAATTAATTTAAGTTAGAATAAGTAGTGTGTAAGTCTAGTGACCGATGACCTCAGCAATTTGGTCCCTTAGGAATTCACACATTTGATAACTAAATTCGTCATAAACTTTACACAATGTATCTGTTTTTAGAGAAATTATGGCGGCTGTTAATCTGTTCTTCACTTTGTCTGTATCAAGTGGTGAAGGGGAGATGAACACACTTTCCTTCATATATCTCCACAAGAAAAAATCGCATGGAGTCATTTCTGGCGATCTTGGAGGGCAAGAATGCAGGGCGGAGAACTCCGATGGCTTCATTTAGCAAAAGGCTGGAGCTCCACCACACTGGCAGAACAACTGGCACAGTTTCTCAACGACACTCTGCCTCAACGCCGGATAGGGCGCACGGGACCTCGAGAGACACCGCCCTGCATTCTTCGCCTCCAAGATCGTCAGACATGACTCCTTGCGATGTTTTCTTGTGGAGAAAAGTGAAGGAAAGTGTGTTCATCTCCCCTTCACCACTTGATACAGAAGAAGTGAAGAACGAATAACAACCGCCATAATTTCTGTAACAGCAGATACATTGCGTTAATTTATAAAGAATTTAACTATCATCTAGATGTTGTTCGTGCTGCTGCTGGTGAAACATGGAGTATTTGTAATAGCACAACTAAAACTTTAAGATTTTGTAAGTATTCTGTAATTCATCCCATGTTTCCAGTACGTTTTTATCAATGAATACGGAATCCTGAAACCAAATCATTCTTTTTGAAACACCTTGTACTTCAGTCACAAATTGACCGTTATGTGCGATCATAGGCCTATATCGCTGTTTTCGCTCTGTTATAGAATTAACGAACATATTTTATGCTCAGATATTACGACGTATTTTGAGAACGAAAGTCTCCTCTGTAAAAATCAACATGGGTTCCGCAAACAGAGATATTGTGAAACCCAGCTCGCCCTGTTGCTCCATGAGATCCACAGTGCTGTAGAAATCAGCGCTCAGGTAGATACCGCGTTCCTTTACATCAGGAAGACATTTGACACCGTTTCGCGCCAGCATTTCTTCATAAAATACGAGCTTAACGAGCATCGGACAAGATTTGCGACTGTATTCAAGATTTCCTTTCAGAGAGAATCCAACGGAACAAAATCAGATGAAAATATAATTTCAAAAGAACCACAGGGAAGGGTGATAGGGCAGTTTCTGTTTACAATGTATATAAATAATCTAGTAGAAAATGTTGGAAGCTTAGTTAAGACCATTCGCAGAAGATGCGGTTGGCTACAAGAAGGTAGCAACTCCAGCAGAGGACAGATGAATGGTGCAGGGACTGGGGGTTGATCCTGAACGTAAATAAATGTAATATACTGCCCATACATAGGAACCATACCATTGATGAGAAATTTCTGGAAACAGTATCTATTGTAAAATACCTAGTAGTAACCATTCCGAGCGACGGGAAGTTGAATGACCGCATAAAAGAAATTGTTCGAAAAGATACTGACTAAGATCCATACGAAGAACTTTAAGGAAATGGCTCTAAGCACTATGGGACTTAACAGCTGAAGTCATCACTCCACTAGACTTAGAACTACTTAAACCTAACTAACCTCAGGACATCACACACATCCATGCCCGAGGCAGGATTCAAACCTGCGACCGTAGCAGCCGCGTGGTTCCGGACTGAAGCGCCTAGAACCGCTCGGGCACCGCGGCCGGCCTAGCAGACAATGTTAAGCTATGTTAGAGTGAGGAAGCTATGACAATATTATGTTCAAAATTTAATGACTCAATTTATTAATTTGTTCAGTCAACATGATTATATCAAGATTGTAACGGAAACTGATTTGTGAGGGAAGAAGTCTAATGGAATGTAAAAGGTAAATATTATAATGATGTTACTTCCTTTCCACCATTGCTGCGCAACGAACTAACTTGGTTATTGCACTGAGACTTGCTAGATTTGAGAGGTAGGAAAGTGTATGGTTTGGATGTTAAGAAGTTCATTAAACTTAAATTCTGCCTTGAGTACTTTTTCACAGTATACACAAAACTTAGTGTTGTCATCTATGCGCATATTTCATTTTTTTACCAACCTTTCTTTTACAGTTTTTAATGGATCATGGAATCAAGAGTGTTCGAAAAACAGTCCGATTGGCAATTAACAGAGAACTCATTGCAAAGCTCGAGTGCCTCTGTGTAGATACAGTAATTTGCAGCTTTAGCATAGCAGCGCACAAGACGGAGCAGTACTGCAACGCGATATCCAGATTTGCGCAGAATAGAGGTAATGACTAAATATTTTGATTTGTTTAATTTATGCAATCAGGGCCAACTTCTGTCATTCAGAGACAGTTTTTGTGATCAATTTTTCAAAACCCATTACACTAGGTTTTGTGTCTAAGTTCGTTATTCAGGCAGTATATACTGTTCAAAATTCCTGCAGTCAGACTGATAACTTTTACAGTATGAAATACTTCCCTTTTCATTGCGACAATTAATTGTTATTACAGTGCAGCATTACTTTCACATTACGACAGTACAAGTTTCATTACGACAGTCCATTTATATTACAGCTCAGAGCTTACAATCAGAAACAGTACTTCAGTCATATTTTTTATTTATTTAAAGAAAACTTCCACTATATCATATTTTTAATTATTTCAAAGAGAAATCTCACCGTTACAAGGTAGTACTACTAGAAAAAGTAGGGAAGATCCAACGAAGAGTGGTGCGTTTCGTCACGGGATCATTTAAACGGCGCGAGAGTTTTACATAGATGATCAACAAAATACACTGGCAGACGCTACGAGAGAGGCACTGTGCATCACAGATTCGCTTACTATTGAAATTTCGAGAAATTATTTTCCGGAAAGAGCTATACGAGAAATTACTTCGTCCCGCATACGTCTCGCGAAATGGGCACAACGAAATATTTCGGGAGATTAAAGCTAATACAGAGGCTTGCCGACAATCGTTCTTCCCACGCGCCAATCGCGGATGGAACAGGGTAGGAGGTATCAGATAGTGGTACCAGAAGAACCCTCTGTCGCACAGCGTCACGTGGCTTGCGGAGTGCTGATGTAAACGATGCAGGAGATGACAGTTCCCTATCGAACTGTCACAGGATACGAGTTTTGGAGGAATCATTATGAAGCAGCCACAGACGGGGCAAATAAATGGAGTGAAAACACACATTGTGCGTCCACTAGGAAAATCATAATGATAACCCTCAACATACTGAGGCTACTCCACGTGGCTTCTCCTCCTGCTTAGCTGAGTAGTAAAGTTCTTGCCTTCCAAGCAGCGGGCCAGGATTCGATTCCCGGCCGGGTTGGAGATTTTCTCCGCCCGTTGATTGGGTGTTGTGTTGTCATCATCATCTCATCATCACCGGCGGGCAAGTTGCTCAATGTGACGTCACTTTCACTTAACAAATATACATCATTTCCATGTGGCTTGACATTTGAGACATTTATACGTCACTCTGGAACTCAGATTTGGCGCCATCAGATTCTCACCCATGAAAGATAGAACTCAAAGTCAGATGTTTTTCGATGACGCCGATACCATTAACGTGACGGGAAAATGATTACTAGCGATGCCAAACTGTGAGTTGGTAGCTGCTAAATCGTCGACAGATAAACCACTTTCGTAGCAAAGCAGAATGACTACGTCGACAAATCAGGCGTCATTATATTTTATGCGTGAACTGTCAACCGCCTCGATAGCTGCAGTCGCTAACACACACACGTGTGTTGGCGGTCGCCTCACAGAGGTAAGATGGTTCGGATCGTGGTGGTGAGTAAAATTTTGCCGCCAATGGGAAGAGAGGTGGTGCCGTAAAGTTTCTGACTACCAGTCTTAACGCCAGTATCCTGGATTAAACTCCAAACGTC
The DNA here is from genome assembly GCF_021461395.2 of Schistocerca americana. Classification (NCBI taxonomy): domain Eukaryota; kingdom Metazoa; phylum Arthropoda; class Insecta; order Orthoptera; family Acrididae; genus Schistocerca; species Schistocerca americana. Next base: position 205,109,193 of record NC_060124.1, on the reverse strand, counting down.
TTCGCAGTGTATCGTGAAGTATTGGCATGTAAGAGCTGATGGTGATCCGTCCGTCGCATGGAGTCGTTAAGAGCTATCACCCCCTTGATGCTGTTCGAGAAGAGTAGGTCATGCACAGCAACAAGTTCCAACCTGTCCCTTCTCTCGTCGTCATCATACGACAGATACACCACTACATTATAAAGAGTGACAATTATCGCACGGTATGAAAAAAACGTAAATTAGTTACAAACTACGGCGTGCACGTACTTTATTCAACATGTAAAGCTCACTACATATATTCGGATTTAGGGTATGACATGTTCTATATGCCTGCCATCATTGGCGATGATGTGGCGCAGACGAATAGCTAAATTCTGCATGATCCGCTGAAGTGTCGAAACATCGATGCTGCCCATGACCTCCTGAATGGCTGTTTTCAGTTCAGCAATGGTTTTGGGGTTTTTGCTGTACACCTTGTATTTAATAAAGTCCCACAAGAAGGAGACGCATGTGTTCATGAGAATCGAGGCCCATGTCGTAGCCAGAATTCGGTCTCCAGAGTGCTCCTCCAGGACATCAAATACCCTCCTGCTTCGACAGGGTGGAGCTCCATGTTGCATGAACCACGTCTTGTCGAAATCAGGGTCGCTTTGGATAAGGGGGATGATATCATCTTCCAAAACCCTCACCTACCGTCCGGTAGTCACCGTGCCATCAAGGAATATCGCATCGATTATTCCGTGTCTGGATATTGCGCACCACAGAGTCACCTGTTGAGGGTGAAGAGTCTTTCTCGATCGCGAGATGCGGATTCTCAGTCCCCAAATTTCTCCAATTTTGCTTATTGACGAATCCATCCAAATGAAAGTGGGCTTCGTCGCTAAAGCAAACAATACAGTGCTTATCATAATGCGCCGCGGCCAACCGCGCAGTTTGTACGTCCTAAAGCAAACCATTCAGAACTTACGACGATTTTATTTCATATAGTTCAATACTTGTCACCCTGAAAGTCACAACTCTCACATATTCGCAAGGAAAGTACAATTGCGCGCGGTGGAACGCTTTCCGACTAGTCGTATGAACCCTTGGGGTCCCCCGGCGCACAATTCCGTACGACTGTACCTTACTTATGCTTAAACTGAGTCTGTGCAGTTACTTTTGTCGTTGTCACAGTGCAAACAACCGCAGAGTTTGTCTGGATCCCACATGGGTCAACTGCTGAATCGATAACCCAGTTTTGAAAGAATTTATTTTAGCCAAGTGGTACAATTAGGAGCACCCACGGAAAAGATGATAGATGATAAGAATGAAGAAGTCGAAAGCTTTGTCTGACGATGGCCACAAAACTTTTTTTTCCTTAAACAGAAATCAGAAATTACCTCAGATGTAGAATCAGTTTTCCAAGTTATAAGACTTGGAATGATCTAGAACAGTGGTTCCCATTCTTTCTTAGACCATTACCCCTGAGTGCAATCAGACATTAGCTGATATTTGTGTGTGTGTCTGTGTGTGTGTGTTAGAATGAATGGCGAAGGAATTCGTGGTGCATCGCGAGTGCTACCCACAATTCGTTCTCAGATAAGAAAGCTAACTATCCACAGTGAGGGTAGACACTTGTTACAAAACATACTTCACTCCAATCACTCCTCTCCATTGCGGCACTTGCTTGACCTGCACACAGCAACCCCATTTAAAATAAACCAAGTTAAAATGTGTGCACTGTACGTTCATGAATCACTTGATTCCTGGACTCCCTACTCCCTACTCCTGAACTGACAGAAATTGGAAGACTTCAGCCTGTTATTGCTTTGAACTATTTTACTACAGCCTTTTCTATATTCTTAAACTTCGTTTTAATATGATAAATTTTATTATGTAATTGTACATACAGTGGTGCCCTCTACCAAATGCACGCATCTTTATCTCAAACAGCAGCATCACGAAAGACTCAGTAGCTTTATGACACAGTACTTGAATGTGGAACATGCGACGTGTTACACTCTGTAGCGATATTTTATAGCATGTTCTTTGTCACGTCCTTCTCTTTCATATTGTACTTATTGCAAACAGAAATTTCTATGAAAAATATTTACTTTTGTCTATTTTAGATCCGAAAGTGATTGCTAGCACAATCAAAACCGGTAATACCATTTTATAATCCCGCGATCTGACACATAGAAGTAATATTTTTAAGTTATAATTGCGAGTACGAACATCCGACATCTAATTCAGTTTCTAACCGATTAACGAAACCACACCCAGTTTTCACACATTCCTTAAAGTCATCAATACATGTCACGTGACTTATTTAAAACAGTAACCTAATAAACATAAAGAACACGTAAAAGAAACACAAATGCTAATGAAACACAAAACAGGGTTTTCTGTGGCGTAAGCAGACGTCTTAGGTCGAGTACACCATGACATAAAACAGTTTTTTAACAGACTACGCATCCCAGAACCGAATTTTTAGATAGACCGCTTGGAACCCACCAAAGAAAGTGCAAGACTGACACGTTAATTTATTCCAGTTAGCGAGGAATTGCTAAAATGACTGCCACTTGAATATCAGCGAAAATGTTCTGTGCTGACAGCTTTCATTAAAGTGCGTACCGCGGTGAAGGGGGGGAGGGGAGGGTGTCAGCAACCTCCTCCTCTACCCCCCACCCCCGCCGTTTCCAATCCACAGAAAAAATTCTTACCTTCCCAGACCGAACTAACTCCATCCTACCCCAACATCCAACCACACAGACAGGTCTATTAGTTAAGAAATCCGGAGCACGTGACGGATATTGACTCGCAGTAAAGACATTTGTCGTGACATCTCAAAACTATTTCGCCGTCAGTAGCCGCTGCTTTCCTTGCAAACGAAAATCCACAGTGACTCACGTGTTCTGAAGTACTTCACTAGCGTTCAGTTCCAGATGCTCTTCTCGTTTACTAGCCTATGTCAAAAACTAGTAATAATTTGAATGCAGAGAGGATCTGCATGTTTTACAATGTCGCCCGTCTGACAGCAAAATCACACTCATATATCCGATGCTATCGGTTCTGACAGTTGTAGAATCCATTTCAGTTTTGCTTTAATTTATGGAATTTTTCTTACGAATTTTTTTACTAATCATTATTTTACATCTCTATATACTATTCTTGATCATACCGTGCAAGACATTATCTATACCGCCAGTGCAATCCATGTCGCAGCGTCTGTTTTAGTCTTTCGTCGCACCTCTTCTTGGCTGGAATTAGCAAGAGAGGTGCGAATTCTGGCTATTCCTCTCTTTGTTCTTATTGTTCGTAGAAATGATTGGTTTGTCGACTCAGGACTTGAGTTTTGAATAATAGAATACGTATGGGAAAATCGACGCTAAGTCATCATAAACAAAAATAAGCAAACACGGACTTCGTTATTTCGTTCATTACCATGACCCATTGTGGAACAAATCTATATTTGTTAAAGTTGATCTTGTGGTGTCGAGATAATAATCTAATGACGACCGCTGCGGTTGCGAGAGATATAATTATTTTCGTAAGACAGCAGCTTCAAGAGAAGTCAAAACCTAGCAGACAAACAGAAGCTAAATGAAACGGAAACAAGCGTAAGAAAATCAATGAGAGAAGTGTTCAATGGCTTTGAAAGTATAATGTTGTCAACCGATATGACTGAAAACCCTAAGAGGTTATGGTCTTATGTAAAATCAGTAAGCGGATCGAAATCATCTATTCAGTCAGTATGTGACCATACAGGCACGGCAGCGGAAGATAACAAAGAGAAGGCCAAAACACTGCATTCGTTCTTCGGAAATTGTTTCACTGCGGATCCCTCATTTCAATAAGCGCACGTACATCGAAATGGCAGATATTGAGATAACTGATCGCGGAGTGGAAAAACAACTGCACCCGATTAGTACAGAAAAGGGATCTGGACCAGATGAGATACCTGTAAGATTCTACAAAGATTATGCGAATGATCTTGTTTCCCTTCTAGCAGCAGTTTATCGTAGTTCGCTGGAGCAACTAGCGACTGGAAAAAAGCGCATGTCATTCCCGTTATCAAGAAGAGTCGTAGGACAGATGCACACAATTATAGGCCTATATCATTGACGTCAGTCTGTTGTAGAATTATGGAACACGTTTTATGTTCAACAATTATGACGGTTTTGGAGAATCAAATTCTCCTCCTTAAAAATCATCATGGATGCCGGAAACAGATCTTGCCAAACTCAGCTCGCTCTGTTCCTCCATGGGATCCATAGTGCTGCAGACACTGGCGCTCAGGTTGATGCTGTGTCCCTTGATTTCATCGTCCCGTGCTGACGTTCAGTGAAAAACAGCACGAGCTTGCCGAACATCGGACCAGATTTGCAACTGGATTCAGGACTTCCTTGCAGATAGAACTCACATTTCGCTCTTAAATGAACAAAATCAATAGATGCAAAGGTACCTTCCGAAGTGCTCCAAGGATGTGTGACAGAACCGCAACTGTTTGCAATATATATAAATAATGTAGTAGAAAGCGAAGGAAGCTCTTTAAGACTGTTCACAGATGCTGCTGTTGTCTATCAGAAAGTAGCAACTTCAGCAGACAGTTTCGATTTGTAAAATGACCTACAGAAGATTGATGAATGGTACAATCTCTGGCAGTTGTCCCTGAACGTAAATAAATGTAAAATATTGCGCGCACGTAGGAGAAAAAGTCCAGTATTGTACAACTACGCCACTGATGACAAATTATTGTGATCGCTTCTCAGTTTTGGTTACTGATAACTTGATACCAGTGTCTATGAGTTTAATTTGAATACCACAGCACTGAAGATGATCACTATGTGATTGAAAATCGATTTTGCTATCAATAAATCATCAATATTACGGCCAACGCAGACTTTCCTTTTAATTAAATGTAAAAAGAAGTTTTTGTAAATATTTCTTTCAGTTAATATCCTATTACCTAACATAATTAGACGTAATAAAAGATAAAAATACCATGCCACACAGTTAAGTACACTGTAGGTAGTAGGCACCAGTTATAAAGTGGTGACAGCAGCGTGTTTCGTGATTACTAAACACAGTTTTCAACAATTTAGCTCAGATCCTGTGAATGATCGTGATTCCATTTTGAAATTCTGCTTCCACCCAGTCGCGACAAATTTTCATAATCACTATGAACACTGTTAAGTAATTTATTAAATCAGAGCTGTTTTTGAGCCTCAGCACATGTGAAAGAATGCTTGAGTTCATATCCTCAGCAACAAATACTTTCGTTTCGAAACAATCTCTGGCGAGTTACTCCGAAACATCGTTTCGAAATAAAGTTTCGGTATCTACTAGCCGCTGTAATTGCAGAACTCAGTTTTCAGAGCAAAATCTACGGTTATCAGCCCTCCTCCCACTTCCCCCTACATAGCGTTTCCGCGGCGCCGGTGAAGAAGAAATTAGACTAATAAGAGCCCGCATATGGAGGTGCAATCAGTTTTTCTCCCCATGTGTTTTTCTTGAGCGGAACTGGAAGAAATTTTATTGTATGATACAGCGAAAGTACCACTATGTAGTAAGCTGGGGAGTATAAATTTCATTGTAGACAGGAACGAGAAGTGACTAAGGTCTGAAACGACGGAATTCTCAAGCGAGTACAGAGAAGATAAAAAACGTTTTAACTGTTATCGTACGACTACCTTGCATCACAGATACAGTACTGTGAACAAACATGTAGTGTGGATAGAGAAGTGCGTTCCTACCTGTGAAAAACCGCCACATTCCAACAAGACGACGGCAGCTACAATCGCGATGTTCCACGTACGAACGCGGCCCATGCTGCACGACGTGCGAGATCCCGCGTCGCGACGCCTACCGACGCCGAACGAGGTTGCCGCTGTTACGCACACACTGTCTGCGTCCAAACACGCCTCACGCCGCCGCCGCCGGCGCAGATACCGTCGACTGCGCCGGCTGCGCGATACTGGTCGATAGCTATCGACCAACGCGACACTGTTCGATACGTCGTCAAACTTCGACGCATGCGTGCCACAGATAGGGCCAGTTCTACAGCCTCCGGTTAGCAGCCGGTTAAACTCTATTCTCGGAATAGCGCGATAAACGCGTTGAACGAACCCGGAATAACGCCTAACCGGAGAATAAACTCGAGGTAACTTAACTGGCGATTTCTGGCAGGTTAACAATCTTAGCCTGGGCATAACTTTCAAAGATAGCAGGGATAGTGACAGATTCAGACAGCGAAGATGAGATTTTGGCAGAGTTGTGTGTGAGAATGTGCAAAGGAAAGAAAGAGAGACGACGCCGATTCCGAATTTATACCCAGGTTTTGCTTATCAAAGGAAGCCGTACTCTGTCTCGTCAATCATGTACGTGGGGAACTGGAGCATATGACTTACTATTTATTTGTAGCAATAAACATTCGATATCAGTACCTCGTGAAATCTGTGGTGTTATTTATATAAATCAGGTACATTAAAATGACGATTCGTACAAAAATAGTCTTGTTTATCTGGCGTGTGTCATCATTGCTGTAGCAGCGAAAAGAACTGTTTCGTTTTATTTAGCAGGCAGAGCCATAAGAGACTTACCAAATCGAAAAACCACGCCAGTTATGTGTACTATTTGAATGAACAGCTTTTTTGTTTTTGGCAAAACATCGATTTTTGTGTTGCAAAACGTTTTGACAAGTCAGTAGTGTCCCAGTTACATTAATAGCAGAAAATGTTGTTCCACTGTGTTTTCAACAGGGAATGCCTCTTTTTGTCAAAACCACAGCAGTGTCAGAACAACTCTCCGCCCTTTGGTGGAAATATTAGGATCACAGGCCCATTAATGCATCAGCGCAAGAACATTGTCTCCCACCTACAATTATTCACCAAAGCTAAAGAACTATTTGTTCTTACTCAGGCTAAGTTTAACACAAAAATATTAAGAAGAATGTTTGCTTTTTTTTAAAAAAAAAGTTGATGCTTCACCAGCTATGCAGTATACCTGTTATTTCTTTTTCTTAAAAAAAGATGCTTCCCCAGCTATGCAATGTACCTAATATTATCCACATAAGCCCACCCATATTTATCATAAAATAATAGCAGTATTTGTATGTTATAAGAGCAGAACAGGAATCTAGTTACTAAATCTGAATAGTCGTAGCATGTGGAAGGAGTACCTGCTATGTTTCTGTCTTTCCTTGAATGTCAAGTTATTTTCAACAGTCTCCTTTATGTCAAACTGTAACTAGTAGAAGGTAACTTGAATTGAAATACCTTGTATTGTACTTATGTGAGGTATCATTTTTCTGAAACTGATGGCTTATTATGTTTGTTTAAGGTAACAAACGTTTCTATAGAGAGGTAAGAGTGAACAGTACCTACTGCTTCATATCTGGCTGAGTAAACTAGGGACGTTAGTGTGCTCTCGATTTTTTGTTACATTAAACAGTCATAATAAGCGAACAATCTCAGAAAAATGTTGCTTTAGACAAGTATAACATACTTATATTTCACTTGTGTGAAGTATCATTATTATGACTGTTTAATGTAACAAAAAGTTTTATACCACACTGATGTCCCTAGTTCACTGAGCCAAATCTATAATATAGAATTTTGTTCACTCTTATCTCCCACTGGGATGATAACTTTCCATCCTTTAAGGAGTGCTTGAGAGCAACAAAGTTGTCCACCACCTAGCATTATTCCCATGAACATGTGACTTACCTTTGTTTACTCAAGCTAAGTGTAACCCAGTAAAATTAATAGGAGAATCATTTAAAAAAAAAGCCATAGCAGACATCAGTTGTATTTCCCAGTTATTAGTATTATCCACATAGCCACATACATATTTATCATAAAGTAATTATTTCTGTGTTACAAGAACATAGGTAATTTTCATTCAGCTAATAGGAATCTTTAGTTATTGAATCTACATAACCATAACAGAGGAAGGAGTGACTGGTGAATTATGTTTCTAAATTGCTCTTGAATTGTCTCATGTCATTCTTTTCTTTCTTTCGTAAGTGACTCTGTTCCACCAATGAACCAGCTGCTGTAGACACTCAAATATTTTGCCTCTGGTGATTTCTTTCTGTCTATTGGAGACTTCATTGGTATTGGTAAGCGGATAGCCTACACAATTGTTAAAATATTGTGTATGACACTGGACAACATGCACAAGAGACAGTTTTTTTTAATTATTTCAGTTCTCTGATGTAATTAAAAGAAAAGAAAATAAACAAATATACATAAATTCTCATATCTTTATGTTGAAATCATTTGTAATAACTTTTATTTTCTGATCCTAATTTTGAACTTTATGATCCCTTTGTAACCATTACAGTTCTTTCTCCTTTCTCTGGTTCTTGTCAAGCTACTTTTGAAGCAGCGCCATCTGCAACTCTGCTAATTCTTTCAAATTGGAGGACAGGTATATTTATTATGAAAACTAAACTGATAGTTCTAAGCTGAGATGACAAGAAAAGAAGGAAGAACACAGCAAAGGTGTCACACATCTGGTTACTTGCCTTCCCCTCCCGGATTACATGCAAGTGCTACAAATCATTGCACAATCCAAAGTTAGGTATGAGATAGGTCCTCCAACATTTATGGTGTGAGATAATAACAGCAGCCTTCAGTTCAATAGTGCCTTGGGTACATTTCTACCCCAGGATTATTAAAAGGACAATGGTTGCTTACTGTAAATGTTGGCATCTTTTTCTTCATATACACACTCAATACAATTAAAAACACCACATCATAGCTACATGGTTCACATGTACCCAAGGGCTGCAAATGTGGATGCACAAAAAGTGTTCAAAAATTCAGTAAGGGTATTTTCTGTATAGCATCCATTGCTGCTGAATTGAACTTATCATTTTAAGATGCAAATACAACAGCAAGCTAGCCAGGAACACTCTTCAGACTTTTCAGTCAAATCAATCTCCATGACATCTGTGTTGTCACAGATTATCGGGGAGAATGAAAAGACCAACTATTTCACAAAGAAGACTACTTTTCACAGTTGCTTCTATTTATGTGCCTATTTACAATTCACGATCTACCATTCAGCTACATTTTATGGAATACTATCGAGTGAAAACATTGAATCTGAATTGAACTGACTGTGGCGTCCTTCTGTTGACAACTTTATCAAACTGTGTGTTTCATTGTACACAATTTGGAACTTACATTCCACATATGGGACACCACCAATTTATAGCCTGTGCATAATATTTACGTGTTTCTTTGTTTAAATAACGATAGTAATAATAATCAGACGTCTGTTGTAGCTACTCTGTCGATCCAAATAAAATTGTTTGTGAATGGAAACTGTTGCATACTTTTTCGTATGCTTTACTCAGAAATCTAGAAAGGTCTCTTACTGGTCAAATGACAAGTTCCTGATCATTTAATTAAATTCAAGATAGATCGTTATACATATACAATTTAGTTGAATATTTTGCATTAATATTTTCATTGAATGAGACTGCAGCAGATTTCGTGTTTTCTGCTATACTCTTGAACTGATTTACAGTGTCTGCCAGCCTCAAAGTAGCCACAAGCGAAAATTTTTGTGATCTGAAACGCTTATCACTCATGCAAACGACAATAAAGTAAATATAAAATAGCTTAAGCGAAAATACCCAGAGTGCTCTTCAGTTGTTGCCAACTTAACTGGACATCAGCGATTTTTTGGGAATAAGTACCCAAGGAATAAAAAGGTGATCTGCAACGCATACTCTAAGTTAACCCATGGTTAGCCTATTCCCCAGTTAGCAAGCCCTGGGTTTATCCCAAGACTGTACAACTGGCCCATAGTGAACAATTCAGTTAAGCTGTCCTTGCACTGGATGTGTTTCTCATCGTTAAGAGCAGCAGACATGAATTACTGGTGGTTTGTTCACACTTAGGAAAGAGCTGGTGCCACAATCTAACACAGTCATGACACTGCTGCTCATTTTTATTATACACTGCTACAGCAGCACTCCAGTCGTACAGATGCCAGACTTCTAAAAACAATACCGGAAGAGTGCAAATAGTATTGTTTATATTGATTTGTAACATATTTTTTACATTAGGGAGGAAACGTAGTTTCACAAAAATTGGCACAAACTAAGAAAACCTGGACAACTTGTACTGTGAGTGTTCCATATAAACGTAGTTATGTATATAAAGATCTCATTTATAGATTTTTGTGTGAGCTTGCGAGTATCAAAATATGCGACATAAATGGCCATATCTTTTGACTGCAATGACTTAGGTTCTTAACTTTTTTACACCGCTAAGGGACTATATACCTTAGTATTTGGCATAAATTTCATCTTGATACCTCAACCCATTCCTGAAAGAAGGGAGTCTTAACAGATGGCTGTATCATTTGATTGCATTGACTTAGAAGCTTACATACTTTACACCGCCAAGAGACTGTAGACATTAATATTTGACATAAATTTCAACTTTACCCCTAGTCGTTCCTGAGAAAAAAGTGTCTTAACAGAAAAACAGATGGACAACAAATGGAATAAAAATATTTTTGTGTGATATAATTACAAATTCACAAAGTGAAATTAATGATGAGTGACTTTAATCACCATTATTAATGACCTGACATTTTTATCATGATTATTGATGACCTTTCACTTTTATTGCCATTATTTTATACGCAATTAAAATGAACAGTTAGCCAAAAAATGATTTTCCCCAGCAGTCCAACCATCAGACTGATTTGTCAACTGTGTTTTGTGTGCCACAGAGAGAACATCAGACAAATTCCACATGTATGTTCTGCCATGTGCCTCAACATTTTATTCAATGCGTTTTCGATTTTTTTTTTTTTTTTTTTTTTTGCAATTTAAAGCAGAATATTGTTTCACAGTAGAAATAAAGGAAAAATACTGCCAAATTTTATGATTCTAGATCAACAGGAAGTACCCCCATAGGGTTTGATGAGTGAGTTTGTGAGCATTGAAATATGACACACAAATGGCTGTATCTTTTGATTCTTTTGATTACATAAACCTTAGTATTTGACATATATTTCAACTTGATACCTCTACCCATTTCTGAGAAAAGGGCATCTTAACGGATGAGCAGACAAACAGACAGCAAATAGATGCTGTAAAGGTTACTTTTTTACCTAATGAGTTACAGAATCCTAAGAATGACACCACGTTTGTCTTGCTTTAGTTTCCTACAGAACCTGGGATATATGAAACGATACATTATGGGACAGTTTATTTACGTTAATCTCTCAAGCTACATATATTTACTTACTGGAGAATGTCGTTTTCTTTTAAGAACAAAATAAGATTAGTAAACAACAGAAACACTTGACCTCTTGAAGGTATAAGTCCTATATCTAACTGATAAAGTGAAGTTTTCATCACTGCACTTCCAATTAAATCAGTCGATGTGAAACATGGGAAGCTTGTATGGAGTGTAATGCACATATTATTTAAAGTATCAAAGAATTCACTACAAGTGTAACTGAAGGGAAAACTGTACAGATGTGATGATAAAACGTCAAAAGTAATAAAATTGTTTTCCAACATGGAAGAAACCAATTCCACGATTGTTGCTATACCTGAGCCACAAATGGCAAGTCTTCAACACATTCGCTTATTGTAGCAAGAGTAATAACGTTTGGAAAAATATTCGTCTATTGGTAAGTTTAGTGAAGTGTAAGAATTTGCATGTCATTAGACTCCAAACAAAATTGTTTCATTTCAAGAGAAGTGCCTCTAATGATATAAAATGACAATAACCAGGCATATGCTTCTCATGCAAGAAATACGTTTTTATATTCTGTTGTTTTTAGCAGAGTAAGCTGCAATTATATGCACATTCAAAAGTGTATCTTCGTGAATAAGTTGTAGCTTATGTCATTAAATCAGTGTGATTTAGCTTCATTTACACTTCTTTGACGTTCATTCATGTCTCTTGACACTTTACTAATGCCTGGAACGCAAAAATGTAATAACTATTTCTCTAATTAAGTAGAAGAATAATGAAAAACAAACGTTAATCTTATGGCTGGCTTTCTCACTACTAGGGGCACTATTATTGATCCAACTGTCAGACAGTAACAATGTTCACAGCAGTGTGTTAATCCCTCTATAAATAAGACTGTGTTGGTGTATCACACTGAATGTGCTCCTGATCATGATTTGCGCCCACATAGATCTCCAGGGGCAATAGTCAACTGTATCTGGCTCGCAAGTCACACAGTTTGTCTACAAAATGGACAGGTGTAAAATTTGCTATGTTAGCTCTGTTAAATTGCACATCTCCTCCCTTCTCCATATGCTAGCCATGTGGTTTTGTTGATAGTGCAAATAAAAACTTCAGTATCTATGAAATTCATGTGAGGCAAAAGATAAGTTATGTGACCAGTTAGTGACCCCAGATTTTAAAACTTCCATTACAAACAGTGCAATAAAAATTACCATACGCTTCCATGTAAAATATTTTCATCATTCTCACCTTTCAGTAAAACTCTAAGCTCATTCTTATTAGCTCACTGTTTCTATCCATCAGCAGTATTCTTAGAACATGTGAAATACAAGAATTTAAAGAATAAAGTTGGAAATATTCTACTACAAGAAGTAGAAGCTCACATGTAGATGAAAAAATCTTTTATTTATTGCAATATTGCTATTACATTTTCATTACTGTAAAATAGAGTGACTAGAAGTAATGGGGTGAATAGAAATGAAACATCCAAAAAATGTTCTGTGCTATCATGTTGGAAAAAGATGGGAATCCAAAGATTTCTTTACCAAGGTTGGTAGTGAACAAATCGAACAAGTACATTATGAATTTCGAAGCTGGTGACGTTTTCAGTTCATATTTAGTTCATTCTTTGACAAACATTGGATGTGGTGCTGAATTTGCTTACTTCGAATTTTATCTATAAATACCAATCTAAATTGAGTTGCTTCAGTTTAAGTACATGGGAGGCAAATCTGCAGTTCTGTTTCGTTAACCAAAAGTTCAGTTTTAAGGTGTACTTTAATATGACTTGTGTTTTGGCTAATTGAAATTGTGAGGTTGTGTTTTCGAAATTTGTGGGCAAGTAGAAACAATAATTGTCAGTGTGTCTTAGGAATAAGACGAAGAATTTGACGGAAATTAAGAACCACTTGCCACTCTTCTGAAGCCAGGAGTGTGTCTTAGGAAGAGGACAAAGAATTTGATGGAAATTAAGAACCACTTGGCACTCTTCTGAATCCAGGAGATCATGCTGTGATTAATGTGTATAGTAAAAGTAAGCAATCATTTAGATTTCACACAGGTAAAGTTTTTTTATTTAGAAGGCATTAAGTTGAGTTTTAAAAAGAATAACAAGACCTATTAAACACAACAATTTTAAAAGATGAGGAGTCATTTGTTAGTCAAGGAGATGTGTAAAAACTCTGTTACTTCTGAGTGCATGACTTGTATACTCCAAGACAGTATTTTCAAACATTTCACTGACTTGATGTATTAACAAACAAACAAAGTTCATCAGTTTAATGTTACTGTAAAGTAATTAGAGACATAACAAATTCTATATGGAAAATGGAATTAAAAACCACAATTCATGCAATAATTTAAATTTTTACATTGAATAAAACTTTTTTGAACAAGATAAATTTTGTTTTTTATTCTCCCAGATACAAAGAGATTTTTCCATGTATCTACTCATCCCAAAGAACAATAAATAGAAAAAATGTTAGGATTAACACTGCTGTTCATATTTATCACTCTCTGTGAGGTGAATAGAAACACAAAGTTCTGTATTTTTTATGCTATAAAAGCATGAGCCAAGTCTTCAATCTAATTACATGTATAAAGGTAAGCACAAGACCTACACACCACATAATTTTAACTTTGATATTTAGTTTTAAATTATCAATATTTTCTTCTAAAGTTGAAACTGTTACTATTCACATCATTTCATATGTGTGTGTGTGTGTGTGTGTGTGTGTGTGTGTGTGTGTGTGTGTGTGTGTGTGTGTGTGCATGCGTGCATGCATTGGAAAAAGATGGGAATATCATCCAAAGATTTGTTTACCAAGGTTGATAGTGAACAAATCGAACAAGTACATTATGAATTTCGAAGCTGGTGATGCTTTCAGTTCATACTTAATTCATTCTTTGACACGCCCACGCCCCCACGCCCACGCCCACGCGCACGCGCACGTATACGAGTTTGTAAATATATGTACGCAAGTATATGCATGAATGTGCATATCATCATACATAATATTTATAAAGCAATTATGTATCCCACAACCTGGACAGTTTTTTGGATGAATAAACGAACGAATACTGAAGGGCGATCGCATTAGGCAGTAACAAAGAAAGTAATCTTGCGATTCGTTTGTCCATATTCCTTGTCAAGTTCACAAAATCGAACAAACTCACTTCTGAGAGAGAAAGAGCTCTTATATGTACATAACATCAAATATCATAAAATGTATTGCAATTAAATTAATAGGCAAGTCCCAGAATATTTTAGAAAACATGAAGTGAATCAAAAATTCAAATCTACATTTAACTTCGTAATTCTGCGCCTCTCTCCACTACACTGGAGAGGATGTAGGAAAGACCATGTCTCTTATGTTATGATCTTCTGAAGGCTTTAACAGCTGATAGGTAATTAACTGCTATTAAAATTTAACAAATTCTATCAAGGGCAATGAGCTTTGCTAAATCTTCATTGTTCTATTCCATTGACACAGTACACTTTTATAACACAAAAGTTTTATATGAAAACAAACAAATACAAAACTGTTTTAACCACTAATATGATATTTACTGTCATTTTATTCTAGAAAATCGTATCGGTAACGACATGTTTGTGAGAGATGTTCAGTGCGCTTGTGACTTGATATAATATATATTCATAGAACAAAAGATATAAAACAAAACCCAATTATGACCTCAACTAAAATGCTTAAACTCTGTATATCGTCCCGCAAGTTCTGCTTGTGACAAAGAACTTGGTCCAGCATCTCATTTCTATCCACAAAGCAAAAACATAAGTTGTCTTATTCTGTCTTTCATGTTTCAGAATGCAATGGAACACGAAATTCCACGTTGTGACATTAAGCATGCTCCAACAATGATGTATTTCATGTCTGGTGTGTCTAAGAATGAGAGACATACCCCGTGTGAGGATAGCTTTACAGACACTTTTGCAAACATAAAGCATCTCCAGTAATGTACTGCCTCAAGCAAAAGACACTCAGCCTGTACACATCAAATAGTATCGGCAGTATGAGCAGAAGAACGATTTAGTGGAAAAGGCTCCAGGTTGATGAGTGCTTTGTTGGTGTTTAACTTTTGTTCACGAGAACCTGCTGCATCTTCCCTTGATTTTAAGTATAGCACATGTGGGTGTATGTATGTCTGTGTGTAGAATGTTCAACACGACTTTATGAGCCAAAGGAAGACAATAAAGTAGGAAAGTAAAAACAAAATAAGAGGAGTGTCTCATAGTAAGCAGTCGACTGGCTCAAAAACTTAAAATAAAATACAGCTTAAAACATCTGTATGAGATGAGATGCATGCACACACATACACACACACACACACACACACACACACACACACACACAAACAAACAAGTAACTGTTCACCAGTGCCTTTTGTCTGTCGACCAGTGCCCTCTGAGTGCTCACATTGCTATCTCTTTACTAAATAGCAAGACACCACAGTGTCAGTGCACAGTAGGTATGGGGAAAGTTCTTTGTAATTAGGCACTTGTGATTATATGCAATGCTGTTAAACATATGTAAGAAGAAGGAACAAAAATCTCATGACAATCAAATCTGAAAATTAAGAGCTTGAAACTACTGAAACTTATTATGAAATATGAACTGTTCGAAAAGCACTGAAATACTCCACACCTAACGATCAATACACAATAATAATAGACAAGTATAAGCAATTTTTTAAATATTTGTTTAGTGCCAGCATTCAAATAAAATAATCACTTTCAAGCAAAACAGTACTAGGCTGAAGGCCTGATATTCTCCAAACTGACTCATAGTTAATTTAGATTCACTCGTGACTTTTTCAGTGAAACAAAATGTGATACAACTGTATTAAGTTCTCTTATACAATTATGATACTCGGTCATGCCAATAGCAGTCTTTGAATCAGGAGCCTATCTCTGGCGATAATGGCATAGATCAGTAATGTAGTCTATCACACACAATATACACTGATTCAAAATGCTCTTTTCTAAGGATGTTACTATTTTCAAAAGAGTCATTAGGGTTTACTACTTAAAATATTTGTCATGCTAAGTGTCAATCTGACAGTCTTATGGTAGAGCTTTGGCAAATATCTTAATCTTTTAGGGTGGATCATCATTGGTGACAATGATGCAAAACTGCTTCACATTCAAAGTTTGTGACAAATCGTTCATATTTTGCCATGCCATAAACTGTTGTCAGAGTTTTCTTCTCTGCCCACTGCAAACCTATGAGTGTCAGGGTTGCAAGAAATCACATGTTGCCACATCGCCACCCAATGCCAGGCTGTGCTCAACATCGCTACTGGCTGTTGCTACCATCACAACATCGACATCAACGCACAAGTCGAGTTTGCATCCCCAACGCCATCTCCACACTGTTGCCTACCCAAAAGGGCAATGTGGCAACATCGCCATCACAGCCTTCACATGATGCTGAGTGTCAGTTGCCACCGCTTTGCATGCTGTCGCTGACCTGCCACTGAATGTAAATGACTGCCTAGCAGCCAGAAGGAGAAGAGAATCTTCGCCCTATATGGCTTGTTTCATATTCCATTTGTCTGTGATTCATTATCGTTAATTGTCAGGTCCCCTTTTGCTGTAACTATGACTCAAACATGGTCTCGGGCTGATAACACATTACAGGGTGAGGAGGAGGGCCTTGATGCGTCCTTTAACTCAAACTTAACAACCTCATGCTCAAAAATATGGAATTGGTAGAGCAGAACGTTAACTTGCAAAGGAAAACAGCTCCAACGAAGGAAGAGTTCAGTTTTGAACCTACCCTTGGTGAAGTCAGAGGAGTTGAAACCAGCTCAGCTGTTGCCCCAGCTGCCACTGAAAACAGTTTTTCCGCAGTTAATTTTGTCCATTCCTTATCGGTAAAAACCACAGAAAATGTAGCAACATTTTCACAGGATGTTCACAACATAGGTCAGATTTGAGCATGGTCTGACACTTTTCTAATGAATGTCACAGTATTGAAGCTGGCCAGGGATGATGTGTGGATATAGTTTCGGTTGAAATTCTGAAAAATGGTGCAGGATTTGAATTCCTGTCAAATTATTTAGCGGAGTGTTGTTCCATTACACAAGGTGTTAGTTACGATTCTGACAACTGTTCGCCCTCAGACAAAGATCAGGGTAATATCTTCAGCAGTTTACAGACTGCAGAAGGGCTATCTGATGCAATGTGTATACTCTTGGTCGAGTGAAGCATGTGCAGTTGATGTTTTTATTTGCTGTATTAACTCACAAATTGGAGAATAGGTTACAGTAGCCTCCCCTACCTCACTCCATAAGACAACTGGCCTGGCATTCTTACACATGAAGAAACCAATAGCTTTGTTGCTGCCCCAGCTTATAGTAGTGAGCTGTGCCATGTGTTTACAAGAGTTTCAGTTAGTGGACAATGTAAGCAAGCAGGTCATTTAACCTATAAATTCTTAGTGCCTTATTGTCCTAGTTGATGATTTTTAGGCATCTAGGAATACACTGAACACAGAACCATGATAGATTGACCCATGGTGGGGAAATGTCTACTTTAATCAATGAAATCGCAGAAGGGACAGGCACAGCCACCCGATGCCTCCTCCAGTAAGGTCAGTCAACCAAATGAATAACTATGATTCGAAGGAGGTGGCAAATGTGATTGTTGACAGAGGAATACAAAACTGGCTCAAATTTTAGTGGATGCAGACACCCAAATAAGTTTAGTGTTTTTTTTTCTTCTGGCGACAAACAGCCATTAAAACCACCCTGATATCGTATTAGTGGTTTGAGTACTGAAGTAATAAGTCCTGTAGATGCATGTTCAGTTTAGCTGACAATTAATGGCACCACATATGAGTTTGAGATTGAAGCTATAAGACAGAGAAGGCCTGATATTGGTGTTTTATTGGGGAACGTTTTCTTGGGTCAATTCCAGGGTGTGACTGTTTTCTGGTTCCACACTGTAAAACTCGGTTTTTGGTCACAGCACCTCACAGATATGAGCGTATCAGGGGAAAGGCATCACGACCTGAAATTCCAATACACTACATATCTTGGTGTCAAAGGCGACCACCCCTGTACCAATAAACGGCTGTACTGGAAGAGTCCTCTGGTCCACAATCAAAATGAAAGAGCCTAAATGGATTATATTTTTGATTGATCTGCTCACCCACAATTACGTTCCTGATAGAATACAAGTGCATGTGAGATGAAGCCTGTGCAGAGCAAAAACCATGGGAGGAAAAGTATGAATCCCATGTGGATAGACAATTTTAGAATGTAGTATGTAGTAATACCGAGAAGAACGTTACTGGCCATTATGCAAGAAGTAACCAAAGGTGAAGAAGCCTTTTCCAAAAATAGCATTCAGAAAACAGGAGACTCATTATCAGTCCGAGAAATGTACAGTCATCCCACACGGAGTAAACTGGCCCATTGAACTGACTTCAAGCCAAGTTTGTTGTTTTCGAGACGTTTTCGTGGTTATTCGAAGAGAGGCAATTCTTGCCAGTTGGCGATCTTGTACACCATTAAATCCCTGTTGTAAATGCAAGGCCAGCTGCACAGAAATGTACCGAACGCTATCAGCTACTAATTGCTGTGAAAGAAACAATCTGCCTACAGCTTTATGTAGAAATTATTCAACAACCCACCAGTCCCTGGTCGAGTCTGATTGTACCAGCGAAATCACTTAATGATGAGAAGATCTACAGCGTAAGTGTAGATATGATAGCAGTAAACAAAGTTACCACCCCTGAGATCTACCTCTTGGAACATATTTTTCTCCTGGCGACAAACAGGTGTTAAAACCACCCTGCTTTCATATTAGTGGTTTGGGTACTGAAGTAATAAGTCCTCCAGGTGTGTGCTCAATTTAGCTGACAATTAATGGGACCAGATATGAGTTTGAGATGGAAGGTATTAGACAGAGAAGGCCTGAACGTAATGTTATACTGGGAAACACTTTCTTGCCCCAATTGAAGGGTGTGAGTGTTTTCTGATTGCACTCTATAAAACTCGGTTTTGGGCAGATTAGAGAATTGTAAGTTTTTCACTACCCCTGATTCGCACTCAGGCTATCATTAGATTCCGATAATACCTCAGTACCAGCCTAAAACAGCTTATATTGAACCCTCTGGCTTGTGCAAACTTTTGTGGGTGCCTTTTGGCTTAAGAAATCCACCTGCTACATTTCAAATATTTGCTGATTTGTTACTAAGAGGTTTGAAACGCACTATCTGTTTGGTCTATATAGATGACATTATAGTTTTCTCTAGAAATTTCGAAAAATACACATAACAGTTGAGAACTGTGTTGTTTATCTAAGATCGAAGCTGGAAAAACGCTCTTTTGCAGAGTCACAAATTCAGTACTATTTATTTATTTAGCATATGGCAGTAAGACACAAATGACAATACAATTAGTTAAACAAGTAGTTAATATTGAAATAATTATAGTTATAAAAAACATTTAACATGTGTACATAGGCTTCTGGAGTCGCCATCAGTAAATTTCCAGGTTTCCCTTCATAAGCTGTCTGAGGACATTCGACTAAGATGTGTTTTATGGTTTGGATTTCACCACATTCGCAGAATGGTGTCCATTTGTTGCCTCATTTATGCAGGAAATAGGCACATCTACCATGCTGGGTTCATATTCTGTTCAGAGTTGACCAGGATATAAATGGTAACTCAAAACCTGAAGGCTTTTTGGTAACACATGGAATTCTGTTATTCTGCTTTGTGGTCCATTGTTGATGCCAGGCTATAGTCAAGCTGAATTTTTCCTCTGTGGCTGTAACTGCCGTTTTGATAGCGAGTTTTCTGGATCGAAGGCGGCTATGAGCAGTCTATGAAGTGTCCTCATGTACTGGTAGTTTATTGTTCCTCAAGATCTTCTTATACTCTCTCGTGAGTGCGTTTATACGACGCAAATCTGGCTGTGGTATATGGCTCAGTACTGGAAGCCATTTTGTAGGGGTGCATTTGATGACTCCTGTGATGATTCTCATTGTGTTATTGAGTCGAGCGTCCATTATATGAGTGTGAGGACTGTTAATCCATACTGGCGCACAATATTCAGCAGTTGAGAAGACAAGGATCAGAGCAGATGAGTGTAGGACAGAGGCTTATGCTCCCTATGTTGTGCCACTGAGTTTTTGTGTGATATTGTTCCTCGATTTTAATTTCTCTGCTATTTTTGTTATACTCTCTTTAAATGTGAGAGTCCTATTGAGTGTCGCGCCCAGATAATTTGGTGTTTTATTGTGAGTAAGCCACGTGTTCTCAAACTGTATTCTAAGCTCCCTTCTTACAAGTTTGTTGGTCAGATGAAAGCATGTAATCTCTGTTTTGCTGGCGTTTGGTTGGAGGCGCCATTTTCGGAAGTACTTTCCCAACTTCTTTAGGTCAGCTGTAAGAATCTCCTCTGCTTCTTCAAATGAGCTACCTCTTGTTGCAAGTACCCAGTGATCAGCGTAGCCAAACTTTTTAGATCTCATCTGCGGCAAGTCTATGATATACAGGCTGAATGGGAGTACTTAGGACACATCATTAGCTCTGATGGAGCAAATCTGGCCTAACGATTGCTGAAAGCCTTGGGCAATTTCCCTGTTCCAACAAATGTAAAAGAACTACAAATATTTTAGTATTAGCAAATTATTATCATTATTTCATAAGGATTACACAACTATGTCTAAACCTTCGACCAAATTCTTAAAGAAAGGAGTACCTTTAGAGTGGAACACAGAATGTGAAATTGCTATACAAAAAGTTAAAGAGGTGTTGACAAGCTGGGCTCTGTTGGTGTACATTGAATTTGAAAAACCATTTATACTCTCCAACCTTGTCTCAGATTTTGTCACAGGCGTTGTACTAAGCAGAGAGCACAATGGCGAAAAACCTATCTGTTATGCTTCATGCCAGTTCAACGAAGCTGAAAATACTTGTAGTATCACAGAAAAAGAGGTGTTGGTCACAAGCCTTGGCATTAACTATTTTAAATGTTACATGTATAGCAAGAAATTATCATCGTATTTCATCATGCTGTCTTGTTATGGCTGTTGAATGTCAAAGAAAACTAGCAGAATATGATTACAAAGTACATCATAAACCTGGAAAACTGCACCAGAATGCATCTGCACTCAGTAGAAATGTTCGAGTAGTGCAAGCAGACAAAATGCTAATAGCAGACTTAAAAGACCCCAGGAAAAGAACCTAACTCCATATTGTACGCCAAACTGCTGATTTTGTGCCAGAAGACAGTATACATTGTACCACATAACACCTCTGGGAAGATGGCTATTGATACCAAAGTTACTCCAGAAGCAGACCATTGCTTACTGCCATACATGTATCCAAGCTTGCCATAGTGACTAACATGCTATGAATGTGCACATTGCCACCCATTGTTGGTGGCACCTAATCCCATGATGTTGATAAACATATATGCACATGTATGCCTTCCTTCCATTGGCCACTGCCATCACACTCACTAATTCCTTTGCAGGCCATACTCAAAGCGTCCAGGCCATCTGGAACTGTAGCACTGGATATCATAGGACAATTTTCCTAAACTCAGCAGGAAAATAAATATTTTCTATCAAAAATGGATCACTTTTATACGTATCTAGTACTAGCGCCAATTGCCAATATCATGGCAGAAATTGTGGCTAAAGCATTTGTAAATTACCTGTTACTTTTATTTGGTTGCTCTGATGCTATCTTAATTGACCAGGGAATCAATTTTATGTCCTCAGAGTATTAGAGTATAAATGGCTAGATTTAAAATGTGTAGAACTATCAACTGAAGCTAATGGATGTGTGAATGAGTTCATAAAACCATCACCCAAATGGTATCCTATTATGCAAACAGAACACCTTCAGATTAGGACTGATACTTTCCTTTTATACAATCAGCCTATAACAGTAGAATTTGGGAGTCGACAGAGCATACCTTTATTTATGGTAGTTTAGGACCAACGTATGAGCTCCTCCTCCAAATCAGACAAGTTATCATGGGACGTAGATTCAAAATAAGGAAAGAATTTAGCACAGAGACTGAAACAGTCTGGCTGAAAGATGATGTAACAACATTAAGGCTACAGCCAAACCAGTGCAGAGAAAGGTAAAGGAGTAATACTGCCTCCATATCAGCCAGCTGAGTGGATGTTAACGCACAATGAATGCCCTTATCAAATCATATGTTTGACTTCTCCTATCAATGCAGGGATACAACTACCAGATCGCTTTGTGTTAGATCACTCTGACAGATAAGAATCCTGTTAGGGGAACTCTGTGCTGCCCCAGCTTGCTACTCCAAAAGAGCCACGAAGAGACAGGTCACTTGCTCTTAGAACAATACAGAAGAAAAAGAAGGTTCCATGCTCTCAGTTGAAGACTAGATATGCACTCATTTCCATGCAGCCTTGCACTAAGGCCATATGATTAGAAGTGTCTTAATTAACAATATATAGAATCAGTCTTTATGCACCCTGTAGAGTAGTCCTGACACATTAGTGAAGTGGCACTAATTTTAAATTTTGGCTCAGTGGTATGCTTAGTGTACTGTGCTGCATCGCACCACTCAGTTGCAGCCTGTAAATTATTTAATATTGTACGTGTTTTATTTCAGCTCTTTTTGTGTGTCTGCATAGGTGTAGGAAGTAAAGTAGAGACTATGCACCCCATCGCCACCAGGGTGAAACTTCTGAGAAGTGTTATGTTGTGCTGAGAAAAACAATTCCTTAATGGATTCCCATAATTGCGGGTGCCCTGACTGTATATTCCCACAAGTTTGCTTGTATGTCATATATCTTAAATAATCGATAGACTTGTCATGGGTATGGACCATAGACGTGTAGTGTGTTGTTATTGACTGTGACTCAAGAGCAGAGACCACTTGCTTGTGTCACTATGACATGCGACTGCCATCTTGAAGGAGGTACGCCCTACCCATCTCCCCTCCTGCCTTTCCTGCTATACCTGAATAAATGCTCGAATCAGCAACCATTTCTGTTAACAGAACACTAAACTTATCGCCATTCCAATGTAGCTGTCTGTCTGTACCAGCTAACTCTAGCCCTTAATCAGAAGTTTGTGCACCTGTTTCTTCAGTTCTACAGTCCTTGTCAACAACCTTAACAAGACTACATGACCTTGAACCTGCATGCCATTTTATTAGCAGTTCTATTGACCAGGACTACTTTGTATATATACATGAGCACTTTTAAAAACGAACACTGGACATACATAATTTGAGACATTTCACTGACCTGTTTTAGGACTCCCATGTGATTTGTCTTAGCTGTTTTGGCTTTATGATACATATTTTGTTTTGCTCACATGATGATCACCTAATAATGGCCAGGGCCCATCATGAGACAAGAACTCTACAATAGCTCACACAAGATCATACACTCCATTCCCAGTTATCTCCTCTACAATTGGTGGGAAACTGTTGTTCAGAGCTTAGGCACTATATGATCACCTCCAGCTGGAATGCTACACCAGATGGGCTTTCACTGGGACTTGGAATCTGCAACATCAGTGGCTGGATTCCATGTAGCCACACAGAATGCTGTTCCCACTATGCTCCTTACCACTGTAGCTGGAGCAAAATTACTACACTCTGTTCTGCAGATTTTTACCTTTACAGAATAATGTCTGAACACCTTATTATCTTTTTCGCACTTACTCTTCCCAGTATGTGCCTCATACCTGAATGTGTTCCATTCCTCACCACTGCTGACTGTGGCATTCAACAAAGCATATCTACATCATATAACTTGTGGTTACAAGCTTTGCAGTCGAAGGCCATCTACACTGAGCTGACAAAAGTCATGGCATATCTCTTAATATCGTGTCGGACCTCTTTTGCCCTGTAATGCAGCAACTCGACATGGCATGGACTCATCAAGTCTTTGGAAGCCTCCTGCAGAAGTATTGGGCCACCCTGCCTGTAAAGCCATCCATAATTGCAAAAGTTTTGCCAGTGCAGGATTTTGTGCACAAACTGACCTCTCGACTATGCCCCATAAATGTTCGATGGGATTCATGTTGGGCGATCTGGGTGGCCAAATCATTCACTTGAATTGTCCAGAATGTTCTTCAAAACAATCATGAACAATTGTAGCTCGGTGACATGATGTCGTTGTTTGGAAACATGAAGCCCATGTTTGGCTGCAAATTATCTACAAGTAGCCGTACCTAACCATTTCCACTAAATGGTCGGTTCAGTCTGACCAGAGGACCCTGTCCATCGCATGAAATACAGCCCACACCATTATGCAGCCACCACCAGCTTGCACAGTGCCTTGTTGACAAATTTGGTCCATGGCTTCGTGAGGTCTGTGCCACACTCGAACCTTACCATCAGCTTTTACCAACTGAAAACGGGACTCATCTCATCATACCAAGGTTTTGCAGTCATTTGAAGGCCATTGGCCACTGAGTTGTTCATGATCAGAATTAATGCGTGAAATTTGGTATCTGGGCAGTCTCTTGACACTATGGATCTCGGAATACTGCATTCCCTAACGATTTCCGAAATAGAATATCCCATGCATGTAGTACCAACTACATTCTGTGTTTGGAGTCTGTTAATTCCTGTTGTGCGACCTTAATCAAGTCAGAAAGCTTTTCACGTGAATCACATGACAGCTCCGCCAAAGCTTCGCCCTTTTATACCTTGTGTATGCGATTCTACCGTCATCTCTACATGTACGTATAACTATCCCTGACTTTTGTAACGTCACTGAATGTTGAACTAAGAGTCACACTCAACCAGGCTATTGCCAGTATCACACACTGTATAAAAACACATTACGCTGATGAGTAATGTGCAAAATACAAACTGGGAACGTAGTTGTTGGAACCTGAATAGTGTGCTTGTATGCATGGGCCTATGAAGTCATTCCTGTCCTCAGTACAAACCTCCATTTTTTTTGTCACCAGTCTTCTGACTGGTTTGATGCGGCCTGCCACAAATTCCTCTCCTGTGCCAACATTTTCATCTCAGAGTAGCACTTGCAACATACACCATCAATTATTTGCTGTCTTCCTGTACAGTTTTTACCCTACAGCTCCCTCTAGTACAATGGAAGTCATTCCTTGATGTCTTAACAAATGTCCTATCATCCTGTCCCTTCTCCTCATCAGTTTTCCCCACATATTCCTTTCCTCTTCAATTCTGCACAGAACCTCCTCATTCTAACTTATCAGTCCACCTAATTTGCAATATTCGTTTGTAGCATCATGTTTCAAATGCTTCCACTTTGTTCTGTTCTGGTTTTCCCACAGTCTATACTTCAAATGTATGTTCTTGGAAATTTCTTCTTCAAATTAAGGCCTACCTCGACATTACTAGACTTCTATTGGCCAGGATGCCCTTTTTGCCAGAGCTACTCTCCTTTTGATGTCCACCTTGCTCTGTCTGTCATTGGTTATTTAGCTGTCCAGGTAGTAGAGTATCTTAACTTCATCTACTTTCTGACCATCAATCCTGATATTAAGTTTCTCTCTGTTCTCATTTGTGCTACTTCTCGTTGTTTCACCTTTCTTCGATTTACTCTTAGTCCATATTCTGTACTCATTAGATAGTTCATTCCAGTCAGCAGATCATGTTATCGTTCTTCACTTTTACTCAGGATAGCAATGTCATCGTATCATTTATACCCCGCACTTGAATTTTTATCCCACTCCAGAAACTTTCTTTTATTTCAGTCTCTGCTTCTTTGATGTACAGATTGAACAATACATCCTTTTTTCTGAGCACCTCACTCTTGGTCGTCCACTCATTATTACCTCTCGGCTCTTGTACATATTGTATATTACGCTGTCCCCTTATAGCTTACCCATATTATTCTCAGAACTTCGAACATCTTGCACCATTTTACATTGTTGAACGCTTTTTCCAGGTCGAGAAATCGAATTAGTCTTGCTTCCATTGTCGACTGCAATGTTAGAACTGCCTCTCTGGCGCCTTTGCCTTTTATAAAGCTAAACTATTTTCTTTCCCCATTATTCTGTATATTATTCTTGTCAGAAATTTGGATGCATGAGTTGTTAAGCTGATTGTGCGATAATTCTCGCACTTGTCAGCTCGTGCAGTCTTCAGAATTGTGTGGATGATATTTTTTCGAAAGTCAGATGATGTGTCAGCAGACTCAAACATGCTATACACCAACGTGAGTATAGGTTTATGGCGATTTCCCACAATGATTTTATAAATTTTGATGGAATGTAATCTATCCCTTCTGCCTTAATTGATTTTAAGCGCTCCAAAGCTCTTTTAATTTCTGATTCTAATACTGGATACCCTGTGTCTTCTAAACCGACTCCTGTTTCTTCTTCCAGCATAGTGGACAAATCTTCCTGCTCATAGAGGCCTTCAATGTACTCATTCCACCTATCCACTCTCTCCTCTGCATTTAACAGTGGTATTTTCGTTGCACTCGTAATGTTACCACCCTTGCTTTTAATTTAACCATGGTTGTTTTGACTTTCCTGTATGCTGTGTCTGTCCTCCAACAATCATTTCTTTTCCTATTTCTTCACATTTTACATTCTGCCATTTTGTCTTAGCTTCTGTGCAGTTCCTATTTAATACACTCCTCAGCGACTTGTGTTTCTGTATTCCTGAATTTCCCTTTACTGTTTTGTACTTCCTTCTTTCGTCAATCAACTAAAGTACCCACAGTTTCTTTGAGTTACCTTCTTTGTACCTATGATTTTCTTTGTAACTTCAGTAATTGCCTTTCTTAGATATGTCCATTCCTCTTCAACTGTACTGCCTATTGAGCTATTGCTTCTTGCTGTATCTACAGCCGTAGAGAATGTTAAGCTTATCTCGTCATACCTTACTGCTTCCATATCCCACTTCTTTGCATATTGATTCTGCCTGAGTAATCTCTTAAACTTCAGCCTTCTCTTCAGCGCTACTAAATTGTGATCTGAGTCTATATCTGCTCCTGGGTACACCTTACAATCCAGTATCTGATTTCAGAATCTCTGTCTGACAATTATTTAATTTAACTGAAATCTTCCCATATCACCCAGCCTTTTCCATGTTTGCCTCCTTCTCTTGTGATTCTTGAAGAGAGTATTCGCGACTACTAACTGAAATTTATTACAGAACTCAATTAGTCTTCCTCCTCTCTCATTCCTTGTTCCAAGCCTATATTCTCCTGTAACCATTTCTTCTACTCCTTCCATTACAACTGCATTCCAGTCCCCCATGACTATTACATTTTCATCTTCCTTTTTGAACTCTATTATCCTTTCAGTATCCTCAAATACATTTTCTGTCTCTTCATGTTTAGCTTTCGGCGTTGGCATGTACACCTCAACTATCGTTGTCAGTGATGGTTTTCTGTCGATTCTAATGAGAACAACTCTATCACTGAATTGTTCACAGTAACACTCTCTCTACCCTACCTTCAAATTCATAACAAATCCTGTTCCCATTATACCACTTTCTGCTGCTGTTGGCAATACCCAATACTCATCTGACCAGGAATTCTAGTCTTCTTTCCATTTCACTTCACTGACCCCTACTATACCTAGATTGAGCCTTTGCATTTCCCTTTTCAGATTTTCCAACTTCCTACCACATTGAAGCTTCTGTCATTTCAACCGCCTCCCGCCTAACTCATAATCATTTTCTCATGGTCACTTCACCCTTGGGAGTCCCCTCCTGGAAAACTGAATGGGGGACGATTCCAGAACCTTTTGCCATTCAAGAGTTCACCATGACACATTTTCAATTACAGGCCACATATCCTTAGATACACATTATGTGTCTTTAATGCAGTGATTTCAATTGCCTTCTGCTTCCTGATGCTCTTGATTGTTGCTGATTCTTCTGGCCTTAGGGGCAGTTTGCCATCCCAAGGTTAAGAGAGTGCCCTGACTCTCTGTACACTCCTCGGCCCTCTTAGACAAGGCTGTTGGCAGAATGAGGGAAACTTCTTATGCCAGAAGTCTTTGGTTGCCAATGCTGATTACTAATGAAAATTTAAGCAGTGGTTTATCTGGGCCAGCTTTTGAACACAGGACCAAGGATGTTTTAGTTAATAATCAGACACTATACACAGACAACAGTTGGAAGTTAGAGCACAGTTAGGTGTTGCTAAGGAGAAAAATTATGTTGGTATGAATTCCTTTTTAAGATGTGGTGCCACCAGTCAGCTAACCATCAGTGTTGTTTGGGGTCTCTATTTGAGCTTCCTTCGCAGCTTACGTAATGGTGATGGAAAAAATTATCAATTATTTGGACTATGTGATAAGTAGTCAGTTAAAGTGCTGATTATAGTATAGTAGAGTACAGTAATATACATAAGTAGGATCTGGCTCAGACTGAAAAATCGGTTAAATTTTAATGGCTAAATTTTAGGTTTCTGATACAGTCAAAAGACTGTATTAACTGTCATTCGGTTAGAAGATTTATTTTAGCAAAGGAATATTTTAATTTATCGGAATATCAGAAAAACTGAAATAAATGAAACTTCATTGAATTTATACTAAATTTAATCGATTAATATCCATTTCAAGTTTAATAAGCAACTGTGTAACATTTACAAAACAAATTTATTCTGTATTTTTTAATGTTTCTTCATGGTAACTTAATTTTTGATGTGTTTCCAAATACATTTTATGAACGAATTTTTCACAGAAACATTAAACTTTTTTATAATACATGTCTTTATTCAAAATTTTCTCTCTTTTTTCAAGAGCAGTTGGGAGTATACATAAAATGCTTTTTAAGTTCCTTTTTTATCTCTGTTGTTACTTTTATTTCGTTATTAATTTCATTTTCATGTTTACACAATGGACAAATCACTTTATTTCAACTTTCCATTTATAAAGATTTGCTACATAAACAATTTTCAATTGTTTTTTTATTTTCTTTACTTACATCTTTTGGTTTCATTCTGACTGTTATATTTTTTGTGTTATTGCATTCATCAACTATATTTTTAAGTAAATCGATCCATTTATAATTGTTCTTAAGAACAAGTTTTTTCCAACTTTTTATTTCAGCATTTTATTAAATCTTTCAACCATTGACACTTTTAATTCAGAATAGTGATTAATATTATATTTTTTCATTAATTCTTGAAATTCTTTATTGTAACATTCATTACTGTTTTCTGTCTGTAAAGTTCTTGGATTATGTATTCTGAAATATCTTTCAACAGAATCTACCATATTTCTCACTGTTTTATCTATGACGAACGATCCAAGAAGATTTCGTAAAAATGGCAATAATGGTAAGTAAATATTTCTATCCTTTATCTGAATTCAATTCGACTAGATCCGATTGCCACAAATCAATAATAACAAAAGAAATTACATTTCTAGAATTAAGATTTTTTCTCACTGGTTAATGCAATTTATTAATAATTTATGTGCAAATATTCACAGAATTGTTTAATGAATCTGCCCTTTCTAATTTTAAAGATTGCACAAATATCTTTGGTTCTTTGTCTTCCACTTTACGTTTTCACTCTACAAGGGTTATTAGTTTCAGCGAATTTTCTACACTTTAAACACCATATGTCACAGTCATAATGGATTGATTGATTTTCCATTTAGAAATATAAAAAAATAATTATTATTTTTCTTCTCTATCATCTTCATTTGTTTCTGACAACAATATAAATAAAATAAAATTATTTTTACATCTACCAGAACAGTTTTAATAGAAACTGTTAATCTAATTGTTAGGAAATTTTATTTATGTAATACAATTATTGATTAGATTGAATTGGTTGCTTTGTGAAGTTTATCAAGTGTACTTATCTAAATATGACAATAATTAATTGGAAAATCTTTTTCTGTTTTTCCCAATAGCGAGAACTTTAAGAGTAAGTACATACTCATTGAAATACTTACTTTTTTGTTGATTTCTGGTAATAAATATAAATTCTGTTATTTGTTTATAATTCGAAGATTAGTTATTTGATTTATACATGGTGTTAAATCTATCTTTCGGATGTAACCTGAAAAACCTTTTTTAATTTCTTTTTTTGTAAAGTAATTATTTCGATTAGCTTTGTTAAGTTGTTTAATTTTTCATTAAATTGGTTTTAGTCCCATAATTTATCAATTATGTTACAGTACTTGTGTGTTCAAAATTTTTGATAAGTTTTTTAATTCTTTCTCTAAATTTTTTGTTGCTTCCATCTTTTTTATCAATTGCATGTTTCCATCTGCTCTCCTCTTCCATTAAAGTCAATATAAGTTTCAGATATTTTCAAAATTTTACTTAATTCTTTATCAAATTGTTTAATCAGCATATCCACTTTTGTGAATTCTGATAATTCAAAACTTTGGATATCTGTAATTTGGTTTCTAATGACTGTAATGTTGGTTTTACTTTTCAATTATGTAGTAATTCTTCCTTTATTTTCGGTTCTAGTGACTGAATATCTTTAACTTATAATCCTAGCTACTGTAATGTTGATTTCTTTTTTAATTCTGAATATAATTTATTTTATAATGTAATTCTCGATTGTATTGCTTGAATTTCTCTCATCTTTGAATCTAATGACCCTAATGATGGTTTTATTTTGTCCCTAATTTTTGAATCTATTGATTATTGAGTACCATGCATCACACTTTCAATACCTGATTTTTTTTTTAAATTTTGGTTCTAAAGATTGAATATCATTGATTTTTCACTCTAATATCTTTATCATCTTACCTAAGATTAGATAATGTTTCCTTCATTTCCATTACAATGATTGAAAATCTATAATTCTTTCTAATTCTCCAATTTTGTAAGGATTGAATTTATTTCCAAAAATGTCTGTTTATTATATTTAAAATTTGTCCATTTATTATATTTAAAATTTCATTAAAGTTGGAACCATTTGATTATTGTTTTAAGACAAATTAGCACAAATGACTGCAAATAATTCATTAGAATTCTATATTCTTTCATCACTATAATATGTCATTCTTGCCAAAATAATTAATTAATCCCTTTGACATATTTCCACCAAACATACCACAAACAAATTTCGTATTTTCGAGTCATAGTAACAAATTCAGTGAGTGCCAACATCTAAATTAACACTTCTACATTCAATACTCTTTAGTTTCATGATGTAATTCGTCAATCATGAATACAACCAAAAGTATTTAATTTTTTATTGTTTAACTTATTTCTGTATGGAAATTGGATAGAGAAGCATTAAATTTTTTTGATCATTTCTTCGTTTTTTTACTGTTTTTATCCTGTTCCTTTCCTTTCCATTGCTATATTGTATCTTTTTTGTTCTTCTAATCCTTTATCAATTTTTTTTATGTTATGAACAAATGAAACAACAGAAGAAATACTACCAATTAATGAACCAGCTGCTCATAAAGAAGGCAATAAAACTGGTAAAAATCCTCCTACATATTTTTTAATACAGAACATTGTTCCCTGTTTATAAGAAATTCAACACCGTTTTTTCACAATACAAACACCAAAACTGATAAGAAAATTTCTATCAGTTTTCTTATCACTCTTTCTCTTTTAAGTATCAATTAAATATCATAGATACTAGGTTATTGTTCATTATTTAGGGTAACTTTGGTTCATTTTTTTAAATTTTACATCTTATAAGTAAAGTATAATCAACATCAAAGCTATTAATTTACATATATAAAAAAATTAATATCGGATTTGGAAACTCCACCTATTTTCATCGAAATCAAAACACATTTCTATTTTCATTTAACATGCTTTATTCCTCTAACTAATGTTAAATCCAATTTTTCACCAGTCTTACTTTGGCAGGTAATTGAAATTCAAGTCTGATTTTTGTCTTTTTCCAAATCTTTATTTTCTCTATAAAAAGGTCATTTTATAACCTATTTGTAATGGTTTAATTCCTTTATCACCTCAATATAACCTTTCTTTCAAACTTGTTTCAGGATCACAATAATTATCACAAGGAACATGAAATTCATTAGGTAATTTATTAATTAAAGTATTAACAAATCCCTTCCCATATATTTCACTTGTCAAAGGAATATTATTCAAAATTCGAATCAAATATGGATTTCCCTCTAGCTTGAAAATAATAACAGAATTTAATTAATTTGTTAAAATTTTTGTTATTCAGACTGTTTCATTGTGATAATTTTTGTTTCCAAATTATTTTTCACCATGAATTACTGATAATCTGTCGATTAACTAACGATATCATTCATCCAAAAATATTTGGTTGGTATATTTTTAATTAATCCTTCACCACTATTTCAGGTATATTATCTAATGATTTGTCAAGATTTCTGTCTGAGAAACTAGGAAAATATTCTTCAACAAGTGGATTTGTTAAATTAATATATCTATTTCTTACACATTAAATTATTTTATTTGGAATATTTCATTACATACAGCATTTGATTCACATAAAAATTCTAGCGTAATTTAATAAATCAACACCTTTATATTTTTCACCTAAATAGTCCACAGTAGTCATTTTTAGTTAGAAGGTTCGTTAATCCATTTGTACCTTGATATTCTTTTTCGATAATTTAATTTATCACCATTGAATTGAAATAGATATTCACCAATATATTTTACAGTATCAACAGGTTCCAATCCAAAAAACATATCTTTGCTACAGTTGATAAGTTTTATCATTCGTTATTTTTTAACATCTTTGCATTTTAAATACTTCTATCTTTTATCGCTTCATTATCATTCTACAACAAACCTAGTATTTTTAATTCACTTAATGTATAATCAAGTTGCGAACGTTCATGTTCTTTAATTGGTGGCATATCGTTGAATTCTTCTAAATAATTTTTATTATAAGGAACCCTATGTTTTTGTATTTCTTTACTTTCTTGAATTGCTTTTACAACTTTTTTCTCCTATATCTTCTACTGTATACATAATAGCTTGATGTTTTACTTTAAATTTTTTGTATTTTGCTTTTGGATTTTTCCTAGCTTCTGTAACAACCTGTGGAACATACAACAAAGATGTACGAAGTTCTTTCGAACAATTGAGCTTCGTTCTTAGTCCTTTAGGACCATCGTACCTTGTTAGCATTTAGTAAGGTTAAAAAAACAGTAATCAATTACAGTATACATTGTTATCTAACGTTCAATGATTATGTTCAAAGATTACATCCAAGGAATACGTTCAATGCTTATGTTTAATGTAAATTTTTATATTTTCTAAAAATTCTTAACCTTTTCTCTCTGTTTACCATTTTTAATTTTTCTTGTCCTGTCTCTCGTAATATAAACGAATTCATCATTGTTCCAACATTTCTATAAAATTGTCAAATTTTAAATAAACTCCAACAAACTCGTGATAAATGTGATTTGCATTTGTGTGTCACATTATCTAAAAATATTGAAAAAAAGTAAGTCTATCTCTAATTGTTTCTTTATTTTTTAATATGTTTCAGTTAAAGCAAAACAATCTATTTCTTTATGTCTTCCACTAGTAAAATATTCTCTAACAACAACTTGATTTTCATGAATGAAACTGTCAAACTTTTGCTTTTGGGTCTAGAATAATTAGTTATGAAATTAATAACACTGATAATATTGCTGAAGCACAATAATGTTTTAATCATATTCAACAATATGTAATCTCTAAATTGAAAAACATTTTAATCTAAAGGAGTTTAATTAAACTTAATATGAATTTTATTGTCGAAATACACGGATTTATTTTTAAAACAAGTAACAAAATCCTAATAAGAACAATGGATTTACAAAATTATTACAAAATATCAAAAAATAACTGTTAAAAGATATGGAAGAAATGCAAAGGAAAATTCTGATTGGTGTTTAATATTTATGAATAATTTAGAATCAACAGGTTGTTCCTGTTACATCGATTTACTGAAAGAAAGAAAAGAAAAAAGTTGTAATTAATACTAAAAATACCTTTCAATAACTTATTCCATATTCAGTAAAATTAGGTTTATATCTAATAAAAGATAATGCAGAAAGTTTTAGAAAACAATAATTAATAAAAAACATGATGGATCTAAAATGGGCGAAATATTTGAAAAAGAAAAAATTATTCTTCATATTCAGGTAATAAATATTCAAAAATTTGAAAAAAATTCAAGTAGTTCCGTTAATGTTTATGGTTATTATGAAACATTTATTGTATATCCTCTTTACCATACGAAAAACAAACACGAAAAACGTGTTAATCACCTTTTAATTCGAGATGAAAATAATAATCTTTATTAATTGATACAAACTTTATCTTATTAATTAGAGCAAAACCAACTAAACATGAAGAAAAATTTATCCCTTTGATAGAAATGTAAATTTTTTATTTGTAAGAAAAATTAGACAATCACGAAAACGATTGTAAAGCACATAAGGAAATAAAAATAAATAAGACTAAAAAGGGTGAAAAATTAAATTTAAAAATTATGATCATTCATACTGGTATCATTTTTAATTCATGCCGATTTTGAATATTTATTAAAGAATACTAGTACTTGCAACCATTTCCTGAAGAAGCTTATGTTAATAAATATCAAAAATATTTACCATTTTCTCTGAGTTATTATATAAAATATTCTAATGTTGATTAAAACCATGTATAATGTATACTGGTAAAGACTCAGCAGAACAATTTGTACGAATGTTAAAACAAGAATAGAGTGAAATTAGCGAATTATGTACCAATAATACCAATTTGTAACAATAATAATGACTATTGAAGACAGAATAAATTTTAAAAATTCATAAATCTATTTTATTTGTGAACAAAAATTTGCTGTTGGAGAAAAACTGTAAGATGTCATTGTCATTTAACAAGAAAATATCGAGAAGTAGTCATGGAGATTAACCTTAATTGTAAAATTCCTTATTTTATTCCAGTTTATATTTATAATTTATCAAATTATGATGTTTATTTTTATAAAAAATTGGCAATAGATAGTAAAAATATTAATGGCATTCCAAATAATGAAAAAAATATATTCCTTAGTGAAATGGTTGAAGATGGGTCAACTTTAAGATTTCTGAATACTTTCAATTAATAGCCTCAAGTAATGATAAATTGCCTTCTAATCTTAAAAGAAGAACAATTTAAAGAAACATCAAAATATTTCAAATATTAAATTGTAGATTTAAGAATTATAGAAAGTGTTTATCCGTAGGAGTATAACGGTTCTGAAAAAAACTAATAGAAACAAAACTACCTAAAAAGAATGTTGTTATTCAAGATATAATAAATTCAATATTTCAATGAAAATTATATTTGTGTAGAATTAGTTTGGGAAAAATTCAGCATTAAAAATCTGAAGAATTTATGAGATTAAATAATAAATCCAATGTTTTACTATTAGTGGATATTTCGAAAATTGTAGAGATACTTCAATGTTATTTTATTCAATCCTTCTTGTTATTTTTATTGTTCCAGTTTTATCTTGGAGTGCTGTGTTAAAAATGACTAACATTGAACTAGAAGTATTAAATGATCATGACATGATTTTATTTCTTGAAAAAGGAATTTGAGGACATATTTCTCAAAGTACTGAAAGATATGACAAATCTAATAACCAATACATGAAAAATTTTAATCCCAAAATAGAATCACACTATATTACCTATTTGGATGCAGATAATTTACAGTTGGTCTATGAATCAATTTTTACAGTTTAAAAAAATTTCAGTTGGTTGGATCCATAAAAACGTAATATTGATAAAAATATACAAAACATGAACTATTATAAATATGGATTTGTTTTAGTTCGATTTAGAACATCAAATTGAATTACATGATTTTCATAAAGATTTACCTCTGGCACCCAAAGAAGAAAATAAACTATTAACGATATTAAATAATAAAGAAAAATATGTTTTACTTATGTAGTGTCTAAATCTTGGATGAAAATTAACGAAAGTGCATAGAATTTTAAAATTTAACCAGTCTGATTGGTTAAAAAGTACATTGGTTTTATTAGAGAAATGACAAAAAGTACTGTCAACAATCTTGAAAGAGATTTTTATAGATTAATGAACTATTCCATTTTCGGTAAAATGATGGAAAATATTATAGACAGAATATTAAAATAGTATCCCACTCATTATGATGAGAAGCTTTAAGATGATAAAACAACTACCTTCTACACCAGAGAAAAAGCAGTAGATTCCTTGTGAAACATCCACTACATAGCTTCGCGGATGTCTGATTACATTTCAGAAATTGTCCTATAAAACGATTGTCGGTAATGGAAAATGCTTGAAAGGACAATATCTCATGAGGAAATAGACAAATGCATAGCAGCAGTGTCTGACATGTCAAGTTACACACCATGCTGCACTAACTCTATGAACACAACAGAGTCTCCTCGACACTCAACAACTGTCAAGTAAATGTGTACACAGGGTTTGCAGTACCTCACGAATCCCTGTCACAACTGTAGTTATGAAACTGATGACTCAATCTATGGTCAGAGCACTCTGTAAATCGATCCATTCTGTACTTGTCATAGGTGAATGTCTAACACCACGAAGATCACAGAAACATATTTATAGATCAACAGGGCCCTTCTACACCACCTGATCAGCCCAGGGAGGCTCAGCGTGGCCCACACCTTAATCAGGAAATGTTCATTCGCTCTACTTGCACCCAAGACCATCGATTGCACTACACAATGGCACATCACAAATCATGACATATGACCAAGTCAGTTTACATCATTATATCGACCCCTCTCTGTCTTTAACATCGTATTTAATGCAAGTCTTGATGACCATCCAGTGATCCACATTGACCACCATACATCCACTGGATGTCATACTTTTAAACAACTGCTCAGTCCTCATATTATTATTACGTTTCCAAATTCGCATAATACATTCGATGCTATCAATACATCTCATGATCTCGGTGGCTGATTCTAGCTGTAAGTCCAAGCAAAAAGCTGATAAACAGTATTATGCTCCTTATTGACCAGCCAGCTACTAGACACACCAATTTTCTTAGTAATTATGTACCCTCAATGGGAAGTGTCTACAACCTCCATAACACAATAGTTCTGCCTCTAACACAAAGAGTTCCTGTGTTGAAGTTTCATAATCAGTTTGATACATCCATTTCTTGCTGTAACACATCCAAGTAATGTATGACTACAGCTTTGTACACTGCCATACATGCTCTCTTTTCATACCATGACTTTGATGTCTTTGTCAGGTGCTAAATTGAAGTTAGCATGTTTTGATCCATCAGTTCCCACAGAAAGCTGGACATAACGTGGTGCAAGATGTGATGTTCCCACAACATACACAGGGTGGTGGAAATAAAATCCAGAGGCAGTATTTATTATTGGAGACAACATGGAAGATATCGCAACTGGAAAGTTTGTAGCATTGTGGAGCTTTTCCAAAGAGCCATCTGAAGGCGATGAGCTCCACATTTAATCTCATCTTCCATGGTGACAGGTCAACAGATGACACAGTGTTCCATTTTCGAAGAGACCAAGGGCATTAATTCATCACATTGCATCCAGGTACATGATCACCGTTTTGGTGTCCTAGGAGTTAGTCATCCTGACATCTAAATCTTTGGACATTGTTTCTTTCATTTTTATGGCTTACAATGTTCAACCACATGTGGAACAGGATGTATTCTGCAGAACTTAAACTCATAGCACCATCAGTTATCAATCACAGCAGTGGAGCAATGGAATGATTTTTATATACCCAGGCTGGTACGTACGTAACTCCATTTTTGTCATTATTTTCTCCGTTTTACGTATTTTCCATCAATTTTGGCAATTTTACCACATTTCCCGTAATTTCAACGCATTTTACCCAAATTTCCTAGGGCTACAGTGCTAGTCACATGTGGAACAAGGGAGTATTCTGCAGCACAGACAGTATGCTACTTCGATTGTCAATCACACTGCTGGAGGAATAAGATTACCAGTCTGTATCACATCACTAGCTTCTGTCAGTTGTGCAAGTTTGGAACATGTGTTATGCTTTTTGAAAGCAAAATATTGAAGTGGACTGATTTGTGAAACTCAGTTCCCTACATTCTATCACGAGACATCGAATGTTGCGAGTGTAGTGCGCTCCTACTTCTAGTCAGTTCCAAATTAAATCGGAGAAAGTGTTGCAGGAAGGGTTAGTTAAAGTCAGTGGAGCAGTTACAGGATGCACACAGAGAAAGACCATCTAGAGTTTTGCTCAGGATACTTAGCCAATAGTTTCATTGAAGGGGCAGCTCGTTTTGAAATATGGGGTGGAGTGCTGTTAATATAGTTTGTAGTTTTAATCTGCTGGATGTTACAACATTACAAGGAGAGAGATAGACGTGCATTGTAGCTTGCTGTCAAATGTAAAAATGACTGTGTTTCTTTTTTCTGATGTGCAGGAAAGACAACACACTGTACTGATATTTTATGTGTCTGAAATTCATGAAATGCAACATGTGTATGACAGTTTATTTACAAGGGTTCCACAGACACTAAATATGAATGCGAGGAACACTCTCAAACTATAGCAATTTGTCCATCAAACTGAAAGAAATCTGTGGTATCTGTTCTCGTGGAACCATGACTGCCTTATTGTCTTCACAATCGTGTTTTATAATAGCTGCTCGCTTATAAGAGTTAGGTTGATGTTAGATATGATTATTCCACAGAAAGTTTCCGTTACACAAATCTTATAACATTGATGTTTTGGAGCTTAAAGTTTGATCCGAAATAAGTCTCACTCTTACTCAGATTGATGTTCCTAAATAACAAGAATATTCTTTAGTTTTCACGCCAAAATAGTGAAAGTTTTCCAGTTCTTATCGATTTGACACACAGTAGCAACGTAAAAGTGATGTGTGATAGGTAGCAACGTAAAAGAGATGTGTGATAGGTTAATACACGTATGGTGGGGGGGCGGTGGTGGGGAAGGGTGGAGGTGTGTGGAGACGACTGTAGGATAACACCCTCGACAGTAGTGTGCTTGTCGAGTGGTACTGTTGTGTTGGGCATACAGCAATGCCACATTCCTAGCTGCGTTAAAGAGAATCGATGCCTTCTTTGGTGTACAAGACAGTTGTTTTATCAGCTTAAAGTTTGTCGCCACAGTTTGTCACAGAGAAACTTTCAAAGTCAATGAATGTCAGATGTTGGAGGGGGTCACTGTAGGATGTTACCATCGAAAATAAATAAAGACACTTACCCACAGACCGTTACTGGTAGATGAAGGCAGAATACTGCATTCCTATCGATTTCGAACGCCCTTTGTGAACTAGCTTAGCTGAGGCCCCTACACCAAGGTGAGTCCTCAGGGGCAAGTAGCGGAAGGACTAGCAGGTGTTGTGTAAAGCACCCATAGATCATTATCGTCAATAATAAGTCGGCAGCGGACTACCCACATTGTGAGTCTTTGTCCTCCAAGCACATATTTCTCTGTGAACTATCACAGCTACAGTTTTGGTCATTAAAAAAGTGGGGGCAGCTACAGGACAGTTTCCCGCCAATTTCGAGTGGTATTGTGGACTGCACAGCCAGGTGAACATATAGTCACACATGCACAATAGGAAAAAGTAGAGATGGGGGTCGCAGAAGGTGGTGGGGGGATGGATAACGAGTGTAGTGGCAGTTGTAGGACAATCCTGAAAGACAACTTCCTCAAAAGCAAATCAAGTAAATAAATATCTTACATCCTTCCTCTCTAATAGTTCTGCACAGACTGTCTTTTTCCCGCCAGTTCTCAAGTGGAGGAAGGAAGAGGAAGTGGGGGATGGGAGGGATGGAGAATACCTTTGTCTAGTGGTTTAAGGTGCAGATGCTACAACAGGAAGTAGCCACTTGAAAGAGGGTATAGGTGGTTTCCCAGATATTGAATGCCAAAGAACAATGACTTCCAGTTTGCAGTCGCTGGACTGTGAGATCAAAGGGAGCCATTGCCCCATGGCTGCAGGCTGACAGAGCGGCAGCGTTCGCTGTGCCCTCTGGGTGGCTGACAAGA
Organism: Schistocerca americana; assembly: GCF_021461395.2. NCBI lineage: Eukaryota > Metazoa > Arthropoda > Insecta > Orthoptera > Acrididae > Schistocerca > Schistocerca americana. The sequence continues at coordinate 205,069,028 of NC_060124.1, read as the reverse complement.
GAACTAAACTGTATGCTGGCTGAGTGGCGATAGAAACAGATAGTCAACATTTACGCTCAACAGTGCATGGGCTATGGACAGGGTGCTTGTGGTCTCAAACACTGGTGCATACAAGACCACGGATATGTTTAGCGCTACGATCTATTTGTGGCGGAAATTTTCTGTTTTCGTGACATACAGTTATGATCAGACCATTTACAAAGCGGACTTTGATGTGTAGACCAGTTTATAGGATTGTTTTGTTATCATTGTAGCAATCTCCTGCCAATTTCGAGCGTTATTGTCGACCAGGGTACACAGCATAGTGAACGTATACACATGCGATTCTAAAAAGTGAGCCGGGAGGTGGCAGAATGGGGGCATATGGGGACAGTTGTAGGACATTTTTGAGCACACTCTGGTGGCAGTATTGTGGATCAGAGCAGTCGATCTTCAAACTCCAAGACGAACATATACACACACAAACAAAAAGAGTTGGCGCAGCGGGTGGTAAAAAGTGGTGGCGGAAAGTGGGGACAGGGGTAAAGTGTGGCAGACAATCCAACACCCTCAAAAATAAATAAAGTAAATAAATAAGACACTACCTTACATCCTTTCTCTCCAGCAACTCAACATAGGCTGAGTTTGTTTCCCATCAATTTCTAGGTTGGGGAGGGGAGACGTAGGCGAGGGGATGGGAGGGCTGGAGGATTTCCCAGGAGGGGGAAAAGTGGCTCAGAAATGACATGTGGGGGATAGATGACAAAAAAGTGTCATTTTTCCCAGAGGATTGGGGGATGAGGGAGAGTTGGGGGGGGGGGTGGCGGTTCTCAGAAGGATAGATTATCGCCAGAGGGCCATAAATCAACCCACAGGAGGTCATAAATCAATTAGCGTCACAACAGGTTAAGGGGAGGGGTGAGGGTAATTTTTCTCTGAGTTTGTACTTGCCTCTGAATGTATGCAACCTGCACCAACGAAATGTGCCAGGTTTGGCTATACCCACTGCTAAAGTTTAACTGTTTTTAAGGTGTTACTATCAAGTGTGAATTGCGACTGTCTAACATTCTGTGTGGTGTCTGTTTGTTGTATATATCGTGTCTCCCTTCCACTTTCGCGCAATGACGCTCTGAGCGTGATTTTTTAGGGAATTGACTAGTTTGAACCTGGGACCTGTTGCTGGTAAGGAGAAGCCAGACCACACATGACATGTAGAATTCAGAAGGGTTCAGTGAGACTAGCGATGATATAACTAAATACTTAATGATTTCAGCATCAGCTCCACTGCACTCCCTGTAAAAGAATCTTAATAGGAACTAAATTTAGTGAAAGGGGTTCAAGGCTTTCCTATTTTTAGTTAGCTGGTAAAATAACGTCGAAAAAGCAGTTAAGTTTACCATTGGAAATTTTATTCTACTCACAAAACATTGTTTATAAATTGCACTATTGATAAAAGGAAATGTTTTAATACAGGATGGTAAAAACCAACTGCGTTCAACAAAAATGTGAACGAATATTCCCTGAGTGGGCTTCCAAGTTCTACAATGGATCGAAGGATGACCTATGCCATATCACATCTATAATCTAGGTTTAAATTAAGTTTCACAAGAGAGAAAACTATCAAAATGGTCTACAGTGACCCTCAATTATCTTTAATTACTTATCTAACTTGTCGTAAATTACAGTGGCTGATGTGGCTTCTCAGTAACTACATAACAGAAAAATCATCGTGTTTCAGATTTTTACTTCAAGTGGAAAATGTGAACACCATGAGCTTTAATTGACGACCGACACTAGTATTACGCAAAAAGTGGGTGTAACAGATGAGACTTCTGCAGTTCTGAGTGAAGCTTTATGCGCTGTTATGCGGCATCGTGTGCGTTCATTACCTTGTCGGTGTTCGTCAGGGGGCGGCGGACAGCATAGCTCCGCTCACCTTGCTGTCTCTGAAGCAACTCTCTCCTAACTTCTCCTTACTACAATTTACCAAAGTTGGTTTTAAAAAAAAACTATCTGGCTGTGTTTTCATCTGACCAATCGGGGTCTCAATGTTAACCTTAAGCTCTGCCTACAAAAATTCTGTCTATCCAATGAGAAACGTTATACTTTTCGTGGTGGGGCAATGTTTTTAAAGTTTGCAACGTAACAGAGACGCGAAAAAGTCTCACGCTAAAACTTGCAGCTGGTGTGGTCCTCTTAGCGTTATCGTAAGATCTATACTGTTCTTCTGGAGGGCTCTAGCTTTTAACATGGGGTGGGGGGGTGGTCCTGACATAACAGAGACGAGAAAAAGTCTCACGCTAAAAGTTGCGGGTGGCGTGGTCCTAGCGGTTAGCTGGCTACGTGGGTGTCAATCCGTCCCTTATCGTAGGGCCTTCCAGCTTAACACGGTTCTGCCCTCGGCTTCTGTTCTCGTTTCTCCCCTCAGAACTGCGTCTGTCTCACGGTGGGAAGGTATGACATGCATTTAGGCATTCTTGTGTTAGTCTGTGGTATTCCATTAGCTCACTCGTTACTCTTATTACTTTGGTTAATTTAATGTCACGATTTATTCGGAGCTATGTGACATACTACTGGATTTGCTTATCATGTCAGGATTTTCATGGAAGGTGTTGGATTTGCCTGACACCTTACAACTGTAGCAGCATTGGTTGGCACTGGGCTAACCCAGTAAACTGTCGGGATCAGCGGCAGTGGCTGTGGTTGCACCTAGGGTGGCAGGGATACGTTGTTAATTTTTCGTGATTGTTTAAGATATAAATTTCGAAATACGCGGAGAGCAGATGAAATTTAAGAAAATGAAACATGATGGGGTTCGAACCCAGATCCTTCTGTCTTACTGACTTCCTCCTTCACAAAAATGTGGTATTTCCATCGTCTTGGAGTGAGAGGTGAGAGAAGAGTGGACGAGCGATGTCTTAAGGTTGGGGGAGAGGGTGTGTAAGTAAGTCAGTTCCCACAAAACGAGTGCAGACAGGACAAGAAATTGTGCCAGAGCTGTCTGAGACTCCCTACTATTAAGGAGATGAGACCTAGATAAATTGAAAGAACAACAGTTGTTGAAAGTTTCAGAGAGACGTTGGACTGAAGTATGGGGATGGAAGAAAATAGAAGGTGATCAGAAGCTTTGACTGACAAAGTAGTGAAAGTAGCAGAGGATCACATAAGTAAACAGACAATTCCTAGTAGAAATCCTTTGATATTACAAGACATATTGAGCTTAATTCTTTAATGGAAATAATATAAAACTGTAGTAAATGCAGCAGGTGAAAGGGAATATTGACATTTAAAAATAAGGTTAACAGAAAATGAAAAATGGCTAGATGGGAATGTCTGGAGGACAAATGCAAGTCAGTAAAAATATGCATAATTAAGGAAAAAATTGATGTCACCTTTATAAAAGTTAAAGAAACGTTTGGAGAAAAGAGAAGCAATTGTATGAATATCAAGAGCTCAGATGGCAAGCCAGTTCTAAGAAAAGAATTGAAAGCTGAAAGGTGAAAGGACTATATGGTGGGTATATATAAGATAAATAAACATGAGGATAATATTATAGAAGGAGAAGAAGTATGTGAAAATGGGATGGGAGAGATGATACTGCAAGAACTAATTGGCACAGCACTGAAAGACCTAAGTGGTAACAAGGCTCCTGGAGAAGAAAATATTCCCTCAAATTATTTATAAACTTGGTAGTCAAGCCATGGCAATTGTTCCACTGGACTGCAATATACGAGACAGGACTATATCATCAGGATTCAAAAAAAAATAGTAATTTCAGTTCCAAAGAAGGTAGGTTGGGTTGGGGTTGGGTTGTTTGGGGAAGGAGACCAGACAGCGAGATCATCGGTCTCATCGGATTAGGGAAAAACAGGGAAGGAAGTCGGCTATGCCCTTTCAAATACACCATCCCGGCATTTGCCTGAATCTATTTAGGGAAATCACGGAAAACCTAAATCAGGATGGCCAGACGCAGAGAAGAAAATATTCCCTCAAAATTATTTAGAAACTTGGTAGTCAAGCCATGGCAATATCATAAGAATTCAAGAAAAAAGTAGTAATTTCAGTTCCAAAGAAGGTAGGTTGGGCTGGGGTTGGGTTGTTTGGGGAAGGAGACCAGACAGCGAGATCATTGGTCTATGGCCAGACGCGGGATTGAACCGTTGCTCTCCCGAGTGTGAGTCCAGTGTGCTAGCCACTGTGCCACATCGCTCAGTGGAAGGTAGGTACTGACACATATGAATACTACTGAACCATTAGGTAAGAACCAAATCTGAAATGAGGCGAATGGCGAGCAACACATCCCAGTCTGCAAAATTTGAAGTAAACTGTGAAATGTAGTTAACAACACAGAACAATGATAGCAATAAGCAGGTAATCCATAAACAAACATATGTGTCCCACCAGTTTGTGCCACCCAAAACACTAGAGTCAAATTGATTGCTCCTTTCATGAATTCCCACAGGGATATAATTATATGAGTATAATGACAAAGGAGAACTTTGGCTCTACAGTTATATTCAAAGTAATTCGATTTTGCAAACCAGGCATCCAGACTATTTATCTAAGTTTGTCTGAGGCAGTCTGTGTTGACGGAGCATGAATTGTATCTTCTGTTTACAGGAAGATCAGAATCTTGCAGATTGTACTGCCTCTTATGAACCTTTTGTGCCATGATACGACGAGTTGAGTGTGTCACCGTAGCGTCTTGAAACAAATGTTTTCTGTGAACACGTCATAAGAAATTCCTAATTTTTATAAGAATGTTTGACGACTATAGTTTTCTAATTTCAGACATCAAGCAATACTTTTGTCAGAAAGCTGATTTACCTTTTAAATCATAGGTATCTTATACATGGACTGAATTGCGATTTGAAGTTATTGTTCCTGTTTAGGTAGCAGTGGCTGATGGGTATGGGTTTTGATAGAAGTCAAAAGGTTGTCTACAGCCTTGGACTGATGTTGCCTTGATTCCAGTCACTACTAATCTTTGCTTTCAACATTGTTTGCAAAGAGTATCTTCACTGAATGTATCAATAAATCTGTGGGAAATAAAATAGGGCAGATAATTTCCTCATAAATAATTATATAGTTAACAACAGATAATATTTATTCACACTTGCACTAAGTACAGTTGTGGAGAGAGGTAAAAAAACTATGTAACACTTGCAGACTGAAGCAAAGACAGTTCTTTCTTGTTAATGATTACCTCCCTCACTCAGTGTGATCAATACCATTGAAGTCGAACCGTGATTCTGCCACATCAGCCCCCTTTGTCCTGAAATGGTATGCTCCTGGTACGTGTTGGAACTGGCACTTCTTGTGAAGACAGCCGGCGTGGGTATGGGTGGATCCTGTTCTGCAGGGTCTGTTTCATCGACTCAGCTAGCGCTGGGGTTGAGCAAACTTCCTTGTAGAAGTGTCAGCCTCAACATTGGAGTCTGGTGTCAGGGGCTGGGTCAGGTGGGTAGCGTCATATGCGTATGCAGGTTTGAGCTACTACATTGAAACTGTGTCCTGTTTGCCCATCTTATCAGTTTTAAAATTGTGACTTCCTCTTGATATTACCCTATAGGATACAGAGTATGGCAAAAGGAGCAGTGGGCACAACGAATCATCCCTAAGCCACATATTGGGAGTTTTCTGCAGACATTTTTGCGTAAAGACTCTCTGGTCTCCATGTCTGACAGGACTGGTGCACTGGATATTGCTTGTACTGGTGCTTAGTTGTTATGTGAATGTGTACATACATAGCTGCAGACTGTAAGGAAGGGGGTGTGATTAACTCTCCTGGAACCTGCAGCTGCACCGGCCGCGGTGGTCTAGCGGTTCTGGCGCTGAAGTCCGGAACCGCAGGACTGCTACGGTCGCAGGTTCGAATCCCGCCTCGGGCATGGGTGTGTGTGATGTCCTTAGGTTAGTTAGGTTTAAGTAGTTCTAAGTTCTAGGGGACTTATGACCTAAGATGTTGAGTCCCATAGTGCTCAGAGCCATTTGAACCATTTTTTGAACCTGCAGCTGCTTGCTGTAGACTAATTATGGAAGAGTGCATTGTAATGTGTTCCTTCACTGTCGTTCTCAATTCGATTAGGACCAGCGGCAGTTCTTCAGACCACAATGAGGGGCTGTACATTACAGCAGTTTTGAGCTTGCACAGGAACTGCTCTGCCATGACATTGCTGGCAGGACAGTAGCTTGTAGTGCAGAGGTGGTTGCAGACGCACAGTAGTAGAGGTTAGTGGAAAAGTTGGCTTTCAAATTATCTCCCAGAGGCTCAGGTTGTGTTTTGCGGAACGCCAAACCTGGAGAGCTATGAGTCCATTAGTGCTCTTCCAACCGACTTGACAGGTATGTCACGGATTGTAGCATCTTCTAGTCGCTTGGTAAAATACTCGATTACAGTAAGTAAATAGTAGTGTCCTGAAGAGTAGAATGCCCACGATGTCCACACATGCATGTGAGATATCTTGCTGAAGGCACTGTAAAGTGAGCGATCGGCATGAAGTCACGCCTGCCTATCTTGTTACGCTGGTATATTAGACATTTGCATGGCCGTTTTTTGTACTCTGGGCCACGCGATATTATCGTAGATTAATGTGGCCTTGACTCGGATTCCGGGGCGAGGTAGGTTATGTAGTGCTTGGATAGCCTCAGGCGACGTTGTTCTGGTACATCGCCGCTTCTTCTTTGTTACGTCACACTGAATTCTGTCTGGCACATCAGAAGCTGACACACATCTGAGCCGCAGTGCAAGTACACTGCTCCTGTAAAAGATGGCGTAAGATAGGGTCTTCCTGTTGCTTAGAGACAACCTCTGTTCAGTGGGTGGAGTTTAAATTGGCACAGTTGCGAGAGAAGCAATCTGCAACAAGGTGGTTTTTGCCTGCTGTGTGGCACACATCAGTTGTGAACTGTGCAACACATTTGGCGTGCCCAAACTGACGTAGTGTGGTAGGATAAGTGTCTCACTGAAAGATAGCTGCAAGCAGCTTGTGGTCTGTATAGACAGCAAAGTGTCTCCCTTCAACAAATGGCCAGAAACGCTTGATAGCTGTGGGGATAGTGAGCAACACATGGTTAACTTGCGGTCAATAATTCTCTATATTTTCTGCTGTTGTGTTAAGTTTTTAGAAAAGTGATCTGCTGCCATTTGTCATCAACTTTCTGTTGAAGAGCTGCACCCACTGCTGTTTAGCTCATATCGACTGTTAAGTGCCATAGGGACACTAAATTTTGAATGTCCCAGCAATGTTACCTGTTACAGACCTTTCTTTATGTCATGAAAAGCTGCTTCAGCCTCTGTACTCCTTGGTATATTATGATTTCCTGTGTAGTGTATTTACTTGTGAGTAGTACTGTGACGGGCTCCTGGATGGTAGCTAGGAGATGCAAGTGGCATAGGTAATAATTCAGCATACTGAGGAACCTGTGAAGCTTCTTGTAGGTTGTGAGAATCTTTTGTACTACTTTGACCAGCTCTTGCAGTGGTGACAGGCCTACCACAGTAATCATGTATCCCAAGCATTTAAATTCACTGCAGGTGTTCAACATGCTGTTCTATTGAAATAGAGAATATTAGAATGCCATCCATATAGCAGAATACAATCGGTAATTTGTGTAGCACCTCATGCTTACGCCATTGCCAAGTTTGGGCGGCATTTCTGAAGTGGTATGGCATAAAATTGTACTGAAACAAGCCTATTGGTATGATCGCTGGTGTCTTTTTGTATCAGATGTAACCACAGGAATTTGGGAAAATACCATGGTGCAGCCTAAAACACTGAATACTTTTCATAGGTACTGGTGCTGCTAAAAGCAGCCACATTTGGTTCACGCTAGCAGTCTTTAATTGTACATGAATTTAGCGACCTATGGTCTCTACATAATCTCTGTGAATTATCTTTTTTAGGGAGCATGTGCTGTGAGCGTCAGACACGATCACAATACCTGTTTTCAGAAGTCAGTTGAACTCTCTTTGCACTATGTGGAGCTCCTCCAGAGGCAGCCAACATAGACAGCCTGCAACTGGTTGACCTTGTGTTGTGCACATATGAACATGTGTAGTGTACGTGCGCTTTCTGGTGGCATGGCGGGGTTGGCAAGTGCTGAAAATTTCTGGAGCAGGTTGTGTAAAACGAGTACAATCTGACTGTGACGTGACATTGCCTGTAGCATATGAATAGACATCTTCTTTTTTGACACAAGGATATGCAATTCTCACTACTGTGAGTATGAAATCGAATCATAATACCCCATCACAGATGATGCGATAGAGGAACCAGACATTGTTGTGCTGGAAGCCATGAACACATTGCACGTGACTTGATCTGACGTAGAAGTCATTCTGGGCGATATCTTTTCTGTGCATACTGACACCAACCAACAGTTGACCAGGTCGAGCATAAGTTGAAAGTTACATATGAAGTCCTCACGAATTATAGGACCAGTCACATTGGCTGGAAGCTGGAATACATGTGTAACTTTTATTGGTTTCCACTGCAGCTGGTGTTCTGGTGCTGTTGGATGCAGTAAGCGCATATCACACTGCAGCTCTCAATGTGTGACTGCTCCTTCTTGGATGGACACTAATTTATGAGCCCAAGTCAATCAGAATCTCTTCACCTGATGTATGATCCTACAGGAAAAGTTGGTGTCATTGGTTGACTGCAGATAGCAAGGCATTTGCACACCTTCATGCACATACTGATCCAAGCACCTATGTTGTTAGCAACTGATACTATCACCCTTTAATATCTGTCTTTTAAGTTTGGGTATTCGTGAGGTGTAATACATTGACGGGTATAGTTGCCAAAACATAATGCTACTAGCACCATTGCAAGAGAGAGTCTTCATTCATAATCGTAATGGCATTTCTGCATGTCTACTCTGGTGGGGAGGCAACGTTTCATTTTCTCCAACTGCGACCTCATAGCTGCTGTTGGTGTGTACCTGCACTTTAAGTTTTACCTCTTGAGCTGCCAGCTACTCTGTGAGTGGTTTAATAGATGTCTGTTGCTGGTGGGAACTGCTCATGTGCTTTCCAGGGTCAATGATATCAGCTTCCATTCTCAACTTACAGTGAAGAATTTGTGTTACTTTATGATAATCCTTGGTGATCTAGCTCTTCGTAACAAATTATCTCTGTAATCATCTTAATGCATTTGCTGTTTTTGCCATTATATTCTTAGACCATACTTACTATAGGCTGTGCATGATGACATTATATTGATACTGACATCTCATTCAACTGATTGGTGGCAGTGTCCATTTGAGGGCGCCTTTCAGAATACTATTAAATTTATCTTCATCTCAATTAGATTATTATCAGTAAAGTTTGTTTATTACATTTGTGAAATCTTGTGCAGCGTCAGGTTGCACCAAAAGGTATTTGAAAGGAAGTAACATTTCACTCTGCTGGTAAAGCTGTTTCAAAAACACAAAAAATCACGAACACACTTTTCGTTATAAAGTCAGTGAATTTAAAGTTGAAGCTAAGGTATGATGCTGTTACCAAGCAGATGCAAATGACCTATTTGAGAACATTTATTTGTGTAACAGTACAGGTCCAGACAGGAGGCTGATGCAGTATTTATGATACAGCTTGTAGACAGCCGACACAACATTTAGCAATACTGACGCCTTCCTCAATAGCAGCCAATATTTCTGGGCAATGACCATTCTCCAGGAAGTTCCAACGACACTGAAGTACGTGGAAGTCCTTGTATTCTACATTAACAAGTCCCCTTTGACTGTATATAGAGCCCCACACCAGCTAGGCAGATCACTGGCACCGATGAGCTATGCATTGATGCCCACTGTTTGTAGGTCTGCGGTTCCAGACTGTAGCACCTAGAATCGCTCAGTCACTCTGGCCGGCCCATCTGCTTACTGCAGGCATGCAGCAGTACATCTGTTTATGGTTAACAATAAAGGTCTTTGACAACATTTGGCTGCCTTCATTATCTACACTTTCACACACCTCCAGCAGCGAACGACTCACCCACTTCATTCTCCCTGACACCGTTACACTGGCATCAGGAGTGGGATTGCACAGATGGAGGCAGACTACTGATAGAAACTGGAGTGACAGTTCAATGTTGACGAGACAAATGAATTTAAGTTGGCTCAAGTGCTTGGCTTATACCACTCGTAGACTTCTTACATATTTGATTCTGTCCTCTTACCACCGACCTGTTTCCATTGTGTAAAGGGTAGACTCAGGTATGGGTGACACCAGTCATGTGTACCCAATATAATTTATTTGAGCATGCAGTACTGTATACTAAATTACAGTACAGTAAGTTGAGTATACCGATAGAAAGAGCATTACACCAGGGAGTGCAGAGAAAATGCATGGGTAAGGTGAAGAAGGACATGGGCACAAAGAAAATTTAGGTCATTGTAAATAAGAGGCAAATGCACTCTACGACAAAAAAGCATGAGACACACAAAAGAATTATCTGAATGGAATGGAAATCGATAGATTACAGTTTCAGAAAAAATGGATGAATAATTCAAGAAAAATGGCTTCACGAATTGAGCAAGTCAGTAACACTTTGGTCTGCTTCTGGCCCTTATGGAAGAAATTATTCGGCTTGACTTTGATTGAGAGAGTTGTTGAATGTCCTGAGAGATGTCGTTGCAAATTCTGCCCAATTGACGCGTTAGATCGTCAAAATCACGACCTGGTTAGAGGGCACTGCCTATACTGGTCCAAGCTTTCTCAACTGGGGAGAGATTCAACGGCCTTGCCGGCCACAATATCGCTTGACAAGCTAGAAAACAAACAGTAGAAACTGTCGGGGGTGGGCATTATTGCTGAAATGTTAGTCCAGGGTGGCTTGCCATGAAGGACAACGAAACTGGGTGTAGAAGGCTGTCAACGTACTGCTGAGCTGGACAGGTGCTGCGGATTAAAACCAAAGGGGTCTTACTTTAAAAGAAACGGTAACACACACCATCACTCATGGTTATTGGGATGTATGGTGGGCGATGGTCAGATTGTTTGGTATCCCATCACTATCCCAGACGTTCCCTGACTCGTCATCAGCCTGGAATCTCATTGACTAGAATACAGTTGTCTTCAGTGATGATTTTCGCTTCGAACTGAGCCTCAATGACCAGCGGAGACATGTCTGGAGACTCTCCAGACGGGGGTGGGACACCAACCTGACTGTCGTCCACCATATGGCGTGACAACCAGCGGTCATAGTCTGGGCTCCCACTTCGTTTCATAGTAGGACCCCTTTGGTTGTCATCTGCAACCTTACAAAACAACAGTACATCGACGTTATTCAACACCTCGTTTCGTTGCCCTTTATGGCATACTGTTGTGGGCTTACATTTCAACAAGATAATGCTTCCTCACACACGCCGAGAGTTTCTACTGCTTGTCTTCGTTTTTGCCAAACTGTACTTTGGCCAGCAAGGTCGCTGGGTCTCTCCCCAGATGAGAATGTTTGGAACACTATGGTCAGGGCCCTCCAGTCAGACTATCTAAAGAGCCAGTAGGACAGGATATGGCACGATATCCCTCAGGACGACGTCCAACAGTTCAGTCAATTAGTGCCAAGTAGAATACGTGCTTGCATATGGGTTGCAGGTGGACCAACGTGTTACTGACTTTCTCAGTTTGCGAAACTCTTTCTCTTGAATGAATCATCCAATTTTAGTGAAATTTTAATCATTTGTTTGTCTGTACATGTTCATCACATCTACCGATTTCCATCCCATTCAGGTAGTTCCTTCGTGATGCGTCGTTTTTTTTTGTCTTATAATTATATATGCATGGGTTGTTGCAAATAGAGCAGTAAGAATTTAGTGGTCTTTATGAGTGCATGTGCTATGTCTATATGCGGTAGAGCGGCTTCTATAAATAGTTAAAGTGTGTATTAGGAAATAGGATAATCATTTTAGCTAACAAAGACAATATAATCTGGTACTACGACGATCAGAAGGGCAATAATTAGCGAATACTATTTCTTTTTAATAAGGAGGTGTAAACAGTGGTACACTGCTGACAAAAAAAGAGCATGGACCAAGTGTCGCAACAGTATTGTATGGTCAGGATTTCTTGTCTTTGCATCAAACAACACTGATTGAAAGAAGTGAGCTGAGATACCGTAGATGTGAGATGATTCATTGGCTGTGACATCACCACAAAATCTCTCCAGGTCCCCAGTGAGTAGTATACCAGAAAATGCAACTAAGATATCTGTCCAAGCTTAAGAGATGACAATATTGCAGAACATATCAGGTATTAAGGAAAATATTATTAAGTATAACATGAGTACTAAAGACACACAGGAGTAGCTGAAAAATAACTGTGACCCAGACAGAAGTCAGTGATATGGGAGAAATAATGCAGCATGATATGTTGGACAAGTCTCTCAGAGCGAGGACTATCACTAATTGAGACTTTGTATTAAAATGAGTCAAATGATAAAGGAGTTTCGATAGTTCCCTAGTCATTGTGTCTGAGAATGCTACCTTTCTTTTGTAAATAATTATTCTTTTTTGTTATGGCATAGAGATAAGGCACAATAGGGTAGTGTGCATATGTTCATAGATGCGAAGAAGTGCCTGGTTTGTTCTTGAGCACCAGAAGAGTGCCTGGTATTGTTCACTTTGCATAACACAGAGTGTGGCCCTACAGGATGTATATGTCATTCATATCTTCTTACTAGTTATTCAAAATGAATGATTTTGTGAAAGGTACTGTGACAATGGTAAGTTTTAGCGAGCTTTGATGAAAGGATGCTTCCCTGATCCCCATTCTCCTTCGTAAGAGGTGAAACAACCCAGTTGCTTATCGAATTAAAAACAGAGAAGTGAAGTAGGCAGTGTAAAACAGTAATAAAAGACTCCATGTCTGTGCCTCACAGGAGTGAAAAAGTGAAGATTAACATAGAAAATAAAAAAGGACACAAAAATGTATAGGTTATCCAAAAGCGGTTGCTCCTGGTAGGAGAATGCAAAGTGCAAACAACTGTAAATATATTAGTGCTTCTGTTGCAGCCAATTTCTCAAGCAGCAGTTAGATGAGCTGAACTATTCCCAGGAGGGAGGGAATGTAATGGCACAGGACCAGATGGGAGTTCGGTGCAGTATTCAGGGTGCAAGCTGCAGCCAGCCAGTGCAGCATTTGTCCAAAGCTTCCTCAATAGAGACCCAGGTACCTGGGCAATGAGCAGCGTTCAGGAAGTTCTGACAGCACTGGAGTAATGGGCAGTAGTTGCCTTCTCCATCAACATGCCCCCTTTGGCCATGTATATAACTTTGCAACAGCTCAGCAGGTCATCAGTATGACTGAGCTATGCGTTGACACCCACCATGTGACCATCTCTACTGTGGGATTTCAGACTCTCATTTGGTATAGCTATTATGTTATTCCCAGGAACTAAAAGTCAGTATGTATGTTGATCCCCATATCTTAAACTTGATGAAAGATGAAGATTCTGAGAAGACAGAATATTAGTGTCTAACTTACTATAAGAGTTTTCCCTGTTACTAATGTTTTCTAACATATTATTTTTCTTATCTTGATATTTTTTCTGTACCTGTAATGTACATAACATAAACGCTTATTTTGTGTAAAATCTGAACATCATGGAATAAATGGGTACCAGTTCTTATAAAACTACAATAAAAATTTCACAAGTATGTTAAGGAGTAATCAGAAAACCAATTGCTTCCTGCCAAATTTATATCTTGTCTCATGCTCATGTGAAAGCACTGAACTAAACGACTCACAATGCAACAAAAATAGGAATTCTCTGAATGTGTGATTCACTGTCCAAATAATAGCAATCTGCCACTCACTTATTGGATTACTATTATTTGGACAATGGCTATTGGATCTTCTATCCATCCCCACGTTTGTGTCCCATAGGACATAAAATATACTCACCTGAAGACTCAGCCACTGACTTGGCGGATTACTATTATTTGGATAGTGAATGTTGCATCTTCTGTCCATCCCCACACTTGAATCTCATATGATGTAATTTGTATACCCACCTGAAAACGTGGCTTTAAGTTACGAAACAGGTTATGGTTCCAAATAGTGGATATAACATACAGCTTTTAGCGGTTTTCATTTCACAAGATGTCAATACAAAGTTTCAAACTGTTAGTTACCCTTTCACCTAGCCAAATGCAAACATGATGCCAGTAACCATCATATTAATATCGTGACAAAAATTTTGGAAAAATTAGCTTAAAGGCAACCCACATTAGACATCAATGATGCAGAACAGAACGCCAGATGACATAGCCATCACGTGATGGAGAGTCCAGCCTAGATAGAACCTCAGCACAGTATCAGTTGCCTTAGTAGAGTTCCAAACGGTGAACTGTGATATGAGTACCCAGAATACAGTATCAGATGTAAGGAACTATCAACGATGCAGTTTATTGATGGCCAAAGTAAACTTCATAATGGATATTCTTGATCAGTTTTGAATAGTAATCTGTTGAGAAATGAAACATTTCAAAACACAGACATTTTTTCTAGCGAAAATATATACATATGAACATACATTTCCAAGGGAATACGTTGAACCTGTTTACCTTATACATTGGTTTGCTTTCCTTACATAGCAAATAACATCAGAAACAGCTGTAAATTTCTCCTGCAGTATAGTTGACAGTTTTTAACATAAAAGATTTATTTAAAAAATATCGTTCTATCAATTTATGTTCTTAATCATACACAGTGTAAGTGTCAGCTCTGTTTGACTATTATATACCCTAAAGTTTTTTCGTTTTCTGATACCTGACTTCCCTTGCAGAAAAATACTCAGTGTGAAAAACATGTAAGTCCTCATGAAACATTTGCATTGTGTCACGAAAACAAAGCGAAAACATAAGACTAAAAGGCGCAAAAGCACAAAATAAACTATTATAACATGAGTGACAGTAGCGAAAATTAGTTAATTTCTGAGTTAGCAAAAGACAACACCGTTTTCCCCACCAACCTCAATGTCAAAACGTTCCTTCAGAGAAATTTTGACCTTGACATACGGTTTCGTCCTGTCCCACTCCGTTGCATTGACAACCTATGTGAACACCGCCATTTGAAAAAATTATAGGATGTTTTGAGGTTCCGTTTTGTTCAGTCAAGTCTGAACTGACGAATGTGTTACTACATATGTAATATTAATGCAACAAATCATTCAATTGTAAAAAAAAAACAGTGTTTGATTTCAGCCATAGATGAGTAAAAACTATAACTTTTGACTGCTCTTCGCATAATGCCTAATTTTAGAAACTACACTTTTTGCCATATGTCATATATATTGGTTTCAAACTTCGATAAGGCATAAATAGGCACACAAATGGATATATCTGAGTTGAAAGTTGACAACTTGCCCTGGATACAATGCTCACTCAAGAGTTTTTTTCTACTCTATGGTCTGAATGGCACAAATACCATAATACTGCATGACTGTTGTGGTCTTCAGTCTGTGGACTGGTTTGATGCAACTCTTCACGCTAGTCTACCCTACGCAAGACTATTTATCTTTTATAATTACCCCAGCCAATGCCCGTTACAAGCTGCTTACAGTATTTATGCTCCACGACTGCTACCTTCCTACACTTCCTTCCATTTCCAGACTAACGATTCTTTGATGTATCCTGCCAAGTAATCCCTTCATTTATGCAAGTTGTGCCATAAACGTCTTTTCTCCCCAATTCGTTTTGGTACCTCATCATTAGTAATTTGAGCTACCTATCCATTCTTCAGCAATATCCTATATCTCCACATTTCACAAGTTTCTATTCTCTTCTTGTCAGAACTGCTTATTATCCACGTTTCATTTCTGTACAAGGCTACACTCCAGACAAAAACCATCTGATAAGACTTCCTAACAGTTAAATTTGCATTAGATGTTGACAGGTTCCTCTTTTTCAGAAATGCTTTCCTTGATATTACCAGTCCGCATTTTACATCCTCCCAACATTGCCTATTATCAGTTATTTTGCTGTCCAAATAATTAAAATCATCAACTACTTTCAGTGCCTTATTTCCTAATTTAATTCCCTCGGAATTGCCTTTTTTAATTCGTCTACATTCTGTTGCCCTTGTTTCACTTTTGTTGTTCATCTTGTAATCTTATTCCAAGTCATAATCCATTCAGTTCAACCGCTTTTCCGTATCATTTTCTGTCTCTCATCGAATTAGAATATCATCAGCAAACCTCAAAGTTTTTATTTCTTCTCCCTGAATTTTAAATCCATTTCTGAATTTCTCCTCAGTTTCCCTAACAGCTTGCGTAGTGTGCAGATCGAACAGCATCAGTGACAGGATACGACCCTGTCTCACTCCCTTTTCAACTACTGGTTCCCTTTTCTGCTCTTTGACTCTAATAATTGCACTCTGGTTTCTGTACAAGTTGTTGGCAACGTGATGCCCTGGTATTTTATTCCCAACACCTTCAAAATTTTCCAAAAATATAGTCTAGTCAACATTGATGAACACTTTCTCTAAATCTGCAAATGCTATAAACATAGGTTTGCTTTCCTTTAACCATTCTTCTAGGATAAGTCGTAGAGTCAGTAGCGCCTCACATGTTCCTACATTTCTCTGGAATCCAGACTGATCTTCACTGAGATAGGCTCCTACAAGATTTTCCATTCTGCTGAAAATAATTTGTGTCATCACTTTGCAAACAAGACTTATTAAGGCCAATTCACACTGTCCACCACAACACCATCACGTCATTGAACCGTCAGATCCAGGTGTATAAAAACATACTGTCTGTCACACCATGGCACATAAAGTCAATTCAAATCATGTGATCACAACTTCCACGGCTGTCCACAACTGCTTTTTTCGCGGCAATTGCGATCTTTTCAATATGGTTTTCAAGTTCAACTGTTTTTACATGTGAAGTGCACATACACAACGTAATAGCGTATGTACATGGATACTGGAGTCCACATTTCTACTAAATAGAAATTTATTGGTTTATTTGACTCTAATGGTTTACAGCTTGCAGGGATAGCTTGTATATTAGAGAAGGAAGACAGAAAAGAGTGTGGGTCCGAAAAATGTGATTAATCGGTACAGAAGGTAAATTTCACGCACTATACAAGGAGCTCGAGGAAGAGGAATGTTTATTTAAGTTTTAGGAAGTTTTTTTCATAATTTACATCAAGTTGCACCCAGAATTACTAAAAGGAGCACAGTGTTAAGTGCTGCCATCATGTGTCACGAAAAACTGGCTTGTTTGAGGTTTAGTTGCTGGTCTAGAGCAGATTTTTGTGCAATAGTCATATCTCCCTCTATAACTTTCCCTTCAAAATTTATAGGTTACCTTTTCATCTTGTATTTGCCTTTTAATAGCTCAAGTGCCTTATTTTTACAGGGGTAGGTAGTGAAACCACATAAATATTGACCGCTGATGCTTGGTAAGCTGTTTCACAGAAAATCGGTGAGCTACTTCACAACAGATAAGCCTGCCACACACACATATATTTAAAGAAACAACTTGTAGCATTTAAATGTTTCCGTCCATTCCTTTATGAAACAGTACAAATGCATGGCAACACACAAATAAATTCCTCCTACTAATCAATCTGATTCTACCCATAGTACTTTTTTCACTTCAAATTGGAACCATACAGCAAATTTATTTCATTGTAAAGCCGGGTTCACACAAGCAACAAAAGTATCGCCACTGCGAATGGCGAACTGCAGTTGCTTTGTAGTTGCATGTGTGAACTCCTAGTTTTCGGTGGCGCCATTTAAGAAGCGCAACTTTTGTCACGCCACAAAAAGTTGAACTTGGTTCTACTTTGTTGCGCCATTTTGCCTTCTCCACAATCGAATAACGTGATTCGATTGCTACCTCGCGGCTGGATTCAAACCTTTCTAGTGCGTATTCGTTCGCAGATAGTGCTTTTGTTTGTGTGTTTGCTATTAATATGTCGAAAAAGTGGTTAACGGCGCCAATTATGAGATTCTTGGGTGTGTACCAAGAACGAGAATGCCTTTGGAACCACAAAAGCGAATCGTACAAAGACAGAAATTTGAGAGATGCTGCATTAATTGAAATAGTAAACAGTATGCGTGAATATGTACCTGGAATTGATGTAGCTACAACAAAGTTAAAAATTCGAAGCATTCGAAATGCTTACATGAATGAACATAAAAAAGTACTGAAATCACTTAAGAGTGGTGCGTCTGCAGACGGTATTTATAAACCCAGCCTTGCTTGGTTTGAAGCTGCAGACCGGTTCTTAAAACATGTAGTCGAGACAAGAGAGACGAGAAACACTTTGGTAAGTAATATTTTACATTTACTATGTTTCCAAAACATCTTATTTACTAATATGTACAACCGTTTGATCAGCTGATACAGGTGACGCCATTTTGCAAACTGCGCAATTACGAAGAATTTGTGGCGTCCTGTGTGAACGGTAGCTCACAGTGCCACTTCAGAATGACTTGACTTCTGGCGATACTTTCGTTGTGTGTGTGAACCCGGCTTAAGTTATTAAATACCATACCGCTACATATAGAAATCCACTTTACAAATGTAGTAGAGAGCAAGTAATTTAGTACACTCATGTCGCACAATTCAGACTGCTGCTTCACTGCTTTAGGCCATTTTAGCCATTTATCATAATTTTTACAAAAGAAATAACGAAACAATTTATAACAAAAAAATTGTACTAACCGTGAAAGCCACAATGAAACGGAATACAGAGATCTGTGCATGGCCTTGTATCAAGAGGAAATGAGTTTGGGGTCGTGTGATCAACAACAGAGGGATGATGTCAGCTGACAAAATTTTCTTCCCGAGAAATCTTGACGATGCCATACTGTAACATGATCGAAAGGGGCAGTCATTGTAGATGTCGCATTTGAAATGCATTGCAGAATGTTTTTGTGGGACAGGAAGTGACGTGACGGCCAGTGTGAATCGGCATCTAAACTAATGGTTCAGTAGCATTCACATCTTACAGCACTTCCTTTTTTTGGAATTTGAATTCTTATATTCATCTTCAACTCTTCGGGTATTTCTCCTGTCTCACATATCATGCACACCAGGCGGAATAATTTTGTGATTGCTGTCTTTTCCAAGGATATCAATAATTCTGAGAGACTGTCATCTACACTATAGATCCTTTTTAGACAGATCTTACAATGTTCATCAATATATTCTTGTGGTTTCATGTCTCCCCTCTCATTTTCTCCTGTTTCTTCTTCTTCGTCTACGAGATGACATTGTCCTCAAGTTTGCTTCTCTTGTATAGGCCCTATATACAGTGTGATTACAATTAAAGTTAAACTTCCAAACACTGTAGAAATAACACCACTTGTCAGAAGGATATCAAATTGCAACGGAATATTATCGCAGAAGAGGAAAAACGTATGGCAGAAGAAAAAAATAGTGTGAAAATTGATCAATAGATGTCGCTGTACATGTAAGAATACGTAAATGAAAACTCCTGTTATGTGCACAACCTATTGAAGTTGCTATAAACACGTCGAGTACATGGCTTTTCCTCCTTTCACATCTGTAATGTTCGCCTTGACTGTCTCAATGCAGGATCGCGCGCTGTTTCTGAAGTTGTATTACAAGACTGATGACTGTGCACACATCGCTCTGCAGAAGTTCCAGACACTGAAGGGTTTGAAAAAAGGCATTGGTCCGATGACTACCGTGACTCTGGAGAAAATGATTCGGAAATTCGAAAAGACGGGATCTTTTGGTGTGCAACCTGGTAGAGGGAGGAAACGAATTGATTCGACTTCAGTGGAAGCAGTGACCAGAGCAATGTAGGAGGAGAGGCATGGTGATGTGCAAATGTGTAGTGGACGGAGAATTGCCCGAACATTGGAAATATCTGTGAGTACGGTGCATAAAATCCTACGAAACATCCTTCTTTGCTATCCATTCAAAATTACCCATGTGCACGAGTTGCTTCCTGTGACCTCTAGCAAGAGAGACCTCTGCTTTAGAATTTCTTGCTCACATGGAAGTGGACAATGATTGGCTGTGGAAGAATGTTGTGGACAGATGAAGCCCACTGCCATCTGACAGGATATGTCAATACACAGATTTGTCGAATATGGGCAATGGAAAATGCACACGAAAATCAACCAGCATCACTTCATCCTGAAAAGGTCAGTGTTTGGTGCGGGTTTATGGCATCACTTATCATAAGGCCATATTTTTTTCGAAAAGATAGGTGCTTCCGGTTCTGTTACCTGTGCCGTCACTGGTAAGCGGTCTGAGTGTCTTTTGCGCAACTACATCATTCCAACTCTCCAACAATGTGGATGGGATCCTTTTTATGCAAGATGGCGCACCTCTGCACATCGCAAATCCAATGAAGCAGCTCGTGAAGCGCCATTTCGTAAATGCTAGAATTATCAGCCGCCACTTCCCTACAGCGTGGCCATCCCAATCACCTGATCTTAATCCGTGTGACTTCTGGCTGTGGGGCTATCTGAAAGATGTTGCGTTCAGTGTTCTGACTGAAAAACTAACTGCTTTGAAGGCACGCATAGCGCAACACATTCTGAACGTGACCCCGGAAACACTTCGATCAGTTGTGGAACATGCTGTTTCTCGATTTCAACTTGTTGCAGAAAACGGTGGACAGCATATTGAACATGTTTCGCGACAGTCACACGGAAATTAATAATCCGATTTTATTTTTTATGCGATTTTTCGCCCCAAGACAATTAAAAACCGATGTGATTGTTGCTTTTTATGCGGTTTTTGGCGCCAGGACAATTAAAAACCGATGTCAGTGACACTTTTTATGCAGTGTTTGGCCTCAGACAATTAAAAACCAATTTTCCCACCTTATGTGATATGACATTACTGTCGTGGATGAGCTTACTTAACTAACAATATCACACCTGTACACTGTGTAGTACAGTTTGCTTAACGTCAAATGTACACCTTTAGCTTTGTTGTATAATTCATTTGTCACTTGTAGTCGAACACTATTAAATTATGATGCTTACGGTCAACAGTGCCATCTATTGCTACATTTTGCAACTATTTATTTTTCTTTTGCCATACGTTTTCCTCCTCCTCTGATAATATTCCATTGCAATTTGACATCATTCTGACCAGTTGTGTTATTTCTAAAGCGCTTTGAAAGTTTAACTTTAATTATAATCACCCCTTGTATTTCTTCCACCTCTCAGATTTTACTTCTTTGCACAGTACTGGTTTGCCATCTGTGCTCTTGGAATTATTGCATCTACATCTCTTTCCTTCAAAGGTCTCTCTAATTTTTCTGAAGGTAGATCTATCTTTTCTGTAGTCGTACATGTTACTACAGCTTTTGTATTTGGCCTCTACCTATTCCTGCTTAGCCATTTTGCATTTTCTGTCAATCTCATTTTTTAGGCATTATATTCCTTTTCACCTGCTGCATTTTACACTTTTCCCTTTCATCATTTACATTCAGTATCTCCCATATAATCCAAGAATTTCTACTAGGCCTTGACTTTTTACCTATGAGATCCTCTGTTGCCTACACTGTTTCGGCTCTCAAAGTTACCCATCTGTCTTCTATTTGTTATGACCCCAACTTCAGGAGTCGTAATGTGCCACAATGGCTGAGAAATATAGTTTGGGGGCATGCAGAGATACACAGTGCGACTGCATGGGTTATTGGGTATGTGCATGTGTTATGGATGACAAAATAATATATAATCTCTCTCACCAACTCGCCGAAAATCAAATTTCTAAACTGTTCACAAGTTCTATATCATCTCAGAGCCCCTACGTGCTACTGCACAGAAAGAGTTATCCACTCGAATGCTTCGCTGGACCCCTGTAAATGTGGTTGGGCTTGCAAGTTTGGATATGTTTCGTCTATGGGGGGTGCCAACTCTCATTCATCACAATGTACCCAATTTTCCACAAAGTATTTAATATAAATGTAGGCATGATATACTATGCAAAAATTACACACACACACTCGCATATATTTGAAGTTTCACAAATATGGGTTTATTTACAATAAGAATATAGAAAAATCGAAAGTCACAGTTCACAGTAAATTAATTTCAAAGTGTGTGTTGTGTACATAGTTCTGCGTAGTCAGCGCGTACACAACTTTCCCACTAGAGTGCGCCCCGCTAAGCACAACAGCGCAGGCGCAGTGCTTATCCGTCTCCGCGCTACAAGATGGCGCTGCCATTGAGACGGACCAAATTCTGCTTCCGCCGATCCAGGTATTAATATGTAACGCAGCCAATGAAATTGCTGCTAACGTAGAACCTTTCCTACTCGCGGATCACACTCGCGCAGTGATACAGGAACGCGCGAGGTATTATAACGAGTGTACAGACCTCCGATTAGTCAGTCTGCATTTGTCTGTACCAGTCTACAGTCAAGTTTCAGTCTGCACCTAATAAGATTACCATATTCCTGTACATAGCCATGTAGATAAATGTATAGACACTTTTGTCAAGTATCAGAGATATATGTGAGAATAAGATTAGTGTACCAATACCAAAGGAACTTCAGATTGTCAATTGTAAATAGCATCCAGAACCAAGTTAAGTAATTTTTATGCTGGTTATTATTTTAATAAATGTGTGTGAAAATTAATCAAGTTGTGTTTAAAATTGGTCACCGTCAATCTGCTACTCTAAGCGTGCAAGTGGCATTTCTATCGTCTGACCTAACGGCAGAAGATAAACATGCCACGATAAGACCACGAGACATATTGGTGACACTCGTCTACTTTGTTAGAGCGACAGGTCAAATAATCTGATGGTGTGTCTACTGAAGGTCTTACAGTACGCACACCACAGTGTGACTGACTTTCTTAAGATATTGGAGGTGGATAAATAAACCACAATTAATTGTGTAAGTTATCATTACAAAAAAAACTGTTCAAGTTCAACATTTCTCAAACTATAAATTCCACAATGGCTATGCACTGCAACCTTCCAAGTGCAACTTGTATCACATACAGTTCAGGAAAAAAAAATCCATCAGACACCAAAAAATTTCTATGTCTGAAAGTAGGAACTCTGAATAATTGCACACATGAACTAGTGGCTACTTCACTGCTCATCAGACAAAACATTCTCGAAACAGACTAACACCACCTGACTACCTCCAACAGTATCCGAACATAGAAATCCTCATCAAAGTGCCACTGCTCACTCAGGAAACTTCAGTCAAGCACCACTGAACTCAAACTACTGAACATGAAATTTTCCGAAATTCTTAATTTTCATGTTTCATACACATATGATACATCAAATCACACAGAAGTTTTCTGAGAATTATTATACATCTGTTTTCTCTTATCAGCCATAGCTTATTTATAAACAAAAACTTCTATGGTTTTTCTCCGTATTTAGATTTATAAGTGTAACTATTAACAAAAAAATTTAAATTGTACGTTAAATAATTTCCTGTGTACCTAAACTTTATTTAAAGTACTGCCACTGCTACTTTTAGTGTTTCTCTATTTAATAATGAAAGCTATTTTTAATTTAGCGAAATCTACTTTTTGACCTCTTATTTAAATATGTGAATAATTTCAGTAAATCTACTATCACAGTTCTACAAGATGTATCTTAAAAAAAAAAAAAGATGCCTCATTTGTTGCAATTGCACAATGCATTGCCGAGATATTCACTTTTACATTTCGGGAATTATTTATAACACTTAACTTACAGTAACTTACAAACAATTGCAGATATCCAAGGAACATCTTCAGACGTGTAATCGTCCACCTTTTTCACTTCAAGTGAGCCCACTGGCTCTTCAGTGACACATATGGTTTAATATTTATTAATTTTTGGGTAAGCTTTAATTCTGTACCGGACGCGAAAAGGGACTGTTCCCCAACAGATGAGTTTTCCCAGTAACATTGTCACCTTCGCGGCCGGTGGATGTCCAGAGGCAATCTCATCTGTGGAGCAAAGTGTGAAACTGACCCTCCATGTATGTGGTCCTGTTGAGCATATTTTAGCTGTCAACACGAATATGACCCATTCTTCACCACCAACTGTGTGTCTGCGGCCATGTGCTTATAACTGAATAAAGTTTCTCTGCACTTTACAATAGGCTTTCAAGTTATAACAGGGAAGTTTGGTGTTGACTTTATTCTGTTGAAGAATACACAGTGCCTCTGTTGATCCAGGAGATGGCGGTGCAGTGTGTGTAGGTGTGTCACCACAAACGCCAGTGCCAGAATCTTTTTCTTCGTCACCTGGCCACTCCATGCCCATGATGTAACAGCTCTTGTCATTACCTGTCAACATGGCCAGCAGTATGTGTCAAGCCAGAAGACCTGTGCCAGTCCTCCAGGTAGCTGCTGGCTATTCCATCACGTGCTACTTGCGGTCACCACATAGAGCACCAAAGGGAAACAACCAGCAGCTGTCATTGTAGTAGAGCCTCAGCAGCTCCAGTCACTTGGCCAACACAGCTCAGTCAGTGATTGACAGCGTTGGAGACTGGAGACCACTTCCCAGCTCTCCAGCTTGCAGTCCATCGGACAATGTCACCCACAGAGCAGAGGCTGGCCACATCTCTGCTCTCCACACTTGTACAGAACTAAGTTTTCGACCTGCTTTGCGACAGCTGCGGTGTGCTGTACAGTGGAGCTTGCTGGTTGATTCAGCGGGCTGGCTAACCACCAAAATTCATCACCAGGTAGTATTCGTGGTTGGCCTGCAATGTACAAATTATTGTCCTCTCCATTTCCAGACATGCACAGAATAGCAACATGACTGCGTGCCTTGAACCTCTGGGCTCCCTTACTTATACTGCTTTTCCTACACCTCTGGTGTAGCCCCTCCACAGGGGATGACAGGAACAGTCCCTTATAATAATAACATCAGCTTCTTCTAATCTGCTTCAGCCCGCACACATAGGTTGCTAGGTGTTGTAATTGCAATGTATGGGTTTTTCATAGCACATCAGTGCCCTGTGTTGCACCTGATTTCTCCACACCCATCTCCACACTTATTTATAATGCCTGCCAGGCCATGCTTCCTCACCTGAGATCAGTGTCGTAAACCTGCTTTTCAGAACCGTTTTCTTAATACCAGTATTGCCAGCGCCCTCTTCCCAATGTGTCCATTGGTCCCTTAACTTCTACCTTCTGGCCATAGCTGTGCAAACTTTTTCAAGGATTCCCCAAAACCTTGCCTATACTTATTCAAGGTGCAGCATACCTCCTCCGTCCCGAGAAGATTCACCATGAATCTTTGATATCGGGCTCTCACTAAACTACCTTAACTCTAATAATTTATATATTGAGGACAATCACCTCAATTCACAATAAAGTGCTCCCACATGGAACATCTCCTCACACTTGCGCTGCCCCCTTAACTAATTACTATGTACCCCTATTGCACTCTAAATACTAATTAAGATCTCAAAATTAATTGCTTCCCCAGAAAATGCTGGTCAACCATTCTACTGGTAATTGGTGTGTTGGCATATCTGCAGCCTGTGGCTGCTTGCATTTTTCCCAGAAACACAGTACGCAGAAGCCTGCTAAAAACGTGCCACAATTGGTTGCCGATACTCTGTGTGCTGCTGTCATTCCTGGAAATGGTGTACATACTGCCACATTTGTTTCATCGAAATTCTTATTTGTTGGGGCTCTATTAATTTATCCAGAGAGCTCCTAACTTTTAGACTGAGCACGTTGTTCAAGTAGGTTAAATTTTGAATGGGTAACACCCTCAGAGATCCTTCCAGCCAATACTACATATTCTGCGCAAGTGTGACAAAAGTTGAACCCCTGAGCATAACCAGATGATGAAAGTAATCCTGATCCTGGCAATAAGAACACACACTTCCCGATGCACTAGCCCCCCCCCCCCCCCCCCCGCCCGCCCCACACACACAGAAACACCAAAAAAATTACAATCCTACAACTTACTTATGCGACCTTAACCTATAAGGCATATGATATGCCTTACGTTGTTCACCAATCTCGGTCCCTTATTTGTACTCCTTGTAACCTTCTCCTCGTGGTTGGCTTCCGATAACTGTGGTATCCCTTCTATCATTCATTTAAACAGCTTTATGCGACTGACATGTACAGCAGATGTTTTTGTGGGGAGCTGTATCTTCACATTGACTGATGGTGTCATTTTCAGAACTTGGTAACGTCCCTGGTATGTAGTTACAAATTTCTTTGTTGTCCCATTTGTTGTATAGGGATTTGTGATAACCACCCACCATCCTACGCAGTGCTGAGGCAACTTGCCCATGCGTTTGTTTGGCTGTTTCTGCTGTTGTAGCATATTTATGTTTGCCTTCTTTGTGTTCCTCCAAACTTCCCTTATTCATCTGGCAAACTTCCTTGTAAGCCTCACCATCCAGCCTTAATTTAGAGTCAAGATGTCACAAAAGGAGATGGCATTTTCCTGCCATACACCACCTCAAATGGCGACAAGCCCAGTGCAATATGCACCTTCGAATTATAGGTGCCCATGACATAGAGGAGATAGGTATTCCAGTCATCGTACCTGGAATTAATGTACTGACTCAATATTTTTGTAGTTATCTTGTGCACATATTAGGTTTCCCTGTTGGTCTGTGGATGAAGTGGACTCATCTGCAACTTCTGTGAACACAACATGCAGCATGGTTGTTTCATTAAATCCAAGACTCTGATCCATAATCGATTTCAATATACAGTTGTTTGCTAATGCCCACACCACAGTTCTAGCCCAGTCATCTGTCATCAGTACCATTGCCAAAAATCCAGAAATAAGATTGGTGATCATGAGAACATACCTATTCCCTGCAGGTGTTTCATTAAACAACATGAGAACATCCAACCTCAAAATAGAACTGGTAATCTCTGCAATGGCACTTTCTGATGCACAACGTCGGCTCTTTGTATGCACGCCACACAATTCCTAACACACTGCTCCACGTCCAACTTTCTGTTCCTCCACCTAAACTTCTCTGCTACATATCTATCCATCGCATGTCATCCTCCATGATCTGACAACATGTGGTCATGAGTTTGCTGCAAAATTTCCTCCTGAAGAATTGCTTGAACCACCACATGTAGTCCACATCTCATGGTTCTACACAACAAACTGTCATACATAACAAAATGTGGCTGTGACTTAAATGCCTGGTGCTCCTTATCCTTTGGCTGTCCACATGTCATTATTCCATGCTCTTCCATAAAATACTCAATGTTGCTGCCCTATGACTTAATGGATTTGCATTTGCTTGTTATCTTCCTGGCTTCTGGATTACCTCATACTCAAAAACACTAAGTTCACATGCCCTTTGAGTTAATCTACTAGATGGATCTTTAAATCAAGCAATCATTTCAATGAAGCAAGGTCTGTCATAACCTTAAACTTCCAACACCGAAAATACATAACACTATATATGACTACCATCATCTCTTTCTCAGTCATTGAATAATTACAGTCTGCTTTGTTTAACTGCCTCAAAGTGTGAGCGACTGAATGTTCTTGACAAACACTTGATCTGAAACTAATATTGCTTTTATGACATCCTGAGACCAATTGAATTTCGCCTTGTTTTTCAGTAGCTTGTACAAAGGTTTGGCTATTTTTACAAAGTCCCTCACAAACCGCCTATAATAATTACCAAGGCCGATGAACAACTCTACCTGGTTAGTTGTTTGTAGTGTCAGAAAATTTTGAGCCGTGTCAATTAGACGAGGATAGATCTGTACACCACTTTCACTAATCACATGCCTCATGTAGTTTACCTGAGTTTGTGCAAAATGTCATTTTTCCATAGTCTACTAAAGACATCCTCCAAATGTCTCACATGCTCTGGTAAATCCTTGGAATAGATAATTATGTCATCCAGATATGCGATAGAAGGTTTCAGTTTTAATCTTCTCGTTACCCTATTTAACAACTGCTAAAAAGTTGCCAGTGTGCTCTTTGCTCGAGACAGCATGTGCTTGTAATGAGAATGCCACCCAGTACTGTAAATGGAGCTTTTGGCCAATCCTCAGGAACCATTTCCAATAGATGGTGCCTACTGCATAGATCCATAGTTGTAAAGAACTAACGCTGACCCAGACTATCCACAGTTTTTGTGATGTTTGAATCTGAATAAGCATCCAAAATGGTTCATGCATTTAGATATCTGTAGCCACAGCAAATTCTCTATTTCCTTGTTCCATCCTCCAATTTCTTTGGCACCACTACCATTTTCTCTCTCCTGGGACTAGTTCCCTTGCTATGTGGTATGGCTTCCTATGAATTGGTGTGCTATCCTCTGTCAGTATATGATGATGTGTTACTGAGGTTATTGGTAAACCTCCCTCTGTATAAAATAAAATAAAACTCTAAACATCAACAACAAGCTTTCCGTAACCCTTCAATCACTGCCTTCGAGTGATCCGCTTTCATTCATAATACTTCCTCTAGACTTGACCTATTGAAGGTCTCACCTTCCAAAACTTTCATGAGTGGCTATTGCTTCACTCTTTGACAGAGCCACCTCCCCTCTGTGAAAGTTATCCAGACTAACTGGAATCATCCATTCCCTATTAATGTCACTCACACATTCCTGCAGACAAAACAATGCGAACTATCCACCTTTTCATCGCTTAAGAGCTGTTCAACCACACATGCTGTTTCTCTTGGCAATTCGGTATTCACTGAAACCCTCATATCTTCCCAGCACCTGTTGGTATTTTATGCTGCTGATTGATCTTTACTGAAAACGTACAGAGTTCACTTGGTTTCACCACCATGATCGGTGAACATTGTGCCATTGCCTCACTTGCAACTGTTTTCCCAACCCGAATAAAGTCCCACTGAGAGGTTCTACTATGCATAGCAAAAAGATCAGCCTCCGCATGACATTTGTCAAGAAAGTCTATCCTGAGAATCACTGATACCTTCGTCTACACATGGCAATACCTCCATGCTTTCACTGAACTTAGTTTTCCCAGCTGAAGACTCCAGTACTGCCATACCCAATAATTCCACACAACTGTCGTAAATATCATGTAACCTATATGGTGGTGGCCCCAGTCTGCTCTTTCCCATGAGGTCCAGGTTAACAAAAGCAGACACATGCGCCCCTGCGTCTGCTTCCTGCCACTCGCCAAGCCCACTAACCAGCAGGCCATCTGCGCACTAAACTGTGCTGCCTTTCAACAGTTGAAGCACTCCTGTTCAATGGCTGCTTCCCTTGCCAGTGCTTCCCATCTTTCCTACTTTCACAATCAGAAGCCCGGTAGCACACTCTGAGACATGCATGGCACACTGGTTGTCTTCACTGCATCCTTATATGTCCCTCGTGGCCATATCTGTAACACTTGATTTCAGAAGTGAACACCTGGTGGTCCAGTCTTTGCTTTTTTGCAACATCCACCTCCTCTATATGGGTTGCGATCCTCAGAAGTGACAATAAGTGCTCCAGATTTTCCATTCATACCCTCTGTGAAATCACTGCCAGTATACCAAACAACATATGTTCATGCTCTTTTTTCTGCCTCTGCAATGACATCCTATTAGCTTCTCCATTCTGGATCTGTATGCATGTCTATGCATTCAGTTAATGGATTCTATCCTAGAATGCCCCCACAGACTTTTGACTTTTGTGCTGCATTGACAAAGTACTTGCCGCCCCCCCCCCCCCCCCCCAAAAAAAAAAAAAATAAAAAATAAATAAATAAAAATAAAGAGCACACACTATTTTGCTTTTTGTGCTGCTGGCACAGTCCAGCAACCCACTCCTTTATGCTTTACTCAAGATCTCATGATTTGGTGTTCCCTGCCAAATGGATGTTAGTACCATGCAGGTTATTTCGAAGACCATCCGTGCACTTCTGCAACGTCCTTAACACCCTTCATAAAAATTGGCACGTACTCTGTTATCTTTCCTGAGAAGGGATTAATTAATGCAACTACTGCCAGGCCGTATGGAAGAGAAAGCACTCTCAATCGATGCTTATTTTCGTCTGACTCCAACTGCAGCTTGACCTGACTCCCTTTCCCAGCTTCTACCTCGCAATTAAGTTCAAAATTTCTCTGCCTTACAGGCTCCAATTACTCTGTTAATGTGTACACTTGCTAAGTTAAAGCAGCAACTAATGCCGCAGTAGTAGCAGCACGTGCTTCCACTATTTTGCACACTCTATCTCTACTTGAATTCAACTGTTTAAAAAAAAGAACACCACACTCCTGTTTAATCACCCCACAGACAAAAATGTAACTAAACATTAATTCTTCTGATGAATCATCAAACACCTACACTCAGTACAGATAGCCAGATGATCAGTTCACCTACACACAGAACAAGTAGCTGCCACAGCTCTGGTACATGGCAAGTCGTGTCCAGACAAATTACAAAATGGACACCTCACTAGCACTAAATTATCGTGTCCACTATTACTTCTAACCAAAGATAAGTAACTCTGAAAATCGTGTACCCTGGCTCACACAGTTAACTCTGACATTGAGAGCAAAAACCAAACATGACATAAATAAAACCAGATTCACCATATCACATTGTGCTGAGCTGATGTCACGAAACCCACGTCAAGCGCCACTGCCTCACTCACCATTCACAGAAACCTACTCTCTTACCAAACTGTAGTGCTGGATATGGATGAAGACTTTCTGACACAACATGTGTTGGGACGCACAAAGGATACTCTGACAAGAAATGGTTACAACCCCCTGGCTTCAGAATGACTGAGACATATGGTTTGGAAGAGAGGGGTGAATCACACCAGGGCATGCAGAATTCCACAAGCAAGTTTGATGTTGACTTTATTCCATCAAAGAATACATAGTGGCTCTGCTGATGCAGACGAAGGTGGTGTGGCATGTGTCATTGCAAATGCTGCTTCGGAATCTGGGCACTCCATCCCTGTGATGTAACAGTTCCTGTCATCGCCTGGTGGTGTGGTGAGCAATGTGTGTCAGTTGAGCCGGAAGTCCTGTGCCTGCCTCTGGTGTGCAGCTGGCTATTACCTCTAACGCTGCTCGTGGTTACCATGTAGAGCACTGAAGTGAAGCAGCCAGTAGCTGTCATTGTAGTAGAGCCTCAGCAGCTCTACTCACCCACCCAGGGCTAGCCCCAAGGCAGCTTGGTCGGTGAAGGAGGACAGCCTTGAACTCCAGAGGCCATGAGATCGTGCCCTGGCTCTGCCCTTGCAGACACCATCTTGCAGTCTGTCCGAGGCTGCACCCCTGCTCTGTACAACTGTGCATTGCCAAGTTTTGCACCGCCTTTCCATGGCTGTGGCACATCTGTACAGCACAGCTTGGCAGCTGATTCAATGGGCCAGCTGCCCAACAAACTTCATCAGCTGGTTGTCATGGTTGGCCTGCAACTTAAAAAATCGTCATTCCTTCTGGTTCTAGATGCTGACATAGTGGTGACACAACTCCTTCCTTGAGACTCTGACTCCCTTGTTTATACTACTTTTCCTATACCTCTGACATACTCCCTCTGGAGGGTACAACTGGAGTGCTCCTTAATAATTATAATGTCAGCTTTTTCTAGCCTGCTTCAGCCCCTGCCTACAGGTTGCTGGGTGTTGTTGTAACTAAAAAGTACAAGTTTTTCATAGCATGCCAGTGCTCTGTGTTGCTCCACACACAGCTCCACTCTTGTTTAAAGCCCACCATACGTGCAAGTGGTGTCATAAATATGTCTCGCAGAAATGTTTACTTGATATTAACATTGCCAATGCCTGCTACCCGAAGTGTCCATTGATTCCTAACATCTACCTTCTCACCCTAGCTGCACAAAATTTTCAGGAAATACACAAATCCATATCTCTGAGAGACTCTCACAAACTTCAGGTTCTTTCAATCTATCCAGATCCCACTTCCTTAATTTCCTACATTTATTTTGTTTTAGTCTGGTTTTCATAGCCAAAAAATTATGATCAGAGTTTATATCTGCTCCTGGAAATGTCTTACAGTTTAAAATCTGGTTTTGAAATCTCTGTCTTGGCATTATAGAATTAACCTGAAATCTTCAGGTGTTCTCTGTACTCTTCTACATATACAACCTTCTTTTGTGATTCTTAAACCAGGTGTTAGCAATGATTAAATTATACCTTGTGCAAAATTTTACCTGGCAGCTTTCAGTTTCATTCCTTCCTCCAGTCCATGTTCTCCTACTATTTTCCTTTCTCTTCTTTTTCGTACTACAGAATTCCAGTCACCCACCACAATCAAATTTTCATCTCCCTTAACTCTGTGAATCATTTCCTTTACCTCATCATACGTTCTTTCAATCTCTTCTTTATCTGCTTTGCTGGGGGCATATTAACTTTAACTACTATTGTGGATGTTCACTCTGTGTCTATTGTCTACGATAATGCATTCATTCACTAGCTGTTCATATTCACTTACCTGCATTCCTATTTTATTATTCATTATTATTCCTATTCCGGCATTACTGGTATTTGATTTTGTGCTCATATCCCTGTACTCACTTGACCAGGTGGCCTGTTTTTCCTGCTGTTACACTTGTAAGGAACTGGTTGGGGGAATAAATACTGAACAGTTAATTACCAAATGTAGTGGTACATGTTGTTAAAGCATAGCAACACATCTTACTTTCCTTTTACTGGATCGATGAAAGATGTGCATGTGAAAAATGTGACTTTAATTAGTAACAGCATAAAGAGCATCTACTGTGCCCAGGTTTGTTGGAATTTAGGAGCAAATATGAGAAAGAAAGATGCAGTCACAGTGCAGGAAGTGCTATGGACTCCAAAGAAGAAAGGAGCCTGACGACAATGGTCAAGCTCTACAGAAAAATGAATGTTGTTATACAAAGTCTATGCCATGCCATCTGGAGTTAAGTACTAACTTACGGTTTTGATAAAGCACTGAAGCATCATGTATGAACATATTGCCTGAAAAGCTTTTGTTAATTATCAATTGTTGCAAGTTTATAACTTATTTGAATATAGAAGCATTATATAACCAGTGTTTTGTGATTTCGTAGTGAGTTATTTAAATGTAGAAGCTCTCTTGTGGCCCTTGCCCATTTACAATCGGAAATGAAGTCTGTGGTTAAATACATGGCACTGAATAGCAGGACCACAGCTTCAAGAGAAAACAAGACAGCGACCGCAAAATTCAGAAAAGAATAGCATAGTATTATTATATGGGAACGAGCAAGACTTGGAATCTTGTAATATATAGATCACTTAAAGACAACCCACAAAAAGAAAAATGCTCACACGTTACTAAATATGTTGGTCATTTGTAGAAGAAAATATGTCTATTCTCATACCACAGTTAGAGCAAATACAATTTATTGTCCTGAAACTTGTTCTTTACCACACAATGAATACAAACACACGCTATTTCTCCTACTTCATTTAGTGCATAGATTCCTGTTTCAGCTTCTAACAATAACGGCATTTTATGTAGTTGCTAGTCACTGAAACAGGGTGACAACTAACTCTGAACACATGCCAGCCACAACGCCATATGATCTCAGACACCATTTGACTACCACCAAACGTCACTGTAAGGCAAAGATGTCTTACACACTTCAGTAATTGCCACTGTATCTAACTTTAGCCTATCCATTTCCCAACTCCCCTGACCAGCACGATCTCTGGACTTGACACCAATTGAGCACATGTGGAGTACGGTGGGATGAGAAATGACTCATGTGACGTGTCAACCAACAACTCTTACAGAACTTCATGAGCAGGTTGACCAGGCATGGTATAATGTATCCCAGCACAGTAATAACGATCTGTATGATTGACTGGATGAGTCATCACCTACATAGCTGCCTATAGAGGCTACACCAGTAGCCAATATGAATGATTCAGTGTGGATCAATACCTGGTACTTCAGAACTGCTTTGATATCTGTTCAGGTAATCATTTCATGTACTACATACATACTGTTGCAACAATAAAACTTGAGTAAACTGGAAATTTCTAAAATGGTGTACTAATTTTTTTCCAGCAGTGTACACGAAATGTATTTGCAGTTGCACTTGCGCGACCACCATCAGCTTTATAAGGAAATGATGACAATGAAAATTTTTGCTGGAGCAGAACTCAAACTTGGATTTCCCACTTCACGTGAGCAGTTGTCTTGACCACTTAGGCTATCCATGCATGATCGATAGCCAGTCCCAAACTCACATATATTGTCGTTTAACACATTATGTAGTTCCCATACAGGGGAGGACATTTTAATTGAAAGTCACCACCCATTATCAGCAGATATAACTGTAAGTAGAGGGATATTAGCTAGAAAAGAAACATGGCTACACATACATATACATAACTTTAAGTTCAAACAAACTCTGTTAGTAGCTAAAAATGTTACTTTACAAATACTATTAGGCATTGATTGGTTACTGACATATAATTTAAAATCACACTTTGATGTTTAAGTATTATACTGAAACAGTGGAATTTTTAAAATATGTAGTGCCATTTAAGATAAGTCATTTAGTAAATAACTCCACACATTACTTGATAAAATGCATTTAGTTACTACTACCCAGGTAGTGAGTAAAGAGGGATCCACAATGGATTTTGATGAATTAAGTGAACAAATAAGGACTAAAGCTTACAAATCTAATCTGCTGACTGAAGAACAATGGCTTGATTTCTATATCATCTTGCTGAAGTATAGAAGTGTGCTTTCTGATAAACCAGGACTGATTGGTGAGTATGTCTCTCAATTTAAAATAAAAGATAGTGTACTGTTCTTTTGTATGCCATATCCTATTCCAATAAGTTTAAGATCTGCAGTAAATGAAGAAATAAACAAAATAGCAGAAAATAACTTAATATAAAGAAGTTTAAGCCTTTGTAACAATCCTGTACTAGTTGTAAAGCAAGCTGCAGGTGTTAATAGGCACAATAACACTTAATATATATACAGAAATGGAAAGAGACAGACCTACATGTGTAGACAAATTACTAGCTAAGTTTGAGCAAGGGAAGTATTTTAGCTCAACTGATTTGACTCCCATGTAGATGAAAATTCATGAAAGTATGCACCATTTTCATTTGATGGCAAGGCATATCAGTTTAGGGTATTCCCCTTTGGACTGAATATTCCAGTCTAAGTATTTATACAGACACTAGATGAAGCTTTAGATAAAGAGTTATTACAAGAGTAAATTATAGATATAGATGATATTTTACTAGTGTCCACGACATGGGAAGAAGACTGCATTTTCTTAACCAAAACAATACACAAGATTTGTGAAAAAGGCATTCCAATTAAGTTACCAAAATCATATTTTGGAAGAGGACAATTCAAGTCTTAGAACATCTAGTAAGAATCCATCAATAACACCAGATGCCGAAAGGATAAGAGCGATTACATACTGTCCTGAACTGAAAAATGTAAAACAATTATGCTCTTTCCTATGATTAGCTGGATTTTACCATTGCTACATACAGTGTAACTTATGAACGCTACCAGAGTATTGTCATTATTAAAACAAAGAGCCAAAAGGATATGGAGTGAAGGAACATCTGAGGCTTTTAAAACATTAAGCAGGCTTTAGTGGATGCACCCATATTAAAACACCTTGTAATGAATGAAACACATAAATTAGCAACAAACACTTCTGAATATTATGTAGCTTGTGAACTGTTCCAAGTTAAATTGAATCCCGTGAGAGGGGAACATAACACCGTCGCCTTCACTAGTAGTAGTTTAATATCAATGTTAACATAAACATGTTCTCACCTATACAGCTACAGAAAAATAATTATTAGCTACTGCATGGAGCAAACAAAAGTTTGAAATGCTGATTTGGGGCTCTAAAATTATCATACATACACATCATTACACTTTAACGTCCCCTGTAGAAAGTAGGTTGCTACATAGCCAATTAATGTGATGGATATTGTCAAGTAGAATCAAATAGAAATTAACTATATAAAAGGTTCAGAAAATTAAATACCAGATGCACTGTCACGAATACTGCATGGCATAAATGAAATGATGAGAACTGGGTGACAAGAGTTATTTTTTCCATCCATTTCTTAGCTTTAAGTATACCAATGAAGAAGTAAGGAGATTAGCCGCAAGAATAAAACAATTTGTAAAGATCGATGAATATTTTAAAGAAAAGCAACAAAAATGTGAGCAGGCAGTAGTATTATCAGGAGAAAAGTCTATGTGGATGATAGGTAAAGGTGCTTATTTTGGAAGTTGTGAGAGGACAAAGTCAAAGGGAAGTTACGTATTCCACAAACAGTAGAATATCATTTAGAATTTAACATAGTTCATACCAAAAAGCCATGGGCATTTTGGTATATGTAAAAGATAAGTAATGATATCAATATAATGGAAGGAAACATTCCACGTGGGAAAAATTATATATAAAAGCAAAGATGAGGTGACTTACCGAACAAAAGCGCTGGCAGGTCGATAGACACACAAACAAACACAAACATACACACAAAATTCAAGCTTTCGCAACAGACTGTTGCCTCATCAGGAAAGAGGGAAGGAGAGGGGAAGACGAAAGGAAGTGGGTTTTAAGGGAGAGGGTAAGGAGTC
Source organism: Schistocerca americana (assembly GCF_021461395.2). Classification (NCBI taxonomy): domain Eukaryota; kingdom Metazoa; phylum Arthropoda; class Insecta; order Orthoptera; family Acrididae; genus Schistocerca; species Schistocerca americana. The sequence goes on along the minus strand of NC_060124.1, from coordinate 205,032,538 downwards.
ATTCCAATCCCGGGAGCGGAAAGACTTACCTTAGAGGGAAAAAAGGACAGGTATACACTCGCACACACGCACATATCCATCCACACATACAGACACAAGCAGACATATTTAAATATGTCTGCTTGTGTCTGTATGTGTGGATGGATATGTGCGTGTGTGCGAGTGTATACCTGTCCTTTTTTCCCTCTAAGGTAAGTCTTTCCGCTCCCGGGATTGGAATGACTCCTTACCCTCTCCCTTAAAACCCACTTCCTTTCGTCTTCCCCTCTCCTTCCCTCTTTCCTGATGAGGCAACAGTCTGTTGCGAAAGCTTGAATTTTGTGTGTATGTTTGTGTTTGTTTGTGTGTCTATCGACCTGCCAGCGCTTTTGTTCGGTAAGTCACCTCATCTTTGCTTTTATATATAAAAGATAAGTAAATTTTATTATTTTAAAAATTTATGTACAAAAGTAAGGAAGGTATTAAGACTGTGTGTAGAAGCATGTCAAGCAGTTAAAAGAAGATATCAACCATACACCGTACAAGCTGTACCCTATAATCCCAAAAGCTTGACTTTTTTGGCCAACTACCAAAAGGAAAAGAAGGGGTAACATATGACTTTTCCTTGTGGAATATTGATCTAAATATGTGAAACTATATCCAATCAAACAAGCAAATACGACCACCCTAATACACTGTTTAAGAAAATACTTTGTAAATGTAGGTAAGGCACAAAAATTATTAACAAATAATGGAACACTATTCACAATTAACAGTTTCAAAAAACTGCCATGCTGCAAGTTCTGGTTGCATCATTTAAAGTGATTAAACTGGTGTCACTCCTGTGATCACAATCCTTCAAGCAACACTTCACGAGCCCGCAGGTGGAAAAACACTGTACTAATCTATTACAAGCTTCTATGCTGGAAAATAGGCTTGTCTTTGCTTTTTCTCATTTTTGTTTGTTGTAAGTATTTTTATTTTTTGTATATTTGTACAGCAAATAAAATATGTCTGAGTGGGTAAATGCTACCATAAGTTACTGTTAGAGGCTACAAAGAAAATATATTATTATTACTGAGCGAAGCTTTTACAGCTGATGTAACACTATGTGGAAATTGTTTGTTTCATATCTGCCACTGACGTTAACTAAATGTGAACAGACAGAAAATTGTGAACCATGCATATATGATCAGTCGGTTCTACCATGTTGGAACTGTGATGATACAAGGAGAATATGATCCTCATTTTGCAGAGCTCTTTTACGTTATGGATATTATCCAAAATTGATGTTTTTTTTTCAGTTTTCTCTCTGGGAAATTGCCAAATTACATTAAATTTTACATTACTTGCAAAAGAATCATCTGCATCAAGAAGACTCAATAGTTTCACTGCCATTCACATAATGTTATAAAAAGACTTAAATGTAAGCATAAAAATACCTCATATGTACAAAACCATACTTCTGTATGTACAGTGAAATCAATTACAGTTACATACACAGACAAAATTTCTGCCCCTACACTCCCTGCATTTACACTACATAAAATAGCCTTTAAAAAGATATACAAAAGGAGTAAACTAGCAAAGGAATCAATATTTTCTTTGAAAGATTAACTTTGGTCTTCATGTTACAAGAGCACTTCCCGTCAAATACCACTTACACACGCCTGCATACACTGAACTTTCATTAATAAGCACTAGATGGCAAAGGATCATAATCTTCCTCTGTTGTCCTCTTTTTCCTGCCAACATTTTGTGACTGCGATGCAGTTACGCCTTTCCTCCTCTGACGAGATTTGTTAGGTCCCGCTGCAGTGCGGTATGTGATGCACTAAAGATAAAAATGACCAAAATAAGACATCTGTAAAAACAAAGATTATGCTTAAAAGATTAATAAATACATTTGGAAATTAATGGTGTTGGTAAAATGTCACTCAATTTAAAAAACCCAACCATAACGAATCACTGGAGCACAGTGAACATAACTGAATAAGGCTATAAGTTTATGCCGTAAAACTGTCTTCATACACACCTGAGAAGGATTAACAGAAGCTTGAAATATGCCCTTATGTAAGTAATTGGGAAACATGATACTGTACTACTAAAACAGAAATTCAAAGCAGCAAAGAGTGGGAGAAGGAAAGAGACAAAACACTTGAAAGAATCTAATGTGGAAGATGAAGGAGAAACACTAGGGTGATGCTGAGTCACAGATATGCACAACAAAAAGACTGTCACAATTAAAGCTTTCGGCCAGTAAGGCCTTCGTCAAAAATAGATGACATACACACCCATGCGCTCACACACACACACACACACACACACACACACACACAACTCACACACCCATGACTACATTCTCAGGCAACTTAAGCTTCAGTTGCCTGGGACTGCAGTCGTGTGTGTGAGTTGCATTTGTGTGATTGTGTATGTGTGTGTTGTCGGCCTTACTTGTCAAAAGATATATTTGTGACAGTCTGTTTGCAATTCAGAATCTCTGCTATATGGCGAGTAACAATTTTCCTTTTCACAATATAGTTATATTCCATCCTGGATTCTCCATTGTTTGAAACAATAGGGTGACCTTTATACTTCGGAATAAAAAGGGGATAAAGGAATAAAGACAGTAAAGATTAGGTTTTGAAAGCTTCTGAACAAAAACTTGATATAGAAAAACAATTTAACACTTATAATTTAACTTCAGCTGTAAAGTTTCTCATCAGAATTTTCGAGGTCAGTAACACGTAACCAAACATTTTTGTATGTGAGAACAAAATCAACAAAGTAATGTCAAGATAAGCAAAAATATGCAACTCCTTTCATGTTAGACTAAGTTTTGTTCTTTATTTCAAAAAAAGCCCTCAACCTTTACATAATGCTTCACTTTCTCAAGGATCTTTCCAGACAGACTCAAGTACACCACTGTTAGACCCTTCTTTAAAGAACAGTATTAGGGCAGGTATTAACCATTGACCAACATCACTATTAGTTTCCTTCTCAAAAGTTTTGTAAAGCGTAATATATGTCTGCTTGTGTCTGTATGTGTGGATGGATATGTGCGTGAGTTCGAGTGTATACCTGTCCTTTTTTCCCCCTAAGGTAAGTCTTTCCGCTCCCGGGATTGGAATGACTCCTTACCCTCTCCCTTAAAACCCACTTCCTTTCGTCTTCCCCTCTCCTTCCCTCTTTCCTGATGAGGCAACAGTTTGTTGCGAAAGCTTGAATTCTGTGTGTATGTTTGTGTTTGTTTGTGTGTCTATCGACCTGCCAGCGCTTTCGTTCGGTAAGTCACCTCATCTTTGTTTTTATATATAATTTTTCCCACGTGGAATGTTTCCCTCTATTATAGTAATATAGTTAAGAACGGTTGAGCATCCATGCAAATATGAGATTCTGAGCCAGTCACAATGTGGATTTCAGAAGAGGCTCTTCACTGAACATGTCACCTAACATTTAATCAACTGTGTTATTTATTTATTTATTTATTTGAAATTATGCGAATGACAAAATTTCACCAACCTATGTTTTGTGCTCCATTCAAGGTATTAATATTTTTTGGAGAATATATAGAAAGATGATTATTTGTCAAATGTTCCATGTTTTTTAACATTAGAAGATGACACACAAACAAACAATTGAAAATCCAGGATGGAATAATGACAATATAATGAAAAGGACAGATTGCTACACATCATATAGTGGAGATGCAGACAGGCACAACAAATAACTGCTAAACATGTAAACTTTCAGCCAAAAGGTCTTCTTCTGAATTACACACACACACACACACACACACAGATATTCATATGAATGCAACTGATACACATATGACCACCGTCTTGGGCAGCCGCATGTTTCTGCGCGAAGGTGTGATGTCACTTGTTCTGAGCACAATTGGTTGTTGTTGGGTCTGCTGTTTCTATTATCCCATGGATGTAAATTTGATACATATCTTCTTCAGAAGCAAAACCCACTTACAGTTGGTGAAGAAACAAAACCAGTAACTGACAGATTGTTGATTTTTGCATTTTTTCAGGTGATGCCCTTGACCCTCAGCACATCTGCTCTTGCTGCCAGAATGCTAAATTTGTAATTTCGAATTATTTACAAAGGAAAATGAAATAAAACAAAACCACATACGAAATAAAGCCAAAAAATAGGTGGAAATAGCACATAAGTCTAAAACTAATGTGTTTTGGATATGGTATCCAATACTATACAAAAACAACAGTGTGCACAGTCACAGAACTTCATTATTGCTTACAAAAGTGATTCCTTGGTTATCGCCTCAGTTCATGACAATGCACAGCATTTTACAATATGTCTTTTTATTGAGGAAGAAACTGGTTCTCAGTTGAAATTAGCATATTAAGTCAGTGATTTGTTTCGGAGAGTTATTGACTGTGGTAAGGAAGTTGTTTTATTATTTACCCTGCATTAAAAGCAATCCGCTAAAATTATAAAACTTAGCAGTACTGTGATGCGACAAAACAGTTGCATGAATGTGTGGTGTCTTTTCTTTCAGAAATGTCCAAATGAACAGACACCGCAGGATCCGCAGTTGTGATACAGAAAAAACACCACAAATTCATATAGTTGATTTGCCTCGATGGGCAATGAATCCAAAACCCTCAGTGCAGGTGCGCATTTACATACACCATCTAGTGGGAAACTAAAATTAGTGAGTATGGAGGACATTGATGGGAACTGCAGACAGATGGCGCTAGAGGTGGGAATTTGAGTCAGCTGGAGAAAGTGCCGAGATAGTCCACACTTTTGCGATAAACATTGTGTCCAAGTGTTACAGTGGTTAGTGCAACTGCCTAGTAAGCAGGAGATACTGGGTTCGAGGCGTTATCCAGCACACATTTTGCACTTGTCACTGCTGATTCTTTACAAAGTCCTGATGCACCTGATATCATTAGTTCCTTTCCTTTCTCCCTTCCCCTCCCCTTGAATTTACATAATACTTAATTGTATGCTCTCCTGTAAATGCAGAATGAGTAACAAGCAAGAACAATATTATGAGAAGGAAAGCACAACAAAAGGACTCCCACAATTTTTTGTTGTGCCTATCTGTGACTCAGCATCTCCACTATATGGTGAGTAGCAGCAACTTTCCTTCTCATAATATTGTTACATTCCACCCTGGATTTTCCATTGTTTGATTTCAACAAGCATGAACTGTATCCTAGCAATAGTAAAGTCACAGAAGAAGAATTAATTCTGTATATACAGTTATCAATCACTATTCCTGGACCATCTAATGACGTAAGTAATTTTTCTTCTGATCATCATCATCATCATCATCATCATCATGAATACATTAATTTGAGCATCACTTTGATCTTCTTAAACTGATTTAAAAATATTTTGTATCCAGAAACTTTGCTACTTCTCTGCAAGAATGCTAAAAAAAATACAGCAGTCCAGTTGCCACAGGAACAACAGTACTTCTTCACACACTTGCCACACAATGGTTCTGATTGCTTACCAGAACACTCAGATAAATTATTGGAAGCTGACAGAAGCAAGGATGTTGGATGGGATGGTCAACAAGTTTATGGTGACCTACACACTGACAAGAAAAGGTAGTTTAAAGCCTGAGCCAATAATTGGAAGAACAGCTTCAATAAAATTCTGAGAATACATGGACAAGCATATATTGAATATAAAAAATGTTGAAGTGGCAAAATTACTCATAACACTCCAAAAGAGATACGAACATTAGGCTCAACACATACTTTGAAGGCATGTCAGAAATCCATTCAAAAAAAGTGTCATAAATTTTCTGCTGGTGATGGGCACGCAGTATTTAACACAATCTGAGAAACTAAGTCATGAGATCAGAGCAGAATTTACATAATGAGTCTTGTGGACACAATTTCTAAAAAACATCTAAGGAACCTCTGTGGCAAATCCAGGATAAAAGGCACACTGATTTCTCTTTTGAGAAATGAGATGAAAAAACATTTCTCATTACTCTTGGGATTCAAGAATGGACTGTATGATATTAGCTGGATAATTCCACAATGTTATGAGCCCTGATTCAGAATCAAAATGTTCTCCAGTAAGACAAATGAAGAAAAAAGATGACAGAACCTTCATAAAAGAATTCATGGACTGCTTTCTGAAACTGGCATTGCATTACTACATGAAATTCCCTCCAAACTATACCTTGAGCATATTCTGCAATGCAAACAACAGGACTCTGGACTTTCAAGGTAAAATGTAATGTGGAGAAGGTTGTGCCATTAAGTTAGGCCACCTTCAACTTGATTTCTTGATTTTCAGAGAGGGTACCTTAACTTACTTTCCCACCATAAAGACCAGTGTGATTTGTGTTGTATACATACAGGCAGCCGCAGCACACAGAATGGAAAGTGAATGCAAAGCTGCAAAATCATCTAGATGAGAAAGGTCCCCAGCAGAAGTTCTGCTCAGTGTACACCATGGACTTACAGGCCATGAAAGTAGCTCCATTTTTACATGCAAGGACATTTTATTGTAAAACTATACTGGCTGTTCGTAACTTTACAATGTCCAGTTTATAAAGTTGGCATGCCATGTGTTACTGGTTTGATGAAATGCAAGGTGAATTGGTTGTATCAACTTTTTCCTCACGTACCATGGACACACTGTCAAAAGTGATGAAGGAAAATCCTGTCCAAGTCATTTTGCATTCCAATAGCTGCAAACAAAACATGATATCATCAAATGCTCTTTTAAAATTAATTTTAACACAGGAGTATTAATTACACTAAAGTTTTTGGAGAAAGGTCATACTTGGATGGAATGTGACTCAGTTCACAGTTCCATCGAGTGAATGTTTCCTAGCCAATACACTTTGATGTCTAAAGTGCCGAGACCTTTCTAAGTTGATTACTTAGATTGGTCCTATTGGAGCAACTATGCAGCAAAAAGTTTTTGTGGCAGTGTGACTCAATTAGGCCTGGAGAGCTGTAAAAAAATAAGCTACAGTTACAAACAGTATTACAATTGATACCATTTATAGTAGCATCGCTTTTAAAGACACATTGGCTATAACATCGAAATCTAATGGTTCTGCATAAATGTATCAGCTATAACGTCCAATGTTCATTTCTGTTTGTTACATATTTGCCAATTACTAATAATAATGTAATTCTTATTTTCTGACTCTTGTTTTTTGTATATTGTGTGTGTGTGTGTGTGTGGTAAACAGTCAATGGGAGCATTGCTTTGAACATGTTGCAGAAAGATAGGAACCTATTTAATACTAAAGAAACAAACTTCAGCATCATGAAGGAATGGGGCATGCCACACTCAAAGATTTCTACAATTTGTAAAGACAGAGAGAGAAAATAAAGTCTCTCTTCAAATAAAAAATCTTTAAAAGTCAAATAGGTGAGATCACATGAACCCAAAGATACTGAAGAAGCTTTACTTACATGAGTTAAGTGGCAAAGATCAAAGAATGTATCAATCAAAGGACCTATTCTTCAAGCAAAAGCCAATGAATTTGGGCATCTGTTGGGAAATTCAAACTTCAATTGTTCTTCATCTTGGATACAATGTTTCCAAGTTCATCACAATATTATCACTGGAAAAAAAGTTGATTGGCTACCTAAGAAGTGTCCTGTTTTGCATGAAGGTTACAAGCCAGATGATATGTTCAAACCAATGAAACTGGCTTGTTTTACAGGTTGACCCCAGATAAAACATTGAAATTTAAAGGTGAACAGTGTTCGGGCATGGAAAATGTCTTAAGACTAGAATTACAGTTATGGTTACTGCAGCTACTATGGGATAATGTAAAGGAAAGGTTTTGGTGATGGGAAAATCGAGAAAATGTAAGATGTTTTAAAAACATGCTCCCTGCCTGTAGTTTATGAAAATAATGCAAAATCTTAGATGACAACTGAGATTTTTGAAAAGTGGTTGTGTAACTGGGAATATCAGTTGAAATTAAAGAAATGAAAAATTATTTTCCTGGTTGGTAACTACCCTGCTCATCCAGTAGCTGACAATCTGCAGTGCATGAAGCTCAAGTTTTTACCTCTAAACATAACTTCAGTTTTACAACCTATGGACCTGGGAGTTACAAAATCTCTGTAAATGCAGTACAGGAAACTAAAAGTGATAAACATGGTAAAAAAAAAACGAAGAAGAGAAAGAAACAGTTTTCAATGTTCTTGGTGCAATTTTAATGGCATCAAAAGTGTGGAAAAATGTCGGGCAAAAGACAACTGTCAAATGTTTTAAACATGCAAGGCTCAGAGTTCTTTCTTCATCATCCCACAGCGAGGGCAACAACTGATGGTGGTGGTGACGGAGAGGAGTATGATATTCAGCTGGCGGAATTAGTACAAGAATTTTGTCCACCTTTGTCAACTTGTGAAACAGAAAACTTTGCCCAGGTAGACTACAGTCTTACCATGTACACAACAGCAAGCAAAGAAGAAATTGTATCTGACATCCAAAGCCAACAAGACTGACGAACGTGAAAATGAACATGAAGAGCAGTTTTCTGTGGCATCACTCATTAAAACTTTCAATGCACTGAAAACTTTACAGAAATATCTCATAGTCAAAGAAGGGTTTAATATAAATGGCAATGATGAGACATTACAATGAATGCATCATCAAATGCAAAATGTGTACACACATCTCAAACACAAAAAGCAAACAAAGATAACTGGTTATCTTAAGTAGCACAGTACTCTGTAGTATGCATTACTGTATTGAATTTTAATGTTAAATTAACTGGATAAAAAACTGTGATTGTAGAAAACTAGGAAATTAAATTCCAATTTTAAATGCGACTGTAAGGATAAAAAATCTACTGACCAAGTGGCAGCAGGAGGAAACACACAGAAAGGTATTGAAATTTGCAAGCTTTCAGAGCCCTCTACTTGCAGAAGGATTTGAGGGTAAGGAAGAGGGGTGAAGAAAAAGGACTGATGAGGTTTAGGAGATGGGGAGAGTTCAGAAAAGTTCAGAAAAGTTGCCCAGGACCAATGACCCGGGGTTCTGAACAACTTTTCTGAACTCTCCCCATTTCTTAAACCTTCACCCTTCTTCTTCGCCCTTCAGCCCTTCTACCATAAGATGACGCCACTAGCTCCAAAAACTTGCAAATTTCAATATCTTTACATGTGTTTTCTCCTGTTGCTGCTTGGCAAGTAGATTTTTTTTTATCCATCCAATTACATTATATTTTCAAAAACTGGTTATATTTATTAGAAAATTCCAATACGTTTTATTTTTTCAAAGTACGGAAGTAGTGTATTTATTGCTGATGTTTCGTGGTTATGTGTGTCGGATATTTTCAATGTGTTAGGTACAGTACATCACATTAGTACAACATTTTAAAGAAAAACATAGGAGCAAATGGAGGCCTTCATGTATTACATACAGAATACTGCCTTTTCATTTTGATGCTGTTGATTAATTTTTGTAATACAGTAACTGGTACAAAGTTTTGTCATTCATGACTATTATACTATACAACACTTACAGAAAGTTTTAAACATGCGCAAAATTGTATTTTATTCATTATCCAAAAGATTCTTCGAACATAACTGCTACTTCTTTCTTCACTTACTAAAGGTTTTCACATTTTTCTGGCATGTTATCACTGTACATACTGCATAAACATGAGAGAAATTCCTCTTCAGTCCCTCTCCACAAATACTGTACTGTAACTACTGTATGTGTACTGTATTCCAGCTACTTTTTAAAGTTTTAACTCTATGGCAGCATAACATTTTCAGATGAGAAAATGTTATTAAAAACCCATTTGTGTAACTATTAGCTGTAATGACAGTAAAACCATTGATCCCTTCAATGTCACATTTACTACAAATGCACTTTCAATGAAGTGTGACAAAAAGTATTGAGATGTCAAAGAAAAATTCTTAAAAAAGTTTGCTTCCCGATACTATACAAAGAAAGAGGAAAATCAAGAAAGCCAAATGGAATAATTTATGAAGTTGTTCTTCCTAAGGATTGTCATTTCTGTTATGACAACATCCCTTTTGAACAATCATTTTGGAGGTTACTGTGGCAGGAATGACAGTACAGTGTAGCTCCTTGTTGCTGCTTGAATAATGTTACGAACTTGTTTCTTAAAGAAAAGTACATACAGTTTCAGAAATACGTGCACGGTGCGCGTATTTGAAGTTGTTTCCGAGCAAGTCTTTCAATAAAAAATAATTTTTTTAATATAGCATTGTTACTAGGTTTTTCAGCACCAATATCAGTGCAAAAGCTGTAAGTCATACAAGAGACACTGACAAACAAATACTGCATAACATACCCTACCAAAAATACCAAGACGTTTCTGCATATCTACCATAATTAAGCTTTCTATTGAGTATTTCCTTTGTTTAAATTTTTGATACAATCTGAAATTCCACTGTAGTGCTACAACACGAATTTAACACTAGATATTTTAGACAGTTTCTTGTCTCTTGCTTCTTATGAAGTATTGTTTCTTCACTGATGATATCACCCAGTTACACATCCTCCTCCTCCCAATTAAAATTATTGCAGTGTTTCGGCCATAGAGATTACAAACATCCCAATAATTTTAACTGAATGAAATTTGAACATCCATGCTGATGAAAAAATGGATCAATTGGCTCTAAGCACAATGGGACTCAACATCTGAGGTCATCAGTCCCCTACAACTTAGAACTACTTAAACCTAACTAACTTAAGGACACCGCACACATCCATGCCTGAGGCAGGATTCGAACCTGCGACTGTAGCAGCCATGTGGCTCCGGACTGAAGTGCCTAGAACCGCTTGGCCACCGCGGCCGGCCGCTGAAGAAAAAATATGTACCAGTCTGGGGTGACAGCAATAGCAGACAACAGAAACCAATAGTGCTCAATTGCATTTGAGTATTCAAACCATGATGTCGTGCCTCCATGCAGGAGAACACTGAAGCATAATTTTACTTCAGTCAGTAGTGAACCTGGGTGTGCATCAAATCTTCAAAAAAGCTACAACCCCTCCCTGAAGATGTCCTCTGTAGATAGAGACAAACAATTGGGTTTCAGCAACAAATTCATCCAACCCCAGCATAATAGCCCAAAATATTTTAACGACTCTGACATTTCTAACCAGAAAATTTATATTTTACGAAGTAGCAGACAGCCATCGCCAATGTACAGGTAGTCAGTAGTTTACTACACAACTATGATACAACCAGCTTGCACAGTAAGTTGTTCCATGCACAGATGCACAATTTGTGATTCAGGCAGTGCTTCTTAAAAGTAAGAACTCTGTCAATCTGAACTCCCATCATTTCTCATACACACACATAGGGATTTGCAGCAGGGATACTGCCTCAGTCAGTTTGCACTGTAATGGCTTGACATAAATAGACAATAATATCTGATTTTGTTTGACTACACTTGACGCAATTAGTCACTGTACTCAGTCACAGCCAGCAAGTGTTTGGAGTATCTATTCCCCAACAACTGAAGATGGAACAACAGCGTAAATCTAACTGTGGAAACAGAAGCCAGACATAATCATTTGAAGAACCCTACCAAACTGTAATTCACTCGTAAAGGAAGAAAATTACAAAACCTTCATTTAATCATTTCTTGCTTACTGGCCAAGACAATTACTATGTCAGATGAATGGAGCAGATTGAGAAAATTTAGAGAACACATGTGGAATTTACCACAAGTGTGTTTAGCTAGTGCAAGAGCACTTTACCACAAGTGTGTTTAGTTAGTGCAAGAGCACTACAGAAATACTACAGTGGGATATATTACAAGAAAGCCATTGTGTTACTTGCAGTTTTACTGCAGGGAGTGTTACTCGCAAGAGCCTATGTTCTTATGTAAAATAGGAAATATGTTTCTTCCTCCAAAGCTTGCATAATTTCCAAGAGAAACTCATTTTTAAGATTCATGCATATGCAAAGAGATACAGATAATGTTTCTTTTTGTGAATCACTCACCTAACTTACAGGAAATCAAGTGAATGAAACAGATGGTAATTAAAATTGCATGAAGAATTCAGAGACAAGTAAGTTATTATCTCTTTTCTCTAATTAATGGGAATGTGAAACTTATTCAAACATTACATATGTCACGAGTAGCTTAAACTTCACACTGAATACCTCTACAGGAAGTGAATATCTCAGCAGATGAGTTTAGGCTATTCAATCACATTCCTGTGAATTATTCAAAAGATTAAAATTCATGAGCCCCCTTGACCACCTATGGTATAGAGATAGCATCTCTGATTAGTAAGCAAAACATCCTGAATCCCAAGTACGATCCCAGCCACTTCTTAAATTTTGAATAAAATCATCAACAATGGCAACTGAAGACTTCCAGTGTAAGGAGTCACTCTCATTCCGCAAATGACCTTATCAAAGAGGGTGGAGGAGCAGACAGAGTTTCAGGGCAACCTCTTACCCTTGGAGTGGGAAACTGCCCACAAAAGAGGTGGAAGAATCAGCAATGATCAACAGCAAGAGGATGCAGAAGGCAATTAAAACTACTGCATTAAAGACAAACAGTGTATATCTACAGAACATATGGCTAATAATTGAAAAAAGAATCATAATGATCTATCCACTGGCAAAATAGTCCAGATTAATCCCCTGCTCAGATCTCAAAGAGCGGACTGCCGAGGAGGAGATGACCACCACCAAAAGATTGAATAAACAATGAAAGGGTAACGTTCTATAAGTTGGCACAGGAAATGTCAGAAGTCTGAATTTGGTAAGTAAGCTAATAAATCTGGAAACAGAAATGCAAAGTCCCAATTTAAATATTGCGGGGGCCAGTGGAATTAAATGGAAATAAGATAGGAGTTTCTAGTCAGATGGATATAACGTAATATTAACAGCAGCAGAACACGATATAATGGATACAGGATTCATTTTGAATAAGAAGGTTGGCCAGAGAGTGAGAGTTAGTGTGAACAGTTCAGTGGCATGGTTGCACTCGTCAGAATCGACATCAAACCAAAACTGACAACAACAGTTCAGGTATAATGCTGATGACACAAGCAGAAAATGAAGAGAGAGAGAAAGTACCTGAGGATATTGAAAGGGTAATTCAGTACATAAGACATTTCCAGGGGCAGATGTGGACTCTGACCACAATCTATTGGTTAGGAACAGTAGATTAAAACTGAAGAAACTGCAAAAAGGTGGGAATTTAAGGAGATGGGATATGGATAAACTGAAAGAACCAGAGGTTGTACAGAGTTTCAGGGAGAGCATAAGGGAACAATTGACAGGAAATGGTGGAAAGAAATACAGAATACGAAGAATGGGTAGCTTTGAGGGATGAAATAGTGAAGGCAGCAGAGGATCAAATAGGTAAAAAGACAAGGGCTAGTAGAAATCCTTGGGTAACAGAAGAAATATTGAATTTAATTGATGAAAAGAGAAAATACAAAAATGCAGTACATTAAGCAGGCAAAAAGGAATACAAACATCTCAAAAATGATATTGACAGGAAGTGCAAAATGGCCAAGCAGGGATTGCTAGAGGACAAATGTAAGGATGTAGACGCTTTTCTCACTAGGGATAAGATAGATACTGCCTACAGGAAAATTAAAGAGCCCTTTGGAGAAAGGAGAACCACTTGCATGAATATCAAGAGCTTTGAAGGAAACCCAGTTCTAAGCAAAAAAGGGTAAGCAGTAAGGTGGAAGGAGTATATAGAGGGTCTATACAAGGGCGATGTACTTGAGGACAATATTATGGAAATAGAAGAGGATGTAGCTGAAGATGAAATGGGAGATACGATACTGCGTGACGAGTTTGACAGAGCACTGGAAGACCTGAGTCGAAACAAGGCCCAGGGAGTAGACAACATTCCATTAGAACTACTGACAGCCTTGGGAGAGTCAATCCTGACAAAACTCTACCATTTGGTGAGCAAGATGTATGAGACAGGTGAAATTCCCTCAGACTTCAAGAAGAATCTAATAATTCCAATCCCAAAGAAAGCAGGTGTCGACAGATGTGAAAATTACCGACCTATCAGTTTAATAAGTCACAGCTGCAAAATACTGACGCGAATTCTTTACAGACGAATGGAAAAACTGATAGAAGCCAACCTCGGGGAAGATCAGTTTGGATTCCATAGAAATGTTGGAACACATGAGGCAATACTGACCTTACGACTTATCTTAGAAGAAAGATTAAGGAAAGGCAAACCTACATTTCTAGCATTTGTAGACTTAGAGAAAGCTTTTGACAATGTTGATTAGAATACTCTCTTTCAAATTCTGAAGGTGGCAGGTGTAAAATACAGGGAGCGAAAGGCTATTTACAATTTGTACAGAAAGCAGATGGCAGTTATAAGAGTCAAGGGGTACGAAAGGGAAGCAGTGGTTGGGAAGGAAGTGAGACAGGGTTGTAGCCTATCCCCGATGTTATTCAATCTGTATATTGAGCAAGCAATAAAGGTAACAAAAGAACAATTCGGAGTAGGTATTAAAATACATGGAGAAGAAATAAAAACTTTGAAGTTCGCCAATGACATTGCAATTCTGTCAGAGACAGCAAAGGACTTGGAAGAGCAGTTGAACGGAATGGACAGTGTCTTGAAAGGAGGGTATAAGATGAACATCAAGAAAAGCAAAACAAGGATAATGGAATGTAGTCGAATTAAGTCGGGTGATGCTGAGGGAATTAGATTAGGAAATGAGATACTTAAAGTAGTAAAGGAGTTTTGCTATTTGGGGAGCAAAATAACTGATGAAGGTCAAAATAGAGTGGATATAAAATGTAGACTGCCAATGGCAAGGATGGCAAGGAAAGTTTTTCTGAAGAAGAAAAATTTGTTAACATCGAGTATAGATTTAAATGTCAGGAAGTCGTTTCTGAAAGTATTTGTATAGAGTGTGGCCACATATGGAAGTGAAACATGGACGATAAATAGTTTAGACAAGAAGAAAATAGAAGCTTTCGAAATGTGGTGCTACAGAAGAATGCTGAAGATCAGATGAGTAGATCACACAACTAATGAGGAGGTATTGAATAGAATTGGGGAGAAGAGGAGCTTGTGGCACTACTTAACTAGAAGAAGGGATCGGTTGGTAGGACATGTCTGAGACATCGAGGGATCACCAATTTATATTGGAGAGCAGTGTGGAGGGTAAAAATCGTAGAGGGAGGCCAAGAGATGAATACACTAAGCAGATTCAGAAGGATGTAAGCTGCAGTAGGTACTGGGAGATGAAAAAGCTTGCACAGGATAGAGTAGCATGGAGAGCTGCATCAAACCAGTCTCAGGACTGAAGACCACAATAACAACAACAATTCAGTACGTAAAAGGAGATAATAATCTAATAATTAGGGAAAATTGGGATACAGTAGTAGAGGAAAAAGTAGAAAAAAAAGAGTTCAGAGAGAACATAGGCTTGGTAGCAGGAATGAGAGAGGAGAAAGGCTAATTGAGTTCTGCAAAAAAATTTCTGCTAGTAATAATGAATGCACTGTCCAAAACAACACAAGAGGAGGTTGGAAAAGGCCTGAAGCCTTGAGAAGATTCCAGATGAATTAGATGGTCAGATAGATTCCGAAATCAGATTGTGGATTGTAAGGCATAGCCGGAAGAAATGAACTCGGATCACAATTTATTAATTATGAATAGCAGACTGAAGTTTAAGAGAACTGTCCAGAAGAATCAATGTGGAATACTGTAGTAATGAGGAATGATGAGATGTATCTGAAGTTGTCTAAGGCCATAGATACTGTGATAAAGGATGTCACACAATGCAGTTCAGTTGAAGAGGAATGGACATCTCCAAAAAAGGCAATTTTGCAAGTTGGACAGACAGACAAAGGTAAAAGGAGGGTAGAGATGAAGGTATTTTAAGTAACAGAAGAAGTACTTCAACTGATCAACAAAAGGAGGACATTCTTGGAAAGACAGGAATACAACAATATAAGCCACTTAGAAATGAAGTAAACAGAAAGTGCAGGGAAACCAAGATGAAATGGCTGCTAGAAAAATGCAAAGAAACTGGAAAAGAAGTGGTCATTGAAAGGAGGGATTCAACATACAAAAAGTCAAATACAATCTTAGTTGAAATTTAAAGCAAGGGTGGCAACATCAAGGGTGCAATGGGTATTCTGTTAATAAATATAGAGGAGAGACAGCAAACAGATGGAAAGAGCACATTCAAGGCCTCTACAAGGGTGAGGGCTGATCTGATATGATAGAAGAAGAAACGGGGTGTATACAGAGTCTCCTGGAGTGAATGGTCAGTTTTAAGGGATACAACAGCAAAAAAGCCTAGTACACACGGGCTCTAAAACACATACCTTAAGAGCTGTAAATGCTTGTTCAGTAGAAGAAATGTTTCTCAGTTACTTATAGCTCTTAAGGTATGCATTTTAGAGCTGATGTTTACTAGACTCTTTTGCTCTGGTTAATCATTCTTGTCACATTCCTGAATATTGACCTTTCCTCCTGGAACACCCAGTGTGCAAGACATATAAGATCCAGTATCAGAGTCAGAGTTTAACACAATGTTGGAAGAGTTGCTGTTAAACACGTCCGGAGGGACAGATAACATTTCTTCAGAACTTCTAAAGTCACTGAGGGAGGCAACAAACAACTATTCAAGTTGGTCTGTACAATCTATGAGACTGGAAACGTAACATCAGACTTCTGGGAAAATATTTTCCACAAAATCACAAAGATAGCAAGAGCACGTAAGTGTTAGAACTAGAGCAAGTCAGCTTAATAGTTCATGTATCCAAGTTGCTGATAAAAACAAAAAACAGGAAATGAGAATTGAGGATCTTGAGATAATATTGTTACATTCCATCCTGGATTTTCCATTGTTATAACTGAGGATAAGTTAGATGGTGACCAGTTTAGCCTTCAGAAAGATAAACGAATCAGAGAGAAAGTTCCAACAATGCATTTCATAAAGGAAGAAAGACTTACGAATGATCACAACCAATTCACAAGATATCACAACCCAGAAAAAGCATTTATCAATGTAAAAATGGTGCAAAATGTTTGAAATTCTGACAAAAAAAAAAAAAAAAAAAAAAAAGAGTAACCTATAGGGAAAGATGTGTAACACACAATATGTACAAGAACAAAGGGGAAATAATAATAATGGAAGACCAAAAGTGCTCAAATTAAGAAGAGTTTAAGTGTTTCACCACTATAGTTCAATCTGTGTCTCAATGAAGCAATGACGGAAATAAAAGAAACATTCGTATTTAACCAAATCAAAGTGATCAGTAATGTGTCAACTCCTATTAATCTTAAACAGTTGGAGTCATTACTGTGCCAAATCATGTACTAAGAGAAGTTTATTCCCCAAGTGGCAGCAAACTGCACACCTAAATCAGTTGTGCAATAAGGGTGACCAAATTTTCGTAGTTGGCTGCCTATCAACGTGTGTCTGCAGCACTCATTGTTACTTTTATCCCTATCAATGTGTTTCTGCAGCACTCATCATTACTTTTATGCAAGTACCACTAGGAAATCCACTTTCATTCCACTGCCCAGCACACCAATGTAGTTGCCAAGTCCTGCCTTTCTATTGGCTGTGATGCACTAGGAATCGGTTAGTTTTGCCCTGGACCAACATCTAAAATAAACTGTGGACAAACTCCTGCAGACCTTACATGAGGTAGGCCAGGATATTGTCCCATGATCCGGCCCTGCAGAAAATTTTGTCTGCGATACAGAAGGGGTGAAAAGAGCATGCTTCCAGCCAACCTGACTTGGCCTTTTTCAATTATTTTGCATTGTGCTACTGGCTTAATGTCACAAAGAGTGTCTTAAAGTCATCAGCAGAGGTCTCTGAATGCCGGGTTGTTATTCCTCCCCCATTCCAGTCCTGCACCCTCCAGCTCCTTCATGCTTCCCAATGGAGAATGATGGGCATGAACAATTTGACATTGTGGCATGTCTACTGGCCTAGCAAAGATGCCAACATCGAATGCATGTGCATTCCCATTGTGCCTGCTCCTTCAATTAGGCAGACCCTGCACATTTCTCGACATGGCTCCACTCTGACGACTCATGGGAGAGGATCCGCATTGATTTTTCTGGGTCATTTCTGGAAGCTATGTATCTGCTAGAGGTTGATGCCCTCTTAAACTCCCTTATGTGGTGTGGCTGCCATCCACTACCACACCTGCTACCATCTGTGTACGCCTGATGATATTTGCCACTGAGAGCAGGTCATGCAACCTGATGTCAGAAAATGGTCCCCAATTCATGTCGTCATATTTTCAGGCCTTCTGTCACCACAACAATATCAAACACCTGACCAACACCCCATTTTGCTCCACCTACAAGGTGGAGCCCAAAGGGATGATCCATACTTTTAAAACACAGATGCAGAAGGCCTTGCAGACCTCATGTAGTAGGAGCCACTCCACAGCTTCCTCACCCCATATCGGGGCCCCTTGTCAACCAAGTCAGTCAGGGTGAATTAGTGCATGGGCACGGGCATCACTCCCCGTTAGATCTTGCAGGATGCCAAGCCTGTGTACAGGCCAGCCTATGTGTCTTGTCGGGCACATCTGACCAGTGTCTGGGGTGTAACCAAGGGGATCATAGATCACAGGGGGGGCATCAGCTGTTTGATGTATTTCCTCTCCCCCCCCCCCCTCCCTCCCGTTGCCTCTGACCATCAAACTGAACACCAGAGCTACCATCAGCCATGCCCCTCATGCTTCCACCACATTCTGGGAAACCTAAGCCCCCCATAATCCTTGCCCTGGCCATCTGGGTTGTACAAACCAGAAACTGAGTCCATCCAGCTTAATCCATCAGCAAAAAAAGTTCTAACACCCCTCCCACCTGCTTCTTAAAGGAACAGGCAGAAGCTTGGACATTTCCAGCCCTGTGTGCTGATTTCAGGGGGAAGGGATTATTTATCGATAATTCAGAGTCACCTACAGATATTATTATCTAGACTGGACACAGAGTATTCCACTCAATTCAGTGCCAAGATACCACAATCAATTTTGAGGGCTATTTTGCAGATTTTGAGCTTCACTTCTCTGCCAGTCACTGGTATGATCTAAGTATGACCTCAGAGCTCAGATGACAGGCACCATTCATTCCACCTAAGCCATAAAATACAGTTGGTTGCACCCTGTTCCTACAACAGCTCTCAAAACCGTTTCTTCAACATGCTGAATGAAGCCTACAAGAATATACACTGAGTGCACAAGATGATCCTTCCTATCCCTTGCTACCATTTTCCTAATAAGACAATGACCAATGTGAAGTATTTGAGACACGTGTTATTTTCCATTATTTTAATTACTAGAAAAGCAGATGACAATAACTTCTACAAGTTTCATTTCCCAAGCCTTATTACAAAAGAGAGAAGATGATGATGGGATGATGATGATGATGATGATGATGATGATGATGGTGCTGCTGCTGCTAATGATGATGACTGGTTTATGGGGCACTCAACTGTGCGATAATCAGTGCCCATATAAATTCCCAACCTTTGTTTGGCCCAATCTCACTACTTTCATGAATGATGATGAAATGATGAGGACAACACAAACACCCAGTCATCTCGAGGCAGGTGAAAATCCCTGAATCCGCTGGGAATCGAACCCGGGACCCCATGCAAGGGAAGCGAGAACGCGACTGTGAGACCACAAGCTGTGGACAAAAGGGAGAAGAGCTGTTTCTACCTAAGTGACACTCACTGTCAGTATGGAGCTGGGAAAACAGCACTTCTGTGCAACACCTTTTTATGACTTATCAAAACTCAGTTGCTATAAAGAACCTTTACTGCTGCTACTAATTTTGTCGAAGATCATCAGCCACCTGGAATATGTAAATGATATGACCTTTGCAAAAGCACGAGACAAAAAGCTGTGCAATCTTCAAACTCAATAATGTACCTACAAGACCATTTTCAATGGCAGTATCTGAATGAACACAAGCGTAATGTTCAGTCTCACTCTACATAATCCATAACAAACATAGGAACTTAGTACACAAAATTTCAACATTGTACAGAACAATCAATGTGTTGATATTACAATGTACATATCCAACATTTTGATACTTATAAAATGTTGAACAACTTCACTGTTAAGACATCTGAAATGTTCATGTTTAATAATTATGAATAATAATTATAGTTATTTATGGTTATGTACAATAATTATGTATTATTTATGGTTGTTCAACAAAGCAGAGATCCAACAGAAAAATATGTAAATACTTATTATAGGTTAAGTGAACATTTTAGAGACTTTGACACGTTAAGCCACAATATTCAGAAGTGGCAGCAGTCGAACAAGCAGGCCGATGACCAGCAGAGTGTGAGAAGCAGCAGTCAGCATTTCATTTCAACAGATCAGTGAACAAGCAGATGGGCAATGCTTCCAAGGAGAACAATGACCAGCACAGTTTGTACATCAGCGGTAAATGCTCCAGGAACGGTTATAATACTGAACTCATGTGCTTGATGTATCTGGCGATGCGGAGGAGTACAACAGGGCCTTGCCTGACCATGCCAGCGTAGAGGTAAAACAAGGAAAACCGGCATATGTGCCAACATTGGTCATGTTTCTGCCCAACATGAGAAGCAAAGATCAACAATCGAAGGGTCAGTCACCGCCCTAGAAACTTCGCAACATTGGCAAAAACACTGAATAAATACCTCCAACAAACGGGCATGAGGTGGTCCTTTGAGGGGAGAAAGAAGAGATGAAGAAATGTCTTGGACCGATAGTTAGTCAGCGGACGTCATACTTTGCTGCAGGGACTTAGCCGCTACGCTGCTCGACACAATAAAATGTTGGTACCATACCAATAGGTCAACAAGTAAGATGCCATCCCAGATGTTACCAGAAAGAAGTTCGTATGGTACTTACCCAGACGGCTGGTGAGGACAAAGGGACTGCAGCCTCACCAAATGGGTCACCTGTGAACCTAGAGGTTAATGAACTCCGGCAGAATATGCTGAATGTGAGGGTCGCTGGTTAAATTCTGGGACAGAGCACTGTACCATACCATAGCCATTTGTTAATAATGCAAAGAGCGAATTCACAAGGAAAGAACCCATTCAAACCACCCACAAAGTGTCGCTTCCCTCCCGCCATCCCTGCCAAAATAATTACCTTTACTCCCCTCTGTCACTGATGCTCAATATATAGTGTCACAAAACCCTGACTCGCTACAGAACTATAACCAACAGCACATGAACAGCTGTGCTTCATCATAATAAGTTCAATCTTTCATCTCAATACTGATAGTTATCAAACAAATAACCAATGCACAATAATATTATTTGCATTAACAATCTTGAAAACTGTACACATAACTTAGTTACAAGACCAAATCATCCAGCAGTATCTTTCACATTTAGTGCAATTTAAGTCATCATATGGACAAACATACAAGATAATTGTGTACAACTTATATCATGCAAATTGTGTTGTAACACATCACTTTGGCAGAGTATGCTGTTGCCCAAAATCTGCCTAACCAACGAATGATGACTGTGACAGTTAAAAGTATTTTTATTAGTTAAGCATTAGAATCCTAAACATTTTGGAAATTATTGTTAATGTTTGTGGGTGTAAAATGGTATGGATGGGTGCAGCATATTTTCAAGGTGGGATGTTGATGATGATGATGATGATGATGATGATGATGGCAGTTTTACTGAACACTGTGGTACTTGCTGATCTGGCAATCATTCCATACAGCAGTGTCCTAGCTTGGAGAAGCAGAGGGCGCCATCGAGTAAAGAGTGTGCTGAGAATGAAGATGACATCATGGTAAAAACAAGATATACTATCATTCTCGATCAAATAAATGGTAGCATTTGGTGATTGCACCTCAAGCTGTCTGTGTGACATTTCACATTGACCTACAAAGTGACAGTACTATAAAGAATCACTGTATTTGAGATCATGAATACACATCACATTAACATGAGAAGTGATGTACTTACGAGATATGTTCAAAAAATTCTGGAACATTTATAATTTTGTGCCAATGTTGTGTTGGAGCAGAATGCGGTTGGCATCCCTGCACACACCTGTGTTTAATGTATAACTGCCAGAAGTTCCATCATTGTATGTCTGTTAGCTATTGTTCAGTGCTGTATTGAGTAGAGCATTATCTCACACAACATGCAAATTTCGAGATAGCGGAGTTAGAGTAGCAATGTGTCTGCATTAAATTTTGGGTGAAATTCAAGAAGACCTTTACAGAGGCACTCCAAATGATGCAGGAAGCCCATGACGACAAAAGGTTAACCCATACTCGATGTTACAAATTGTTCATATGGTTTAGAAACGGCTGGACAGAAGTTAAAGATGACCCTTGTTCAGGACGTCCTTCAATGTCTACCGACAATGCTCCTCACAGGAATTTCTACGAAAGCGTGCGTGCCAATAGAATACTGACTGTCCAAGAGATTGCATAAGAATGTAACGTTTCAGTTAGATTGCGTCATGAAATCCTGACACAGCATCTTGGAATGCATTATGTTGCCACCAAGTTCATCCCACGGCTCATGAGTCAAGGCCAGAAAGACATTCACCTCGCAATCTGCAAAGAGCTTTTGGATCACGCAATTGAGAACGAGATGTTCCTTAAGAAAATCATCCCTGGTGATGAGATGTGGGTCTATGGTTATGACGTTGAGACCAAGGTTCAATCTTCACAATTGGTAGGGAAAGATTCTCTAAGACCAAAAAAAGCTTGCCTGGTCAGGTCAAATGTCACAGCAATGCTGATAGTTTTCTTTGACTTTGAACAATTAGTTTATCATGAACTTGCACCACAGGGACAGTTAACCAATGGTATTATTAGGGTATGTTATGATGCGTGTGAGAAAATGTGAGAAGGAAACAGCCTGAAATGTGGTGAGACAATTCATGACTGTTGCTTCAGTATAACGCACGCACAAATTCTTCCCTTTTGGTGCGTGACTATTGCACAAAAAACGAAATTACTGTGCTGCCTCATTCTCCTACTCTCCAGATCTTGCCCCTGCAGACTTTTTTTTATTTCCAAAGTTGAAAACCCCAATGAAAGGACGAAGATTTGCAAAGATAGACGAGATAAAAGAAAATTTGTAGACAGTGCTTCGTGCCATCCAGCAAGAGGTGTACCAAGACTGCTTCCAGAAGTGGAAATGGCATTGGAAGCAGTGTATCAATTGTGGAGGACAGTATTTTGAAGGAGACCATGCTCAATAAGTAAAAGGTAAGTGTAGAAAAAATTTGTGGAGAAAGTTCCGGAATTTTTTGTACAGACCTCTATTTGAAAATTAGGTACTTGAATGTACTCTTGACCTCCTGTGACAACTGGAGAATATTACTAATGAAGTCCAAGCTTTTCAAAATAAGTGGTCATGAAGAAATAACATCAGCAAATTAACAGCCTGAAGTTAATAGCTCACAAACAGAATAGCCGGCTAAAACCAATGAGCGATGCAAAAGACAGTGAGTACCTACCAAAGTTTAAATTAAGCAGCTCAGTCCAAGTTGAATATAATAACTTCAACAAATAGATTAGGCCTTGTTACAGAACAGATGAATGAAAAGACAATAAGTAGTTGGACAGTATTCCATATGATACTACAGTCTGTTGATGTGCTGTGATCTTCAGTTCGAATATGGGTTGACACAGCTCTTCAAGGTAATCTGTACTGTGCAAGCCTCTTTGTACAATTACTGCAATCTCCATCCATTTGAACGAGCTTACTATTATTGAGCCTTGGTTCCCCACCATAATTTTTACCCTCCACATTGCTCTCCTGCACCCAGTTAACTAGCCTTTAAACATGGAGTATTAAGAATTATGCATGAAGAAATTATTTTCATATTGTTAAACAAAAACACACACTATAACAATGAGCTCTCTCTATAAATAGCCACACATGAATAAACCATGAAATCATCCCAATAATAATACAGGGATAAATAAACACAATCAAACTACAGTAGATGCAATTCCATTACACACATTTCATGTGTTTTTCATCACTTTCAGTGAAACATAACTAAAATAATGTTCAAAAGTCCATTACCACATAATTTGTGTGATTACTAGCCAGGAATTCACAGTTACATGAGAAGTTTTCACACGCATGTTACATTCCGTTTCACTCACAATCAAAATGAAAAATGAACCTGGAAACTGAGAACCCATTGATGGAGATTCCTGAGGTCAGTGAGCTCACCAGAGATAGCCACAATTGAGCAACAATCGTAACAACAATAATTCAATCCACTTCTTCACCTTTCATTAACCAACTCATGATTGACTGTTTCTGAAGCAGAATCTCAGAGAGATTTGTAACAAAATGACACAGAACATTTATTTCCATCAACTAAGGTGCGCGTCATTTATGACGGCGGTCGAGTTTAGGTTCGTTCTGTGCATCTGACGCCACAAAACACAGTTAGCCAATGAACAGAGAACAGCGTTGCCAGAGCTCGACTGCAGTGCAGAGCATGGACGAATGTCTTCAATTTTAGAAACGTTCAGTCATAAATAAAGTAATTGAATGAAAGCAGTGTCGTGATAGCAGACTTTGTTTTATAGAAAGTTTGGAAAAAGCATTCTTTATACCAACTGCTTCATATTCTATTAATTAATTAAACCAAACAAGCAATAAGCCTCTTAATTCAGGCGATAGCAAGGAATGGTATTTGTTTCATTCTCACTAACCGCTTTTTCGCAATACAGAACAGCGGTAATTGTTTATTTCCTATTATATCTCGACAAAACTTGAGTAATTCATAGTCATACCAACAATGTTTGTCGGTATTTTGCGTTATAGCTTAAAGTCCTCCGGGAGACATGTTAATCGACGAGTTACGTTAGCGTAATGGTTAAAGTGTGTGACTGCTAAGCAGAAGGTTCTGAGTTCGAACCTTGTTTGGTGCTTAATATTTTCTTTATTTAAAAACAATATCAAAGTATCTTACTTCATGAATTTTATTCGTTTGAATCTAATTTTTTGAAATTTTTTAGTGGCAGCTAAAATCGACCATACGGAAAGTATACGCTATGGACTTTTACCTCTGCATTCTCTTCAAAATTTTGTGCAATGGTTTACTACATCTAATGCTGCACAATAACTGTATTGAACTTCGAAACAAAATTAAGTCATTTATGGGGGGAAGGTATCAGTCAAGAAGATGTGTAAAAATCAAATTTTTGTGCCAAATAGTTTTCGTGAAATCGAATGATAAAGTGTGTCAAAGCAGTCGAAACACCATGTGTCTGCACAGGCGAGCAGTGCAATGATGACAAAATCGCGCACATCGCGGAATGCGGGGAGCACGTCTCTGTAGCAGCGAAAGGGTTAATGCAGCCGTGGTGGCTTTACTTCACAAACTGCGCACTCCCCCCTAAACGTAAGTTTGCGAACAATATACTATGGCGCTGCTTCTCTTGGCGGGTACAACTGGCAACCCAGCAATCTCCCGCGTCTGGGCGGGCATGCGCGAACCGCCAAGATAAAAGAATTGAACTATAACAGTTCCATAGTTCCATTCCTCCTAATCTCTAAGACTTCCCTAAGATTACCCCGACTTTTCCAATACTTTAAAGTTGAGAATCCCAATTTTTCAAGCTTCCTCACAAAATATATTAATGTGAAAAATGCCGAATTGCACTGTGGCTGAGAGGCCACACTGAGCTATAGGTTCCCCTTTAACTGGCAGGGTAGGTTAGTTCAAAAGTTACAGAGAGCCAAGGCAATATCTTCTGCCATAGGACCATGCCTAATAAAGACTCTTGTTTTCAAACCAATCTTCTTCTCAATGACAACTTTCTTTATCTTTGCTATTTAATACAATTAATCACTAATTAAATATTTACTTACCTGCTCATCCAAATAGTCCATTAAGTCATTCAACTTGAATTTAATTTTGTTAGCTTTCAGACCATTTTTGAGGTCATTTAACCATACTGGTTCATACATTAAAATCTTTTCATGAATTTCTGGATTATTTATTATGAAATTTTGAACAGCTGTTTGCAAGTCCACTGTTGAATAAAAACCACCAATGTTACCATATAAATTCTATACCAATAAAATTGCTATGCATTACATTTCATTAAGAAAATTTAAGGATCATACCTTCTTGTGAAGCTTCACTTCTATTTTCACTAGTAGCACTCTGTTCATGAAATATTTCTTCATCATCTACTAGAATACTATAATCCTTGGAATTGTGGTTGCTGTAGACATAAGGTAGTTGACAATATATGGTAAACCATCACTCATCTTCAGTTATCATTAGTTATTACTGAATAAAAAAACAACTAATTTAAAACAAACTAAATGAAGAAATTATTTCAGACTCAGTGCTGAAGTATGAATAATGATGAAGACGATGATGATGATGATTAGAAAGCAGAAGGGAACATTGTAAAACTATCACATTTCACCTATCTTTTGTAGACCGTCATGCACAAATCAATTAATTGCATGGCTTAAAGAGAAGCACACTTTGTTTGGCTTTCTAGTGGCCCTGGTATCTTACATGAATCTCGCATAGATCAAAATTTCCTCTCTATCCTAGCTCAACTTCCAGTATTGCAAGTGTCTCTATGTTTGTACAGAAGGCGAACCACATATGACAGCATAGATTTCATGTGATGTTACAATCTCTTACAGCTTTGTGGGCACCCTGCTCAGTCTGCATGGATGGGCATTATTTGAATAAATTTCTATCTAGGCAATTATATGAATAATCACATAACTGTAAAAAAAATTATTTATGAATAAATTGTTTGCAAGTAGAGGAACTATTCCTCTCTGTGAATACAAAGAATTGTTATCCATTACTTCTAATTAATAAGAGCATAACTACACTTTTTGTTCACTTATTAATCAGTCTTCACTTATGTACGACCAGAGCTCCTGTGGTACAGATTAGTTTCTCTCTGATAAATAATTCATTAGTACTTTACACAGGAGGAGTTCAGGGGATAAATTCCAGACTAAAGCTCTAAATGTCTGTGGTTACTGAACCAGTGATTCTAGGATTTTTTCCTTGTCACTTATAACTTCCAAGAATGATTTGTTAATTGGTACATACCACGACCAATAGGGCCACACCTTGTAAAGAATTGCAGCATTCAAACTAACCTTTGAGTTGAGGACAGTTTTGCTTATTCTACAGTACAGCTAATTTAGTTTATAAATGCTTTATAGCCAAACAGCCACAGAACCTGAACTACCGACAGACCAGTTCAACCGATTTTGCACTTCTCAATAATTCTGTTCTTCCTTCCTTCCTTCTTTCCTCCCACTGCCAACATCAAGCGGAAGCGCTGTGCATAATAAGGTAAGCATAAGAAAGCAGCCAACAGAAATTTGAAGTCTTCAATACCTTTCTCAATTGTACCAAGATTGCTAATGTTATGGGATGCATGTCTTGATATAATTGTGCAGATAGATATTTGTATTGCTATAAAATAAATTAACAAACTAAAGGGTCAGTGGTTGGTAATAATCAACATCAACAAATTTTAATCTAAAGTCTCCTTAAACTACGACATCAAATGGGCTGTATGAATGTAGTTCACTTGAAAATGATACACCATACTCACTCATTCTTACTGACAGCAAGTTTTTCAGACTTTTCAAGTTCAATGAGGAAATTTTTTGTGTATAACCAGTCAGTCCAGAACATTTTGAAACTCGACTGATGGAAAATACAGAAAAATTGGTGGCTTCAATGCTTCATGTGTTCTCTTGTGCACAATACACAGAACATTCATAAAATGGGAAATCCAGGATGGAGTAATGACAATGTTATGAAAACGATAGATTACTACTCACCATATAGTAGAGATGCTGAGTCGTGCAAACAGGCACAACAAAAAGACTACTAAACAAGTAAGCTTTCGGCCAAAAGGCCTTCTGCTTGAATAAAGGGTAATATGCAAGACAGGATTACTGCTAAAACATTGTGCATAAGTTAATAACAGTGAAAAGCTAAGTGCATTGTATGTAATAGAGGTGGGAGGCGGGTGGCGAAAAATAGACAGGCCAGAAAATGAAAGTTGTAGAAAACTAAAATGGAGTGAAGAAAGGTGTAGCTACCGTGAAGAAATGCTGAGATGGAAGAAATTAACATAAATTAAGGCCAGGTGGGTGGCGAGAACCAAGGACTTCTTGTAGCACTAGTTCCCACCTGCAGTGTTCTGAGAAACTGGTGTCAGGGAAGTTCCTCATTTGTTTTATTTTGAAAGCAACTGTCGGTTCATTTAGGAAGCCAGTCGGTCTGGCTAAAGCTCTCAGATGATATATGAGTATGAGTAAACAACAGCGTTTATCCTTTCCTGTGTTTTCCTCTTACAATATATATTAAATTTTGTGCGTGTTTTGTGTTTAAGAGGTTTACTCTCATGTTTTTGCAAGTGTAAATTCATTCAGTCTGTAATGCAATAGCTGCTCACTGAACATACAGCTACATAGCTCATTAACACATCAGCATCCATTCGTGACACATCAGGAGGGTAGCAAGTTGCGTATCTAGAATGCTGTCTGCTTTTATTGTTTGCTTCTTCAGTTAGTCTTGTTCGGATGGCTATGATGTGTGCATGCTGTGTGTGGGCACATGAGGAGATGGCCTCAGTTCGCAAACAGCTGAATGTGTTTCTGGCTACAGTCAATCACCTTCACGCTGCTGCCTCGGGATGCAGCGGTGACGAAGAATCTGGCGTGTCACATGGAACGTCTCAGGTGTCACATGTTTTGCTCACGAGTTCTGCTTCTGAGGCACTTTCTACTGCACTCAATGCAGTGGATCCGCCCTCACAGCAGGGTGAGTGGCGGGTGGTAATGCGTTCACATTGATTGAGGCAGAGGGTCAATGTGGAGACTGGCAGCCTGGCCTTGCCCACTGTGAGTGGACAAAGTGGCTGCTCCTTCAGCAGGGTCCGAGCAGGCGCACAGGGAGAGGGGTTTACTAGTTATTGGGAGGTCCAATGTTAGGCACGTTAGGCCCCTTAGGCGGACAGCATACAGGGCTGGAAAAAAGCCTATGTGCATTCGGTACGTCTGCCGGCGGGCGTCATCAGAGATGTGGAGGCGGCCTTACCACAGGCTACCGAGCATGCAGGGTGCTGTTATCCGCAAGTTGTGGCTCATGTCTTCACCAACAACACCTGTCCATGGGCTCTGAGGTGATCCTCAGTCCGTACAGATGGCTAGCGGAGGTGGTGAAGACTATGGGCCTTGCGTGCGGGGTGCAAACAGAGCTCACAATTTGCAGCATCATTCCCAGAGTTGATCAGGGTCCTTTGGTTTGGAGCCGAGTGGAGGGTCTCAACCAAAGGCTTAATTTACTCTGTGATGGTCTTGGCTGCAGATTTCTAGACCTGCATCATCGTGTGGAGACTTATAGGCTCCCCTTGCAGGTCAGGGTTCTACACAAAGGAAGCAACTTCTGGGGTAGCAGAGTACTTGTGGAGTACATATGAGGGTCTATAGGCCAGGCAATAGTTTCAGGTCCTGGAAAATCAACTGAGTCGCCTTCTTAAATGAAGTATTAAAAGCAGTGGATGATACACAACATGTATCTGGGATATTTCTGGATCTAAGTAAAGCCTTTGATGGAACTGATCATGGCATTCTCTTGAGTAAATTAAGTAACTATGGACTCAGAGGACAGTCTGAAAAGTGGATCCAGTCGTACCTCAGTAGTCACCAGCAGATTTCAGAAATAAAACACAAAGATAATAAAACACAAAAAATTTCTAGTTTTTACAGTGACGAGCAGAATGTCAAGTATGAAGTCTCACAAGGGTCAGTTCTAGGACCTGTCCTATTTCTGCTGTATGTAAATGACTTGGCAAGTAAAATACATGATGGAACCACTGTACTGTTTGCAGATGAGACTAGGGTCATTCCATGTCAGTTCAACGAGGGGTTCCAGCTCATAGTCTCAGATTTGACTGAAATTCAGTACACTAATTCTACCACTAATTCTACCATCCCCCCCCATGAACCAAGGACCTTGCCGTTGGTGGGGAGGCTTGCGTGCCTCAGCAATACAGATGGCCGTAACGTAAGTGCAACCACAATGGAGGGGTATCTGTTGAGAGGCCAGACAAACGTGTGGTTCCTGAAGAGGGGAAGCAGCCTTTTCAGTAGTTGCAGGGGCAACAGTCTGGATGATTGACTGATCTGGCCTTGTAACACTAACCAAAACGGCCTTGCTGTGCTGGTACTGCGAACGGCTGAAAGCAAGGGGAAACTACAACCGTAATTTTTCCCGAGGGCATGCAGCTTTATTGTATGGTTAAATGGTGATGGTGTCCTCTTGGGTAAAATATTCCAGAGGTAAAATAGTCCCCCATTCGGATCTCTGGGCGGGGACTCCTCAAGAGAACATTATTATTAGGAGAAAGAAAACTGGCGTTCTACGGATCGGAGCGTGGAATGTCAGAGCTCTTAATTGGGCAGGTAGGTTAGACAATTTAAAAGGGGAAATGGATAGGTTAAAGTTAGATATAGTGGGAATTAGTGAAGTTCGGCGGCAGGAGGAACAAGGCTTTTGGTCAGGTGAATACAGGGTTATAAATACAAAATCAAATAGGGGTAATGCAGGAGTAGGTTTAATAATGAATAATGAAATAGGAGTGTGGGTACGCTACTACAAACAGCATAGTGAACACATTATTGTGGCCAAGATAGACACGAAGCCCATGCCTACTACAGTAGTACAAGTTTATAACTAGCTCTGCAGATGATGAAGAAATTGATGAAATGTATGATGAGATAAAAGAAATTATTCAGGTAGTGACGGGAGACGAAAATTTAACAGTCACGGGTGACTGGAATTCAAGAGTAAGAAAAGGGAGACAAGGAAACATAGTAGGTGAATATGGATTGGGGCTAAGAAAAGAAAGAGGAAGCCGCCTGGTAGAATTATGCGCAGAGCATAACTTAATCATAGCTAACACTTGGTTTAAGAATCATGAAAGAAGGTTGTATACATGGAAGAACCCTGGAGGTACTAAAAGGTATCAGATAGATTATATAATGGTAAGACAGAGATTTAGGAACCAGGTTTTAAATTGTAAGACATTTCCTGGGGCAGATGTGGACTCTGACCACTATCTATTGGTTATGAACTGTAGATTAAAACTGAAGAAACTGAAAAAGGTGTGAAATTAAGGAGATGGGACCTGGATAAACTGACTAAACCAGAGGTTGTACAGAGTTTCAGGGAGAGCATAAGGGAACAACTGACAGGAATGGGGGAAAGAAATACAGTAGAAGAAGAATGGGTAGCTCTGAGGGATGAAGTAGTGAAGGCAGCAGAGGATCAAGTAGGTAAAAAGACGAGGGCTAGTAGAAATCCTAGGGTAACAGAAGAAATATTGAATTTAATTGATGAAAGGAGGAAATATAAAAATGCATTAAATGAAGCAGGCAAAAAGGAATACAAACGTCTCAAAAATGAGATCAACAGGAAGTCCAAAATGGCTAAGCAGGGATGGCTAGAGGACAAATGTAAGGATGTAGAGGGGGGTTGGGGGTTGTTTGGGGAAGGAGACCAGACAGCGAGGTCATCGGTCTCATCGGATTAGGGAAGGATGGGGAAGGAAGTCGGCCGTGCCCTTTCAAAGGAACCATCCCGGCATTTGCCTGGAGCGATTTAGGGAAATCACGGAAAACCTAAATCAGGATGGCCGGACGCGGGATTGAACCGTCATCCTCCCGAATGCGAGTCCAGTGTCTAACCACTGCGCCACCTCGCTCGGTCAAGGATGTAGAGGCTTATCTCACTAGGGGGCAAGATAGATACTGCCTACAGGAAAATTAAAGAGACCTTTGGAGAAAAGAGAGCCACTTGTATGAATACCAAGAGCTCAGATGGAAACCCAGTTCAAATGGAAGAAGGGAAAGCAGAAAGGTGGAAGGAGTATATAGAGGGTCTATACAAGTGCGATGTACTTGAGGACAATATTATGGAAATAGAAGAGGATGTAGATGAAGATGAAATGGGAGATACGATACTGCATGAAGAGTTTGGCAGAGCACTGGAAGACCTGAGTCGAAACAAGGCCCCGGGAGTAGACAACATTCCATTAGAACTACTGATGGCCTTGGGAGAGCCAGTCCTGACAAAACTCTACCATCTGGTGGGCAAGATGTATGAGACAGGCGAAATACCCTCAGACTTCACGACGAATATAATAATCCCAATCCCAAAGAAAGCAGGTGTTGACAGATGTGAAAATTACCGAACTATCAGTTTAATAAGTCACAGCTGCAAAATACTAACGGTAATTCTTTACAGATGAATGGAAAAACTTGTAGAAGCCGACCTCGGGGAAGATCAGTTTGGATTCCGTAGAAATGTTGGAACAAATGAGATAATATTGACCCTACGACTTATCTTAGAAGAAAGATTAAGGAAAGGCAAACCTACATTTCTAGCATTTGTAGACTTAGAGAAAGCTTTTGACAATGTTGACTGGAATACTCTCTTTCAAATTCTAAAGGTGTCAGAGGTAAAATACAGGGAGGAAAGGCTATTTACAATTTGTACAGAAACTAGATGGCAGTTGTAAGAGTCAGGGGCACGAAAGGGAAGCAGCGGTTGGGAAGGGAGTGAGACAGGGTTGTAGCCTCTCCCCGATGTTATTCAAACTGTATATTGAGCAAGCAGTAAAGGAAACAAAAGAAAAATTCGGAGTAGGTATTAAAATCCATGGAGAAGAAATAAAAACTTTGAGGTTCACCCAATGACATTGTAATTCTGTCAGAGACAGCAAAGGACTTGGAAGAGCAGTTGAA
Organism: Schistocerca americana; assembly: GCF_021461395.2. NCBI lineage: Eukaryota > Metazoa > Arthropoda > Insecta > Orthoptera > Acrididae > Schistocerca > Schistocerca americana. Next base: position 204,999,772 of record NC_060124.1, on the reverse strand, counting down.
TGGAATGGAATGGACAGTGTCTTGAAAGGAGGATATAAGAGGAACAACAACAAAAGCAAAACGAGGATAATGGAATGTAGTCGAATTAAGTCGGGTGATGCTGAGGGAATTAGATTAGGAAATGAGACACTTAAAGTAGTAAAGGAGTTTTGCTATTTGGGGAGCAAAATCACTGATGATGGCCGAAGTAGAGAGGATATAAAATGTAGACTGGCAATGGCAAGGAAAGCATTTCTGAAGAAGAGTAATTTGTTAACATCGAGTATTGATTTAAGTGTCAGGAAGTCGTTTCTGAAAGTATTTGTATGGAGTGTAGCCATGTATGGAAGTGAAACATGGACAATAAATAGTTTGGACAAGAAGAGAATAGAAGCTTTCGAAATGTGGTGCCACAGAAGAATGCTGAAGATAAGGTGGGTAGATCACGTAATTAATGAGGAGGTATTGAACAGAATTGGGGAGAAGAGGAGTTTGTGGCACAACTTGACTAGAAGAAGGGATCGGTTTGTAGGACATGTTCTGAGACATCAGGGGATCACAAATTTAGCATTGGAGGGCAGCATGGAGGGTAAAAATCGTAGAGGGAGACCAAGAGATGAATACACTAAGCAGATTCAGAAGGATGTAGGTTGCAGTAAGTACTGGGAGATGAGGAGGCTTGCACAGGATAGAGTAGCATGGAGAGCTGCATCAAACCAGTCTCTGGACTGAAGACCACAACAACAACAACAACAACAATTCTACCATGTGTGGAACACTTGTGTACAAAGTATTAGTTTCCCCTGCCAATTAGTTCCAGAATTATGACTTGTGAACGAAGGTGGCATGACCGGGAAATTGCAACCCGCATATGGCAATCTATCTTCAGACCCAATCTCAGGTCTTAATAACTTTGGAACTATTCCGCACAGTATAGTGAAATTTTTACAACCCAGTAACATCCATTTAGAGAACACACTCCATGAATCAAAACACCAACAACATATTTCTGAGGGAAAATAAAAAATTCCAAAATTTGATTAAAAAAATGTAATACGTTAAAAGGTACATATTGTAGGTGCCCTCTATGCCAAATATAATTCACTCAAAAAGGGTATAAATTTTTTTGTGGTAAGCTTAATGTGGCCTAAATACACACAGAACTCATCATGCCCATATCAGTTACAAAAACAGAGTTACATGCACATGAAAATACAAAAATTTGAAAAATTACCTGAAAAACATAGGTTTTCGAAGTGTGGTAGCACAAAAGGGACAAGTGGTATCCAAGCCAAATTTCACACACTGCATAAGTAGACCATAATGATATATATCTCAAAATTTCAGCATGTTACTGGAAGGCATTTGTGTACAATGGAAGTTGACATATGTATTTGGTGATGTGGCTATTGTTCCACAACACAATTTTGTAAAAACATTTTGTAAACTGTTCTGCCTCTTCTTATCCTCTCCCACAACTGTTTAATCACTAAGCAACAACATATACACAGATTAAAACAACCTAACATTAATGTTTACTGCACCTTAACTGCTAAAAACCAGTTTATTGTGCTTCAAACAGAAGTTCTTCCAAACTTTAGCTACTGTACTCTGTACATTGAGTGGCAAATTGTACTGTCTTCCTGACACTGTGGTAGGAACTGGAACTGTCGTAAGAATATGTTCAAAAGGAATCCAACACCTGTCTGCCAAATGTGGCCAATGAAATGATCTCGCTGGTGCCATGAAGTTCACACATACATCATCTTCTGCTTCACAGCACTCTGCAACACATCCTAAGTACCATTTGTCATCATAAACAGCAATAACATAGCAACCTGGTTGTGTGTTGCTGCTTTTGCTTCTGAATCCTGAATCAGACACACTGTGAAGACACGTGTTGTGCTAGAGCCTATAGCTATAACCGGCCAGTCTGCTCACCTGCACATTGTCAGAGTCCGCTGGAGAGAAGTGATGATGGCTCTTTGTGTCTGAAACAGTTTTAACGTGTTCTAGTCTGCTTTTTAGCAACTCTTCGACTGATTTCACCTCATCTTTCGAAACACAGAATGATTGTATGCCAGAGATATTTTTCTGTACCCAGGTAAATAATTGAAGAGGTGTTAGAATGTGACCTTCTGTAGGTTGCTGCAGACTAGCTCGTGATGCCATGTGCTTAATGGTAGCACCAATACCATTACATACATTTTTACCATGACTTGTTGCGAAAAAATACCATTCTGCGTGACTGAAAATCATGGTAATGCATGCATAAATTTTTGAGATTTTTACAGTTTTTGTACTGACTAGCTGCCCCATCACTGAAGTATTTCGCAAAATGTATGTGAGGCAGCTTGTTTTTCACATATGCCATGACAGTGCGAATGTGGGCATGAACTGCAATGGCATCATGAATTAAACAGTCACTAAAAACGCACAGGTTCATGACAGACACATCACCTGATTCACCTCTATAGTAAATCGCAAATTGCTGGAGAGTTGCTTGACTGTTGTCCCTATGATATCCTTGGATGGCATCTTGGCTATAAATGCATAATTTTCAGAAAAGTCTAGTATTACTATAATTTCATCTTGTTTCAAATTATACCTACAAAACTGCAGATAAGCCGATTGTGCTGTTGCTGTGAAGCTGTGTGTGGTCAGTTTGTCCATTTTTTGACAACACATGTCAACAAAATCTGCCACTGTACTTTGCTTTGTTTCAGACTTGTGTGATCCATTGTTTACAAGAAACAAGTTCATCCTCATCCATAAGGAGTTCACCATACAGTTTGTTATTCATGTGTTCTGCAAGATTTGCCTTACCAGGACACTTTTCACACCTGTGTATCATGCACTGGTAGGAACTGATGTCAGACACTAGCAGCTGCATTGCACCTTTGTAATACAGACCAGAATCCTTTACAGCAGCAAACATCAGCTTAGCATTTTGATGGGTCTCACATACACAAACATTGTGTTTGCCCCTTGCACTTACAGGCACAACTCATTTTGTCCGAAGATTGAAAAAAAGATGATAAACCTACTTTGGTATTGGGATACTTTTCCTTGAATTCTACATATAGTTCTGATATGTTGCATAGCAACAGTCTTTTTTGCATCTGTACATGTACATTTCCCATTTTCACCGTTACACAGTATTTTTTTTCCAGGCATTATTCGGCTGTAGTCATTATTTTCATAAAACTCGGACACTAGCACCTGTATTTCTGAACTCAATTGCTTATCCTGAGCCTGCTGAAGTTGTGGTAGCACCCCTTGGGTTGCTTTTATTTTCCTAGCTTGCTTTACCATACATGTAGAAACATTGAATTCCTTTGCAGTGTAGTCAATAGACCAGCTGGAAGGTGGAAGGGTAAGAATAGCTACTTTTTTCTGGCGTGTGGATATGGCACATTTTTCTTTCAAATCATGCACAATTTTGTCCAAATCAGAGCATTTCTGGCATGATTTCTGTTCCTTTGGAGCAGATAGTTCTTCCTCTTCCACCATTAGTGTGTCAGCTATTTTGTGTTTTAATTCCATTTGAGCTTCTTGTAATTTTCTTCTATCATAGCTCAGCCTGTCTCTTTTCCCAACTTTGTGTGGCTTCGAGGGAGACAACCCAAGAGCAGTCACTCAAGTATTTAATTGCTCATCTGCTGTGGTTGTAGGTGGCTGATACTCTTTGTCACTGTCATGTACAGGGCTATTACAAATGATTGAAGCGATTTCATAAATTCACTGTAGCTCCATTCATTGACATATGGTCACGACACACTACAGATACGTAGAAAAACTCAAAGTTTTGTTCGGCTGAAGCCGCACTTCAGGTTTCTGCCGCCAGAGCGCTCGAGAGCGCAGTGAGACAAAATGGCGACAGGAGCCGAGAAAGCGTATGTCGTGCTTGAAATGCACTCACATCAGTTAGTCATAACAGTGCAACGACACTTCAGGACGAAGTTCAACAAAGATCCACCAACTGCTAACTCCATTCGGCGATGGTGTGCGCAGTTTAAAGCTTCTGGATGCCTCTGTAAGGGGAAATCAACGGGTCGGCCTGCAGTAAGCGAAGAAACGGTTGAACGCGTGCGGACTACTTTCATGCATAGTGATGTGAAAGATTCAGTGTTTAAACCACCTCTACCACGAAACGTGCCAGAACTGCGAGCTCGCATCAACAATGCTTTTGAACTCATTGATGGGGATGCTGCGCCGAGTGTGGGAGGAACTTGATTATCGGCTTGATGTCTGCCGAATCACTAAAGGGGCACATATCGAACATTTGTGAATGCCTAAAAAAACTTTTTGAGTTTTTGTATGTGTGTGCAAAGCATTGTGAAAATATCTCAAATAATAAAGTTATTGTAGAGCTGTGAAATCGCTTCAATCATTTGTAATAACCCTGTACATTATCAGAATATTCTTCATTTTTTAGCAGTGTAACATACCTGGAACATAACTTTTGTCCTGGTTTTATGTTAAGTCCCATGCACTGTTTCACTTTCAATACTGATTTTATATCAGTTTCTCTGAGGCTACACTTCACTGTCTTCTTATGAATCCTAAATGGATCAAAACAACTTCTTTGTAGGAAAGAATACTTATCCAGAAACACTTTCATATGATGATAACAAACACTAAAGTTTCCTGGAACTGTACTTCTTGTTCCCATAGGGTGTACCCCGGATTTCCATAGCAACAAATCTTGGTCCGATTCATCCAGATCATATAGTACAAAGCGAATGCCACATTTTGTTCCATATGTTGTTTTATGACATTCAGATGCTTGTGCTCTACCAATACTGCAACTTGTTTGAACAAAAGCACCACTAGAACACTTTTTTGCTTCCATACTGACTTTCCACCACAGTGCTGACCAGTCTGAACTAGAATCTTAAAAACATGAGTAACCCGTAATTGTTGCTTGTTTCCTTTGTTGTTCCTGCCTAACAATGACTCATTCTGCCCCTGAAAACTACCATTGTTTAACTTTCTGTTGCCTAATGGTTCCCAACAATTGTTGCAGCTTTATCTGAAACAAGCTGTCTGCATCATCACTATTACTTGCTAAATCGTGTTAAAAGAAACGTAACCAAATGCGTCTCTGTCACCTTTTATTGTACGCAAATGCCTTGGAATAACAAGTTGAAATTTTGCCACATATTATATTATGGTCTACTTATGCAGTGTTTGAAATTTGGCCTGGATATCACTTGTCCCTTTTGTGCTACCACATTTAGAAAATCCATGTTTTTCAGGTAATTTTTCAAATTTTTGTATTTTTGTGTGCATGTCACTCTGTTTGTGTGACTGATATGGGCAAGATGAGTTCTGCGTGTGTTTAGGCCACATTAAGCTTACCACAAAAAAATTTATACCCTTTTTGAGTGAATTATATTTGGCATAGAGGGCACCTACAATATGTACCTTTTAACGTATTACATTTTTTTAATCACAATTTGGAATTTTTTATTTTCCCTCAGAAATATGTTGTTGGCGTTTTGATTCTCTAAGTGGATGTTACTAGGTTGTAAAAATTTCACTGGACTGTGCAGAATAGTTCCAAAGTAATTAAGACCTGAAGTTGGGTCTGAAGATAGATTGACAGATGTGGGTTGCAATTTCCGGGTCACGCCACCTTCTTTCAAAAGCCATAATTCTGGAACTAATTGGCAGGGGAACTTAAAATTTTGTACATGAGTGTTCCACACTTGGTAGCATTGGTGTGTTAAATTTCAGCCAAATCTGAGACTATCAGCTGGAATATTTTCTCAAATTTGTTGAATTTATATGGAATGACCCACTAATATTCTAATTAAATCACAGAATGAGGAAAATCTGCTGGAGGCTGCAGTATCAGTTATGTGTACCTTAACACACTGGTTCAAGACCAATAGGCTCATCATAAATTCTGAAAAAACTGTGGCAGTTATCTTCATACCACACACAATCTCCATCCTGCAAACCCCGTTTTCACTATCGAAGGAAAAAATGTGTTGAATGTCAGTCATACAAAATTTCTAGGTGTACATGTTCAGGCAGATCTGAAGTGGGAGGTACACCTGAACAATTTAAATAAGAGACTGAATTCACTAGCATATGCTGTTACGATCCTCACTCAAAATACAAGCTGCTCATCAGTGCTGACAATGTATCATTGCAATATACAGTCGCTACTTATGTACGGAATAATTTTTTGGGGGAATTCCACAAATACTACAAAAACATTTAAAATACAGAAAAAGATTATCAGGGTGATAAAAAAAGCTAAATGTAAGAATTCCTGTAGACCCCTTTTTAAAACTGCCTTGTTTGTATATATACAAAATACTAATTTTCACAAAAGGGAGCATCTTAAAAAAGGGAAAAATCTCTTCAAACACAACTATGATATACGCACATAATAAACTAGACATAAGATGTTGCTTGACCACTGCTTCTATTCTTTGTCTGTGTTTATGGAACATCATAATATGTAAACATCACGTACCAAATTTCACTAATTGTCAATTCATAATATAGTTTACATTGTGCTTATCATGTCATCTCACTTAATAACTGCTATTATCACACGTAGAAGCAATGTAGTACACCAACCTACATTATTATACATTTTTATTATGTCAACAATGTAGTCAAAACGACTATTGTATTGTAAACTAACTAGGTTTACCACTGTCCTATATCACATGTACAAACAATGTACGAAACTGACTCTTGGACCAATAAATAAATAACACTCACCAGTCAATGGGCAGCAAGGGAAGTCAAATGGCGTTCACAATAAACACACTTCGACTGTCACAATTTTATCAGTAAACTGTCACAGTATTCGTAATAAAGTTCCTGAATTCATTGCCCTGCAGGAAAGATGTAGTGCTCAAACTATTCCTGGGAGCGAAAGCTGGCTGAAACCCAAAGCAGACAGCTCTGAGATGGTTAGCGAGTTGTGGAACGTATACTGGAAGACAGATCAGAAGCTGCAGGAGGGGGAGTGTTCATTGCAGCTGACTAAAATATTGTCTCTTTTGAGATCGAAGTTGAGTGTGACAGTGAAGTCATCTGGTCGCATACAACAGGTGTAGGTGAAGCCAAGTTAATTGTTGGATGTTTTTACCAGCCACCCAATTCTGCTGTGACAGTTCTAGAGCCATTCAAAGAAAATCTACAGACAATAGCACGTAAACACCCAGATCATGCGATACTCGTTGGAGGCGACTTTAACCTACCGAGTATAGATTTTGGGGGGCGGATGGGAGGGGGAGGGGGGGAGTACAGAGAGACAGTCAACTAGTGAAATACTTTTGAACATGTTTTCTGAAAACTCTTGAGCAGCTAGCTCGGCAGCCCACACCCCGCCCACACACAATGGAAATATCTTAGATCTCGTAGTTACGAATAGGTCGGACCTAATCGAAAATGTCAGTATAGAAATGGGTATTAGCGATCATGATGTCATTATAGTTAACTATGATTACGAAAGTTAATAAATCAGTCACGAAGGCTAGGAGAGTGCTTCTGCTAGACAGAGCAGAAACATAGTTATTAGCATCACACTTACACCATGAATTGGCATCACTTAGTTCCAGTAAGATGGATGTATTGGAATTAGGGACAAAGTTTAATCAGATTGTAAATCGTGCCCTGGAGAATTGTGCACCTAGTAAGTGGGTAGAGGACAGAAAAGACTTGCCACGGTTTAATAACGAAATTCGGAGGTCGCTGAGGAAGCAGAATATGTTGAATTCTTGGTTCAAAAGGAAATGCACAGACGACGACAAGTGAAGGTGAGTCAAGATTCATGCGTCTGTAAAAAAATCTATGCATGAAGCATACAACTACTACTGTCACACCTTAGCAAAAGACATGGCAGAGAACTCGAGAAAATTCTGGTCTTAAGTAAAATCACTACGTGGGTCTAAGGCTCCTATTCAGTTCTTTGTTGACCAGTCTCATGTGGCAGTTGAACACACCAAAATGAAAGCCGAAGTTTAAATTTCAGATTCAAGAAATCATTCACACAGGAGAATCATACAAACATACCCTCATTTGACCATCAGACGGACTCCCATATGGGCGACATAGTAATAAGCATCCGTGGCACAGAGAAACAACTGAAAGATTTGAAAGCAAATAAATCACCAGGTCCAGATGGAATCCCTGTTTGATTTAACAAAGAGTACTCAACAACATTGGCCCCATACCTAGCTTGCATTTATCAGGAATCCCTCTCCCATGACTGCAAAAGAGTGCATGTGACTCCAGTATATAAGAAGGGTAAAAGAACAGACCTGCAAAATTACAGACCAATATTCTTAACTTCTGTTTGCTGCAGAATCCTTGAACATATTCTCAGTTCGAATATAATAAACTTTCTTGAGACAGAGAAGCTAATGTCCATGAATCAGAATGGTTTAGAAAGCGTTTCTCATGCAAAACTTAACATGCCCTTTTGTCACATGATATACTGCAAACTATGGATGAGAGGCAAGAGGCAGATTTCATTTTTCTAGATTTCCGGTAAGCATTTGACATGCTGCCCCACTGCAGGCTGTTAACAAAGCATATGGAATAAATTAACAGATAAGTGAGTGGCTCAAAGACTTCTTAAACAACAAAACCCAGAATGTTGTCCTCAACAGCGAGCATTCATTAGAGACAAGGGTATCATCAGAAGTGCCCCAGGGAAGTGTGATAGGATCACTGTTGTTCCCCTTGTACATAAATGATTTGGCGGAACAGGGTGGACAGCAATCGCCAGTTGTTTGCTGCTGATAATGTGGTTCATGGTGAAGTGTTGAAGCTGAATTACTGTAGGAAGATACAAGATGATGTAGACAAAATTTCCAGTTGAAGTGATGAATGGCAGCTAGCCCTAAATGTGGAAAAATTTAAGTTGATGCAGATCAATAGGAAGATCAAACCTGTAATGTTCGGATACAGTATTACTAGTGTCCCGCCTGACATAGTTACACTGTTTAAATATCTGGACGTAATGTTGAAAAGTGATAAGAGATGGAACGGGAATGTGAGAACTGTGTTGGGGAAGGCAACTGCTTGATTTTAATTTATTGGGGGATTTTAGGAAAGATTGGTTCACCTGTAAAGGAGACTGCATATAGCACACCGATGCAACCTCTTCTTGAGTACTGCTCAGGTGTTTGGGATCCACACCAGGTCAGACTGAAAGAAGACATCGAAGCAATTCAGAGGTGGGCTACTAGATTTGTTACCAGTATGTTCGAACAACACATAAGTGTTACAGAAATGCTTTGGGAACTCAAATGGGAATCCCTGGAAGGAAGGCGACATTCTTTTTGAGCAACTCCCTTGAGAACATTTAGTGATCCGGCATGTAAAAGTGACTGCTGACCAATTGTGCTGCCACCAACATACATTGCACGTAAGGACCCTGAAGAAAAGATACAAGAAATTAAAGCTCATATGGTGGCATACAGACAGTTGTTTTTCCCTCGCTCTATTTGCCGGTAAAACTGGAAACGAAATGACTAGTAATGGTACAGGGTACCTTCCGCCATGCACTGTACAGTGGCTCGCAGAATGTCTATGTAGATATAGATGTAGGTGTAGATGCAGATGTAGAATCCAGATGGTATTTGTGGTGAAGCAGGCACTGAGGTTACGACCATCACGTTGTACAGCATGTTCTGAAATGAGATATTTTGTGTCACCTGGGTATACACCCTCTGCCTACGGCCATTCATCCTATCTGATAACTTAGTGGTGGTCACACAGATGTAAGAGGTCAAACAGTGTTTACATAACAGCTGGTATATGAAATGTGTCTCTTCACAGGTGGCTCTCCCTTTGATAGTATAAGTTTTGCCTGTTACATGGCTCAAACAGATGGTGGTAGAAGGTTGCATAGGGCAAGTCTTGTAGTGTGGACAGTCACAGGGGTAGGAGCCAAGGGGCAGGGAGACAGGTGCAGAAAGAGCATAGGGTATGACAAGGATATTGTGGAGACTGGAAAGTCAAAGAAAAGCTATTCTCCGTGCAGTGGGCAAAATCTCAGACAGAATGGATCTCATTTCAGGGCGTGGTTTTAGGTAGTCATGGTGGCCTTGTTGAAGTAGCTGATTAATACATTCAAGACCAGGATAATACTAAGTGACAAGTGTCGTGCTCCAAAGTTGTTTTTTGAAGGGATCAACAGTACCAGGATTTGATACGATGACCTGGGAAATTTACTTTTGAACTAAGCTGGTTGGGAAATTATGTCCAGTGAAGGGTGAGGTGAGAATGGTGGTGTTAGATTAGATTAGATTCAGTTTTTGTTCCATAGACCCAAAAAATTAGATGATTCTCGTGGGTGTGGAAAATGTCAGAAAGTATGACATAAAAACATAAAACATTTGAATATAATACTTACTACCCTGATCATTTGTCAGGAGATAGTCGAAAATAAACTAATACGATGCAGTAACCTGGGACAGCTAATATTTACAGAATTAACACACTGTCAGAATGAAACACTGTTATCCACTATTAATAAATTTATCATACGCAAAAAAACCTAATCTTAACTGTTGTGATGAAGTGTCATCAAAACTGAAATCTAACATATTTTTACTTAAGCTGACTTAACAGTCTCTGTTAAGTATTCATCTATGGAGTAGAAGGAGTTGCCTATCAAAAAGTCTTTCAAACTCTGTTTAAACTGTGCTTTATCTGACACCAAGTTTTTAATGGTTGCTGGCAATTTATTAAAAATGTGTGTTCCTGAATATTGGACCACTTTTTGGATCAAGGTAAGTGATTTTAGGCCTTTATATAGATTCTTCTTATTCCTAGTATTGATACTGTGTACTGGGCTATTGGTTGGAAATAGAGATGTAATACTTGCAACAAATTTCATTAAGGAATAAATATACTGAGAAGCAGTGGTTAGAATACAAAGTTCCTTGAGCCGAATTTTAAAAGTTTATACATCTGACATTATTCTCATGGCAAATACAGACTTGTTTAGGCACTTAAGCAATTCTGTGTTGTGCCCTTCCCAACTGAATTTATTCTTGAGTTGTAATACCAGAAATTTAACACTGTCAACCTCTTCAATCTGCATGTCTTCATACGTTATACTTATGTTGGAAGGAAATCTCTTACAGGTTGTGAACTGCATATAGTCGGTCTTCTCAAAGTTTAATGACAAAGAATTAGCTTTAAACCACTTATTAATGCCAGTGAAAATTTGATTAGAAACTATTTCTAAATCTGTACTTGACCTGTTACTTAGTGCAATGTTTGTATCACCTGCAAACAAAACAAACTTAGAATCTGGAAATGTAACAGATGAGAACTCGTTAATATACACAACAAAAAGCAATGGATCCAAAATGGAACCTTGATGAACACCACATGTAATTAATTCCGTCAGATGAATACAGACTGTTTACTGCACAGGTATTTCACAACAACGCCCTTTGTTTCCTGTTAGATAGATAAGACTCAAACCATTTCGCAGCATTGCCAATGACACCGTAATACTCTAATTTACTTAGGTGAATGCTGTTGTTCACACAGTCAAAGGCTTTTGACAGGTCATAGAAAATGCCAGTAGCCTGTAATTTATTATCTAATGAATTAAGTACATTCTCACTGTAAGAGTAAATAGCTTTCTCTATAACAGAACCGTTCAGAAATCCAAACTGTGACTTGGACAATATATCATTTGCAGTCAGATGCTTAAGGAGACGCTTGAACACAACCTTTTCAAATATTTTTGAGAAAGCCAGCAAAAGTGAAATTGGTTGATATCATCTCTTTATCCCCCTTCTTGTAAGGAGGCTTAACTTCAGCATATTTTAACCAGTCCAGAAATGTTCTGCTGATAGGAGATTGATTACACAAATAACTTAAGCTAGAACTTAACTCGCATGAGCACTCTTTGATTAACTTTTTTGATGTGTAATCATACCCACTGGAATACTTAAATTTTAAGGATTTTATGATGGATGTTACTTCCTTGGGAGATGTGAGTGTCATTTCCATTTCACTGAAGTTATTTTTAAAGACTGGTCTCAGATACTCCATTGCACTGTTCACCGAACCTGATAACCCCAAGCTGTCAGTAACAGAAATGAAGTAGTTGATTAAGAGGTTTGCAACACTAATTGTACTTGTTACAAAAGTTTCATTTATTTTTAGAGCTATCTGTTCGTATTCCTTTTTGGTCCCACCTGTCTCTATCTTCACAATATCCCATGTAGTTTTTATTTTGTTACCTGATGCAATTATCTTTTTCTCATAATAAAGCTGCTTCGATTTCTGGAGTACTTGCTTCAATATTTTGCAGTATTCTTTGTAATGCGTTACAATTCTAACCTCAGATAGTAGATCGAGTCTCCTTTTTGTCCCACATTATATCTTTACTCCTTGTGTAATCCACTGTTTATTTTTTGACTTGTGGGTGAGTTGAGTTACCTTTAGAGGAAAACAATTCTCAAAAGTAGAGGCAACTTTATTAATGAATGCTTTGCATTTGCCATTTGAGTCAGATGTGTTGTAAACAACTATCCAGTCCATGTCTTTGAGCAATTTCCTGAATTTCTCAATTTTTTACTTATTTATTTATTTATTTATTATCCTCCTGTCTTGCTATAAAGAGACTGCATCTGAACCAACACATTTGTCTCGAATGCCAAGGCTGTATGGGAGAGAACTTTTGACATGGAATGGATGGTATCCATCAGAATGTAGGTACTGTTGCTTGTTAGTAGGTTTAATGTGGACAGAAGTGTGTAGTTGGCTGTCAGCGACGATGAGATCAACATCAATGAAAGTTGTTTGGGATTCAGAACAGGACCACAGTTGCTGGCTTCCATGCACACACCGAACATATATCTGCCTTAGTTGATCAATACATGCAACCCATAGTACAAAAACTTCCCTCCCATATTAAAGTCACCAACCATTTCCCAGATCATCTGAAATCCGTGCCCGTCCCACTCTCACCACACCTTGCTTGTCACCATCGATGCCGCCTTCCTCTAAAACAGCATTCCAAAGTACACAGGCTGTGTGCTGCTGAACGTTTCCTCAGTCAGCGCCCACCTGATTCCAAACCTATGACATCTTTCCTGCTCACCTTAATCAACTTCGTACTTACCAACAACTACTTAATCTTCGAGGGGCAGACATAGAAACAGATCAGTGACACAGCCATGGGATCAATGACGGCTCCTTCCTATGCCAACCTTTTTCTGGGTTGCTTGGAGAGGGCTTTCCGGGGATCCATAAGCCTCCAGCCCCTCGTTTGGTTTAGATACATTGGCGACATCTTGCCATTGGACTTATGGTGAGGTGGACCCATTAAAATTCCTGGAATCTTTAAATACCTTCTCCCAGTTAAATTGCACATGGTCCTATTCCGAATACCATGCCACTTTCCTTGATGTTGATGTCATCCTCGCCGAAGGCCAGCTACACACTTCTGTCCACATTAAATGTACTAATAAACCACTGTACTTACACTTCGACAGCTGCCATCCATCCCATGTCAAACGTTCCCTCCCATACAGCTTTGGCATTTGAGGCAAATGTATTTGTTCAGATCCAGACTCTTTACAGCAATACACCACCATTCTCACCTCAGCCTCCACTAGATGTAATTGTCCCACCAGACTAGTTCAAAAGCAGATTTCCAGGGCCATCACATCCAATCTTGGTATTGCTGATCCCTCCAAAAAATAACTTCGGAGAACACTACTTGTCACTCAGTATTATACTGGTCTTGGATGTATTAATCAGCTACTTCAACAAAGCCTTGCCTTCCAAAAATCACGCCCTGAAATGAGATCCATTTTGTCTGAGATTTTGCCCACCACACATAGAACAGCTTTTTGTCACCATCCCAATCTCCAAAATATCCTTGTCAAGTGCTATGCTCCTACACCCATCTCCCTACCCTATGGCTCCTACCCCTGTGACTGTCCCTGCTGCAAGACTTGTATATGCACCCTCCTACCACCATCTGTATCTGCCATGTAATTGGCAAAACACATACTGTCAAAGGGAGACTGTGAAACAAAATGTGTCATACAACAGCTGTTATGTAAACACTTTTTGGTCTTTTACATCAGTATCACCACCACTAAGTTAACACGAGGATGAATGGTTGTAGGCAGAGGGTGTATACCAGTAACACACAATATCCTGTTGCAAAGTATTCTCTACAACATAACAGTCGTGATCTACATGCCTGTTTCACCACACACACCATCTGGATTCTTCCCCCAGACACCAGTTTCTCAGAACTCTACAGGTGGGTACTAGTGCTAGAGCACGTCTTTGGATCTCGCCACCCCCTGGCCTTAATTTATCCTAATTTCTTCCATCTCAGCATTTCTTCACAGTAGGTACACCTTGCTTCACTCCATTCTAGTTTTCTACAGCTTTCATTTTCTGACCTGTCTATCTTTTGCTGCCCCACTCCCATCTCTGTTACATAAAATGCACTTAGCTTTTCACTCTTATTAATTCATGTATGATGTTTTAACAGTAATCCTTGTCTCGCGTATTACTCTTTCTTTCGCCTTTCAGCCCTCAAGTTTCCAAATCTCACCCGGTGTAGTCCCCAACATGCATTCTTTCCTTCTCATCTCGTCTGGTAAGTCTCCCCTGTCCCAGGGTTCAGGATGACTTTTCAGGACTGTACCCCTATTCCTAAACCTCTCCAGTCCTTTTCCTTCACCCCTTTTCCTTCCCCTTCAACCCTTCTGCTGGATGAAGGAGCCACTGGCTCCAAAAGCTTTCATATGTAAAACCTGTTTTATATGTGTGTTCTCCTGCCAATGCTTGAGGGACAGATTTTTTAGCCATCCAATTATATTATATTGTCAAAAACTGATCATTTTCATTGTTACATGGTCTTGGCCATTGTTTATGCCATCGAAGTGTTGACCTTTCATGTGAAATTCTGCATTTTGTCATTTCATGGTAGGTTCATACTGATTACCAAGTCTTGTCACCCATAATACTTCTTTTTTTTCCAAAGGACAATTGTCCACATTTTGCATTTCAATCAAGTCGTGGCAGAAGCCCATTTGTGTCATTTTTGTTTGGAAGCTACAGTGTGTGTGACAAGGTTTGCTCTCATTTTTCTCTTCTTCAAAACAGTCTGACAATGTCTTTACTCAGAGAGCTGCTCCATTGTGATTTGTTAAACTACAGTACTGACACACAATGGTCACACGTCCACTAATCAACACTGTCTGCTTGCAACTGAATCTTACTTACATGCCAGGAATAAAATTAGTCTTGGATATCTTTGGATGGATGGTGTATGTATATGAGTTTCTCACCCAATATTATTTGAGTTAACAGAATTCCTACTTCAACATCAAACTTTTGAGTCACTTAAAATTAAAAGATGGCAAATGACTTGTTGAAGAATATCATGCATACATGAAGCAAAAGACACAAGGACAAGAAGATTTGGAACTGTCACAGTAAAAAATAAAGACAAACCGTCTTAAGAATGTTTTGCAACATACATTTGACAATGATACTGTTAAGTTTTCATCCAATTCATGATTCCACTGAATGAAGTTTAAGACTCAAATTTTATTGAAATGCTGAACAACAATCTAAACACATCAGATTACAGTACAAATGTAATTAGCCTTTTCAACATGAATAAGTTTCAGAAACAATATAATTACTGCCTGAAGTAAAGTACATATGTACTATTGCGGATGTGTAGGCAATTTGGCAAAGAAGGGTTTTGTCTCATCGCATTAGCTTGATGGTAACTTCAACAAAAAACATAGGCATGTCAGATTTTCTGGAAGACATACTTAAAGGTCTATAGCTACAATGATACATGAAATTCATAGAGAATTCAGTTTAGATTGCAACTAATAACAGAGCCAAGAAAGTTTTAAGGACTTTTGTGTGACTATCAGTAGCTCAATGTAGTCAAAGAGTGAGGTAATAGTCAAGAGTGAGGTGAAGACATTACTCCAGAAGAAAAGATAATGCTGATGACTATGACAAAGATGACTATTCAGAAGTGATACAGAATTTTCCAATCAGTGACAAACTGGACATCACAGGTCATGATATCCAGTTATTATCAGACCTTCAATCTGCTGCACAGACTTTCAATCTGCCGCAAACACATTTAGTGCATTACGAGTGATGCTAATCATGTCCTCCAAAATCTTGTTGAAACTGGAGAATACACAGCACCAGTCAAAGATCACTACAAGTTATTTAGGAATAAAGGAGACGACTCACCGAAAGACAGAAGTGCTGTGTCATCGACAGGTACACAAAAAACAAGGTACAGAGCTTTGCTAGATTTCAGAATGAACTTCCTTTTTCAAGCTTGTAGGAAAAACATGCCCCACACACACACACACACACACACACACACACACACAAACACACTTGTTTCTCTACAATATGCTCAGTCAACTGCCAGCTCTTTCCTGGCCTACAGTAAATGTACTAGGGAGAGGTAGGGATGTAGAGTGGCGTGGGGTGAGGGATGGAGAGAGGTGAGAGGCAGGGAAGGGATTGGGGGAAAGCATCTAGTGGCTCGTGGGAGAGTGGGAAACTGTCTGTGCACTAGTTATGGGTGCAAGTAGAGGGGGCAGGTGGCAGACGGCTAGGCACACAATATCACAGACTATCACTACAGTACTACACAAAAAGGCAGCGCTTTGCAGAATGCTACTGGACATCTAAATTCAATAAAAATAATTGAAAGTGTTAGAGGACAGACTCTGAATAAGTCTTGTGTTACAAAATTTGATAGTTTATTAAAAGGAGAACTGAGTTTGAATGGACAACAGAGTTTATAATGTGTTTTGGTCTTGCTGTTGAAACACAAAATATGCTGCATAGTGATAAAAAGTATTACAGATGTTTAATACAGTGATTGATGGCTCTACATAAAATGATGATAAAAACTAGAGGACAGTGCCCTTAAATACTGCAGCACACTGGTAACTTACTATCAAGAAAGAGTCAAGAGAGGATTTGGTTGATTCCTGTCTGCTGGGGAAAGGCATTCATGAGCTGGCATAGTATACTCATCCATTATTTTCTTGAAAAGCGAATCCATTGCCACAAGTTGGCATTTGGAGCAGTGAACGGGTTGGATGTTGCCATCCCAGTACTGTATGCGACAGCAATCAGACATGGACAATACGCAGTTCAGACAAGAAGAAAATAGCTTTTCAAATATGTTGCTACAGAAGAATTCTGAAGATCAGATGGGTAGATAACTAGTGAGGAGGAGCTGAATTGACTTGGAGGAAAGACAAAATTTATGGCACACTTTTCACCAAAAGAAGGGATCGGTTAATAGGCTTCATCCTGGGCCATAAAGGAATAGTCAATTTGGAAATGGAGGGAACTGCTGCAGGTTAAAACTGTAGAGGAAGACTTAGGCACAAATATGATAAGCAGATTCAGAGAGAGACAGGCTGCAGTAGTTACTTAGAGATGAAGAGGCCTGCACAGGATGTCTAGCATGGAGAGTTACATCAAACCAGTCTTCGGACTGAAGACAATAATGACAATGACACGGCAAATCTTTGTACACCAACTCAGCAGGCAACTTTCCATGCTGAGCAATTTTCTTGCCATAAAGGGTCAATGCATGCACGGTCTAAGCTTAAAATGACCCTTTCAGGCATGCTGACAGGTGGAACGGAACGTATGGCCCACACCATTCCAGTCATGGTAAGAGACACAGTGCTCTCTATTGTACTGGACTGGACATGTCTGTATGTAGCAACTTCCTGTGGCCAGAAAAGTATTGAGAAACAGGTTTCCAATCAAAATAACACAAATTATTTAACCTGTGAAGGTTATGCAAAACCTTTTTTCACCAGTTTACTTTCACTCATTAGAAAAGCAAAATATCCCCGCAACATTTAGACACGTTTCCATGATGCAGAATTATCAGAACTGCACAGAATGATATATTTCAGCAAATAATTGACACATACAGTAATATTCCCACATCAGAACCATTACCAAATTCCATTATGGGTAGAGTGCCATAAAAATAAAAAAAAAACAGTGATCTATGTGAAAATTGGAGAAGAAACTATTTTCCCTCACTATTTTGATTACTTCATTATCTCAATCTGTGTTTAAGGTATCTGAGTATTTTTCATTTCTGTGGGACATACAATGTAATCCCCATTTCTCTTTTGACATCAGATGTACTTCCTTTTATTATATTGGTCCTCTTCATCTGTTCTTTAGTATCTACAGTAGCAGTATCACAGTTAAGAATTCTGAGTGTAAGTACAAAACATGTTGCATTGCTTTTGGCCCAGTGAAGAATGCACATCCAATTAGGACAGCTATTTTATTTCTCCTTAAAATGATGACATATGTCAGTCTTCTTACATTTAATACTTTCCAATACAAAATATGATTATATCATTTCAGGATATATATATATAGAGGGAAACATTCCACGTGGGAAAAATATATCTAAAAACAAAGAAGAAGTGACTTACCAAACGAAAGTGCTGGCAGGTTGATAGACACACAAACACAAACACACACAAAATTCTAGCTTTCGTAACCAACGGCTGCTTCATCAGGAAAGAGGGAAAGAGAGGGAAAGACGAAAGGATGTGGGTTGTAAGGGAGAGGGTAAGGAGTCATTCCAATCCCGGGAGTGGAAAGACTTACCTTAGGGGGAAAAAAGGACAGGTATACACTCGCATACACACACATATCCATCCGCACATACACAGACACAAGCAGACATTTGTAAAGGCAAAGAGTTTGGGCAGAGATGTCAGTCGAGGCGGAAGTACAAAGGCAAAGATGTTGTTGAATGACAGGTGAGGTATGAGAGGCCGCAACTTGGAAATTAGCGGAGGTTGAGGCCTGGCGGGTAACGAGAAGAGAGGATATACTGAAGGGCAAGTTCCCATCTCCGAAGTTCTGACAGGTTGGTGTTAGTGGGGAGTATCCAGATAACCCGGAGGGTGTAACACTGTGCCAAGATGTGCTGGCCATGCACCAAGGCTTGTTTAGCCACAGGGTGATCCTCATTACCAACAAACACTGTCTGCCTGTGTCCATTCATGCGAATGGACAGTTTGTTGCTGATCATTCCCACATAGAAAGCTTCTCAGTGTAGGCAGGTCGGTTGGTAAATCATGTGGGTGCTTTCACACGTGGCTCTGCCTTTGATCGTGTACACCTTCCGGGCTACAGGACTGGAGTAGGTGGTGGTGGGAGGGTGCATGGGACAGGTTTTACACCGGGGGCAGTTACAAGGGTAGGAGCCAGAGGGTAGGGAAGGTGGTTTGGGGATTTCATAGGGATGAACTAAGAGGTTATGAAGGTTAGGTGGACAGCGGAAAGACACTCTTGGTGGAGTGGGGAGGATTTCATGAAGGATGGATCTCATTTCAGGGCAGGATTTGAGGAAGTCGTATCCCTGCTGGAGAGCCACATTCAGAGTCTGATCCAGTCCCAGAAAGTATCCTGTCACAAGTGGGGCACTTTTGGGGTTCTTCTGTGGGAGGTTCTGGGTTTGAGGGGATGAGGAAGTGGCTCCGGTTATTTGCTTCTGTACCAAGTCGGGAGGGTAGTTGCAGGATGCGAAAGCTGTTTTCAGGTTGTTGGTGTAATGGTTCAGGGATTCCGGACTGGAGCAGATTCATTTGCCACGAAGACCTAGGCTGTAGGGAAGGGACCGTTTGATGTGGAATGGGTGGCAGCTGTCATAATGGAGGTACTGTTGTTTGTTGGTGGGTTTGATGTGGACGGACGTGTGAAGCTGGCCATTGGACAGATGGAGGTCAACGTCAAGGAAAGTACAGATTGAGGTCAACGTCAAGGAAAGTGGCATGGGATTTGGAGTAGGACCAGGTGAATCTGATGGAATCAAAGGAGTTGAAATTGGAGAGGAAATTCTGGAGTTCTTCATCACTGTGGGTCCAGAACACGAAGATGTCATCAATAAATCTGTACCAAACTTTGGGTTGGCAGGCCTAGGTAACCAAGAAGGCTTCCTCTAAGCGACCCATAAATAGGTTGGCGTACGAGGGGGCCATCCTGGTACCCATGGCTGTTCCCTTTAATTGTTGGTATGTCTGGCCTTCGAAAGAGAAGAAGTTGTGGGTCAGGAGGAAGCTGCCTAAGGTAATGAGGAAAGAGGTTTTAGGTAGGGTGGCAGGTGATCGGCGCGAAATGAAGTGTTCCATCGCAGCGAGGCCCTGGCCGTGCGGAATATTTGTGCATAAGGAAGTGGCCTCAATGGTTACAAGGATGGTTTCCAGGGGTAACAGATTGGGTAAGGATTCCAGGCGTTCAAGAAAGTGGTTGGTGTCTTTGATGAAGGATGGGAGACTGCATGTAATAGGTTGAAGGTGTTGATCTACGTAGGCAGAGATACGTTCTGTGGGGGCTTGGTAACCAGCTACAACGCGGCGGCCGAAATGATTGGGTTTGTGAATTTTAGGAAGAAGGTAGAAGGTAGGAGTGCAGGGTGTCAGTGGGGTCAGGAGGTTGATGGAGTCAGGTGAAAAGTTTTGTAGGGAGCCTAAAGTTCTGAGGATTCCTTGAAGCTCCGCCTGGACATCAGGAATGGGATTACCTTGGCAAACTTTGTATGTAGTGTTGTCTGAAAGCTGATGCAGTCCCTCAGCCACATACTCCTGATGATCAAGTACCACGGTCGTGGAACCCTTGTCCGCCGGAAGAATGACGTGTGCTGGGTTGACGTGTAGGTGAAGGTTCCAAACTGAACAATCCATTGCCCTCACACACTTAATCCTTCTCCTACACATCAACCCAGCCAATGAACACACCCGTCAACTCCTATCCTTAATAAAAGTCCTCAATATTTCCTCTGCCACATCCACACCGGCAGTTCAGAGCATCCTCCTACAGGCCAACCACAAATTAGAACAGCATGCCACCCTCCACCTCAAAAAACTATCCAATCTTCTGGTTTCCCACCTCTGGAAAGGCAACTCACTCACCCTTCACAACCTTTCCAGCAAACCTCAACCACCTCTCATTGTACACAGACCCAGTCTCTCCCATCTACTCAATCTCCCACTTCCAGCTCCACTCCCCCCAAAACCTTAAATTCTAATCAACACAATCTGGAACCACAACACCCTAATTCAGTAGTTAACCTTTCCTCCAAACCTCTCTCCCAATCCGAAACCTCTGTCCTATCCAAAGGCCTCACCTTCAGCCCCACTCCCAGTTTCAACCAAACAGCCCTCGTCAAAGATTTACTGTCCTACACTCGTACTCTCTGCTGGAAATATCACTTTGCCACGAAGAAAAATGATCCTAATCCTACTCCTAATGATCCAACTCCCCAAGAAACTATCCAAATTGAACCCTGCCTGGAACAGTTCCGTCATCCGTCACAGCGGGACCCACCTCCTCTTCCTCAAAATCACCCTCTCCAAACGTTCCAGGAATTTCTGACTTCCAGCCTTGCCTCTCAATCCTTCTTAAAAAACCATAATCCTGCTCCCAACATCACCACTGCTGAAGCCCAGGCTATCCGTGATCTGAAGGCTGACCGGTCCATCATCATTCTTCCGGCGGACAAGGGTTCCACGACCGTGGTACTTGATCGTCGGGAGTATGTGGCTGAGGGACTGCATCAGCTTTCAGGCAACACTACATACAAAGTTTGCCAAGGTAATCCCATTCCTGATGTCCAGGCGGAGCTTCAGGGAATCCTCAGAACCTTAGGCCCCCTACAAAACCTTTCACCTGACTCCATCAACCTCCTGACCCCACTGACACCCCGCAGCCCTACCTTCTACCTTCTTCCTAAAATTCACAAACCCAATCATCCCGGCCGCCCCATTGTAGCTGGTTACCTAGCCCCCACAGAACGTATCTCTGCCCATGTAAATCAACACCATCAACCCATTACATGCAGTCTCCCATCCTTCATCAAAGACACCAACCACTTTCTTGAACGCCTGGAATCCTTACCCAATCTGTTACCCCTGGAAACCATCCTTGTAACAATTGATGCCACTTCCTTATACACAAATATTCCGCACGTCCAGGGCCTCGCTGCGATGGAGCACTTCCTTTCACGCCGATCACCTGCCACCCTACCTAAAACCTCTTTCCTCATTACCTTAGCCAGCTTCCTCCTGACCCACAACTTCTTCACTTTCAAAGGCCAGACATACCAACAATTAAAGGGAACAGCCATGGGTACCAGGATGGCCCCCTCGTTCGCCAACCTATTTATGGGTCGCTTAGAGGAAGCCTTCTTGGTTACCCAGGCCTGCCAACCCAAAGTTTGGTACAGATTTATTGATGACATCTTCATGTTCTGGACCCACAGTGATGAAGAACTCCAGAATTTCCTCTCCAACCTCAACTCCTTTGGTTCCATCAGATTCACCTGGTCCTACTCCAAATCCCATGCCACTTTCCTTGACGTTGACCTCAATCTGTACTTTCCTTGACGTTGACCTCCATCTGTCCAATGGCCAGCTTCACACGTCCGTCCACATCAAACCCACCAACAAACAACAGTACCTCCATTATGACAGCTGCCACCCATTCCACATCAAACGGTCCCTTCCCTACAGCCTAGGTCTTCGTGGCAAATGAATCTGCTCCAGTCCGGAATCCCTGAACCATTACACCAACAACCTGATAACAGCTTTTGCATCCTGCAACTACCCTCCCGACCTGGTACAGAAGCAAATAACCGGAGCCACTTCCTCATCCCCTCAAACCCAGAACCTCCCACAGAAGAACCCCAAAAGTGCTCCACTTGTGACACGATACTTTCCGGGACTGGATCAGACTCTGAATGTGGCTCTCCAGCAGGGATACGACTTCCTCAAATCCTGCCCTGAAATGAGATCCATCCTTCATGAAATCCTCCCCACTCCACCAAGAGTGTCTTTCCGCTGTCCACCTAACCTTCATAACCTCTTAGTTCATCCCTATGAAATCCCCAAACTACCTTCCCTACCCTCTGGCTCCTACCCTTGTAACTTCCCCGATGTAAAACCTGTCCCATGCACCCTCCCACCACCACCTACTCCAGTCCTGTATCCCGGAAGGTGTACACAATCAAAGGCAGAGCCACGTGTGAAAGCACCCACATGATTTACCAACCGACCTGCCTACACTGAGAAGCTTTCTATGTGGGAATGACCAGCAACAAACTGTCCATTCGCATGAATGGACACAGGCAGACAGTGTTTGTTGGTAATGATGATCACCCTGTGGCTAAACATGCCTTGGTGCACGGCCAGCACATCTTGGCACAGTGTTACACCCTCCGGGTTATCTGGATACTCCCCACTAACACCAACCTGTCAGAACTCCGGAGATGGGAACTTGCCCTTCAGTATATCCTCTCTTCTCGTTACCCGCCAGACCTCAACTTCCGCTAATTTCCAAGTTGCCGCCTCTCATACCTCACCTGTCGTTCAACAACATCTTTGCCTTTGTACTTCCGCCTCGACTGACATCTCTGCCCAAACTCTTTGCCTTTACAAATGTCTGCTTGTGTCTGTGTATGTGCGGATGGATATGTGTGTGTATGCGAGTGTGTACCTGTCGTTTTTTCCCCCTAAGGTAAGTCTTTCCGCTCCCGGGATTGGAATGGCTCCTTACCCTCTCCCTTACAACCCACATCCTTTCGTCTTTCCCTCTCCTTTCCTCTTTCCTGATGAAGCAACCGTTTGTTGCGGAAGCTTGAATTTTGTGTGTATGTTTGTGTTTGTTTGTGTGTTGTGGTCTTCAGTCCTGAGACTGGTTTGATGCAGCTCTCCACGCTACTCTATCCTGTGCAAGCTTCTTCATCTCCCACTACCTACTGCTACCTACATCCTTCTGAATCTGCTTGGTGTATTCATCTCTTGGTCTCCCTCTACGATTGTTACCCTCCACGCTGCCCTCCAATACTAAATTGGTGATCCCTTGATGCCTTAGAACATGTCCTACCAACCGATCCCTTCTTCTAGTCAAGTTGTGCCACAAACGTCTCTTGTCCTCAATCCTATTCAACACCGCCTCATTAGTTATGTGATCTACCCATCTAATCTTCAGCATTCTTCTGTAGCACCACATTTCGAAAGCTTCTATTCTCTTCTTGTCCAAACTATTTATCGTCCATGTTTCACTTCCATACATGGCTACACTCCATACGAATACTTTCAGAAACAACTTCCTGATACTTAAATCTATACTCGATGTTAACAAATTTCTCTTCTTCCGAAACGCTTTCCTTGCCATTGCCAGTTTACATTTTATATCCTCTCTACTTCGACCATCATCAGTTATTTTGCTCCCCAAATAGCAAAACTCTTTTACTACTTCAAGTGTCTCATTTCCTAATCTAATTCCCTCAGCATCCCCCGACTCAATTCCACTACATTCCATTATCCTCATTTTGCTTTTGTTGATGTTCATCTTATATCCTCCTTTCAAGACACTGTCCATTCCGTTCAACTGCTCTTCCAAGTCCTTTGCTGTCTCTGACAGAATTACAATGTCATTGGCGAACCTCAAAGTTTTTATTTATTCTCCA
The DNA here is from genome assembly GCF_021461395.2 of Schistocerca americana. Taxonomy (NCBI): domain Eukaryota; kingdom Metazoa; phylum Arthropoda; class Insecta; order Orthoptera; family Acrididae; genus Schistocerca; species Schistocerca americana. The sequence goes on along the minus strand of NC_060124.1, from coordinate 204,975,240 downwards.
TGGATTTTAATACCTACTCCAAATTTTTCTTTTGTTTCCTTCACTGCTTGCTCAATATACATATTGAATAACATCGGGGAGAGACTACAACCCTGTCTCACTCCCTTCCCAACCACTGCTTCCCTTTCATGTTCCTCGACTCTTATAAGTGCCATCTGGTTTCTGTACAAATTGTAAATAGCCTTTCGCTCCCTGTATTTTACCCCTGCCACCTTCAGAATTTGAAAGAGAGTATTCCAGTCAACATTGTCAAAAGCTTTCTCTAAGTCTACAAATGCTAGAAACGTAGGTTTGCCTTTCCTTAATCTAGCTTATAAGATAAGTCGTAGGGTCAGTATTGCCTCACGTGTTCCGATATTTCTACGGAATCCAAACTGATCTTCCCCTAGGTCGGCTTCTACAAGTTTTTCCATTCGTCTGTAAAGAATTCGCATTAGTATTTTGCAGCCGTGACTTATTAAACTGATAGTTCGGTAATTTTCACATCTGTCAACACCTGCTTTCTTTGGGATTGGAATTATTATATTCTTCTTGAAGTCTGAGGGTATTTCGCCTGTCTCATACATCTTGCTCACCAGATGGTACAGTTTTGTCAGGACTGGCTCTCCCAAGGCTGTCAGTAGTTCTAATGGAATGTTGTCTACTCCCGGGGCCTTGTTTCGACTCAGGTCTTTCAGTGCTCTGTCAATCTCTTCACGCAGTATCATATCTCCCATTTCATCTTCATCTACATCCTCTTATACTTTGCATATGTCTGCTTGTGTCTGTATATGTGCAGATGGATGTGTGTGTGTGTGTGTGTGTGTGTGTGTGTGTGTGTGTGTGTGTGTGTGTGTGTGTGTGTGTGCACGAGTGTATACCTGTCCTTTTCTCCCCCTAAGGTAAGTCTTTCTGCTCCCGGGATTGGAATGACTCCTTACCCTCTCCCTTAAAACCCACATCCTTTCGTCTTTCCCTCTCCTTCCCTCTTTCCTGATAAAGCAACCTTAGGTTGCGAAAGCTCGAATTTTGTGTGTGTGTTTGTATTTGTTTGTGTGTCTATCAACATACCAACGCTTTCGTTTGGTAAGTTACATCACCTTCGTTTTTAGATATATTTTTCCCACGTGGAATGTTTCCTGCTATGACCACTCTGTATAATGACCCCTATGACTGAAAACATTGTGTGACACACTTTACACAAGTTTTAAATAACAGCAATTTTTAGACAGCTGCTCTAGGGGGGAAAAAAATGTACTACATATTTTATATAGCAATCTTTCACACTACTTCAAGTACAAAATTTTATGGGAGTTGTGCCCAGAAGTGCCTTGCACATGAAGTTTCAACAAAGCTCACAGTCTGCATCATTATCCCCAGAACTGGTCGTGGCCCTCTGGTTCTAAGTCAAGTGGAAGGACTGAACCAGAGACTTCGAAGTTTCTGTGACAAGCTAGGCTGTGACCTCCTGGATTTGTGCCATAGGATTGAGAACTGTAGGGTCCCCATAAATGTGTCAGGTGTGCACTACACATCAGAGGCTGCTACTCAGGTAGCTAACTGTATGGGGCGCACAAAAGGATTTTTTCGATTAGGCAGCTCTCCATCCAATCTAGATAACAACAGCTGTAGGAAACTCAGAGGTGTCAGTGTAAGCTCAAAACAAATGCCTCCCACAGTTGAGAGTATTAAAATCCTAATGGTAAACTGTTGAAGCAATTGCAACGAAGTGCCAGAGTTTGAAGTCTCATAAAAAGCAGTGAAGCTCACACAATACTAGGTACAGAAAGCTGGTTGAAATGAGAGATGGATAGCAGTGAGATTTTTGTGGAAAATTTAAGTGTATATCAAAAGGATAGGCAAATGGGAAACGGAGGTGCAGTATTTGTTGCAATACACAAGAAACTCAAATCCACCGAAATAGAAATTGAAGGTACATGTGAGATTGTTTGGGAAAGACTCAGTATAAGGGGTGGGCATAAAATGATAACCAGATCCTTCTATATACTGGACCTAATTGCAACAAAAAGACCTGACCTCTCTAAGGATGTCAACATCAAAACTGGTGTCAATGACCAAGACACAGTTGTGGCAACAATGATTACCAAAGTACAAAGGACAACTAAACAAAGTAGAAAGAAATATGTGTTCAGTAAACTAGATAAAAAATCGGTAGTGTCATACCTCAACAAGGAACTTGAAACTTTCATCACAGGGCAGGCGCATGTAGAGGAACTACGGCTCTCAAGTTTAAAAAGAATAGCTGACCATGCACTGGTTAGATATGTACCCAGTAGAACAGTTCATAATGGGAGGGAACTTCCAAGGTATACAGTCACTGTAAAGAAACTTCTAAAGAAATAGAGATTACTGCATAATAGATGTAAAACAAAGTGTAGAGCCTTATATAGAGAGATACTGAATGAAATTCATTTGGCTGTCAAGAGAGCAATGCGTGATGCCTTCAATGACTACTATAGCAGAATGATGCCAAATGATCTTTCACAAAACACAAAGAAATTCTGATCATTTGTAAAGGCTGTTAGTGGCACCAAAGTTAGTGTTCAGTCCCTTGCAAATGAGAGAGGAACTGAAACTGAGGGTAGCAAAGCAAAAACTATGTTTTAAAACCCAGGACAATTGTCCCACACTAATCCTCATACCACTGAAAAGGTGAATGAAATAAGTATTAGTGTCAGTGGTGTTGAAAAACAGCTGAAATCATCACAACTGAATAAAGCTCCAGGGCCCGATGCAATCCCTGTGCAACTCTATGCTGTATTTGTGGCTGAGTTAGCCCCTCTTCTAACTGTAATCTATCGTAGATCCCTTGAACAAAAAACCATGCCCAGTTCTTGGAAAAAAACACAGGTTATACCCGCCTACAAAAAGGGTAGTAGAATTGATGCACAAAACTACTGTCCAGTATCCCTGACACTGATTTCTTCTAGAATCTTAGACACATTTTGAGCTCAAAATAATGAGGTACTTTTGAACAGAATGACCTCCTAAATGTCAACCAGCATGATTTTGAAAACACTGATCATGTGAAAATCAGCTCACGCTTTTCTCACATTATATATTGGAAGCTTTGGATCAAGGCAATCAGGTAGACACAGTATTTTTTGATTTCCTAAAGGTGTTTGACTCAGAACCGAACATACGCTTGTTGTCAAAAGTATGATCATATGGGCTATCAAGTAAAATTTGTGACTGGATTGGGGACTTTTTTGGTAGGGAGGATACAGCACGTTATCTTGGATGGTGGGTCATCATCAGATGTAGAAGTAACTTCGGATGTGCCCCTGGGAAGTGTGTTGGGATACTTGCTGTTCATGTTGTATATTAGTGATCTAGCAGACAATACTAACAATAAAATGAGGCTTTTTGCTGATGATGCAGTTATCTATAATGAAGTACTATCTGAAAGAAGCTGCATAAATACCTATTCTGTCAGATCTTGATAAGATTTCAAAGCGGTACAAAGATTGGCAACTTGGTTTAAATGTCCAGAAAAGTAAAGTTGTGCACTTCACAAAACGAAAATACATAATATCCTGTGACTCATATCAATGAGTCACTGTTGGAATCAGTCAACTCATACAAATATCTAGATGTAACACTTTCTAGGGATATGATATGGAATGATCACTTAAAAGCTGGGAGAGTGCAGTCAGACTACAAAGGAGATTGCTTACAAATCACTTGTGCGAGTGGTTCTAGAATATTACTCAAGTGTGTGGGACGTGTACCAACTAGGATTAATAGGGGATACTGAATGCATGCAGAGAAGGGCAGCATGAATGATCACACATTTGTTTAATCCATTGGAGAGCATCACAAAGATAATGAAGGAACTGAACTGAAAGACTCTTGAAGATGGGTGTAAACTGTGCCAAGAAGTCTATTAACAAAATTTCAAGAACTGGCTTTAAATTATGACTCTAGGAATATATTACAGTCCCCTATGTACAGCTCACATAGGGTTCAGGAGAGCAAAATTACAATAATTACTGCACAGACACATTCAAACAACATTCTTCCCGAGCTCCATACATGAATGGAACAATAAGAAACCCTATTAAATGGCACAATGGGACATACCCTCTGCCATGCATCTCTCGGTGGTTTCCAGACTACAGATGTGGACGTAGATGTAGTGCAGCTATTTTGTTGAAATTCACTGTTATGCATAAACTTGGGCTACAATGATTATTTTTGTCAATATTTCTGTAAACCATTACAAAATAGGCAACAGATATAGTAATTATCAGGAACTGAATGTGTGGATTTTTTAATTTCAAAAATTTAACACATCTCTACCACTGATGTTCAGCTCATAGCCCAAAACTAGTTTGATATTATTGATATATGATCTATATTCGAATTTGAAATGTGCTCTGCAAGTGAAAATCCCACCAGTTGTGAGGTGCGGTCTGTGATACTGTTTTTGTTGGCAAAAAACCTAAAACCTATAGAAATTTATTATGAACTGTGTGAAATGTACAGAAACAACATAAAGAGTGAATGTTCTGTCCGGAAATGGTACATTTGGTTTAAAAATGGCCGAACCAACATTCATGATAAAGAGAAGAGTGGACGCCTGAGCATAGTGACTGGCGATCTTGTTGCTAAAGTTGATTAAATGATTCGTGAAAACCGTCGCTTCACAGTAACGGAACATTTGCTTTCTTTTCCACAAGTTTCACAGACTTTGTTGTTTGAAATTGTCACTCAAAAACTAGGCTACCACAATTTTGTGCACGATGGATGCCCAAAATGCTTACAGAGCACCATAAAGAACAGCAAAGGGAGCAATGTTGACATTTCTGGTGGCCTACCACAAACATGGTGATTCATTACTGGATCGAATCGTAACTGGTGACAAGACTTGGGTGAAACATGTCAATTGTGAGAGAAAATTATAGTCCATGGAGTGGGGGCACGCACACAAGGTCATCCCAAAAACCAAGAAAATGTTTGCAAACCTCGTCAGCAAGGAAGCTGATGGCGACAGTGTTTTGGGATAGGCAAGGTGTGCTTCTTATTGATTTTCTCAAACGTGGAGCAACCATAAATTCTGCACAGTACTGTCAAACTTTGCACAACCTTAGAAGAGCAGTTCAAAACAAATGCTGAGGAAAGCTGATGTCCAAAATTTTGTTTTTGCACTACAATGCTCAAACTTACATGGCAAACCACACTAAAGAACTCCTTACTTAATTCAAATGGTAAATTTTCCCTCATCCACCCTACAGCCCTGATCTTGCACCAAGCGACTTCCACTTATTTCCCAAGATGAAGAATTGGCTTGCAACGCAGCGCTTTGATGACGACGTATAACTCCAGGCGGGCGTGACTCACTGGCTGAAGTCTCAGGCGGCAGAATTTTACGATGAAGGTCCTTCAAAGCTCAATGTGTTTGGTGACTGTGGAAAAGTAGTATGTCAGTTGCTCTTTCGGATGTATATAATAAAATGTATTTCTTGTACTTAGTGTTTATTTTTTTAATGCCAAAATGTTCTCTACTTTCTGAATAGCCCTCATAGCTCAATCATGCACTGTTACTGGTGTAGTATTTCTTGCAACTTTGACTGTGAGAGTAAGCCCTCCCTTTAGATTGCATAGTGGTGTTGTACTAATTTGTGTGTACACCAACATAAAACATGCAGCTGACTCACTGAAGTTAAAGTATTATGCTTGTTTAGTAGCATAATGAACCATGGACCTTGCCGTTGGGGGGAGGCTTGCGTGCCTCAATGATACAGATAGCCGTACCGTAGGTGCAACCACAACGGAGGGGTATCTGTTGAGAGGCCAGACAAACGTGTGGTTCCTGAAGAGGGGCAGCAGCCTTTTCAGTAGTTGCAGTGGCAACAGCCTGGATGATTGACTGATCTGGCCTTGTAACACTAACCAAAATGGCCTTGCTGTTCTGGTACTGTGAACAGCTGAAAGTAAGGGGAAACTACAGCCGTAATTTTTCCCGAGGGCATGCAGCTTTACTGTATGATTAAATGATGATGGCGTCCTCTTGGGTAAAATATTCCGGAGGTAAAATAGTCCCCTATTCGGATCTCCAGGTGGGGACTACTCAAGAGGGCGTTGTTATCAGGAGAAAGAAAACTGGCGGTCTACGGATCGGAGCGTGGAATGTCACATCCCTTAATCGAGCAGGTAGGTTAGAAAATTTAAAAAGGGAAATGGATAGGTTAAAGTTAGATATAGTGGGAATTAGTAGAGTTCAGTGCCAGGAGGAACAAGAACGCATACTACAGTAGTACAAGTTTATATGCCAACTAGCTCTGCAGATGTTGAAGAAACTGATTAAATGTATGATGAGATAAAAGAAATTATTCAGGTAGTGAAGGGAGACGAAAATATAATAGTCATGGGTGACTGGAATTCAAGAGTAGGAAAAGGGAGAGAAGGAAACATAGTAGGTGAATATGGATTGGGGCTAAGAAGTGAAAGAGGAAGCTGCCTAGTAGAATTTTGGGCAGAGCATAACTTAATCATAGCTAACACTTGGTTTAAGAATCATGAAAGAAGGTTGTATACATGGAAGAACCCTGGAGATACTAAAAGGTATCAGATAGATTATATAATGGTAAGACAGAGATTTAGGAACCAGGTTTTAAATTGTAAGACATTTCCAGGGGCAGATGTGGACTCTGACCACAATCTATTGGTTATGAACTGTAGATTGAAACTGAAGAAACTGCAAAAAAGTGGGAATTTAAGGAGATGGGACCTGGATAAACTGAAAGACCAGAGATTGTACAGAGTTTCAGGGAGGGCATAAGGGAGCAATTGACAGGAATGGGGGAAAGAAATACAGTAGAAGAAGAATGGATAGCTTCGAGAGATGAAATAGTGAAGGCAGCAGAAGATCAAATAGGTAAAAAGACGAGGGATAGTAGAAACCCTTGGGAAACAGAAGAAATATTGAATTTAATTGATGAAAGGAGAAAATATAAAAGTGCAGTAAATGAAGCAGGCAAAAAGGAATACAAACGTCTCATAAATGAGATTGACAGGAAGTGCAAAATGGCTAAGCTGGAATGGCTAGAGGACAAACGTAAGGATGTAGAGGCTTATCTCACTAGGGGTAAGATAGATACTGCCTACAGGAAAATTAAAGAGATCTTTGTAGAAAAAAGAACCACTTGTATGAATATCAAGGGCTCAGATGGCAACCCAGTTCTAAGCAAAGAAGGGAAAGCAGAAAGGTGGAAGGAGTATATAGAGGGTCTATACAAGGGCGATGTACTTGCGGACAATATTATGGAAATAGAAGAAGATGTAGATGAAGATGAAATGGGAGATATGATACTGCGTGAAGAATTTGAAAGAGCACTGAAAGACCTGAGTCCAAACAAGGCCCCCGGAGTAGACAACATTCCATTAGAACTACTGACAGCCTTGGGAGAGCCAGTCCTGACAAAACTCTACCATCTGGTGAGCAAGAATTCTTTACAGACAAATAGAAAAACTGATAGAAGCCGACCTCAGGGAAGATCAGTTTGGATTCCGTAGAAATGTTGGAACACGTGAGGCAATACTGACCCTACGACTTATCTTAAAAGAAAGATTAAGGAAAAGCAAACCTACGTTTCTAGCATTTGTAGACTTAGAGAAAGCTTTTGACAATGTTGACTGGAATACTCTCTTTCAAATTCTGAAGGTGGTAGGGGTAAAACACAGGGAGCAAAAGGCTATTTACAATTTGTACAGAAACCAGATGGCAGTTATACGAGTCGAGGGGCATGAAAGGGAAGCAGTAGTTGGGAAGGGAGTGAGACAAGGGTTGTAGCCTCTCCCCGATGTTATTCAATCTGTATATTGAGCAAGCAATAAAGGTAACAAAAGAACAATTCGGAGTAGGCATTAAAATCCATGGAGAAGAAATAAAAACTTTGAGGTTCGCCGATGACATTGTAATTCTGTCAGAGACAGCAAAGGACTTGGAAGAGCAGTTGAACGGAATGGACAGTGTCTTGAAAGGAGGATATAAGATGAACATCAACAAAAGCAAAACGAGGATAATGGAATGTAGTGAAATTGACTCAGGGATGGAATGTAGTCGAATTAAGTCGGGTGATGCTGAGGGAATTAGATTAGGAAATGAGACACTTGAAGTAGTAGTAAAGGAGTTTTGCTATTTGGGGAGCAAAATAACTGATGATGGTCGAAGTAGAGAGGATATAAAATGTAGACTGGCAATGGTAAGGAAAGCGTTTCTGAAGAAGAGAAATTTGTTAACATCGAGTATAGATTTAAGTGTCAGGAAGTTGTTTCTGAAAGTATTTGTATGGAGTGTAGCCATGTATGGAAGTGAAACATGGACGATAAATAGTTTGGACAAGAAGAGAATAGAAGCTTTCGAAATGTGGTGCTACAGAAGAATGCTGAAGATTAGATGGGTAGATCACATAACTAATGAGGAGGTATTGGATAGAATTGGGGAGAAGAGGAGCTTGTGGCACTACTTGACTAGAAGAAGGGATCGGTTGGTAGGACATATTCTGAGACATCAAGAGATCACCAATTTAGTATTGGAGGGCAGCGTGGAGTGTAAAAATCATAGAAGGAGACCAAGAGATGAATACACTAAGCAGATTCAGAAGGATGTAGGCTGCAGTAGGTACTGGGAGACGAAGAAGCTTGCACATGATAGAGTAGCCTGGAGAGCTGCAGCAAACCAGTCTCAGGACTGAAGACCACAACAACAACAGTAGCATCATCTACTAATTACATATGTGAATGGAATACGAACAGTTCTATCTTAGAACTACACTATTTACTTCTGTTGATTCTTCTGTCAGCATGATATACATGCTACAAATCTAGTAGTTATCAATAATTACAAATGTTGGCTTTTGGTTTGCCAGATTGTAACAAAAGTCTACCAGAGAATATGAGCTCATTAGCTAGCTGAGTACCGACACCTGTGTGTGTGTGGTGTCTTAATTCTGATGAAGGCCTTTCTGGCTTAAAGCTTACTTGTTTGACAGTCTTTTTGTGGTGCCTGTCTGCGATTCACGCCCATCTCTGCTATATAGTGAGTAGTAATCTATCCTTTTCGTAATATGTTCTTAAAATCAAGTCCTAATATATTAAATAAATTGGCCAGTGGAATCTAATGCAAACACCTTGAGAAGTACAGCAGAAGCACTTGTGTATCCTGATGCTGAATATTGTTTGGACCAGAAGTAGTCATTTCAACAAAACAGACAACCATCCAAATGATGTAATGAGGATCATGGCAGGAACTCTTAAGGGGAGCCAGAACAATGAAAATGACAAAATTAACCTTTTTTGTTCTTTCATTATAAAATTATTTGGAGTTTTCTGAATAAAACAAATCAAGTTTCACCCTTCTAAGTGAATTCTAAGTGTGTTTTTTGTGGATGCAAAGTTGACGCACCGCGTGAACGGTTGTAGCAACTTAGTGTGTCACCTCTGACAGCGCCGCTCACTGGCTGCAAGCAAGGTATCTTTGCGGAATTAGACAGTGTTTTGTTTTCCAATGTTGTATGGCTTTATCTCTGTGACAAGTGACAGTTCATATCGGTAAACATGAACGCTATACTGTGTGTGTTGACTTGTGGAGTTTGCTTTGTGTTGTTTAGCTGTTCAATTTTGCATATTTGACAAATTTTATTCGTACCTGGTTTACGTATATGGTTTGTGGATATCAGTATGCCCCGTTTCAGCAATCGAGTGTTTAAGAACAGGCACAATGAGTGGAAGAAGAAATGTTTTGTTGTTTCGAAGGGAGATGCTGCTCAGACTGCTTCACCAACTACTCCAAATGAATGTGATAGAACTTCTTCCAGCAAGAAACTTTGTGACAGCAAAGAAAAATTTGAAAACTATGAAAGTGACAGTAATGATGCGAACGAAATAATTAACATTCCCTTGCTCTCTAATACTTTGAAACATAACTTATTATGCCAAGTTTGCAAAGAAAGAGGACTGCAATTGAAAATAACTTCAGACACTGGTTTGGCATGTAAAATGTTATCGAAGTGTAACAAATGTGCTGCAGAAGTTTCGTTTTCTAATTCTAACAGTATTCCTCGTAGTGGTAATAGGGGAAAGAAGGTGTATGATATAAATGTTAGGCTAGTGTATGGCTTGCGTTGCATTGGCAAGGGCAGTGCTGCAGGGACAATGTTATGTAGAATTATGAACTTGACAAAACCATCAACCAAGTTTGGATTTTATAATGAATTGGTGGTATCTCCTGCTGAAGATACTGCTCAAGCAACAATGAAAAAAGCAGTTGAAAAAGCTGTGACAGATAATGGGAACTGTAGAGATTTAACTGTTGCTTTAGGTGCATCATGGCAACGTAGAGGTCATTAATCTCTAAATGGAGTTGTTACAGCTACCAGTGAAGACAGTTGCAAAGTAATTGATGTTTCTGTTCTCTCAAAACATTGTAGATGCAAGGGCAATACCAAGGACAAACATAGTGAAAAATGCGAAGCAAATTTTCATGGCACAAGTGGAGCGATGGAAGTAGAGGGAGTGAAAGCAATTTTTTCCAGGTGACAGGAGTGGTATAACATACGATATACTAACTATCTAGGAGATGGTGATTGTAAGGGATATAAAGCTGTAGAGGAACTCAAACCTTATGGCAATGAAATCCACATTAAAAAAACAGGAGTGCATTGGACATGTGCAGAAGCACATGAGGGCTCACTTGCTCAAACTAAAGCAGGATCCCAGAAGCTTAGTGATGGTAAGACCCTTGGAGGAAGAGGAAGATTGACAAATGAAGCAATTGATAGATTGCAGAGGTATTATGGGTGTGCAATTAGGCAAAATGCAAGAAGCATTGGGCATATGAGGAGAGCAGTATGGGCATTATTTTTTCATACTGCATCAACAAATGAGCACCCACAACATGGACTGTGCCTCACAGGTGATGACTCATGGTGTAAGTACCAATTAGGAAAGGAATATGCCCATAAAAACAGTTTACCAAATGCTGTAATTGATGTAATTAAGCCCATATTCAGAGATTTATCACAGCCAAGTTTATTGGAAAAGTGTTTACATGGGAAAACACAAAATCCAAATGAAAGTGTAAATAATTTAATTTGGGTTAGGATTCCCAAAAGTGTGTTTGTACAGATAAAATATTGCATTTTGGAGTGTATGATGCAGTGGCAACATACAATGAAGGAAACATCAAATGTGATGTGCTGAAAAGTTTAGGTTTCCAACCAGGACACAACACCATTTCCACAATGTGCCTAATTGATGAAGAAGGACTAAGAGGTGCAGGAAGAAGAGACAAAAGCCTACAACATGCAGCAAAAGGGAAGAAAAGACCAGTGAAAAGGAATCTAACACTGGAAAAAGAACAGGATGCTGATCATCCATCACATGGGGCAGGAATGTATTAAAAAACTTTTCCCGTAACTTCAAAATTTTCATCTTTGAGGAACATTTTCTCAAAAACTGCAAACAGTATATCAATGAAATTTATACACAATATTGTTTACTTCTTTTCCTTCATTTTTATAACAAATTGTAAAAAAATATTGTATAATTCAAGAGTTATAGAAGAAAAAGTGCAAAATTTTAGAGAAAAAAATAAGCATCTGTTTAAAAAAATTGTAAAACAAAAACCAATAAATATTTCTTAACATGGCATTATAACTTTGTAGAGAAATATTCACTGAACATGTAGTACAAATTTCTGAGCAATGTGTTTAATGGTTTTAGAAAAAATGTTCCTTCTATTTGCTAAAATTAACATGGAGGAGATGGATCATTCCGGCTCCCCTTAAATCCTCACCAGTACCCTGTCTGTCAGTATTCACCAATTTTGCTCAACCAAATCTCTGATGACAACAAGCAATGAAAAATGTATGGATGAAACTCAAAAGATCATAAACTTGCCAATTCATGAAACACTGGACAGTTTATCATGCACCTGACTAAAATCTGGAGGAGCAATATGGGTAAACAATGGTGAACTTGCTCCAGAAAGTTATGATCTAATAAAAGAATGAAGAAACCAGAGGATGCCCCATGAACAGTCATGAGAAGATATGTAAACTAGATCAGACCATCGAACTCCCAGGAGCGAACAGATCAACAAAAATATGAAGCTCTCTTAATTGTGTCAGATTTGTCCAAGTCATGACCAAAGCAACACTACATAAATAGGAATGATTGATGATGACAAATGGGACTGCAGGACATCGGACCACATTTTGCATGACTGCTCAAAAAGAAAATTCATGAGTACCCAAAAAAAAACTTTGCTAACACAAAACCTATACACCGATCAACTGGCTAGAGTCTTTGGATATTCAACCATGATGGGAAATGGCTATCTCAACCTCTTATAGCTATTCCCTGCTCTGCAGATTTCATTGTTTATATTTCAGATCATTATATACTGTAGCAGTTTAAAGTATGTCCTTGTAAACTATAATTCTGTCAGCTAAACACTATATACATAATAAATACCCTTAAGAAGAAAAGAGGAAGGAAAGTTAGTGTTAAGTATACTACATACGCTATGATTGGGAAAGTATACGGAAGGAAATCAATCATGTTCTTTTAATATGAACCCTCTGAGCACTTCCTTAAACAATTTGGAGAAACCATAGAAATCTTAAATCTGGATTATGTCCAGATGTGGATTTGAACCACCAGCCTCCTGAATGTAAGCCCAGTACTTTAATCACTGTTCCAACTTGTTTAGTCCTGTTAGGGCATAAATGCATTGACATGTGAGTGTAAGAATCCCAATGTCCCTGAAGATGCTTCTGCAGTATGTTCTGTCATCAACTTTACATAATATTATTACAGAATACTCCTGTAACATAAATACTTTCCAACCTTAGCTGCATTAGGCTAGATGAACTACATGATTTGCCAAAGGTTCTTTAGTTCAATTAACACTAATGAAAGTTGCTAAACAAAAAATATTGTATTTCAAGAAAATTATTAGTCTCAAAACTCCAACAGTCACAATTGCCAGTGGAGGCACTGAGTATTAGTAGCTCCTACAAATACACTGTGAAATGGTCAGATGGTAAAAAATCAGATTCCTGTTATTCAAATTTTGCAAGTGGTATAGAACTAGTGATACTGATGGGGCTTGGAAATTTACATAAGTGCAACATATGAAAACACTGTACATATTTAAGGAGAGTAACTTCATTTGTACCTTCCAAAAAACATTTCACTGTCACAGTCATCTTCACTGTTTTCTTTATCATGACTGGAACTTGCCTTTGCTGAATCTGACAAACTTTTTAATATATTTCTTTTTCGAGGACTTCTCATTGTAGGTACAAGTGGGTCACAATTTTTTATTTGTTTAGCAATATTTTCCCTTCCTTTTCTGCCCTCCAATACCAGTGATGACGTTGGTGATGATACTGCTTGTGTGGTTACAGTATCGTTTGCTGGAACCCATGGATGTAGTTCATTGTATATATGCCTCAGAATTAATTTTGCTTGCTTTCTTTTCAATGGTTTCAATCCATATTTTTGCAGTTCTTTCTGAAACAACAAGTACACAATAAAATCAACATTACATGGGAGTGAATCATATTGCTAGAGCATTAAGAGCTATGCTGTATCCCATAGGACAACATTTAAATTTAGAAGTAAATTAAGAAATTATACCAATTAAATATTTCCATATTTTTAATATTTAATGAGTAAAACACCTGTGTGGTACAGTTATAAACGGAATTTAAAAAATCTTGTTATTATTGACAGTAAAAATATTGATTGGATATTTTTAGATTGAAAAAGAATAAACGTATTTACACTTTGGATTCATTAGTATGTTTATGATGCACATACTACATATTTGTATAGTTGAAGCTCGTGTAATTTTTCTAATACACATTTATGTAACATAAAGGAAAGACACCACTAATCTATAGCAGACATATATGTGGCACATAGATACATATAACAGAAAACAGTAGTCACATTAGCATTCAAGCTCTTCCTATTTTTTAAGCAGAAGTACACGCATTACACACACCATACAAATGTACACCACCACAAGTCATCAACGATCAAAATTCACACAGTAGTATTTGACAAAAAGGGGATTCTAGAAAGTCATGCCATTTTTCAATGCAGTTTCTGTTTTAGTACAGTCAAATGATAATCTCTTGCCCCAGAGGCACATTCAGGGCTCTTCATGACATCTCTTATCTGAAAGACAGCACTAATTCTATCATGATTGGTTCATATTCTTCCAGGCAGCAACCCAACTTCATGGCTTACTGAGTTGGTGCAGCTGCTATTGTGCTTTATCTAATACTTTCCTTTCAGATTTAGTGGTCGGTTGGTTTAAAGAAGGGTGGTGAGGGGGGGGGATGGACCAAACTGCGAGGTCATCGGACCCTTGTTCCCAGTAAAATAATTACACAAGGGAAAGAAGAAAAGAAAGGATACATACAGCACAATAACAGGAGAATGGAAGAACCAGAACGACGGATGGACAACCAACAATACTATGGACAAAACAGGAAAAGAAAACCACAGAGAGAAGCAAGAAAAAGGTAGAAGGGATGAAAACAAGAGAGCAGATGTCTGTGGCTGGCCGACCACGAGAATAAAAAGGAAACGCCAGCCACTCTGTGACACATTAAAACATCCAGCTTAAAAGCATTAGACTTGAGAACACAAAGGGGCAAAGGACATGCACGAAAACCTATAAAACGTAAAACTAAATTAGCCAATGAGGCATTGTCAGCTAAAATTAATGGTAACAAGTCTGGTAACTGAAGAGTCCATTGCAGGGCAGACAAAGATGGACAGCTCAGCTCACAAGATATGGGCCACTGTCAGCCGGAAGCTGAACCAACACTAAGGTGGGTCATCACGGCACTGGAGGTAGCCGTGTGTCACCTAAGTGTGGCCAATGCGGAGCCAACAGAGAACCAGAGTCCCTGTGAGAGGTCCGCATGGAGGTCTTCCACACATTCATAGTTTCCTTAATGGCATGTAGTTTGTTGTGCATACTGAGATTATGCCATTCTGTCTGCTGAAGCTGCAAAACCTTGCAGCGAAGTACTGAACACAGGTCGGTTGCAGAGAAGACAATTTCCATAAGTGGTTTCCGTGTAGCCTGTTTTGGCAAGCCTGTCGGCACGTTCGTTGCCTGGGGTTCCAATGTGATCTGGGGTCCAAACAAACACCACTGAACAACTAGGACCATTTCAGGACATATGTGGACTACTGGATGGTCGCTACCAAAGGATGATGAGGGTAGCACTGGTTGATAGCTTGTAGGCTGCCCAAGGAGTCAGTTCACAGAAGAAATTACTCTCCACGGCATGAACGCACGTGCTCAAGAGCATGAGGTACAGCCACCAGCTTGGCAGTGAAAACACTGCAGCCATCGGGTGAGGAATGCTGTTCAATATCTCCTCCATGGACATACGCAAAGCCAACGTGATCATCAGCCATTGAGCCATCAGTGTAAACCACTTCATGGCCTTGGTACATGCCAAGAATGAATAGGAAGTGGCAGCGGAGAGCTGTAGGATTAACTGAATCCTTAGGGCCATGTGAAAGGTCCAGGCAAAGCCGCAACCTAGGTGTACACCATGAAGGTGTATGTGAATGGTCCTCAAGTATAGGTGGTACAGGTAGGACTCCAGTTCGGAAAGAAGGGATTGGACATGAACTGCAACTGGAAGCCCTGACCTGGGCTGCCGATGCAGGAGATGAACCACTGTGGGTGGGAAAAGGAGACGGTAATTCGGATGCGCAGGAGAACTACAAAAATGTGCAATGTAACTGGTCAGCAGTTGTGCACGCCTACCCTGTAATGAAGGGACTCCGGCCTACACCACGACACTGGTCACTGGACTCGCCCAAAAACTCCTGTCGCTAGGCGAAAGCCACAATAAACGCAATGCTGAGGGTGTCGCTGAAACATAAACCAGACTCCCACAGTCAACGCTGGATGAACAAGGGCTCTGTACAGCTGGAGCAACGTAGAGTGATCTGCACCCCAGTTAGTATTGCTCAGGCAGCGGAGGGCATTGAGATGCTGCCAGCACTTTCACTTAAGCTGATGAAGGTCAGGCAGCCACGTTAATCAGGCCTCGAAAACCAGTCCTAAGAATTGATATGTCTCCACTACAGTGAGTGGATCGTCATTAAGGTAAAGTTATGGTTCTGGGTGAATGGTACGACGCCGACAGAAGTGCATAACAAATGACTTTGTGGCCAAAAACTGGTAACTGTGGGCTAGAGCCCATGACTGTGCCTTGTGGACGGCTCCCTGTAGGTGCTGCTCAGCAACACCAGTACTGGTGGAGCAGTACAAAATGCAGAAGCCATCTGCATACAGAGAAGGTGATACAGATGGCCCTGCAGCTGCTGCTAGACAATTAATGGCCACAAAAAATAGAGATACGCTCAATAAAGAGCCCTGCCGGACCCCATTCTCCTGGATATGGGGGGAACTATGGGAGGCACCAACTTGGACATGGAAAGTACCAAGCGACAGGAAATTTTGGATAAAAATTGTGTCAAGGATATGATGTCACCAGGTCATGTCATAAACTTTTTGTAAATCACAAAAGATGGTAACCAGGTGTTGGTGTCTGGAAAAGGCTGTTCAGATGGCAGACTTGAGGGACACAAGATTATCAGTGGTAGAGTGACCCTGGCGGAAGCCGCCCTGACATGGAGCCAGTAGGCCACAATTCTCCAGGACCCAACCCAACCACCTACACACCATACGTTCCAGCAGCTTACAAAGAACGTTGATGAGGCTGATGGGCTGATAGCTATCCACATCAAGTGGGTTTTTACTGGGTTTGAGCACCAAAATGATGGTGCTCTCCTGCCACTGGGATGGAAAGACGCCATCGCACCAGATCCAGTTGAAGATGATGAGGAGATGTCGCTTGTAGTGAGATGAGATATGTTTAATCATCTGACAGTGCATCCGATCTGGCCCAGGAGCACCAGCCGCCGTTTGAGAGTGCGAAAGGCTGGGAGGTAATTCTCCGATGCACAGGCACTAGCATAGTGCTCAGCAAAGTGCTCAGCAATCACGACTGCTTTGGTAGATAACGCAGCATTTATGTTAACACTGGGAACACCTGTTGGGGTCTGGTACCCGAAAACACGTTTGATCCTTGCCCAGACTTGGGAAGGTGACATATGGCACCCAATGGTCAATGTATCTCTCCCAACACTCCTGCTTCCGTTGTCTGATAAGTTGGCGAACATGGGCACAGGTGCTCCAGCAAAAGGTGCCGCTTATGCCGCTGTAGAGCTTGACGGCACTCCTTAATTGCTTCAGTTCCAGCGACCACCAGAAAGGATTGTTGTAGTCACCTGCTCAACCATCACATCAATGTTCTCGTATTGGGGAGATTCAATGGTGACAGCAGAGGTGAAAGTTTCCCAGTCCACCTTGTTTAAAGTGCATCTGGACAGGTGTTCGTGGGCCTGACACTGGGGCAGTGACAGGAAGATGGGGAAGTGGCCACTACCACACAGGTCGTCATGTGCTCTCCAGTAGATAGATGGGAGAAGTCCTGGGCTGCAAATTCATAAATCAATGGCTGAGCAAATACCATGAGCCACACTGAATTGTGTGGCGGCCCCAGTATTTAAGAGGCAGAGTTCGAACTCAGACAGTAAAGTTTCGACATCTCTTCCTCAGCCAGTAAGCATGGTGCCACCCCACAAGAGGTTATGGGTGTTAAAATCTCCCAAAAGTAGGAAAGGTTTAGGGAGTTGATCAATCAGTGCAGCTAATACATTCCAGAGTACTGCACCATCTGAAGGAAGATATACACTGCAGCCAGTTATTTCCTGCGTCGTCCTTACTCTGACAGCCACAGCTTCAAGAGGGGTTTGAAAGGGCACAGTTTCACTACAGACTGAATGTAGGACATAAACGCAAACTCCACCCGACACCCGATTATAGTCACTATGGTTCCTGTAACATATATCCATTGTGTCTGAGGGTCCAGCAAGATCTAGGTCCTCAGCGGACGCCAGAATCTACACCTCATCTGCAGACGTACAGCTTGTAGGTAGCGGTGGTGTGGGTGCCACCGCAATTCCCTTGGTCTTGGAAATCTTCTTTTTGGATTTCTCTCGCTGTTCCTTGGGTTTCCCTGGCTGGGAGGAC
Organism: Schistocerca americana; assembly: GCF_021461395.2. Lineage (NCBI taxonomy): Eukaryota > Metazoa > Arthropoda > Insecta > Orthoptera > Acrididae > Schistocerca > Schistocerca americana. The sequence goes on along the minus strand of NC_060124.1, from coordinate 204,957,089 downwards.
TTCACTGATTCAGTCTCCGGGGACTGAGGATGAGCGTGAAGCCCTACGACCAGCTGCTTTTGAGCTCTTCAGCCACTGGCGGGTGTCATCTTTCCCACTAACAGAAACCTGGGAATGGAGTGATCCAAGGGACCCTTCCTAGTGAGAGGAGCTGAAGAAGACTTACGCTTCTCCAGCACGGAAGTGGGGACTGATACCCCCGATGGTTGGGGGGGAGGGGGGGGGTTGCTACTGAAGTAGGTGGTGCAGGAGCAACAGGGAGGGAAGTTCCCCCCGCCATCAAGGGCACAGGTGTAGTTGTCAGGCTCTGAGAGGTGACTGGGGTTGGTGGAGCTGGTGGGGCTAGAACTGTTGTAGCAGCGGCTTAAGACGGTGTCATATGTACAGGATGTAGGCATTCAAATTTTCTCTTAGCCTCAGTATGGATCAATCGATCCAGGGTCTTGTATTCCATGATTTTCCTTTCTTTCTGGAGAATCCTGCAGTTAGGCGAGCAAGGCGAATGGTGCTCTCCACATTTGACATAGATGGGAGGTGGGGCACATGAAGTATTGGGATGTGGTGGGTGTCCGCAATCTCGACATGTGACGCTGGAAGTACAGAAGGAAGATATATGGCCAAACTTCCAGCATTTAAAGCACCGCATTGGGGGAGGGATATAGGGCTTTACATCACAGCGGTAGACCATCACCTTGACCTTCTCGGGTAATTTATCACCCTCGAAGGTCAAAATGAAGGACCCGTGGCAACCTGATTATCCCTCGGACCCTGGTGGACACGCCATATGAAATGTACACCTAGCCACTCTAAATTGGGGTGCAGCTCATCGTCAGACTGCAAAAGAAGGCCCCTATGAAATAAGATACCCTGGACCATATTTAAGCTCTTATGGGGCGTGATGGTTACAGAGACATCCCCCAGCTTGTCACAACCGAGTAACACCTGTGACTGGGCAGAGGATGCTGTTTTGATCAAGACTGACCCAGATCTCAGTTTGGACAAGCCCTCCACCTCCCCAGACTTGTCCTCTAAATGCTCAACAAAAAACTGAGGATTCATCATCATAAAAGATTCGCCATCAGCTCTCAAACACACAATGTACCAGGGCGAATAAGAGCTGCTGCCACCCTTACCCCGACGTTTCTCCAATGGTGTGGCCAGGGAGGGGAATGATTGGGAGTCATACTTCTGTGCATTGAATTGAGCCCGTGAACACTTAGAGCCTGCTGGTGTTCGACCACCAGCAAGAGATGATGTACTATGCTTCATTGCGTGTCATCTACCCTGATGCCACCCACTTCAACCAGAGGCCCTCCCCACAGGCCCCACCCAGCCGCAGCAAAGGCCACCTGGCAGGATGACCATTGCTGGGAGTCCAGATGCCCCAGGGTGACGGGCATCTACTCCTTGACATACATGGGGAGTTAATGGCGCACGCATCAGCAGAGCGATCCCTGTGTGGTCAGGGGGCTACAACCAACAGGGTATGTGGCAGCCCCACCACAATGGACTGGCTACTGTGCTGGACATCAGGTGCAACCAAGCAAACAAGTCCATTATCATCATCAGCGTAGAAAACGATACTGCACAGTTGATGGAAAAATACACACCCAGGAGTGTGACCTAGCCAAACAATTAGAGAATGCACAGAAGTGTAGATTCACATCGATGAAGGATGCGATAGGTCTCAGCGCATGATGGCCACGATGCACCATGTAAGGCACCCTTCCCCAACTGGCTCACTCTTCAGGAAAATTTTGAAAAATGGAGGTCAAACCCTACAGGGGACCATTACATAAAGGCTGAAACATGTGAGACTACTTTTAGTTGCCTCTTATGACAGGTTGGAATACCTCGGACCTATTCTATCCCCCGGACCCAGAGGGGGACAGATTTAATGGTAAGATGGCCCAGTGGATAGCCCATAAAATACTGAACATATAGATCAAGCATGGAAACACGAAGAAGGCCTACAGAACTGTGAAAAAAAGCAAAATAGAAACAGATAATGGTCCAAGCTTAACAAGTACAACATCGAACAACGTGAAAGATCTACGGTGTCGGGGTTACATGGTCCCAGTGTGGACGTGCCATGTCCAAAACTCTCTTGTGCCATTTCTTCTTCTGTTTTTTTTCCACATTATGAACTGTCCATCCGGTCATTGAAACGTAGTCTTGGTGGCTGTCATACTATACACTTGTTATAGAATATGAGCCATGTGGTGAGAATACATTGCTGTCACAAAGTAAATGTGATGAATAGTGAGAGCGACGAGATCCACATAAACATCTCAAAAAAATAAATAAATAAATAAATAAAAGGGTAAATGGGTGTGAACTATGTTACAACAAAGGCATTCAAGAGTCAAAACTTCCAAAACGGAATGCAAATTCAAAAATGTTAAAAACATATGTTTTGACAGAGCACAGAGAAACTCTGTGATTGTGAAACTCTTGCATTCATTTGTTGCAGCTTATGTGGAAGCTATTACGTTTTCATCAGTTCCTTGTGATTGATCACATTCAGATTCACACACACACTTAACTCAGTCAAGGAGGCACCTCTCACTCACCAGGCGTACAAATTAGGTGTGTCAATAAAGGATTTCTATCATATGACACACCAGACGTGTTTTCCGGTGGAGGATTCAATTGACTTGTCCCCTTGTCATCAAAAATTTGTGGTTACCATTTGAAAGCCATTTCCTTTCAACACAGACACAAATCTGAATACAACAAACAGTGGGAGGGGGTGGGGGGGGGGGGGGGGGGGCACGACACAAGACAGCTCTGAACAGGGCTCGCCTGCTTTGCAGTCCAACACCAAAACTACTTAACCCCAACACCATGGCTCTTCCATGTTGCTCTATATCGCTTTTCTTGTGCTTGAACTGTTCATTATTTCTATTTTGCTTTTTTTCCCCCCACAGTTCAGTACACATTCTTCCTGTTTTGATGCTTGATCTGAGTTTAGTTTTTGATGGGCTGCCCATGCCCTCTTCCCATTAAATCTGAGGGGAATGCAATGGGAAGTTTTCCTTGTAAGTAATGTAAGTTAAAAGCAACTACGGATTTAGCCCAATCAATGGAAGGAAAGAGCTAAAAACAAGGACTTCTCCTAGGAGAAAGGTCCACAAAATACGCCTTAGAGATAGCGGTGCTCCCAAACCAAAGATTAAATGTCCTTCGCCATGTTGCTATGACAGATAAAAAGTAAAAGGCGATCAATAGCCCACACATCATTTGCTAAAACGGCCGATAACTCAGACAGCAAACATACGCTGGAACATAAGCGGCTAAAAAAAGGGCATTGGCTCAGGAAATGGTGAAATCTCAAAGGTTGATGACAATGAGCACAATGTGGTGAGGGATCACCGTGTAACAAATGGTAATGAGTAAAACGACAGTGTCCAATATGCAACCTAGCTAAAATGATCTCTTGATGAGAGGGCTGAGAGGAAGTCGGTCAAGTCACTGGGAGAAGTTTAATTCCCTCAAGTTCATTCCTGTGAAGAGATGACTAGTGGTGATGCCTAGTGACACCATCTGCCAACAGATGGCAACTTGAAATCACCCAAAGGAATGGGAGAGCTAGCAGGCCGAGGTAGGAGGACGACAGCCTTGGCAGTAGCATTAGTGGCCTCATTTCCCGTCAGACTGACATGACCAAGAACCCACATGAACATCACAGTGGCTCCCTCAACAGTGAACAAGTGGAAGCTTTCTTGGACCCGTTGCGCCAAGGGATTGACTGTGTACAGCACAAAGAGGCTCTGAAGAGCACAGAGAGAATCACAGTACATGATTCGATGAAAAAGCCTGTGTCACGAGATGTACTGGGTGGCCCAACAGAGGTCGAAGAGCTCTGCTGTAAAAAAGAGCAGTGTTCTGGAAGATGATGCCAAAAATGGTCATTCGCCAATGACGAAGGCACACCCCACAGAGCAATCAGCGTACACAAAGGTGCTATCAATAAGACGTGAGCGAAGATCGATAAACTTACAGCGATAGATCCACACTGGAGTAGTATCCTTAGGAAGCAAATTAAATACAAGATGGACACTGTACATCGCATGAAGCAAATGTGGTGAAGGGCTCACCCACCACCCCCAATCAGGAATGCAGCAGGTAGTGTGGATTTAATCTGCCAGAGCAGTAACCAAAAGCAAACTCCAGGAGGTAACAGAGAAGCAGGGCGTGCGCCATACTGGCAGTCAAGGGAGTCATCAAAAAAGAGGGCATAGAATGGGTAACCGGGTTTGGCAGACAAATGGCATGCATATCCACTGAAGAGGACATATGCTGGTCATACAAGTGGTAGTTCAGCAGCTTCTGCATGCACACTCTCAAGCGGGCTAGTGTAAAATGTGTCAATACTGAAATGCGTTCCACGGTGGTTGATAGTGTTAAGACAGCGTATGATGGAAGGACATGCAGAGGAATAAATAAAGCACCCATAGTCTAGTTTTGAATGGACAGGGGATTGGTAAAAACAGAGGAGGTTGGTCCGATCTGCTCTCCAGGAAGTACTGCTTAGGACACGTAGGACAATGAGAACACTTATCTGCGGCTAGATAAAACACGTGGGAGGATGGAGAAAGTTTCCTATGAAGCAAGAGCCAAAGGAATTTCAATGTGTCAATGAACGGAAGAGCAACAAGCTCAAGATGTAAAGACAGTGGAAGAAATTCATACAAATGGTTTTGTCAGTGGAAAAGTGAAAGCCATTGTCAATCCTCCACAAACAAATATGATCAAGATATTGCTGAAGACACCACTCGAGGAGACAAGTGCATGGAGAACTGCAACAGATCACAAAGGCATTGACAAAAAGGGAGTCAGAGATGCCTTGCAGGAGACAGTCCATAATAGGGTTAATGGCTATAGAAAAGAGGACGATACTTAGGACAGGCACACTGTTCTCTTGGAAAAAGGCCTGAAAACTCTGTCTTTTAAAAATTGCTGAAGGGAGTGGGGCAGGCGGCTTCGGAGGCCCCACATATATAAATACGGAGGATACTAGTCCTCCTGCAGGTGATGTAGGCTTTCTCCAAATCAAAAAACATGGTCACAGTCTGGTATATCCGCAGAAAACTGTTCATAACTTGACTTGACAAAGTGACAAAATGGTCAACTGCAGAACGTTGCACTCAAAATCCACATTGTGCAGTGGTTAGTACATTGCAAGACTTGAGCTAACATACCAGCTGGCCATGTATCATAAGTTCCATCACCTTACAAACACAGCTAGTGAAAGAAATGAGGCGGCAGCTACACGGCCTAGGTATAGGTAAAACAGTTACTTCATGCCAGCGTCTGGGAAACATAACACTACCCAAAGGCAACTGTATGTATGGTGGAGAAAGTACTTGCCACAAGAGAAAGATGGTGCAACATCTAATATAAACATGTCCGGCCCTGGGGCAGATCAAGACACAGTGAGAGTATGGTCTATCTCCCTCATAGTAAAGGTGGCATTGTAGCATTCACAATCCTGAGAAGAGGAAGGTGGGATGATAGGGGGTGGAGCTCAAATTTTCCACAAAATAATGGCCCAAGGTATTGGAGATAGCAATAGGGTCCATAATGACACTGTCTGCTATTGTCAGGCTGGAAATTGGAGAATGGACCTTCGTTCCAGAGAGGCAGCGGAGGTTTCCCCACATGACGGAAGAGGGAGTGAAACTATTAAGAGAACTAGAAAATGAAATCCAGATAGTCCTTTTGCTATCCCAAAGAATGCTGCAACACTATGCATGCAACTGTTTATAATGAATACAGTTCGTCATCAGAGGACAATGGTAAAACGCAGAGAGCATTTGCCTCCATGTGCAAATTGCACCACGGCGCAACTCAATCCACCAGGGGACCGGGCCATGGCATGGTAAAGATGAAATGCAAGGTATGAAAGGTTCTGTGGCGGTAACGATAACGTTTGTAAGATACTTTACCTGGTCACCACAACAGGGAAAATATTGTTTTGTCGAAAGGGTCGCCACGGAGGAGTAAAACCTTCGGTTGGCCTTAGAATGCTGCCAATTGGGTTTACACTCAGATGGGATAGGAGTCAGCAAACGGATAGTGCACAGGAAATGGTTGCTCGAGTATGTATCAGAGAGAAAGGACCACTTGAGACAACAAGCAAGCTGGCAGTGCAGAATGAGAGGTACAGATGGGAACAGGTATGTGTGGATCTGAAAGGAATGTGGGTGCTCCAGTGTTAAGACAGATGAAGTTGAGTTGACTGAGAAAGTCAGCCAAGAGGTAACCTCTCAGACAAGTTCTCAAAGAGCCCCAAAGTGGAAGGTGAGCACTAAAGACACCAAGCAACAGGAAGAGGTGAAGGAGCTGACCAATAAACTGGAGTAAGTCTGTGCTGGTGACAGTAAATGCCAGAGGGACGTAGACATTTCAAAGAGAAAATGTGAAATGAGGAAGAAAGGTGTGACTGCAATAGCTTGCAGCTGGGTGTTCAAAAAAATGGCTCTGAGCACTATGGGACTTAACATCCATGGTCATCAGTCCCCTAGAACTTAGAACTACTTAAACCTAACTAACCTAAGGACAGCACACAACACCCAGCCATCACGAGGCAGAGAAAATCCCTGACCCCGCCGGGAATCAAACCCGGGAACCCGGGCGTGGGAAGCGAGAACGCTACCGCACGACCACGAGATGCAGGCGCTGGGTGTTCAGCTGGGTGGTTTGTCTATGAACAACATTCTGGATGAGCAGCATGACTCTCCCATGAGATGGAATATCTACCTTGGAGGGAAGGTCAAAGCAGACTGGAAGGAAACCTGAGATGTCAAAGTGGTAATAAGAACACAGTTTTGTTTCTTGGTGGCAGAAAACAAGTGTACACAGTTGTTCCACAAACAGTCTAATGTCTCCTTGTTGGGGATCTAATGCCACAAACGTTCGACTGGAGAAGACTCATAATGGGGAATGGGAAGGAGGGAATAAATGAAGGACAATCACCTCAGCGGCTGCCAAGTGCCAGGCTTTGAAGACTCACTGCTACAGGGTGTGGAGCCTGGAGGATCTTGTTCCATGACATGTCCAGAAGCGTGAACATTCTCCCTGGGTTGGCCTCTAGATTCCAAGGCAGAAAAATGGTAGGACGCACGCACTGGCAAAATGGAGGTTGGCTGGGTGTGGTATTATGCAGCGTCACTGTTGAAGAGGATTTTTGAGTCAGGGAAGGAGAAGACTGTTTGCCTTTGTTTAATTTCTTAGAGCCTTTACAGTTGCAGATGAAGACTCAGATGTTTGTTCACTGAAGGGACATAAAAAGTCTTCACAGGAGCATTCTTTTTGTCCTTCCTGGCCTGCCAGTTGTGTAGCAGATGATTTTCTCACTGGGTGTGAAGATTTGGCAGCTTGTTGCGCAGCTGTAGGAGAAGGGAATGGGCGATTTCAAACTGCTGTACTGAACTGGAGATCACAGGCCTACATGACCATGTTCTTCATGGAGCAAGGCATAGCAAGAACTGTACTATATGTGCTGGATGGTAAAATGCAGGGCTTTCGACCAGCCAACAACTTAAAGAGTGACAGAGTAGGGTACCTTTTCCTTCACCCAAATCTTCTGGATGGTCTACTCATTGAGATACATTGACTTTCATGGAATGAGGTGGCATGGTTGCCATTACAATTGATACAGCAGAAGGCAGGCAATCACCCTCGTGAGCATCTCCACCATAAGTAACACAATTGGCCGAGTTTTGAAAAGACATGCAAATCTGGTTATAGCAATGACACTGATTGCAACACATCAGGCTTAGAATGTACGGTCAGACCATGCCTTAATCTTCAATGGGTGCACTACTCGATCAAATGTGAGAAAAAGTGTGTGTGCAGGCACTAAGTTTGCATCAACATTTTTCATTACCAGATGGACCGCAGTGACACCCTGATCAGAGAGATAAGCTTTACCCCTGTCACACCATCAAGCAGCTGAGTGTAAATAACACCACGTGAGGAATTCAGTGTACAATGGGCCTCAATACGAACATGATAGCTGTGGAGGAGTAAAGATGTAAGCAGTTGCTGGGCTTGAAAATCACAATTGGTCTCCAGAAGCAAAGTCCCATTATGTAATACTTTTCTGAATAATAAACGGATTAACCACAGAAAAGGATTGACCTTCAGTATGTGATACCAGGGCACGGCCTGTACCAGGCAGTACGTGCGAACTCTATCTGTCGACTCCTCACTGGAAATTGTGCATTACCCTGTCACCTGTTGTGTCGAATGCATGGGCCAGCCTTCAGGAATGCACAGGGCGGAAGAAGAAACAAAGAGAGAAATCATATGCCAAAGTGGAGGGAGAGGAGGAGATGGTGAATGAAGAAAGAAAGAAAAAACAGATGAGGGTCTGTTCCGATGCTGGGCTACCAAAACTTTAGCACACATCCCCAAAACTATCCCGAGGTGCTCCAAAGGCTGGGGCCCCGTGGTAGCCAATCACGAACTCACCAAAGAGTGGTGATCCAATTGGGGATGGGGGTTATCTTACTTCCATCTCCCTTTCCCTGTTTCCTCCTGGACATATGATTTCCACTCCCTGTGATAACTGAACTGAACTGTCCAGAATTTTATGGGTTGCCATTATGGGATCACTAATTTTGTACCAGGCTCTAATGCTTCCTCCTCACTACCTCAGTTCTGATGAACCATTGTTTGATAATGCATGGAGTCACAATACTGATGTGTGTTTTAAAAATCTAGTGACAGTGGCTGTCTGCTCTGTCAATTATCTGGCTACTCGTAACATAAATCATTGTAAACAAGTACTGTGCTGGAGTTCAGAAAGAATGACTTGGTGCAGGGCCACCATACTGTTCTTGCCACTTTCCATATGATGATGATCTTATTTTGAGCCTTTGCCCAATGAACTGTGGCGTGTATGATAAGGCCCGAGTTCACACAGTATGAGTGACACCAATATACTTTGAACAGTCACTGTGGGGTACTAATTCGTTGCAGAAAGTGGTTAGTTTCCCATCTGCCATGTGCCTGCTCATATGGAATAAACAAGTTTCTGTTTTGGCTGGATTAAACATTTCACACTTTTACTATATCCACTCAGATGTATTACTCTTTATTTAGTATTTTGTAACAGTAGTTATCCTAATTTTTTTATATAACACAGTTTCTGTGACACATCTACATGCTAGTCAGACTTCAGGAATGTATTACTTCATAAAATGAATCAGTTTCAATCCTTGGATATTCCATTTCCATAATAAATTACTTGCTGGTTGAGATCTCTGGGGTGATGACAATTTACATGCATTGTTTCTCAGGAATGTTGTTGGTTTCAAGTAAACAACACAGGAATCATCCTAGCCGCACATGACAATCAAGTCAACAAAGACCTACGTTTTCTTTATCTTTATGGAATCCAAATTGAATGTACTGCATTATAACTAGAGTTGGTCACAGTATATATATGATTAGTTCTAAAGACAGTTGAGGATAAATATACTACATGAATGCATGGTGTCACAGCGATATGAATTAATAATATCTTCTCTGTCTTCCAGTCACATCAGGTGATTAAAATCCGATGTGCTCTCCTTGGCCATTGTCAAGTTATAAATGACTGCCACATCTCCATGCCTCACCGTTCTGTAGCCACACTGCTGATTGTGAGTCACTGGTGCTCCCTTTCTCACCAATTATGGTAAAGTTTTTCTACCATGTCCATTTCAACCTCACGATGGCCAGGTCCCAGGCTGTGCTGATCTGCAAACCATCATCTTTATTGATGATGTCTTCAGATACTTTTATTTCTACACCTTCTTTTATAATACTATCCCAAAATCCCTTCATCCTCATACCGACAGATGGGAGAATTCGTAGAACACCTGGACAGCATTCACGACCACATCAGGTTTATGGTGGAAGTGGAAATAGATGGTGCACTGTCCTTCCTGGACGTCCTCATTCACTGGAAAACCAATGGGAACCTCTAACCTCTGCCACAGCATCTGCACGACACCTACACACATGGATCGGTATCTGCATTCTTTCAGCCATCAACATCTAGCACAAAAACGTGGCATTCTGAACACCCTCGTCCACCATGCTAAAGTTGTCTCAGATGCTGAAAATCTGTCGCTAGAACTGGAAAGTGTTATGCCACAGAACCAACTGCAGACTTCGACATTTTCAGTTTCCTATGGCAGATTATTTAGATTATCACAAATATTCATACAGCATAATGAACCAAGACTGTGGTTTGACAGTGAGGGAAATTTTTAATATTGGTGCTCCTGGTGTGTCTCAGATCTACAGCTATTTTTGGTGTGAAAGTGAACTAAATACAGTGACAAGATGGCAGACCATCTTGCAGACGAAAGTTCACGTGGGTCAAATGACAGTTATGTTGACACTGGGTGTGACTCCAATGACTAATAAGTGCCACTCTCAGGTCGATCAAACAGTGAAGATACATTTTATGCTGTAAACTTTGTTTAAAAAGTTGTAAAATGGTCCCCTAAGGTGTACAATTATGTGAGTCTATGCTTGTATGCGAAAGTGAACAATCTACATCAGGGTGTGCTGAGCTGCCATCTAGGGAGTAAAGTGTGAATTATGTTGTGGAATACACACAACGATTGATATAGACTTGTTACTTATGGATTATTATAGTTGTTGAACATTGTGAATCTCAGGAACATAGTTGATTCACTTCGACATATGAAATGTATGAAAGATCATAATTTTGAACGCACATTTGTTGTCATGCTTTATTTAACTTCATTACATGCTATGCTGGATCTGTGAAGATACACGTGGAGAATGTGTATGCTGTAGGTTCACATAAAGAAAAATTATATCTTTTGAAGAATCCTATGAAGGTGAAGCACAAGGAAGGCAATCAAAACATGCAGAGCCAAGAAACAAAAGTTCAATGTGGTGGAAATAAGACGTGATGATTTCTTCGGCTTTGCCAGTTTAACATCAGTTTAACAAACAGGAAAAATATTCCTCGTCGAGTAGTGGCTCGGATGAACATAAGATCCAGCAGAGAAGCAAAGAGAAGCCCAATGTAATACAATTTAAATACACTCACAATGATGGTGCAGGATACTATAAAGTGAGCTTATCTAAACAAGTTAGAGGTTGTCCGGCTGAACTTCAAAACACTGCCCTGAGCCTCAAATATCCCAGAGAATGAGCACTTACAAGTGTAAAGAAAGAAGACCATGAGTCAATGTTACGCTTCATTCCCACTATTCACCACGACTTTTTCAAGATATTACCAACTGCTACACAGACAACTGGAAATTCCAGTGGAGATGTGTTGACAAATGATGAAGAGGTCCCTCAAAAATCTGTTTAAACTGGGCACAGCACTGTATCTTTATAGCTCATAAGATTTTGTTTAGATGAATGAATGAAGACTGTCATACAGTAAAGTTGTTCACTTTTTACCGCACTTTCTTGAAATGATCATAATTTTTCAGGCTGGTAATGTGTACATTGTGTTTCAAAAGTGAAGAAACAACACTGAACAGTTGATAAGAGACAGTTGACTATCATTTGCTACCCTTAGTATCTCCCTGATTTTTTTTCTTCTGTGGTTGAAGTGAATATCTCAAAGCATGCAATTTGTTGTTGGTTCACTCTGCCATATGCCCCTTGAACTAAGTCATCTCCAAAAAGATTTCTGGAGAATAGCTACATCACCGCTAGGTATCACAGGCTATTTCTGTTGATACATGTAAGAAAAACGCCACCAAAGGAGAGAACAAAAAACTTGGGTTTTCGTTTTTCTGTGGCACAATGTTTGGAAAGATTAGTTGGTTTCTGAAGAGAGACAACATCTCATCAGTTTTCAGACCCCCAGAAAAAATATGACAGTTCAGGGGGTCTGTGAAGGATAATCTTGAAATGGGCAACATACCACGTCAGTGTGGTTGCTACTGTCTCCGCCAAACAGTACACACTATGGAGCAACACCAGGCAGACCACAAGAGGTGCTTACACCTATGTTATCCTGAAAAATCAGCCTTGGGACAAAATGATTTAGAAAATACATACTGATTTCTGTTCAATGAAACATCTGTCATTATGAGAACAAGGGATTTTGCGATAGCATTATACAAGAAGCTGTAGAAATAAAATAGCTGAAAACACTCTCAATAAGAATGGCAGTTTGTAGCTCGGCACAGCCTGGGATCTAGTCATTGCAGGTGCGACAGACACAAGATGAAAACATTCCCACATTTGGCAAGGAAAAGAGCACCAGTGGCAACACAGCCAGCAGCACAGCTCTCTAATAGCAAGGCCACAGCAACATGGCAGTCATTTACCATCTGACAATGGCCGAGAAGAGCTCAATCAAAAGCTCGTGGGATTTTAATCACCGAATGAGAAATGCGCTATCAATATCTCTGTTACTAAAAGTGAAAAGAAAATTTGCTGTAACTCCAGCCTTAAAAAAGACGGACATGTAGAACATTGGCAAATTAAGTATGAATGTTACTTTTGGATCTTCCCTGCAACCTTTTTTTAACCTCCAGCACGTGGCATTTCACCCCCTTCTTCCATCAGTATAATATATTTCACTTTCCCTGATAACATGGTAATAGCTGAAAATCTAAAAATTCCATAACTTTGTTTTTTAAGTTCGTGTATTTGCATAGTTGTCTCTGTGGTAAGTAGATATTGCCAGCTATAAGAAAAGGATAGATTGCCAATCACAACAGAGAGTAGATGCTGAATGGCAGACAGCCACACTGAATAAGATTAAACTAAACAAAGCTCCTCCCAAACAGGCTATGAAGGCCCAATGGTACCGACCAGCCGCCAAGTCATCCTCAGCCCACAGGCGTCACTGGATGCGGTCAGCATACCGCTCTCCCGGAAATATGTCAGTTTCTGAGACTGGAGCCGCTACTTCTCAATCAAGTAGCTCCTCAGTTTGCCTCACAAGGGCTGAGTGCACCCTGCTCACCAACAGTGTTCGGCAGACTGGATGGTCATCCATACAAGTGCTACCCCAGCCCAACAGCGCTTAACTTCAGTGATCTGACGGGAACCAGTGTTACCACTGCGGCAAGGCCGTTGGCATTGAATAAAGATAGATAGATATTATTTAGCCATCACACTAAATGCTTTGTCAAACATAGATAAAACATACATAAATATATCTAAAAACAAAGATGATGTGACCTACCAAATGAAAGTGCTGGCAGGTCGACAGACACACAAACAAACACAAACATACACACAAAATTCAAGCTTTCGCAACAAACTGTTGCCTCATCAGGAAAGAGGGAAGGAGAGGGAAAGACGAAAGGATGTGGGTTTTAAGGGAGAGGGTAAGGAGTCATTCCAATCCGCTCCCGGGCTGCAAGGTGTAACATTGTGGGGCTGTGCTGGAAACTGGGAGGGGGGAGGGGGGGGGGAAGCAAAGGGGAAAAGAGAGAGGAGAGAAGTACACAAGGGCAAAGGACTATGTAGGTGCACTGGTGGGATGAAGGCATATGTAGAGTTGTAGGGATAGTAGGGAAGAGGAGCAAAGCAGGTGGAGAAGAGAGACTAGTGAAGGTTGTGGCCAGGAAGGGGTAATGGGAATGAAGGATATGTTTGCAAGGATAGTTCCCACCTGTGCAATTCAGAAAAGCAAGAGTTGTGGGAAGATTCCAGGTGGCATTGGCTGTGAAACAGTCAAAGTCAAGCATTCTATGCTGGGAGCCATGCTCAGTAATTGGATGGACCAGCTGTCTCTTCATTGTGCACCAAGCACATCATAATCCCTTTACATCTGTTTCTGCACTCTGAGAACAGGTAATAGACTCCCTGCAACATGCTTGTCATCCTGCACCACTGGAACGAGACTAGCAGCAGCTGGACTATGGAATTATGGTCTCATGCTTAGGCTGTCATTAACACCCCAGGGCAAACTGTTGTGTCTGGAGTGGTGTTGTGGTGGTGAAGCTTGGAAATTTACAAATGCTGTCACACTGTATTCAGTGATGAATTGTGGTTCTGCACAACCCAGAATGATCATCATCAGTGAGTATGGAGGCAACCTGGGGAGAGGTCACATTCTTCCGATGTTTAGAAAACACGTAGCAATGTTAATCCTGACGACATGGTGTGGGGAGGCATCAGGTATGGCTTCAGGTCAAGGTTAGCAGTGATTTACATCTGCATCCACATACATAGTCTATAACCCAGCACACGGTGTGTGGAAGAGGGTACTATGCACCACTATTAGTCATTCTCTTTCCTGTTCCACTTTCAAATAGAGCAAGGGAAAAAAGCCTGGCTACAAGTCTTCGTACAAGCACTAATTTCTCTCATCTTATCTTTGTGGTCCTTACACGAAATACACAATGGCAGCAGTAGGATCATTCTGCATTTGACCTCAAATGCCGGTTCTCTAAATTTTTGCAACGGTGTCTTGCAAAAAGTGTCTCAACTGAGTTGCTGAAGCATCTGTGAAGTACTTGTGTGGTTTTCAAACCCACCAGTAACTAATCTAGTGTCACACCTCTGTACTGCTTTTTTGTCTTCCTTTAACCTGATCTGGTGAGGACCCCAAACACAGGAGCAGTACTTAAGAATGGATCACATTAGTGTTCTATATGCTAGCTCTTCCATAAATGAGCTACATGTTCTCAAAAACTGTCTCAATAAAACGAAATTGAGCATTCCCCTTTCCTACTGCCAACCTGACAAGCTTATTCCATTTCTCATCACTATGCAAATTTACACCTAGATATTTAATCAATGCGACAGCAGCACAATACTAATACTGTATTTGAATGTTACAGGAATCAGCAAACAGCCATAAATTGCTGCTCACCCTATCAGTCAGATCATTTATGTATATAGAGAAGAGTAGCAGTCCTGTCACCCTTCTCTGGGGCACTCCTGATGATACCCCTGTCTCTGATAAACACTCATTGTCAAGGACAATGTACTGGGTTATATTACTGTCTTTGAGCCACTCGCATATTTGGGAACCCAATCCATAACATGGACCTTCTTCAATAGTCTGCAGTGGGGCACCGTGTCAAATGCTTTCCAGAAATCTAAGAACATGGAAGCTACCTGTTGCCCTCCATCCATGGTTTGTAGGACATCATGTGAGAAAAGGGCAAGTTGAGTTTCGCATGAGTGATGCTTTCTAAAACTATGCTGTTTTGTGGACAGAAACTTTTCAGTCGCAAGGACATTTATTATATTCGAACTCAGAATGTGTTTATGAATCCTGCAGCACATCGATGTTCAGGATATTGGTCTATAATTCTGTGGGTCTGTCCTGTTATCTTTCCTATAGGCAGGAGTCACCTGCACTTTTTCCAGCCGCTTGGGACTTTTTGCTGGGCGAGATATTCACGATAATTGCAAGCTATGTAAGGGCCAATATTGCAAGGTACTCTCTGTAAAACTGAATTGGTATTCCATCTGCACCTGGAGATTTCTTTTTTTTTTTTTAACTATTTCAGTTGCTTCTATGTTCCAGGGAAGATTATTCCTATGTCCTCCACGCAGGAGTCTATGCGACAGACCACCGACAGTATTTTTGCACGATCCATCTGCATGATTTCTTAAACATTAAATTTAAAACTTCTTCAGCTTTCCTTTTGCTGTGTTCTATTGCCACCCCAGACTCGTTGATGAGTTAACTGGATAGAAGCCTTCGACACCCTTAATGATTTTACGTATGATCAGAATTTTCTCATGTTCTTGTAAAGATCTTTCGCTATGGTACTATGGTGGAAGTAGTTGTATGCTTTGCTGACTATCTTCTTAAGGGCACATGAAGTTCTACTAACTTCTGCCTGTCGAAATTTGCGCTTTCTTTTGTGAAGCAGGAGTGCAATAACCTCTGTGTCTTCAGCATTTTCCGAATTTGATTGTTGAACTATGTAGGCTCTTATCCATCCATAATCCACTTACTTGGCGCATGTGTCAAGAGCATAATTTAAAATAAATTTAAACTTTTCCCATAACTCCTCTTAAGTCCATCCCCACCCAATAATTCAGGTAGAGAAATCTGCAGACATGACCGTCTCAGAATCAATGGAGCCTCTGGTTGAGAACCTCCTGTCTCCAAACCAAAGGACACCGATCAATTCTGGGTGCGATGCTGCAAATTGTGAGCTCTGTTTGCACCCTGCGAGCGAGGCCAGCAGTCATCTCCACTTCTGCCATCTGCCCATGAGAACTGAGGATGGGCTCAGAACCCAAGTGACAGTCATCATTGATGCCTACAGCAGCAACAACCTGCAGACTACTATAGCATGCACCCTCGTTACCAGCAGGCAGGGATACCTCCACAGCTCGGATGATGCCCCCTCTGACAGCCATACCAAGCACACATTGGAATTCCTTTCAGCAAATGATGCTATTTCCTTCAGGTGCTCCATATGATGCATAACACTGAAGTGCCTGCTCAGACCCTGCTAAAGGAGTGGCCATCTGTCAACTCACAGAGTAAATGAGTGAGGCCAATGGCCAGCATCCATCACACTGATTCTCCATCTTCAGAAACACAACACTGTAACAACCTCCCACTCTCCCGGCAGTAAGCACAGATCCCCCACTTCGGGTACACTGGAAGGTGCCTTTTTAGCAGAGCACATGTGTGAAACAAGTGACACCTGACATGTCCCATACGATGCACTGGTGCCACACTCTGGGACAGCAGCCTGCAGACGGCTGACCGGAGCCACAAGCGTCTTTAGCTGTTTGCGAACTGCATCCAGCCCCTCCCACATCTGCACACACCCTATCCATCCTAGCATCACTAACTTAAGAATTACACAGACAACAATGAAAATAACAGAAAGAGCTAAATATATGACTTGTTAGTCCCCTGGTGCTTACCAACAAACGCTGATGGCTGACTGAGCTGTGATCCACGGTTACAACTGACCTGACTTGATATCAGCATGCTCTCTGGCAAATTTCAAACTGTATAAAATCCAGTACTGCTCCATAGACTTCCCTGACCCAGAAATTCACAAATATGTCTGTCCTAATTCATTAAAAATATTATTTCTGCCTATAGTGGATGATAAGACAGTAATTGCAGATGGAACGAGAAATAGTTCATAAAGGGAATGGCACTGTGGTGTACTTGGTGACCTGGACATGATAGCCTCCTTGATTTGTGTTGCCAACATGCACTTTGTTGAGCTGTTCTGGTGTCATGTGGGGCTGGAGATGGCAGTGAGAGGCTGGAGATGGCAGTGATGGCAGCTGACTTTGTGCATATAACAGTAGTGTATCAGGACTATTAATAAGGTGTGTTAGGGTGTGTTAGTAAGGCAGAGTTAACATAAAAGGGAATGCCATTAAAGTCAGATATTACCTTAACAGATACAGTGATGCTAAATACACTCCTGAAAATTGAAATAAGAACACCGTGAATTCATTGTCCCAGGAAGGGGAAACTTTATTGACACATTCCTGGGGTCAGATACATCACATGATCACACTGACAGAACCACAGGCACATAGACACAGGCAACAGAGCATGCACAATGTCGGCACTAGTACAATGTATATCCACCTTTCGCAGCAATGCAGGCTGCTATTCTCCCATGGAGACGATCGTAGAGATGCTGGATGTAGTCCTGTGGAACGGCTTGCCATGCCATTTCCACCTGGCGCCTCAGTTGGGCCAGCGTTCGTGCTGGACGTGCAGACCGCGCGAGACGACGTTTCATCCAGTCCCAAACATGCTCAATGGGGGACAGATCCGGAGATCTTGCTGGCCAGGGTAGTTGACTTACACCTTCTAGAGCACATTGGGTGGCACGGGATACATGCGGACGTGCATTGTCCTGTTGGAACAGCAAGTTCCCTTGCCGGTCTAGGAATGGTAGAACGATGGGTTCGATGACGGTTTGGATGTACCGTGCACTATTCAGTGTCCCCTCGACGATCACCAGTGGTGTACGGCCATTGTAGGAGATCGCTCCCCACACCATGATGCCGGGTGTTGGCCCTGTGTGCCTCGGTCGTATGCAGTCCTGATTGTGGCGCTCACCTGCACGGCGCCAAACACGCATACGACCATCATTGGCACCAAGGCAGAAGCGACTCTCATCGCTGAAGACGACACGTCTCCATTCGTCCCTCCATTCACGCCTGTCGCGACACCACTGGAGACGGGCTGCACGATGTTGGGGCGTGAGCGGAAGACGGCCTAACGGTGTGCGGGACCGTAGCCCAGCTTCATGGAGACGGTTGCGAATGGTCCTCGCCGATACCCCAGGAGCAACAGTGTCCCTAATTTGCTGGGAAGTGGCGGTGCGGTCCCCTACGGCACTGCGTAGGATCCTACGGTCTTGGCGTGCATCCGTGCGTCACTGCGGTCCGGTCCCAGGTCGACGGGCACATGCACCTTCCGCCGACCACTGGCGACAACATCGATGTACTGTGGAGACCTCACGCCCCACGTGTTGAGCAATTCGGCGGTACGTCCACCCGGCCTCCCGCATGCCCACTATACGCCCTCGCTCAAAGTCCGTCAACTGCACATACGGTTCACGTCCACGCTGTCGCGGCATGCTACCAGTGTTAAAGACTGCGATGGAGCTCCGTATGCCACGGCAAACTGGCTGACACTGACCGCGGCGGTGCACAAATGCTGCGCAGCTAGCGCCATTCGACGGCCAACACCGCGGTTCCTGGTGTGTCCGCTGTGCCGTGCGTTTGATCATTGCTTGTACAGCCCTCTCGCAGTGTCCGGAGCAAGTATGGTGGGTCTGGCACACCGGTGTCAATGTGTTCTTTTTTCCATTTCCAGGAGTGTATTTGGAAACATCATTCAATGAACTAGCAGAGACCAGCATTTACAAGAAAATAAATTATGCATATCATTCTTCTACCAATCTCCCTGCAATATGTTCCAACAAAAAATGTGGTTACCTTTTTAGTAACTGTTGTTGGAGCCCAGAGTGACACTCATCTTCAAGATTATTTATTTGATTAACTGAATCAAAGATAGATAGTGGCCATGGAAGAAGAATATTTTCCAAATCTCAAACACTGATTTAAAAAGGTAATTATTTTTAAATTGTATCATATTGTGTATAAAACTTTCCACAGTTATGATTTAGGATGATACTCAGCACAACAACAGAAATCAACCTTTTCCAATATTCATTCTCTGTTGGAACTTCTAACAATAGACTACACTAGCAGCTCCCCCTAAGGAGACCAACTTTCATTGGTGTGGAAAAACTGAAGGTCATGTAAATTTTTACATGACGTGAGTGACAACCACATTGCTGTACACTACTTTTGTTTACATAAGGTATATTTAATATAATAAGGAAACACTCTCTCTCTCTCTCACTCACTCACTCTCTCTCTCTCTCTCTCTCTCACACACACACACACACACACACACACACACACACATACACACACAAAGCTAAGGAGCTGTAATAAAACAGATTAACAATACTCACCTTCAGCTGTGGTGTCTTCATTGTACTATAGTCAGGCAAAGGTGTTAATTCTTCAGATGTACTTGATTTGTTGACTGGAGTTATTGATTGGTATTCTGGATTTCCAGAATTCTCATCATTTACCTTGTTGTCATGTGTTTCAGTTCTATGAGATCCAGATGGGCTGTTTACAAATTCCTCCCTGAAAAATGAGTTATCTCGGATTTGGTCAACAAAAGAATCCTCCAGCATCATTTTTAAGGAATCCATACCTGTTTGCTTAAGCGTTTTTGGTGTGTCGGAATCATGAGTACTAGTGACATCTGAAGAAATCTGCTTGCATTCTACTTCATCATGTGCCAAAATAAGTGACTGTGTATCTTTGTCAACTAAATGAGACATCATCTGAGATAAACTACGCCTCATAGTTGCATCTGGAAACTGAGACAAACAACGAAGAGCCAGTGGGGTTCCAGATAATGGAGAATTGGCATGTGTTTCTTCTGTTATTTGATCTATAGGTTTCAATGTACTTTTTGGTGAAGCAAATGTCGTGATTCCATAATCTGGACTTTCTTCTGTTCTGCAAAACTCCAATGGACTAGTCGGCAATGAAGTATTTTCATGATTTTCTGGAACAGCAGTGGAATTGTCAGAACAATATGCATCATTTCCTTTACTAGTTTCTTCAGAACAGTTATTCAAATTATACTGAATTTCTTTATCTGATTTTCCTATTTCAAAAGAATGAATCTTTGAAGCTGTCAGAGGGAGAGTCTCACATGAACTGCCATTAGTTCCTGCAGCTCCACTATCTGGTTGATTATTTTCTTCCATACTAGAGCTACCTGCACAATTTTGTTGATATGCTTCATTTTCATATGATCCATCACTCTTTTGTGTTAAATCTATTGTATCAATGAAAGAATCAGTTGGAATGCTCAAAACTTTAGTTGGATTTATGCTTTCTAATTGCAAGGGTGAACTGTCTCTCTCTTTGCAGATTTTTTTTGCTGGAGAATCACATTTGGATGGTGTCAAGATGGTGTCAGATAGTTTTCTCTTTGCAGGTGTTGGAGTGGTTGTTAATACACCAGCAAAATTAATGGAATGATACTCCTCAGGAGTTCCTGGTGCTAAATTACAAGAAACGTTTTCATCTTCAGGCATCTCTGATAAAGACTCATCTGGTACTTCTACTACTTTTGCTGGCTCACAGTCTGAAGTAAGATAGTCTTCTGGACTTCCTTGAGTTAAATCACAAACAGAATCTGCATCTTCATGCACATCTGTTACGGAATCATCTATATTTGTTGGCTCATGACCT
The DNA here is from genome assembly GCF_021461395.2 of Schistocerca americana. Taxonomy (NCBI): domain Eukaryota; kingdom Metazoa; phylum Arthropoda; class Insecta; order Orthoptera; family Acrididae; genus Schistocerca; species Schistocerca americana. Next base: position 204,936,323 of record NC_060124.1, on the reverse strand, counting down.
GATGTAAGCTTACAAAGCATACTTGAGAGAATGTCAATATTATCACGTTGAATATAATTAGTTTTAATAGGTGTGTGTGATTCTGAAAATATATCTGGAGACGATCTGTCACTTTTATTATCATTTTCGTTTATTTGTGACTTACTCAATATTTCCTCAAATCTTTGTGGGTTAGAGCTATATTCTGTGTAGTCAATATCACAGAAGTTATCAGCAGCAGAATCTTCACATTTACCAATTTCCTTACAATGCTGTAGGTTTCGTTGCTGAGGAATATCAGCTGAATCTTCAATATCAAGTTCAGAATGTGACTGAAATGTATCAGACATTCTGCTTGTTCTTTCTGTTTTACTACTGTTATATTTCTCTCCTATTCTGCTATTCAAACATTCATCATGTAAGTGCTTCAAAGCACTACTACCCATGTTCTTCAACTTGTCAAGGTGGTTCAAAAGTTCAGACTTATTATATCTTACAGCTAATGATCGAATATCATTCACATCCTCTTGTAGTGAGCAAATTTCCTCTACACTCCCACAATAAATGTAATGCAGAAATGCTAAAGCTGAGCTGAATGACACATCTTTCCACTGCAGATGACCTTGTTCTCCTGATTTTTCCGAAATATCACATAATATCGAAGGAGCCTGAGCAAAAAACACTAGTCTGTGTGCTGCAATTTCCACGTTGCCCTTGACATGAATTGTAACATCACTCATGGTTTTGTTATTAACCTGCATTTTCCAGTTCTTTAGAATGCAATCTTTTCTGAAAGAAAGGAATGATTCAGTCGGCAAGGGAGGTGAAGATGTAGAACAACTCAAAACATCTTGCTTTTCATTATCGTCATATGAAAAGTCAGTTTCTTCTTGGTTATCTAATGAATCAGAAGGTCCTTCAGGGATATACTTTACAGGTTTCAAATCAGACTGTTGATAATAGTCTTCTTGGTTGGTATCTGCTTTACTCTACAAGAAAAAGACAAAGAATGATGTAATAAGGTACACAATTGAGTACTATAAATATTATAAACCAGACAAATATACAATCAGATTTTTCTTTCATGAACTCTTACCAAGGACCCCCTCACTGGTGTTTTTTCTCGGCATGGAATCGTTGATATATCTTTCAACTGACTACCAGTAACTACAGCAGAAGGAGTAATAAAAGTGTCCAAGTAACTAACATAATAGGAATTTCTGTGGGTGCCTTCAGGAGGTATCTGTGCCTTCATCCATAAGTAACACTCCTGTGAAATCATTTACACTACATATTAAAAATGGGTATCACATACTATTTCAAGAAAAACTTCATAAACAGCTGGCTATATAAGAGTAATTAAATGCTCTTAAATTCAGTAAAAGATCATTAGTATAAGTTAATTTCATTTTCTAAGACAAATATGCCTTACATTTTGTTCTGCATAATACTGAATAGAATAATACTGAAAATAATAATCAGACAATAAATTTGTGCAGAACGTAAGGATGAAAGTAACTTTAGCATAATGTGTCACTGCCAGATAACATAGCTTGATGAAACTTGTACCATACACAGAAAAAAGTGCTACATTATAGTACAGAAGATAAAAAAGAAATATGCAATGAGACGAACACGTATGACAGCTTTATTCACAGTTAATAACTACATCATCAAAATTTATGCTGGTCTCCTGGACATTACAAAAGTAGAGACATGGTTCTTAGTAGGATGTGTGATCACCACAGACAACAGTGTCTACTCTGCCATGTGCTCCAATGCTGGCCACAAAGCTGGCAAGGAGTTCCTGTGCTAAGGCATTCCATTCCTCCACCACCGTGATTGACAACTGCTAGACGGTTATTGGTGCAAGTGGATACACTGCAATATGTCTCCCAACCACATTCCAATGTGCTTGATGGGATTTAACTCGTGCGAACAGACAGGCCAATCCATTTGCAGAATATCCTCTCGTTCCAAGAGCTCCTCCACCTGTGCTGTTCGATGTGGCCACACACTGTCATCCATAAAAATTATGTCAGTGCTGAATTTGAAGATCAGTATGCCGATCCAACTTTATATTCCACCTACATCATAACACCTGGACTAACAAAACAATCCTGTTTGATAATGCTTGATGTACCCTTATATGGTGAGAGGAGGGAATCTGTAATGCACCCAGCCTCTGGAAATGTAACAGATGAGAAGTCTTTAATGTACAAGAAAAAGCAATGGACCCAAGAAGAAACCTTGACAAACACCACAAGTAATTAATTCTCAATCAGATGAAGACTGAGTGCTTACTGCACAGGAGAGCTCACAAATTCAACTTTTGCAGAACACCTAATCAACAAAAACCATAACCCCACTAATATTGAAAACAATCTACACATTCTGAAAAACAGCAACAGTCTATACCGACAACTAACAATAGAAGAAAATTACTACAAACAAAAGCTATAGTCAAAGGGAAAAATTTAATAAACAGAAACATAACACTTTGGAATAACACATTATTTACCACTCTGAGAGAGCTGACCAAGGACACACAACAGAAAGCACACACAGCCAAAATAACCATTTCTTCATCAACACAAAGACATAAATAAGGAACAGAAGTCATCATAATTCGTGCTACAGTTTTCACAGCCTTCTCACAACATGTGATACACCTCTCGCAACACACGCGAACAGCAAGATGGCATAATATTCTTGATCATAACCAAAGTGCGAAAGTTTTGTTTTTCTGTGTATAGAATCAGCCACATACCATCCAACAAATGTGACTACACGAATAACTAAGCAACAGCCCAGTACACACGAAATAACTGGATTCCACAACACTACTGAAACTCCAAGTGTATATTGCTGACATACGAAATTCACCCTCTAGTATTTCGCTTACTAACAGCCGCCCACACAGTTGCAGATGACATGATGTTTGCTGAGAAAAAACGGCAACAGAAAAAAAGCATAGAAAATATGTTGCAAACAGCGACAATAATTCTCAAAAACATGCTATAATATACAATAAATAAGGTAGTATGAAAGTATCCATTTACAAATATATTTCAAAAAATGAATAGTAAAAATGTAATAATGTGTCACTGTGTTTGTATAACTATGCTATTTTCTGAAAAAAAAAAAAAAAAAAAGAAAAGAAAAAAAAAAAAAAAACCACTGGTGATGGTGATATTTGTCACTGAAACTAGTTTGGGAAAATAAACAAGGTGTTTTGCATCAAGGCGGACTCAATTTCTGATATTGTTGTACTGCACAGGTATTTCCCAACGACAACCTTTATTTCCTGTTATATATCTAAAAACAAAGATGATGTGACTTACCAAATGAAAGTGCTGGCAGGTCGACAGACACACAAACAAACACAAACATACACACAAAATTCAAGCTTTCGCAACAAACTGTTGCCTCATCAGGGAAGAGGGAAGGAGAGGGAAAGACGAAAGGATGTGGGTTTTAAGGGAGAGGGTAAGGAGTCATTCCAATCCCAGGAGCGGAAAGACTTACCTTAGGGGGAAAAAAGGACAGGTATACACTCGCACACACACACATATCCATCCACACATATACAGACACAAGCAGACATATTTAAAGACAAAGATTTTGGGCAGAGGTGTCAGTCGAGGCAGAAGTGCAGAGGCAAAGATGTTGTTGAATGACAGGTGAGGTATGAGTGGCGGCAACTTGAAATTAGCGGAGATTGAGGCCTGGTGGATAACGGGAAGAGAGGATATATTGAAGAGCAAGTTCCCATCTCCGGAGTTCGGATAGGTTGGTGTTAGTGGGAAGTATCCAGATAACCCGGACGGTGTAACACTGTGCCAAGATGTGCTGGCCGTGCACCAAGGCGTGTTTAGCCACAGGGTGATCCTCATTACCAACAAACACTGTCTGCCTGTGTCCATTCATGCGAATGGACAGTTTGTTGCTGGTCATTCCCACATAGAATGCGTCACAGTGTAGGCAGGTCAGTTGGTACATCACGTGGGTGCTTTCACACGTGGCTCTGCCTTTGATCGTGTACACCTTCCGGGTTACAGGACTGGAGTAGGTGGTGGTGGGAGGGTGCATGGGACAGGTTTTACACCGGGGGGCGGTTACAAGGGTAGGAGCCAGAGGGTAGGGAAGGTGGTTTGGGGATTTCATAGGGATGAACTAAGAGGTTACGAAGGTTAGGTGGACGGCGGAAAGACACTCTTGGTGGAGTGGGGAGGATTTCATGAAGGATGGATCTCATTTCTGGGCAGGATTTGAGGAAGTCGTATTCCTGCTGGAGAGCCACATTCAGAATCTGATCCAGTCCCGGAAAGTATCCTGTCACAAGTGGGGCACTTTTGTGGTTCTTCTGTGGGAGGTTCTGGGTTTGAGAGGATGAGGAACTGGCTCTGGTTATTTGCTTCTGTACCAGGTCGGGAGGGTAGTTGCGGGATGCGAAAGCTGTTGTCAGGTTGTTGGAGTAATGCTTCAGGGATTCCGGACTGGAAATTTTCCCAAATTAATCCGTCCTTTAACGTGTTTTAGCGGCAACACAACCACCTAACCTTCATGCACATCGCTGTCTACCAACCCAAGTTCACCACAGGATCAACTTAACCAACACTTTTTCGCATTTTTTCATACCAGATCTCCAGTTATTTTCTAGTTCACCCTTATCTCTCCCCATATATTTTTATCTTTCATTTTCATTTCAACCTCATGTTACACTTTCCACCTTCTAATACCATGTCACCCTCACAACACCACCACAACGACCACATTAAGTTTTATTTACATTCCCTCCGCAAACATGCCTTCATCCTAGCCAGATTAAGCTCGCATATTTTATTTTCTCAGGCTTGTCTGACATTTGGCATAACCCCCAAAGGCCTCACACTTAAAGTTCCCATCTCTGGCTGCAACCCTTCTTTCCATCAGTCCCTATACCAGTTCCAAACTGAACAATCCATTGCCCTCGCCCACCTAATCCTTCACCTACACATCAACTCAGCCAATGAACACACCCGTCAACTGCTATCCTTAATAAAAGTCCTCAATCTTTCCTCTCCCACATCCACACCGACTATTCAGAGCATACTCCTACAGGCCAACCGCAAATTAGAGCAGCACGCCACCCTTCACCTCAAAAAACTATCCAATCTCCCGGTTTCCCACCTCCGGAAAGGCAACTCACTCACCCTTCACAACCTTTCCAGCAAACCTCAACCACCTCTCATTGCACACAAACCCAGTCTCTCCCATCTACTCAGTCTCCCACTTCCAGCTCCACTCCCTCCAAAAACTCAAAATTCCAAGCAACACAATCTGGCACCACAACACCCTAATTCAGTAGTTAACCTTTCCTCCAAACCTCTCTCCCAATCTGAAACCTCTGTCCTATCCAAAGGCCTCACCTTCAGCCCCACTCCCAGATTCAACAAAACAGCCCTCGTCAAAGATTTACTGTCCTACACTCGTACTCTCTACTGGAAGTATCACTTTGCCACAAAGAAAAATGATCCTAATCCTACCCCTAATGATCCAACTCCCCAAGACACTATCCAAATTGAACCCTGCCTGGAACAGTTCCGTCCTCCGCCACAGCGGGACCCACCTCCTCTTCCTCAAAATCACCCTCTCCAAACCTTCCAGGAATATCTGACTTCCAGCCTTGCCTCTCAATCCTTCTTAAAAAACCTTAATCCTACTCCCAACATCACCACTGCTGAAGCCCAGGCTATCCGTGATTTGAAGGCTGACCGGTCCATCATCATTCTTCCGGCGGACAAGGGTTCCACGACCGTGGTACTTGATCGTCGGGAGTATGTGGCTGAGGGACTGCGTCAGCTTTCAGACAACACCACATACAAAGTTTGCCAAGGTAATCCCATTCCTGATGTCCAGGCGGAGCTTCAGGGAATCCTCAGAACCTTAGGCCCCCTACAAAACCTTTCACCTGACTCCATCAACCTCCTGACCCCACCGACACGCCGCACCCCTACCTTCTACCTTCTTCCTAAAATTCACAAACCCAATCATCCTGGCCGTCCCATTGTAGCTGGTTACCAAGCCCCCACAGAATGTATCTCTGCCTACGTAGATCAACACCTTCAACCCATTACGTGCAGTCTCACATCCTTCATCAAAGACACCAACCACTTTCTCGAACGCCTGGAATCCTTACCCAATCCGTTACCCCCAGAAACCATCCTTGTAACCATTGATGCCACTTCCTTATACACAAATATCCCGCACGTCCAGGGCCTCGCTGCGATGGAGCACTTCCTTTCACGCCGATCACCTGCCACCCTACCTAAAACCTCTTTCCTCATTACCTTAGCCAGCTTCATCCTGACCCACAACTTCTTCACTTTTGAAGGCCAGACATACCAACAATTAAAGGGAACAGCCATGGGTACCAGGATGGCCCCTTCATACGCAAACCTATTCATGGGTCGCTTAGAGGAAGCCTTCTTGGTTACCCAGGCCTGCCAACCCAAAGTTTGGTACAGATTTATTGATGACATCTTCATGATCTGGACTCACAGTGAAGAAGAACTCCAGAATTTCCTCTCCAACCTCAACTCCTTTGGTTCCATCAGATTCACCTGGTCCTACTCCAAATCCCATGCCACTTTCCTTGATGTTGACCTCCACCTGTCCAATGGCCAGCTTCACACGTCCGTCCACATCAAACCCACCAACAAGCAACAGTATCTCCATTACAACAGCTGCCACCCATTCCACATCAAACGGTCCCTTCCCTACAGCCCAGGTCTTCGTGGCAAACGAATCTGACCCGTCCGGAATCCCTGAAGCATTACACCAACAACCTGGCAACAGCTTTCGCATCCCGCAACTACCCTCCCGACCTGGTACAGAAGCAAATAACCAGAGCCACTTCCTCATCCTCTCAAACCCAGAACCTCCCACAGAAGAACCACAAAAGTGCCCCACTTGTGACAGGATACTTTCCGGGACTGGATCAGATTCTGAATGTGGCTCTCCAGCAGGGATACGACTTCCTCTAATCCTGCCCAGAAATGAGATCCATCCTTCATGAAATCCTCCCCACTCCACCAAGAGTGTCTTTCCGCCGTCCACCTAACCTTCGTAACCTCTTAGTTCATCCCTATGAAATCCCCAAACCACCTTCCCTACCCTCTGGCTCCTACCCTTGTAACCGCCCCCGGTGTAAAACCACCTACTCCAGTCCTGTAACCCGGAAGGTGTACACGATCAAAGGCAGAGCCACGTGTGAAAGCACCCACGTGATCTACCAACTGACCTGCCTACACTGTGACGCATTCTATGTGGGAATGACCAGCAACAAAACTGTCCATTCGCATGAATGGACACAGGCAGACAGTGTTTGTTGGTAATGAGAATCACCCTGTCGCTAAACATGCCTTGGTGCACGGCCAGCACATCTTGGCACAGTGTTACACCGTCCGGGTTATCTGGATACTTTCCACTAACACCAACCTATCCGAACTCCGGAGATGGGAACTTGCTCTTCAATATACCCTCTCTTCCCGTTATCCACCAGGCCTCAATCTCCGCTAATTTCAAGTTGCCGCCACTCATACCTCACCTGTCTTTCAACAACTTCTTTGCCTCCACACTTCTGCCTCGACTGACATCTCTGCCCAAACTCTTTGTCTTTAAATATGTCTGCTTGTGTCTGTATGTGTGGATGGATATGTGCGTGAGTGCGAGTGTATACCCGTCCTTTTTTCCCCCTACGGTAAGTCTTTCCGCTCCCGGGATTGGAATGACTCCTTACCCTCTCCCTTAAAACCCACATCCTTTCGTCTTTCCCTCTCCTTCCCTCTTTCCTGATGAGGCAACAGTTTGTTGCGAAAGCTTGAATTTTGTGTGTATGTTTGTGTTTGTTTGTGTGTCTGTCGACCTGCCAGCACTTTCATTTGGTAAGTCACATCATCTTTGTTTTCAGATATATATTTCCTACGTGGAATGTTTCCCTCTATTATAACCATATCATTAATTTGAACCCAACAATTACGTTTGTTATTGTCGCTGTTGCATCTCGAAATCTTTCCTGTCGTCTTATTTTCTCTTTCTGCTTTTACCAGTAGTCTCACTTTCTATTCACCTTCCCTTTTTACCTTAATACAATTTTATCCCGCCTATATACACTCTATAATACGTAACCCACTTCCAAACCATAACCAAAAAATTTTTATTTTGCGCTTTCAACAATACCGCTGCTATAAAATCCACCGTTTCTAGTTCAATAACAGCTGCTTTAACGTATTAAACAACCATTTCGGCTAGTTCTAATAACTTTTACTTTATTTCCACTTCCGTTTTTCATACATCACTGATCATTTTTAGCCGCTCTCCACAGGTTTTAACGTCATTATTTACAATTGTTAGCCCCATTTTCGTAATCTTTCACCACAACACCACGCCTTTTAATACATTTACACGTTTTTTCGAAATTTTCCTGAATTTTTCTGTCCTTTAACGTGTTTTAGCAGCAACACAACCACCTAACCTTCATGCACATCGCTGTCTACCAACCCAAGTTCACCACAGGATCAACTTAACCAACACTTTTTCGCATTTTTTCATACCAGATCTCCAGTTATTTTCTAGTTCACCCTTATCTCTCCCCATATATTTTTATCTTTCATTTTCATTTCAACCTCATGTTACACTTTCCACCTTCTAATACCATGTCACCCTCACAACACCACCACAACGACCACATTAAGTTTTATTTACATTCCCTCCGCAAACATGCCTTCACCCTAGCCAGATTAAGCTCGCATATTTTATTTTCTCAGGCTTGTCTGACATTTGGCATAACCCCCAAAGGCCTCACACTTAAAGTTCCCATCTCTGGCTGCAACCCTTCTTTCCATCAGTCCCTATACCAGTTCCAAACTGAACAATCCATTGCCCTCACCCACCTAATCCTTCACCTACACATCAACTCAGCCAATGAACACACCCGTCAACTGCTATCCTTAATAAAAGTCCTCAATCTTTCCTCTCCCACATCCACACCGGCTATTCAGAGCATCCTCCTACAGGCCAACCGCAAATTAGAGCAGCATGCCACCCTTCACCTCAAAAAACTATCCAATCTCCCGGTTTCCCACCTCCGGAAAGGCAACTCACTCACCCTTCACAACCTTTCCAGCAAACCTCAACCACCTCTCATTGCACACAAACCCAGTCTCTCCCATCTACTCAGTCTCCCACTTCCAGCTCCACTCCCTCCAAAAACTCAAAATTCCAAGCAACACAATCTGGCACCACAACACCCTAATTCAGTAGTTAACCTTTCCTCCAAACCTCTCTCCCAATCTGAAACCTCTGTCCTATCCAAAGGCCTCACCTTCAGCCCCACTCCCAGATTCAACAAAACAGCCCTCGTCAAAGATTTACTGTCCTACACTCGTACTCTCTACTGGAAGTATCACTTTGCCACAAAGAAAAATGATCCTAATCCTACCCCTAATGATCCAACTCCCCAAGACACTATCCAAATTGAACCCTGCCTGGAACAGTTCCGTCCTCCGTCACAGCGGGACCCACCTCCTCTTCCTCAAAATCACCCTCTCCAAACCTTCCAGGAATATCTGACTTCCAGCCTTGCCTCTCAATCCTTCTTAAAAAACCTTAATCCTACTCCCAACATCACCACTGCTGAAGCCCAGGCTATCCGTGATCTGAAGGCTGACCGGTCCATCATCATTTTTCCGGCGGACAAGGGTTCCACGACCGTGGTACTTGATCGTCGGGAGTATGTGGCTGAGGGACTGCGTCAGCTTTCAGACAACACCACATACAAAGTTTGCCAAGGTAATCCCATTCCTGATGTCCAGGCGGAGCTTCAGGGAATCCTCAGAACCTTAGGCCCCCTACAAAACCTTTCACCTGACTCCATCAACCTCCTGACCCCACCGACACCCCGCACCCCTACCTTCTACCTTCTTCCTAAAATTCACAAACCCAATCATCCTGGCCGTCCCATTGTAGCTGGTTACCAAGCCCCCACAGAACGTATCTCTGCCTACGTAGATCAACACCTTCAACCCATTACGTGCAGTCTCACATCCTTCATCAAAGACACCAACCACTTTCTCGAACGCCTGGAATCCTTACCCAATCCGTTACCCCCAGAAACCATCCTTGTAACCATTGATGCCACTTCCTTATACACAAATGTCCCGCACGTCCAGGGCCTCGCTGCGATGGAGCACTTCCTTTCTCACTGATCACCTGCCACCCTACCTAAAACCTCTTTCCTCATTACCTTAGCCAGCTTCATCCTGACCCACAACTTCTTCACTTTTGAAAGCCAGACATACCAACAATTAAAGGGAACAGCCACGGGTACCAAGATGGCCCCTTCGTACGCCAACCTATTCATGGGTCGCTTAGAGGAAGCCTTCTTGGTTACCCAGGCCTGCCAACCCAAAGTTTGGTACAGATTTATTGATGACATCTTCATGATCTGGACTCACAGTGAAGAAGAACTCCAGAATTTCCTCTCCAACCTCAACTCCTTTGGTTCCATCAGATTCACCTGGTCCTACTCCAAATCCCATGCCACTTTCCTTGATGTTGACCTCCACCTGTCCAATGGCCAGCTTCACACGTCCGTCCACATCAAACCCACCAACAAGCAACAGTACCTCCATTACGACAGCTGCCGCCCATTCCACATCAAACGGTCCCTTCCCTACAGCCTAGGACTTCGTGGCAAACGAATCTGTTCCAGTTCGGAATCCCTGAAGCATTACACCAACAACCTGACAACAGCTTTCGCATCCCACAACTACCCTCCCGACCTGGTACAGAAGCAAATAACCAGAGCCACTTCCTCATCCTCTCAAACCCAGAACCTCCCACAGAAGAACCACAAAAGTGCCCCACTTGTGACAGGATACTTTCCGGGACTGGATCAGATTCTGAATGTGGCTCTCCAGCTGGGATACGGCTTCCTCAAATCCTGCCCAGAAATGAGATCCATCCTTCACGAAATTCTCCCCACTCCACCAAGAGTGTCTTTCCGCCGTCCACCTAACCTTCGTAACCTCTTAGTTCATCCCTATGAAATCCCCAAACCACCTTCCCTACCCTCTGGCTCCTACTCTTGTAACCGCCCCCGGTGTAAAACCTGTCCCATGCACCCTCCCACCACCACCTACTCCAGTCCTGTAACCCGGAAGGTGTACACGATCAAAGGCAGAGCCACGTGTGAAAGCACCCACGTGATCTACCAACTGATCTGCCTACATTGTGACGCATTCTATGTGGGAATGACCAGCAACAAACTGTCCATTCGCATGAATGGACACAGGCAGACAGTGTTTGTTGGTAATGAGGATCACCCTGTCGCTAAACATGCCTTGGTGCACGGCCAGCACATCTTGGCACAGTGTTACACCGTCCGGGTTATCTGGATACTTTCCACTAACACCAACCTATCCGAACTCCGGAGATGGGAACTTGCTCTTCAATATACCCTCTCTTCCCATTATCCACCAGGCCTCAATCTCCGCTAATTTCAAGTTGCCGCCACTCATACCTCACCTGTCATTCAACAACATCTTTGCCTCTGCACTTCTGCCTCGACTGACATCTCTGCCCAAACTCTTTGTCTTTAAAATATGTCTGCTTGTGTCTGTATATGTGTGGATGGATATGTGTGTGTGTGTGTGTGCGAGTGTATACCCGTCCTTTTTTCCTCCTAAGGTAAGTCTTTCCGCTCCCGGGATTGGAATGACTCCTTACCCTCTCCCTTAAAACCCACATCCTTTCGTCTTTCCCTCTCCTTCCCTCTTTCCTGATGAGGCAACAGTTTGTTGCGAAAGCTTGAATTTTGTGTGTATGTTTGTGTTTGTTTGTGTGTCTGTCGACCTGCCAGCACTTTCATTTGGTATGTCACATCATCTTTGTTTTTAGATATATATTTCCTACGTGGAATGTTTCCCTCTATTATAACCATATCATTTATTTCCTGTTAGTTAGATAAGACTCAAACCATTTTGCAACACTACTGTTGACACCACAAAATTCTAATTTACTCAAGAGAATGCTGTGATTCACAGTCAAATGCTTATGACAGGTCATAGAAAATGCCATTATCCATGATATGTTTATTCCTTGTGTAATCCATGGTTTATTTTTAGACTTATGTTTGATTTAATTTACCTATAGGAGAAAATAATTTTCAAAAGAGGAAGTAACTTTATTAATGAATGCTTTGTATTTTCCATTTGAGTCACAAGTATTATAAACATCTATCCAGTTCATGTCTTTGAGCAATCTCCTAAAATTCTCAATTTTTGACTGATCTATTACCGACCTGAACTCAAGATTTAATAGATTATTTATTGTGACAAGTTTCAACATTTAACACAAGGTGTTGCTTGTCATGAATCAAATAGCTCATTTACTATCGTTTTGGTGGTATGACATTTTTTCCTAGATTTGTCTAAAAGATATTGTCAAGAGCAGTCTCAGAGCATTTACATACCATAAGTGCAAAAAAATATTACACCACTATTGTGTTTTTCTTTCCATTCATAACGTATAACATATTTCACCAAGAACAAAGTACTTCGCTTATATTCAATCTACATCAAGCATACAAAAATATAAAATAAAATAAAAAAATATACAGCTAGATTGGAAAAACCTGATGACCAGTAACAACAATTGAATTAATAAAGATGAACAAACATTATATAGTGGGAGAGTAAAGTGATGACTAGGCATGCAGGCAAGAACTTTAACGTTTTAATTTTGCTTATGTGGCCACACAGTTCTTCAGAAAACACAGAGAAGACATAAAAGACACAGTGTCCCCACTGTACAACCTGAGTGGGGTGTAGTGTTTTTCCATGCAGAGTCTCTGAATTTGTTCAGCATCTGCTGTCATGCCTACTCAGTGGCTCTCTATGGTGCAACAGTATTCTAGAATTTATCACTTTTGCATATTGTATGCTCATATGTGATAAACTTTTTATTTGTACAGAGAGCACTGAAGATCCTATTACACTTTACTGGGCCATACTCAACATTTCTTTCACCTCTGTTTAAACATTTGCCATTGAATACAAGATACTGCATTCTAGTGATCAAATATTCATCAAGCTATTCGCATATCTGTGAAGGTGCTCTATATTACTGTATCTTAGTCGTTAGTCAAAACTATGGTACAGGGTCAAGGAGTGCCTTTCAGAAATCTAAGAAGATGGAACAACGGCTTGTCTGAATGTAATACTTGTAAGATATCGTGAGTGAATAAAGCAAGCTATGTTTCACATGAAGGCTTTATTCCTGAATCGATGCTGAGTTTTTAGTGAAGGCTCTTTTCTTCTAAGGCAACATCACGATGTTGCAGCTTAGAATATGCTCTAAAAGCCTCAACAAGCATACATTAGCAAAATTGGCGTGCAATTCTCTGCATCCTCTTTTTGTAAACAGAAGTGAGGTATGCTATTTTCCAGTGGAGTGGGACTATTTTCAACATGAGAGATTACTCATAAGTACAATATACACCCTAAGACAAAGAAAGATGCACTACAAAGAAATTATTCAAACGGGACAAAAATTGGTAATGTGATGTACATATACAGACAAACAAATGATTACAATTTCAGAAAAATTGTACAATTCATTCAAGAGAAAAAGCTTCACAAATAGAGAAAGTCAATAATACTTCGGTTCACCTCTGGCCCTTATGCAAGCAATTATTCGGCATAGCACTGATTGTCTGAGTTGCTGGATGTCCTCCTGTGGGATTACTGTGCCAAATTCTGTCTGATTGGTGAGTTAGATTGTCAAAATTTTGAGCTGGTTGGATGGCCCTGCCCATGATGCTCCAAAAGTTCACAGTTGGGGAGAAAAACAGCAACCTTGCTGGACAAGGTACAGTTTGATAAGCAGGAAGACAAACAGCAGATGGCTGTTGAAATGTACGAGGGCAGTTCAATAAGTAATGCAACACATTTTTTTTCTGAAACAGGGGTTGGTTTATTCAGCATTGAAATACACCAGGTTATTCCCGAATCTTTTAGCTACACAACACTATTTTTCAACGTAATCTCCATTCAATGCTACGGCCTTACGCCACCTTGAAATGAGGGCTTGTATGCCTGCACGGTACCATTCCACTGGTCGATGTCGGAGCCAACGTCGTACTGCATCAATAACTTCTTCATCATCCGCATAGTGCCTCCCACGGATTGCGTCCTTCATTGGGCCAAACATATGGAAATCCGACGGTGCGAGATCGGGGCTGTAGGGTGCATGAGGAAGAACAGTCCACTGAAGTTTTGTGAGCTCCTCTCAGGTGCGAAGACTTGTGTGAGGTCTTGCGTTGTCATGAAGAAGGAGAAGTTCGTTCAGATTTTTGTGCCTACGAACACGCTGAAGTCGTTTCTTCAATTTCTGAAGAGTAGCACAATACACTTCAGAGTTGATCGTTTGACCATGGTGAAGGACATCGAACAGAATAACCCCTTCAGCGTCCCAGAAGACTGTAACCATGACTTTACCAGCTGAGGGTATGGCTTTAAACTTTTTCTTGGTAGGGGAGTGGGTGTGGCGCCACTCCATTGATTGCCGTTTTGTTTCAGGTTCGAAGTGATGAACCCATGTTTCATCGCCTGTAACAATCTTTGACAAGAAATTGTCACCCTCAGCCACATGACGAGCAAGCAATTCCGCACAGATGGTTCTCCTTTGCTCTTTATGGTGTTCGGTTAGACAACGAGGGACCCAGCGGGAAAAAACCTTTGAATATCCCAACTGGTGAACAATTGTGACAGCACTACCAACAGAGATGTCAAGTTGAGCACTGAGTTGTTTGATGGTGATCCGTCGATCATCTCGAACAAGTGTGTTCGCACGCTCCGCCATTGCTGGAGTCACAGCTGTGCACGGCCGGCCCGCACGCGGGAGATCAGTCAATCTTGCTTGACCTTGCGGCGATGATGACACACGCTTTGGCCAACGACTCACCGTGCTTTTGTCCACTGCCAGACCACCGTAGACATTCTGCAAGCGCCTATGAATATCTGAGATGCCCTGGTTTTCCGCCAAAAGAAACTCGATCACTGCCCGTTGTTTGCAACGCACATCCGTTACAGACACCATTTTAACAGCTCCGTACAGCGCTGCCACCTGTCGGAAGTCAATGAAACTATACGAGACGAAGCGGGAATGTTTGAAAATATTCCACAAGAAATTTCCGGTTTTTTCAACCAAAATTGGCCGAGAAAAAAAATGTGTTGCATTACTTATTGAACTGCCCTCGTAACAAAATGGGATATAGAATATTGTTGACATACTCGCAGTAAAGTCTTCAAAAGAAGCACTTGAGAATTCATGACGTCCACAAACAGATGGCCCCAGTATGCCAATACTAATAATTTTTGAGAGGTGCATATGGGACCTGAAGATGGCATACTGAATTGCCGAAACTGGTAGTGAAAACAAAGTAAAATAACTTCTCAAGTTCTAGAGTCAGACCATCTCCATGCCAATGTGCATTTAGTTGTCAGTTATAGGACTCTGTACTTCAACAGTTATTAGTTGTGTTAATGTTCTTGTCATTATTTGTGTGCAGTTATCAGCCAACATAATTTTAATGTACATAGCGGTTGTCAAAAAGAGTGTAGATACAGTAGTTTTAGCGACAAGAATGGTATGTGGCGTTCACAGAAGTGCATAGTGTAAAGCCAGTCCTCTGCCACCAGCTCAACACCCCAGCAAGAGTTATATCATGCTGTTAATTCAGCAGCAACATTCCATTTTCAGGTTGACACTGGTCCTCTGTGCCCTTGTGAGCCTGGAAACATACCATCGAATGGCTCAACCTGCTCTCTCCTCCACAAATTGTCATTTGGTCTGTTATGGAAACCAGCCCATTCCTGTTCAAGGAGAAATCACGACTGACGTCGAGTAGCAACTCATCACAAGGGCAATCATATCTTTGGCAGCAGTCAGAACAACTTTGAAGAACATTTTTGGTCTCAATGCATTCACGGTCTTTGGGTTTCAAGACATGATAGATTTTCTTTCTGACTCTGTTATGTTCCAGGAACTGGATTATCTCTGCCATGAGTTTGGTGTCATGTTTTGGACACACATCACCCCCAAACCAAGAGCCATACCTACATTTTGTCATGTTCAATCTATTCCCTTCACCCTGGGATCAGCTGTCAAGGAGGAACTTCATGGGTTGCATGGCCTGGGCATCACTGCACTGGTCACCTCTAGCCATGGTCTACGCCACTGGTTGTCATTCGCAAACCGTCAATGGCACTTCATTCATGTGGAGATTTCAAATCCACCATTAATGCTAAGTCATTAGTGGACGCTTAACTGATCCCACAAACCGATGAAATCCTTGCGAAATTGGCAGATGGTGAATGTTTATCAAAAATTGATTTGGCGGGGGCCATATCTACAGCTTTGTTTGGATTTCACTTCCCAGCAGATTATTGTTACCAACATCCTGTTCCCCAGAATTTTATAAAACAGACGTTGTGTTTTCAGACTGATGATCAAGTGCAGTATATATTGTGTATGCTTCCAGTCAGAGCAAAGTGCATACAGAAAGCCACTCAGCAAGATCCAGTGCTCTGTCAGGTGTCTCTATGTGAGTAGAAAGACTGTCCACAATTGGTGCCTGCTACAGTATCAGGCCTGCTTTGCAATTTTTTTCCTTTTTCATAATCAGCTGGCAGTGGTTGATGGAAAACTCCTTAGTAAGGACTTGGATGAAGTCTGTGTTCTCATCCCACCAGTCCTGCAGTTCCAGACTCTTGTGCTTCTCCACTGGGGCATATCCAACACGATAATGCTAGTGAGATATTTTGTTTACTGGCCTGACATTGATGCAGCAATTGAGAAGCTTGTCCACAGGTGCAAACAGTGTGCTGAGCATCACAGACAGCCCCCCCACCCACTAACTTTTGCTCTGAGGCTCACTCCCAATCAGCTATGGCACTGCATCCACATTGATATTTTGTGGGTTCTTCATTTCATTCCATGTGGTTAATAGTGGTGGATACACAGTCAAATCATCCATATGTCAGGCTAATACGCTCCACTTTGGCAGAAGCTACTGTGAGTGCTTTATCACAGATTTTTGAGATCAAAGGATTGACATGGACAATCATCTCCAATAATGGCCCACAATGGCCTCACCATTGATCCATAATTTAAGCATCCTGAACAGTACTACTCACATCACATCCACACCATTTCACTCCAAATGAAACGATGAGACAGAACACATGTTGTTTACGTTTAAGACACAGTTAGCAAAGAGCTTAGCTGACTCGACTGTCAATACAACATTGCCTCTGTTCCTATATGTGTATATGACATGAAACTTCCTAGCAGATTAAAACTGTGTGCCGGACCGAGACTCGAACTCGGGACGGACCTTTGCCTTTCGCGGGCAAGTGCTCTACCAACTGAGCTACCCAAGCACGACTCACGCCCTGTCCTCACAGCTTTAATTCCGCCAGTACCTCGCCTCCTATCTTCCAAACTTCACAGAAGCTCTCCTGTGAACCTTGCAGAACTACCACTCCTGGATGAAAGGATATTGCGGAGACATGGCTTTGCCACAGCCTGAGGGATGTTTCTACATATAGAACATGTTGAATAGTCGCAGCACAGCCCAGCAGAGGTTCTCCATGGCTAACCCCAGGTGCTGTTACATCTGCTCCGGACTGTGACAAGGCCTCTGGCACAATATGCTGTGGGTGAATCAGCCTGGGCGTGGACCTCCGTTTGGCAGTTGAGATGGGCCCAACTAAGGTTTGGGAGATGCAAAGCCAGCAAATGTTCACCGTGGACACTGGTGGGGCATTGCTCTACAGCCACTGGAATCAACTTCACCCTCAATGGGGCAATGACCCACTGCAGCTGCAGCAGACACTGGCACAGAGGGCCCTCCTGCAGGCACCGCCCCCTCCCAGGGGCCAGGTGACATGGGGGCTCCCCTTACCTGGATGCGGCGGTGGGCATCAATAACATCAAGATGGAGCCACTGCCCACCCCAGCCCATCAATTGGCATCTGATGGTGGCTTCCCAGATACCGCGAGTTTATCGGAGCATCAGGCAGATGCCCTCTCGTCACTGCCTCTGTCTCTTGCCACCACATAGGGTACAGAGCCCCCACATGTGAAACACCACTACAGCCAGTGCCCCACTAACCAGCTCATTTCAGCCTGTACACCCTGCTAGGCCAGAGACAGCTGATGGCCAATCCATGTGAAGGCGATGCCTCTTCAGATGCTATTGTGTTGCGGTGCGGCTGCTGTTGTGCTGCTGCTATCATTGCTGTTGTCACCTCCAGGTCACCTGGGTGTATCAGATGGGTTCCTCCCCTGCAACAATCTGACCAGTGTGATCTGCTTTTTTCGCATGCCAGTGCCTGTGGTACTGGCTCCAAAGAAGAGGGAAGGGATATGGTGGTGTGCCCATGCAATCTATCCGATGTTAGCAGTGCCTGGGCAAGGCAAGCATGCCACTGTCACCCACAGCCAGTGCCCCTGCCAAAAAATACGAACCTGTCAGACCGCTGCCAGTGGGGCCTCGTCCACTTGCACCTTCTCTGCCGTACGCAAATGTTCTTGAGAGAGACCTACTCCGTGCTGATGTGCACTTAGTTGTCAGTGATAGCACTCTGTATTTGGACAGTTAATAGTTGTGTTAATGTTCTTGTCATTAGTTCACGTGCAGTTATCAGCCATCGTAATTTGTGTGTGTGTAGTGGCTGTCAATCAAGAGTGTAGATACAGCACTTAGTGTACCTTATAAGTTTGCAACAGTAATGCCTACACTATTTGCAGAAAGACAGTACACTTCACAAACACACACACTTTAAGAACATGCATAATCAATACTGATACATGTGTCTACATTCAATACTCATGATGATTTTTTTTCTAACATTTTAATGTCAATACTTGACAAATAGGTAAAAGAGCTAGATGTCCTTGTAAAAACAGAACATGTAACATAGTCTGTTGTCATTTTTGCTTTGCACACAGAATAAAGGCCTATTTATCATTTTTAAGATATTTAATACAAACTGTGTAACAAAAAGGTTACAGAGGATTTTTGGTCAAAAAATAATGACTTAATCTACAAGAAAGTTATAGTTTTGAAACTTAGCCACTTGATATTTTGTATCATCACTATCTGACTCATAAAAACTACCACAAACCTTATTCAAAAACTTGAGTAGGTATTTTGAACTCAATGTTTGCTTTCTACATTTTGGATCAGATGATTTTTCAGATATTTGACAAGTTTCTGTTTCATCTTCTTTGCCCATCAATATAATTGCCACCTTTTCTGTTATTAATCTCTCACGTTCTTCTCTGCTTCTAGTCATAAGGATAGGGACACTGCATTTGGTTTTTTTTGGACCTGTTGGCAGAAAATTATGTTACAGGAAGACTGTTTACAAACAAAAAAAAAAAAAAAACTATAAATTTTGAACACTTCTTAAAACTTTAAAGCTAGTGACCATTGATTTCTGTTATACGTGCGTATGCACCACACACAAGTCTGCTACATGTGAGTCATTGCCTTTCCCTTTTTTACGTAATGCAAGGCACAGTCCTATTGGAAGTGGTACATCTAGACCTGCCAAGTATAGACTTGGCTGTCTATGGATTCATTGTGGGGGTACAGATAGACAGTCATGCGAAATACTTTTGAACAATTTTTCTGAAAATTGTCTTGAGCTAGCTCGGTAGCCCACACACTGCAAATATCTTAGACCTTGCAGCTACAAATAGACCAGACCTTATCGACAATGTCAGTATAGAAGTGGGGATTAGCGATCATGATGTCATTATAGCAACTATGATAACGAAAGTCAATAAAACAGTCAAGAAGGCTAGGAGAGTGTTTGTGCTAGATAGAGCAGATGAACATCTCACTTAGATGGTGAATTGGCATCACATAGATCCAGTAAGATATATGGAGATGAATTATGGGCAAAGTTTAAGCAGACTGTAAATTGTGGTCTAGAGATGTATGTGCCTAGTAAGTGGTTAAAGGATGGAAAAGACCCACCATGGGTTAATAACGAAATTTAGCGGATGCTGAGGAAGCAGAGGCTGTTGCACTCTTGGTTCAAAAGGGAATGCATAAATGAAGACAAGCGAAGATTAGTGGAGATTCATGCGTCTGAAGATCTCTATGCACGATGCATACAACTACTGCCACTGTCCCACCATAGCAAAAGATCTGGCAGAGAAACTGAGAAAATTCTGGTTGTATGTAAAATTGCTAAGCGGGTCTAAGGCTACCATTCAGTCCCTTGTTGACCAGTCTGGTGTGGCAGTTGAAGATAGCAAAACAAAAGTAGAAGTTTTAAATTTCCAAGTTCAAGAAATCATTCACACAGGACAATCGTACAAACATATCATCATTTGACCATCGGACAGATTCCCATATGGATGACATAGTAATAAGTGTACCTGGCATAGGGAAACAACTGAAAGATTTGAAAGCAAATAAATCACCAAGTCCAGATGGAATCCCAGTTTGATTTTACAAAGAGTACTCTATGGCACTAGCCCTTTACTTAGCTTGCATTTATCATGAATCTCTCACCCAGCACAAAGTCCCAAGCGACTGGACCAAAGCACAGGAGACTCTGGAATATAATAAACTTTCTTGAGACTGAGAAGCTTATGTTCATGATTCAGCATGGTTTCAGAAAGTGCCGCTCATGGAAATCTCAGCTTGTCCTTTTCTCACATGATAACTGGGAACTATGGATGAAGGGCAATGGGTGTATTCCATATTTATGGATTTCCGGAAAGCATTTGACGCGGTGCCCCATTGCAGGCTGTTAATGAAGGTATGAGGATACAGAATAAGTTCACAGATATGTGAGTGGCTCGAAGACTTCTTAAATAATAAGAACCCAGTATGTTGTCCTCGACGGTGAGTGTTCATCAGAGACAAGGGTACCATCAGGAGTGCCCCAGGGAAGTAGATAGGACCACTGTTCTTCTGTAAATACATAAGTGATTTCACTGACAGTGTGGGTAGCAATCTGTGGCTGTTTGCTGATGATGCCATGGTGTACCGTAAGGTGTCATAGTCGAGTGACTGTAGGAAGAGACAAGATGAGTTTGACAAAATTTCCAGTTGGTGTGATGAGTGGCAGCTAGCCCTACATATGGAAGTTAATGTAGATGAGTAGGTAGATCAAACCCGTAATGTTTGGATACAATATTACTTGTGTCCTGCTTGGCACTGTCAAGTCATTCAAATATCTGGGCTTAATGATGTAAAGCGATATGAGATGGAACGAGCACATGAGAACTGTGGTAGGGAAGGCAAATAGTCAACTTCAGTTTGTTGGGAGAATTGTAGGAAAGAGCGGTTCACCTGTAAAGGAGACCACATATAGGATGCTGGTGCAATCTATTCTTGAGTACTGCTTGAAAGTCTGGGATCCATATCAGGTCGGATTGAAGTAAGACATCGAAGCAATTCAGAGGACAGCTGCTAGCTTTGTTACCTGTAGGTTTGAAAAGCACATGTTAAGGAGATGCTTCAGGAACTAAAATGGGAATTGCTGGAAGGAAGGCGACATTCTTTCGAGAAACACTATTTAGGAAATTTAGAGAACCGCCATTTGAAGCAGATTGCCGAATGATCCTACTGGCACCAACACACATTGCTCATAAGGATCATGAAGAAAAAGATATGAGAAATTAGGCTCACACAGAGGCATAGAGACAGTCGTTTTTCACTTGCTTTGTTTGTGAGTGGAATAGGAAATCAAATGACAAATAGTAGTACAGGATACCCTCTACCATATGTCATATGGTGGCTTGCGAAGTATCGATGTAGATGTAGAGCTACATGAAATCAGCAAATAAACCTTGAAAATTTAGCTTTTGAAATTCTAATTAGCGTTTATATTTTTGATGTCTTTATACACTTAAACAATCCAACCAAATCTCTTATCATAAAATTGATTTTTTCTTTTGCATTGTTCACTTATCGCGAATTAACAAAACATTAAATCATATTGGTTAATTAACAGTGTGAATTTCCAGTTATCTGTCTGGCGAAAATACTCAAAAAGTAGCTTTACTTCTATTTTAGAAAATCTTGGTCAATAATTATGAAAAATAAAGAGTAAAGAATACAGCAGATAATAGAAAAAACAGCCATTTCAAAACTCAAGTAACCAACGTATATTTGTCACTATCATATCAAACATTTTTGTGTTTAGCGCAAGGATACTGTATTTATGTCTGTACAGGGAATGAGGCGAATAATAAAGGAGCAAAAAATTTATAGGCAGCAAATAAAAAAATTTTACACTACAATAATTCCACATGCAACAAAGAAAAAAAAGTACTTCCCTATTTTAAATCTAGTAAAGTTCTGTAATCCACAGATGGTGATTTTCTACTGTGTATCTTAGATTCGATGCTTTTTTTCTTGACTCACTTTCATTTCTTCATTATTCTATCACGTCTAAATAAAACGTTTGTGATTTAGTGTTCTCTTTTCAATGACGTGGAATATGACACAGGCATACTTGTTTTATATACTCCGTGGTAACTCAGTAGAGCGTAAATACATATTTGTTGGACAGGTTAGCAGAACATCATACCTAGCACACATGTACAGTAGTTATGCAACATTTATTTGTTTACAGTCATAATTTTTGCCCTTTTGTCATCTATATGTGGTCCCCCCCTGAACCATGTACCTTGCTGTTGGGGGTTGGGGTTGGTTGGGGGAAGGCTTGCGTGCCTCAGCGATACAGATAGCCATACTGTAGGTGCAACCACAAAGGAGGGGTACTGTTGAAAGGCCAGACAAACGTGTGGTTCCTGAAGAGCAGCGGCAGCCTTTTCAGTAGTTGCAGGGGTAACAGTCTGGATGATTGACTGATCTGGCCTTGTAACACTAACCAAAACGGCCTTGCTGTGCTGGTACTGCGAACGACTGAAAGCAAGGGGAAACTACGGTCGTAATTTTTCCCGAGGGCAGGCATGCAGCTTTACTGTATGGTTAAATGATGATGGCGTCCTCTGGGTAAAATATTCCGGAGGTAAAATAGTCACCCATTCGGATCTTCGGGGAGGGACTGCTCAGAAGGACGTCATTATCAGGAGAAAGAAAACTGGCGTTCTCCATAACGGAGTGTGGAATGTCAGATCCATCAATTGGGAATGCAGGTTAGAAAATTTAAAAAGGGAAATGGATAGGTTAAAGTTAGATATAGTGGGAATTAGCAAAGTTTGTTGGCAGGAGGAACACAACTTCTGGTCAGGTGAATACAAGGTTATAAATACAAAATCAAATAGAGGTACTGCAGAAGTAGGTTTAATGATGAATAAAAAAAATAGGAGCGCAAGTAAGCTACAACAAACAGCATAGTGAACGCATTATTGTACCCAAGATAGACACAAAGCCCACGCCTACCACAGTAGCACAAGTTCATATGCCAACTACCTCCACATATGACGAAGAGATTGATGAAATGTATGATGAGATAAAAGAAACTATTCAGATAGTGAAGGGAAATGAAAATGTAATAGTCACAGGTGACTGGAATTTGGTAGTGGGAAAAGGAAGAGAAGGAAAAGTAGTAGGTGAATATGGAATGGGAGTAAGGAATGAAAGAGGAAGCCGTCTGGTAGAATTCTGCACAGAGCATAACTTAATCATAGCTAACACTTGGTTCAAGAATCATAAAAGAAGGTTGTGTACACGGAAGAGGCCTGGCGACACTGGAAAGTTTCAGATAGGTTATATAATGGTAAGACAGAGATTTAGGAACCAGGTTTTAAATTTTAAGACATTTCCAGGGGCAGATGTGGACTCTGACCACAATCTATTGGTTATGATCTGTAGGCTAAAACTGAAGAAACTGCAAAAAGGTGGGAATTTAAGGAGATGGGACCTGAATAAACTGAAAGGACCAGAGGTTGTAGAGAGTTTCATAGAGAGCATTAGGGAACAATTGACAAGAATGGAGGAAAGAAATACAGTAGAAGAAGAATGGGTAGCTTTGAGAGATGAAATAGTGAAGACAGCAGAAGACCAAGTAGGTAAAAAGACGAGGGCTAGTAGAAATCCTTGGGTAACTGAAGACATATTGAATTTAATTGATGAAAGGAGAAAATATAAAAATGCAGTAAATGAAGCAGGCAAAAAGAAATACAAATGTCTCACAAATGAGATCAACAGGATGTGCAAAATGGCTAAGCACGGATGGATAGATGGATAGACGACAAGAGCTCAGATGGAAACCCTGTTCTAAGCAAAGAAGGGAAAGCAGAGAGGTGGAAGGAGTACACAGAGGGTCTATACAAGGGCGATGTACTTGAAGATAATATTATGGAAATGGAAGAGGAGGTAGATGAAGATGAAATGGGCGATATGATACTGCATGAAGAGTTTGACAGAGCACTGAAAGACCTAAGTCGAGACAAGGCCCCAGGAGTAGACAACATTCCATTATAACTACTGACAGCCTAAGGAGAGCCAGTCCTGACAAAACTCTATCATCTGGTGAGCAAGATGTATGAGACAGGCGAAATACCCTCAGACTTCAAGAAGAATATAATACTTCCAATCCCACAGAAAGCAGGTGTTGACAGATGTGAAAATTACCGAACTATCAGCTTAATAAGTCACAGCTACAAAATACTAATGTGAATTCTTTACAGGCAAATGGAAAAACTGGTAGAAGCCGACCTCGGGGAAGATCAGTTTGGATTCCGTAGAAATGTTGGAACACGCGAGGCAATATTGACCCTATGACTTATCTTAGAAGAAAGATTAAGGAAAGGCAAACCTATGTTTCTAGCATTTGCAGACTTAGAGAAAGCTTTTGACAATGTTGACTGGAATACTCTCTTTCAAATTCTGAAGGTGGCAGGAGAGTCGAGGGACATGAAAGGGAAGGAGTGGTTGGGAAGGGAGTGAGAAAGGGTTGTAGCCTCTCCCCGATGTTATTCAATCTGTATATTGAGCAAGCAGTAAAGTAAACAAAAGAAATATTTGGAGTAGGAATTAAAATCCATGGAGAAGAAATAAAAACTATAAGGTTTGCTGATGACATTGTAATTCTGTCAGAGACAGCAAAGGACCTGGAAGAGCAGTTGAATGGAACGGAATGTGTCTTGAAAGGAGGATATAAGATGAACATTAACAAAAGCAAGATGAGGATAATAGAATGTAGTCAAATTAAATTGGATGATGCTGAGGGAATTAGATTAGGAAATGAGACACTTAAAGTAGCAGATGAGTTATGTTATTTGGGGAGCAAAATAACTGATGATGGTCGAAGTAGAGAGGATATAAAATGTAGACTGGCAATGGCAAGGAAAACGTTTCTGAATAAGAGACATTTGTTAACATCAAGTATAGATTTAAGTGTCAGGAAGTCATTTCTGAAAGTATTTGTATGGAGTGTGGCAAAGTATGTAAGTGAAACATGGACGATGAATAGTTTGGACAAGAAGAGAATAGAAGCTTTCGAAATGTGGTGCTACTGAAGAATGCTGAAGATTATATGGGTAGATCATATAACTAATGAGGAGATACTGAACAGAATAGGGGAGAAGAGGGATTTGTGGCACAACTTGACTAGAAGAAGGGATCAGTTGGTAGGACATGCTCTGAGGCATCAAGGGATCACAAATTTATTATTGTAAGGCAGTTTGGAGGGTAAAAATCGTACAGGGAGACCAAAAGACGAATACACTAAGCAGATACAGAAGGATGTAGGTTGTACTAGGTACTGGGAGATGATGAAGCTTGCACAGGATAGAGTAGCATGGAGAGCTGTATCAAACCAGTCTCTGGACTGAAGACCACCACCACCACCACCACCACCACCACCACAACAAGAACAACAACAACAATGGTGAATTATACTAATTTTAGTAAATTTAGCTGCAGTATACCATTTGCATTTTATTGCACTTTGAAATTGCTCAAAAACTTGATGCATTATACCCAAGTAGCACTGGAGTAACCATGTTTTTTTTTCTTCCAAACCACTTCACATTTATAGCATATGCGAATTTCACGTAGCTCTAGGAATGTCACTCCCTTCTTCCAACCTTCAAACTAACTTACCTAGCTAGTTGTAGGGGGACCAATAGTTTAATGGGGACTCTGAACCTCCATCCAACTCAGTATCAGTGATTAAAAAAGAGAGAGAGAGAGAGAGATAACAGATTGATACAATAATTTTCTATTAGTAATTATTGCTCCACTAACTGGGTATCTCTCATCCATTTCCCACATCTACTCCTTCCACTCTAGAAAATCACAAGGTGCTTTATTACACTTGTAAAATTATTCCTTGTTCAAAGTGCTGTTGACTCCAGAATTCACTGGTGTGTTGATAGTGAGGTATCCACTAACCCAGGCACCAACATGTCACACAACTGATGAAGAGCGAAACATAGTCAACAGGATGTAACAGTATTTTGTACTAGATATTACTATACATAGTCTAGCACATCACACAGTTTTAAGTGGTACACTGGAAAACTACTGACTATGAAATCTGATAATGAGTCCAATTTCCAACAAACTAATTATTACATGTACATGCTGATGAGTTCTTGGACTCTGACTCAAATATAATAATTTCTTCATCTACCTCAACATCCACACTTTGCAAACCACTGTGAAGTGCATAGCAGAGTGTATGTCCCACTGCACTATTATTAGGACTTGCTCAAAATACATTCATGTATGGAGGGTGGAAATAATGACTGTTTAAATGTCTCTGTGTGTGCTATAACTACTCTAATCTTGTCCTCCTGATCCTTCCAGAAGTAACATGTAGGGGGTTGTACCATAATTAGTCCAAGATTCATCATCTAGAGCTGGTAGGTTTTCTCAGGATAGTTAGTGTCTATCTTCAAGGGTCTGCCTGTTCAGTTTCTTCAGCATTAACTGTGAAAGACTCCCACGAGTCAAGCAAATCTGACCATTCATGCTGTCCTCCTCTGTATACAGCCAATATCCCCCGTTAGTCCTATCTAGATCCCATATACTTGAGCAATATTGTAGGATGGGTTACAGAGATTCGTAAGCTATCTCCTTCGTAAACTGACTGCATTTCCCTGGTACTTACCAATAAATCGAACTCTGCCACCTGCTTTACCTACAACTGAGCCTATGTGACTATTCCATTTCGTATCTAAACAAAGTGTTAAGCCAAAATATGAGCACAAGTTGACTGAGTCCAACTATTAGTCACTGATGCTGTAGTCATAGGATACAAAATTTTCTTGTTTTGTGAAGTGGACAATTTTACACATTTTTTAACATTTAAAGCAAGTTGGCTATCTCCGCACCACCATGAAATCTTATCAAAACCTAACAGAATATTTGTGCAGCTTCATTCAGACAGCACTTCATTGTAAGTAATTGCAAGTAACTGCGTCATCTGCAGAATGTCTCAGGTTACTATTAATATTACCTGCAAGGTCAGTAACATATAACATGAACAACAAGTGTCCCAAAACACTTCCCCGAGACACACCCGATGTTACTTCTACATCTGTCAATGACTCTCCATCCAAGATAACATGCTGCGTCCTACCAAAAACTCTTCAATTCAGGTGCTACTTCATTTGATACCACACACAATGGTACTTTTGACAATAAGCATTATGTGGTATCGAGTCAAATGCTTTTTGGATATAAGAAATACTGCATCTACCTGACTACAATGATCCATGGTTTTCAGGATGTCATGTGAGAATAGTGCAAGATGGGTTACATATGATCACATTTTCAGAACCCATGCTGCTTGGAATGGAACTCTGTTTGAGATACTTAATTACATTTGAGCTCAGAATATGTTGGAAGATTCTGGAGGAAATAGGTGTCAAGAACACTGGATGGTAGTTTTGTGGATCACCTCTGCTACTCTTCTTCTAAATGAGCGTGACCTGTGCTTTCTTCCAATTACCGGGCATAGTTTTTGTTCACGTGATCTATGTTAGAATACAGTTAAAAGAGGGGCCCAACTCAGCCACAAATGTGGCGTAGAATCTGATATGAATTGCAATGGCCCATGGAGCTTTGACCAGTTTTAGCGATATCAACCATTTCTCAACACCAGTGGCACTAATACTTACATTATGTGATCAAAATTATCCGGACACCCCCAAAAAACATAATTTTTCATATTAGTTGCATTGTGCTGCCACGTACTGCCAGGTACTCCATATCAGCGACCTCAGAAGTCATTAAACATTGTGAGAGAGCAGAATGGGGTGCTCCGCAGAACTCATGGACTTCGAACATGGTCAGATGATTGGGTGTCACTTGTGTCACAACTGGAAGTGAGATTTCCACACTCCTAAACATCCCTAGGTCCACTGTTTCCAATGTGATAGTGAAGTGGATACATGAAGGGACACGTACAGCACAAAAGCGTACAGGCCAACCTTGTCTGTTGACTGATAGAGACCGCCGACAGTTGAAGAGGGTCATAATGTGTAATAGGCAGACATCTATCCAGACCATCACACAGGAATTTCAAACTGCATCAGGATCCACTTCAAGTACTATGACAGTTAGGCAGGAAGTAAGAAAACTTGGATTTCATGGTCGACTGGCTGCTCATAAGCCACACATCATACCAGTAAATTCCAAACAACGCCTCACTTGCTGTAAGGAGCGTAAACATTGGACGACTGAACAGTGGAACAACGTTGTGTGGAGTGATGAATCATGGTACACAATGTGGCAATCCAATGGCAGGGAGTGGGTACGGCAAATGCCCAGTGAACGTCATCTGCCAGCGTGTGTAGTGTCAACATTAAAATTCAGAGGTGGGCGTGTTACGGTGTGGTTGTGTTTTTCATGTTTTTCATGTTGTTTTGCATGGCACTATCACAGCACAGGCCCACATTGATGTTTTAAGCACCTTCTTACTTCCCACTGTTGAAGAGCAATTTGGGGATGGCGATTGCATCTTTCAACATGATCGAGCACCTGTTCATAATGCACGGCCTGTGGCAGAGTGGTTTTTGTATGTAAATGATCATCTGAAATCTGAGTTCACTGTCTCTGCATTTGCTTTGCCACCGTCACTTTATTTAAGTCTCTGTCTAGTCCATGATTATCTGGACACTAACTTTGCTACCACAAACAGCACCTATTTCTTTTAAAATGTTAATTATGTTTGCATTCAGTGCTTATTTATTATGTATGTATTAAAATGTTCATATGTAATAACACAAATTAATTAGCTGTTACATATGTAAACGTAGACTTCCGCAACCATTGTCACAGTCAATAAAATTCTTCTGGGTTTGAGGCCACATTTTTTTGTTAGCAATACATCATGAGGAAGGCATCTTGCAATAGTCGCCGAAATATCAGAATTTTATAGTTGACAATGCGTCCTCAAACCCAGAAGAATGTTATTGACAGCTGTTACATATGAGCAGAATATCTTTAGGTTTTGGGAAAGGTCCTTTGATAATATTCTGTTACCACGGCCACTGAAGGAACGGTGAGGGGACCGCAGCACCGGCTGCTTGCCACAGTGCCAGCAAGGTTACTCTTAACAATTTACACAGTAACACTTTGCATCTAGGGGCAGGTTAACATTGGCATCACACAGAGATAAATGAATATCTTTCAAATAGTGTTGATTTTCTCCGCTTTTGGCAGCATCAGTAAAATCGTCATGTTATTGTGAACAATTCATACATGCTCTTCTCCAGAGGTAAATACTTCGAGTTCCTTTTTGATATTCAACACTGATGCCTCTTTATATAGTTTGCTGAAAATATAAATCCTTCTACTTGTTTTAGTTGCCTTTTGCACTACTGTAATCATTGTTGTTACAATTGCCTCATGGTCACTGGTAACAGTTTCTATGTGGATAAGAATGAAAGAGGTCAAGTCTATTGGCTGCTATTAAGTCCAATACATTTCCATCATGAGCAGGTTTCAGAACAATCTGTTTGATGTAGTTCTCAGAGAACACATTTAGAAAAGTTTTGCAGAACATCTTGTCGTACAAAACTGTAATCCTCCCAACTGATCATTAGATGACTGAAGTCTCCTTCAATGATGACAATTTAATTGGGGAATGTACATATTAGTGAACTTACATTTTCTCTAAAGTTTTTAGTCACATCTGGATGTAACTCTGGGGGTCCATGGAAGTACCTGATTGAAGTTTATGGCCACCTTTCATACTGAGTCTTGCTGAGACAATCTCGCACACAACTTCATTCTCTATCTCAGTGCATTTAAGTTTCTTGTCTACTGTGACAAATCCACCACCTCCATTTACCACTAGCCCACCATTTCGATATACGCTTAAATTTACCCCAAAAATCTCACTGCCATCAGTTCTGGGCTTTAACCAGCTTTATACTGAATGTCAAGCATTAGCTTTAACCAGCTATCTGTACTTAGTGTAATGTGAGTTTTCAGCTTTTTAGGGTGGGTTCTATTTATGCATGTATTTGAAAATGCCTCAATAGCAAAAACTGTACAACAATGGAATGAAAGTAAAGTGCAAGTTAGTTCATCTAATGAAGAAAACTGTGATGGCTGTGGACCCTGTTGTAACCAAAATAATGATCATGATTTGTGCACCAGTCACCCAAACATCTGCAGACACAGCTCATTACACTTGTGAGCAATAAATAAGAGGAGGTATCCCTTCCACATTATCTGCATGACTCCCCACACTTGTTATATGCTTCAGAAAATGGCTAACCTTAAGCATATTGTCTTCAGCAGTAAATACAATCCCAACATCATAGATGATTTGTATCAACAAAAAACCGATCCTGATGAATCAAACCTTCCATTACGTCTGTTACCCAAGAAAACCAGATTTGTTAAAATACCTTTTGTAGGCACCTTATCGTATGGCCTTACAAATAAATTTAGAAAAAATGGTGTGGATGCCACATTTTCATCGACAAACAAAGTCTAGCATCGAAACATCCATAATGAAGTAGCTACTACAGACAAATACGCCAGATCCAGGGTTTACAGAAAAGAGTGCATCGATTGTGAAGTTTCATACGTGGGCCAGACTGGTATGAAGTTTCAAATCAGATTCAGTGAACTATTGCTTAACGAGTATGGACAAATTAAACAGAAGTCGGCCTTTGCAGGGCACCTAAAATCTAGTGGGCACCACTCCCTGACATTGAGCAATTTACATGTACTCCATACCACCAGTAAAGGGAAAAGGCTAAATCTTTTAGAGGAAATTGAAACTCTGAAACACTCCGGTACAGAGAAATGTATTTTGTTGAATGATCAACTGGTTAGCAGAAACCAGTCTTATTATGATATTATGGAACCCAATTTTCCAGCACACCAGTAGCTTTTACTGTGAATGCCACACTACTTTTTCACTTCTTACTCATCCTTTCACTGATTTTATTGGTTTGACTAATGTTTTAGTGTCTTTTATGATCTACTGCTTGACAGTTTTAAAAAATTTTATACTTAATAGATTTCTTTTTACCATACCAATTTTGTGTTTTTGGGCCTATTTCATTAATATTCTTGCACTAAATTCAATTTTAATAAGTCAGTGTTTTACCTAATTTGTCTTCCGCAGATGTGATTTAGTTATGACAACAATGTTTGGTTTGTGAGGCACTCAACTGCGCAGTCATCATCGGAGCCCGTACGAAGTCCCAATTTTTACACAGTCCAATTTTTTTTACCCAATCCAATCTAGCCACTGTCACAAACAATGATGATAACACAAACACCCTGTCCCCAGGCAGAGAAAATACCCAACCCAGCCGGGAATCGAACTCAGGACCCCATGATCCAGAGTGACGCAGTCACTTTTTGTAAGCACGTCGGTTAGCCAACGCAATCTGCCTTTAATGTCTAGTATTATGGTCATAATGTTGACTCTACAGCTCTGTGTTTGTGTGGCCGGCTTGGAGGGCTGACATATCCTGTTCTTGACCACATTGTCCGCTATTTGTCAGCTGTACGCAATGGTCCATGCTGTGTTTGCCGGAACGCAATTGGTTCCACGTTACATAATATTTCTTAATTTCTCTTAGTTTGTCACAGTTTTCCTGTCCAGCTGACAATGTAGTAATACTTGGCATTGTATTCCCAGTTCAAAGTTCTGTAGTTCTTTTACTCATCCCATGACAATAAGGCGATGGTTCCTTACAAAATTAACTGTAGAGATGGCTGCAAAGCTTGAAACTGTAACTGTGTGTGTGTGTGTGTGTGTGTGTGTGTGTGTGCGTGTGTGTGTATATAATTATAATAGAGGGAAACATTCCACGTGGGAAAAATTATATATAAAAACAAAGATGAGGTGACTTACCGAACGAAAGCGCTGGCAGGTCGATAGACACACAAACAAACACAAACATACACACAAAATTCAAGCTTTCGCAACAAACTGTTGCCTCATCAGGAAAGAAGGAAGGAGAGGGGAAGACGAAAGGAAGTGGGTTTTAAGGGAGAGGGTAAGGAGTCATTCCAATCCCGGGAGCGAAAAGACTTACCTTAGGGGGAAAAAAGGACAGGTATACACTCGCACTCACACACATATCCATCCACACATACAGACACAAGCAGACATATTTAAAGACAAAGAGTTTGGGCAGAGATGTCAGTCGAGGCAGAAGTGTGGAGGCAAAGAAGTTGTTGAAAGACAGGTGAGGTATGAGTGGCGGCAACTTGAAATTAGCGGAGACTGTGGCCTGGCGGATAACGAGAAGAGAGGATATACTGAAGGGCAAGTTCCCATCTCCGGAGTTCGGATAGGCTGGTGTTGGTGGGAAGTATCCAGATAACCCGGACAGTGTAACACTGTGCCAAGATGTGCTGGCTGTGCACCAAGGCATGTTTAGCCACAGGGTGATCCTCATTACCAACAAACACTGTCTGCCTGTGTCCATTCATGCGAATGGACAGTTTGTTGCTGGTCATTCCCACATAGAATGCATCACGGTGTAGGCAGGTCAGTTGGTAAATCACATGGGTGCTTTCACACGTGGCTCTGCCTTTGATCGTGTACACCTTCCGGGTTACAGGACTGGAGTAGGTGGTGGTGGGAGGGTGCATGGGACAGGTTTTGCATCGGGGGCGGTTACAAGGATAGGAGCCAGAGGGTAGGAAATTTTCCCGAATTTCTCCGTCCTTTAACGTGTTTTGGCGGAAACACAACCACCTAACCTTTACGCACATCGTTGTCTATCAACCCAAGTCCAACATAGCCCAGCTGTAACCAACACCTTTTCGCCTTTTTTCATTCCAGATCTCCAGTTACTTTCCGGTTCACCTTTATCTCTCCCCATATATTTTTATTTTCATTTTCATTTCACCTCATGTTACACTTTCCACCTTCTAATACCATGTCACCCTCCCAACACCCCCACAACGACCCCTTTAAGTTTTATTTACATTCCCTCCGCAAACATGCCTTCGTCCTAGCCAGACTACACTCCCATATTCTATTTTCTCAGGCTTGTCTGACATTTGGCATCACCCCCAAAGGCCTCACACTTAAAGTTCCCATCTCTGGCTGCAACCATCAGTCCCTATATCAGTTCCAAACTGAACAATCCATTGCCCTCACCCACCTAATCCTTCACCTACACATCAACTCAGCCAATGAACACACCCGTCAACTCCTATCCTTAATAAAAGTCCTTAATCTTTCCTCTCCCACGTCCACACCTGCTGTTCAGAGCATTCTCCTACAGGCCAATCGTAAATTAGAACAGCATGCCACCCTCCACCTCAAAAAACTATCCAATCTCCTGGTTTCCCACCTCCGGAAAGGCAACTCACTCACCCTTCACAATCTTTCCAGCAAACCTCAACCTCCTCTCATTGCACACAAACCCAGTCTCTCCCATCTACTCAATCTCCCACTTCCAGCTCCACTCCCTCCAAAACCTCAAAATTCCGATCAACACAATCTGGAACCACAACACCCTAATTCAGTAGTTAACCTTTCCTCCAAACCTCTCTCCCAATCCGAAACCTCTGTCCTATCCAAAGGCCTCACCTTCAGCCCCACTCCCAGATTCAACCAGACAGCCCTCGTCAAAGATTTACTGTCCTACACTCGTACTCTCTGCTGGAAGTATCACTTTGCCATAAAGAAAAATGATCCTAATCCTACTCCTAATGATCCGACTCCCCAAGACACCATCCAAATTGAACCCTGCCTGGAACAGTTCCGTCCTCCGTCACAGCGGGACCCACCTCCTCTTCCTCAAAATCACCCTCTCCAAACCATCCAGGAATTTCTGAATTCCAGCATTGCATCTCAATCCTTCTTAAAAAACCTTAATCCTACACCAACATCACCACTGCTGAAGCCCAGGCTATCCGTGATCTGAAGGCTGACCGATCCATCGTCATTCTTCCGGCGGACAAGGGTTCCACGACCGTGGTACTTGATCGTCGGGAGTACGTGGCTGAGGGACTGCGTCAGCTTTCAGACAACACCACATACAAAGTTTGCCAAAGTAACCCCATCCCCGATGTCCAGGCAGAGCTTCAAGGAATCCTCAGAACCTTAGGCCCCCTGCAAAACCTTTCACCTGACTCCATCAACCTCCTGAATCACCGACACCCCGCACCCCTACCTTCTACCTTCTTCCTAAAATCCACAAACCCAATCATCCTGGCCGTCCCATTGTAGCTGGTTACCAAGCCCCCACAGAACGTATCTCTGCCTACGTAGATCAACACCTTCAACCCATTACATGCAGTCTCCCATCCTTCATCAAAGACACAAACCACTTCCTTGAACGCCTGGAATCCTTACCCAATCTGTTACCCCCGGAAACCATCCTTGTAACCATTGATGCCACGTCCTTATACACAAATATTCCGCACGTCCAGGGCCTCGCTGCCTACGTAGATCAACACCTTCAACCCATTACATGCAGTCTCCCATCCTTCATCAAAGACACCAACCACATCCTCGAACGCCTGGAATCCTTACCCAATCTGTTACCCCCGGAAACCATCCTAGTAACCATTGATGCCACGTCCTTATACACAAATATTCCGCACGTCCAGGGCAATTAAAGGGAACAGCCATGGGTAGCAGGATGGCCCCTTCGTACGCCAACCTATTCATGGAGCATTTCCTTTCACACCGATCACCTGCCACCCTACCTAAAACCTCTTTCCTCATTACCTTAGCCAGCTTCATCCTAGGAAGATCTGCAGCGGATAGGCACTTGGTGCAGGGAGTGGCAACTGACCCTTAACATAGACAAATGTAATATATTGCGAATACATAGAAAGAAGGATCCTTTATTGTATGATTATATGATAGCGGAACAAACACTGGTAGCAGTTACTTCTGTAAAATATCTGGGAGTATGCGTACGGAACGATTTGAAGTGGAATGATCATATAAAACTAATTGTTGGTAAGGCGGGTACCAGGTTGAGATTCATTGGGAGAGTGCTTAGAAAATGTAGTCCATCAACAAAGGAGGTGGCTTACAAAACACTCGTTCGACCTATACTTGAGTGTTGCTCATCAGTGTGGGATCCGTACCAGGTCGGGTTGACGGAGGAGATAGAGAAGATCCAAAGAAGAGCGGCGCGTTTCGTCACTGGGTTATTTGGTAACCGTGATAGCGTTACGGAGATGTTTAATAAACTCAAGTGGCAGACTCTGCAAGAGAGGCGCTCTGCATCGCGGTGTAGCTTGCTCGCCAGGTTTCGAGAGGGTGCGTTTCTGGATGAGGTATCGAATATATTGCTTCCCCCTACTTATACTTCCCGAGGAGATCACGAATGTAAAATTAGAGAGATTAGAGCGCGCACGGAGGCTTTCAGACAGTCGTTCTTCCCGCGAACCATACGCGACTGGAACAGGAAAGGGAGGTAATGACAGTGGCACGTAAAGTGCCCTCCGCCACACACCGTTGGGTGGCTTGCGGAGTATCAATGTAGATGTAGATGTAGATGTAGACCCACAACTTCTTCACTTTTGAAGGACAGACATACCAACAATTAAAGGGAACAGCCATGGGTACCAGGATGGCCCCTTCGTACGCCAACCTATTCATGGGTCGCTTAGAGGAAGCTTTCTTGGTTACCCAAGTCTGCCAACCCGAAGTTTGGTACAGATTTATTGATGACATCTTCATGATCTGGACTCACAGTGAAGAAGAACTCCAGAATTTCCTCTCCAACCTCAACTTCTTTGGTTCCATCAGATTCACCTGGTCCTACTCCAAATCCCATGCCACTTTCCTTGACGTTGACCTCCACCTGACCAATGGCCAACTTCACACGTCCGTCCACATCAAACCCACCAACAAGCAACAGTACCTCCATTATGACAGCTGCCACCCATTCCACATCAAACGGTCCCTTCCCTACAGCCTAGGTCTTCGTGGCAAACGAATCTGCTCCAGTCCGGAATCCCTGGAGCATTACACCAACAACCTGACAACAGCTTTCGCATCCCGCAACTACCATCCCGATCTGGTACAGAAGCAAATAACCAGAGCCATTTCCTCATCCCCTCAAACCCAGAATCCCCCACAGAAGAACCACAAAAGTGCCCCACTTGTGACAGGATAATTTCCCGCACTGGACCAGACTCTCAATGTGGCTCTCCAGCAGGGATACGACTTCCTCAAATCCTGCCCTGAAATGAGATCCATCCTTCATGAAATCCTCCCCACTCCGCCAAGAGTGTCTTTCCGCCGCCCACCTAACCTTCGTAACCTGTTAGTTCATCCCTATGAAATCCCCAAACCACCTTCCCTACCCTCTGGCTCCTATCCTTGTAACCGCCCCCGATGCAAAACCTGTCCCATGCACCCTCCCACCACCACCTACTCCAGTCCTGTAACCCGGAAGGTGTACACGATCAAAGGCAGAGCCACGTGTGAAAGCACCCACGTGATTTACCAACTGACTTGCCTACACTGTGATGCATTCTATGTGGGAATGACCAGCAACAAACTGTCCATTCGCATGAATGGACACAGGCAGACAGTGTTTGTTGGTAATGAGGATCACCCTGTGGCTAAACATGCCTTGGTGCACAGCCAGCACATCTTGGCACAGTGTTACACTGTCCGGGTTATCTGGATACTTCCCACCAACACCAACCTATCCGAACTCCGGAGATGGGAACTTGCCCTTCAGTATATCCTCTCTTCTCGTCATCCGCCAGGCCTCAATCTCCGCTAATTTCAAGTTGCCGCCACTCATACCTCACCTGTCTTTCAACAACTTCTTTGCCTCCACACTTCTGCCTCGACTGACATCTCTGCCCAAACTCTTTGTCTCCTAAATATGTCTGCTTGTGTCTGTATGTGTGGATGGATATGTGCGTAAGTGCGAGTGTATACCTGTCCGTTTTTCCCCCTAAGGTAAGTCTTACCGCTCCCGGGATTGGAATGACTCCTTACCCTCTCCCTTAAAACCCACTTCCTTTCGTCTTCCCCTCTCCTTCCCTCTTTCCTGATGAGGCAACAGTTTGTTGCGAAAGCTTGAATTTTGTGTGTATGATATATATATATAAAACAAAGATGATGTGACTTACCATACGAAAGCGGTGGCCGGTCGATAGAAACACAAACAAACACATACATACACACAAAATTCTAGCTTTCGCAACCAATGGTTGCTTCGTCAGGAAAGCGGGAAGGAGAGGGAAAGACGAAAGGATGTGGGTTTTAAGGGAGAGGGTAAGGAGTCATTCCAATCCCGGGAGCAGAAAGACTTACCTTGCGGGAAAAAAGGACAGGTATACACTCACTCCCCCCCCCCCCCCCCACCCCACACACACACACACACACACACACACACACACACACACACACACACATATCCATCCGCACATGCGCAGACACAAGCAGACATTTGTAAAGGCAAAGAGTTTGGGCAGAGATGTCAATCGAGGCCTTTACTTTGCCTCTTTACTTCCGCCTCAACTGACATCTCTGCCCAAACTCTTTGTCTTTACATATGTCTGCTTGTGTCTGTATATGTGTGGATGGATATGTGTGTGTGTGTGCGAGGTATACCTGTCCTTTTTTCCCCCTAAGGTAAGTCTTTCCGCTCCCGGGATTGGAATGACTCCTTACCCTCTCCCTTAAAACCCACATCCTTCCGTCTTTTCCCTCCTTCCTTCTTTCCTGATGAGGCAACAGTTTGTTGCAAAAGCTTGAATTCTGTGTGTATGTTTGTGTTTGTTTGTGTGTCTATCAACATGCCAGTGCTTTCGTTTGGTAAGTCACATCATCTTTGTTTTTAGATATATTTTTCCCATATCCATCCACACATATATATATATCTAAAAACAAAGATGATGTGGCTTACCAAATGAAAGTGCTGGCAGGTCGACAGACACACAAACAAACACAAACATACACACAAAATTCAAGCTTTCGCAACAAACTGTTGCCTCATCAGGAAAGAGGGAAGGAGAGGGAAAGACGAAAGGATGTGGGTTTTAAGAGAGAGGGTAAGGAGTCATTCCAATCCCGGGAGCGGAAAGACTTACCTTAGGGGGAAAAAAGGACAGGTATACACTCGCACACACACACATATCCATCCACACATATACAGACACAAGCAGACATATTTAAAGACAAAGAGTTTGGGCAGAGATGTCAGTCGAGGCAGAAGTGCAGAGGCAAAGATGTTATTGAATGACAGGTGAGGTATGAGTGGCGGCAACTTGAAATTAGCTGAGATTGAGGCCTGGTGGATAACGGGAAGAGAGGATATATTGAAGAGCAAGTTCCCATCTCCGGAGTTCGGATAGGTTGGTGTTAGTGGGAAGTATCCAGATAACCCGGACGGTGTAACACTGTGCCAAGATGTGCTGGCCGTGCACCAAGGCGTGTTTAGCCACAGGGTGATCCTCATTACCAACAAACACTGTCTGCCTGTGTCCATTCATGCGAATGGACAGTTTGTTGCTGGTCATTCCCACATAGAATGCGTCACAGTGTAGGCAGGTCAGTTGGTACATCACGTGGGTGCTTTCACACGTGGCTCTGCCTTTGATCGTGTACACCTTCCGGGTTACAGGACTGGAGTAGGTGGTGCTGGGAGGGTGCATGGGACAGGTTTTACACCGGGGGCGGTTACAAGGGTAGGAGCCAGAGGGTAGGGAAGGTGGTTTGGGGATTTCATAGGGATGAACTAAGAGGTTATGAAGGTTAGGTGGACGGCGGAAAGACACTCTTGGTGGAGTGGGGAGGATTTCATGAAGGATGGATCTCATTTCGGGGCAGGATTTGAGGAAGTCGTATCCCTGCTGGAGAGCCACATTCAGAATCTGATCCAGTCCCGGAAAGTATCCTGTCACAAGTGGGGCACTTTTGTGGTTCTTCTGTGGGAGGTTCTGGGTTTGAGAGGATGAGGAAGTGGCTCTGGTTATTGCTTCTGTACCAGGTCGGGAGGGTAGTTGCGGTATGCGAAAGCTGTTGTCAGGTTGTTGGTGTAATGCTCCAGGGATTCCGGACTGGAGCAGATTCGTTTGCCACGAAGACCTAAGCTGTAGGGGAGGGACCGTTTGATGTGGAATGGGTGGCAGCTGTCGTAATGGAGGTACTGTTGCTTGTTGGTGGGTTTGATGTGGACGGACGTGTGAAGCTGGACATTGGACAGGTGGAGGTCAACATCAAGGAAAGTGACATGGGATTTGGAGTAGGACCAGGTGAATCTGATGGAACCAAAGGAGTTGAGGTTGGAGAGGAAATTCTGGAGTTCTTCTTCACTGTGAGTCCAGATCATGAAGATGTCATCAATAAATCTGTACCAAACTTTGGGTTGGCAGACTTGGGTAACCAAGAAGGCTTCCTCTAAGCGACCCATGAATAGGTTGGCGTACGAAGGGGCCATCCTGGCACCCATGGCTGTTCCCTTTAATTGTTGGTATGTCTGGCCTTCAAAAGTGAAGAAGTTGTGGGTCAGGATGAAGCTGGCTAAGGTAATGAGGAAAGAGGTTTTAGGTAGGGTGGCAGGTGATCGGCGTGAAAGGAAGTGCTCCATCGCAGCGAGGCCCTGGACGTGCGGGATATTTGTGTATAAGGAAGTGGCATCAGCTGCCACCCATTCCACATCAAACGGTCCCTCCCCCACAGCCTAGGTCTTCGTGGCAAATGAATCTGCTCCAGTCCGGAATCCCTGGAACATTACACCAACAACCTGACAACAGCTTTCGCATCCCGCAACTACCCTCCCGACCTGGTACAGAAGATAATAACCAGAGCCACTTCCTCATCCTCTCAAACCCAGAACCTCACACAGAAGAACCACAAAAGTGCCCCACTTGTGACAGGATAGTTTCCGGGACTGGATCAGATTCTGAATGTGGCTCTCCAGCAGGAATACGACTTCCTCAAATCCTGCCCAGAAATGAGATCCATCCTTCATGAAATCCTCCCCACTCCACCAAGAGTGTCTTTCCGCCGTCCACCTAACCTTCGTAACCTCTTAGTTCATCCCTATGAAATCCCCAAACCACCTTCCCTACCCTCTGGCTCCTACCCTTGTAACCGCCCCCCGGTGTAAAACCTGTCCCATGCACCCTCCCACCACCACCTACTCCAGTCCTGTAACCCGGAAGGTGTACACGATCAAAGGCAGAGCCACGTGTGAAAGCACCCACGTGATCTACCAACTGACCTTCCTACACTGTGACGCATTCTATGTGGGAATGACCAGCAACAAACTGTCCATTCGCATGAATGGACACAGGCAGACAGTGTTTGTTGGTAATGAGGATCACCCTGTGGCTAAACATGCCTTGGTGCACGGCCAGCACATCTTGGCACAGTGTTACACCATCCGGGTTATCTGGATACTTCCCACTAACACCAACCTATCCGAACTCCGGAGATGGGAACTTGCTCTTCAATATATCCTCTCTTCCCGTTATCCACCAGGCCTCAATCTCCGCTAATTTCAAGTTGCCGCCACTCATACCTCACCTGTCATTCAACAACATCTTTGCCTCTGCACTTCTGCCTCGACTGACATCTCTGCCCAAACTCTTTGTCTTTAAATATGTCTGCTTGTGTCTGTATATGTGTGGATGGATATGTGTGTGTGTGTGTGTGTGTGTGTGTGTGTGTGTGCGAGTGTATACCCGTCCTTTTTTCCCCCTAAGGTAAGTCTTTCCGCTCCCGGGATTGGAATGACTCCTTACCCTCTCCCTTAAAACCCACATCCTTTCGTCTTTCCCTCTCCTTCCCTCTTTCCTGATGAGGCAACAGTTTGTTGCGAAAGCTTGAATTTTGTGTGTATGTTTGTGTTTGTTTGTGTGTCTGTCGACCTGCCAGCACTTTCATTTGGTAAGTCACATCATCTGCGCAGCATTTGTGCATCGCCGCCGTCAGTGTCAGCCAGTTTGCCGTGGCATACGGAGCTCCATCGCAGTCTTTAACACTGGTAGCATGCCGCGACAGCGTGGACGTGAACCGTATGTGCATTTGACGGACTTTGAGCGAGGGCGTATAGTGGGCATGCGGGAGGCCGGGTGGACGTACCGCCGAATTGCTCAACACGTGGGGCGTGAGGTCTCCACAGTACATCGATGTTGTCGCCAGTGGTCGGCGGAAGGTGCACGTGCCCGTCGACCTGGGACCGAACCGCAGCGACGCACGGATGCACGCCAAGACCGCAGGATCCTACGCAGTGCCGTAGGAGACCGCACCGCCACTTCCCAGCAAATTAGGGACACTGTTGCTCCTGGGGTATCGGCGAGGACGATTCACAACCGTCTCCATGAAGCTGGGCTATGGTCCCTCACACCGTTAGGCCGTCTTCCGCTCACGCCCCAACATCGTGCAGCCCGCCTCCAGTGGTGTCGCGACAGGCGTGAATGGAGGGACGAATGGAGACATGTCGTCTTCAGCGATGAGAGTCGCTTCTGCCTTGGTGCCAATGATGGTCGTATGCGTGTTTGGCGCCGTGCAGGTGAGCGCCACAATCAGGACTGCATACGACCGAGGCACACAGGGCCAACACCCGGCATCATGGTGTGGGGAGCGATCTCCTACACTGGCCGTACACCACTGGCGATCGTCGAGGGGACACTGAATAGTGCACGGTACATCCAAACCGTCATCGAACCCATCGTTCTACCATTCCTAGACCGGCAAGGGAACTTGCGGTTCCAACAGGACAATGCACGTCCGCATGTATCCCGTGCCACCCAACGTGCTCTAGAAGGTGTAAGTCAACTACCCTGGCCAGCAAGATCTCCGGATCTGTCCCCCATTGAGCATGTTTGGGACTGGATGAAGTGTCGTCTCACGCGGTCTGCACGTCCAGCACGAACGCTGGTCCAACTGAGGCGCCAGGTGGAAATGGCATGGCAAGCCATTCCACAGGACTACATCCAGCATCTCTACGATCGTCTCCATGGGAGAATAGCAGCCTGCATTGCTGCGAAAGGTGGATATACACTGTACTAGTGCCGACATTGTGCATGCTCTGTTGCCTGTGTCTATGTGCCTGTGGTTCTGTCAGTGTGATCATGTGATGTATCTGACCCCAGGAATGTGTCAATAAAGTTTCCCCTTCCTGGGACAATGAATTCACGGTGTTCTTATTTCAATTTCCAGGAGTGTATATATATTAACTCTATTTACCCATTTAGTGGCTCTTTTTTGTTTTGTTTCTTTTGTTTTTTTTATATTAACTCTATTTACCCATTTAATCTGCATATGCCTCACTATTGTCATGTTCACACTTACATCAATATGATGATGCCCCAAAAGCGTGAAACATGTAATTTCCTGTAATTAAGAGAGATTCTGCAACTGAGGCTGTTTCATTTCAAGAAAATTTCACTTAAAGATATGCTTTAGACGTCAGTCAAGAGAAACAGAAAAATTTTTACACAAATACTATTTTTACTTTATCCCTCGCCAACCTCTGGGATCAAACAATATTGTAGCAGCCATTGTATCATTATTAACCTATTTTATTTTTAACATCATATTTGTGAGATAACTTATGTAAATTGCAGTAAACTATACCAATACCACACAGCCAATTTGTAAAGTGACGTCAACTTCAATGATATAAAACATATAGCAGTCACTAGCTTTCAACATCAGTTTGATCTCTGTATGAAGCATAATACATGGGTTCCATTTCATTTGTTGGCAATATGAGTTATTTATGCCAGCAGCACCAATGCTAATCCGATAGACTGTTGCTATATGAATCATGTCAATAAGAGACACCTGTCTGATAATATTTGTTCTTTATTATGTGGCTCGAACAGCAACTGCAGCAAAAATGACACCATGACAATGGAGAAATTATGTTTCTCCTTGGAAGTTACATCAGTAGGGAACAGGAGTCTTGGGACTTGCATTCCATCCCAACCACCACTTTGGATGCTCCACTGTTTAATAAAACAACCTCTCCAGTCCTTTTCCTTCCCCTTCAACCCTTCTGCTTGAAGAAGGAGCCACTGGCTGCAAAATCTCGCCAATCATAACAGTCTTTTTTGTGTGTGTTCTGGCGCCATTTGGTGAGTAGATTTTTTTTATCTACCCAAATAAATAATTTTACCACTGCATAATAAGTATGATCCCACCCATGCAATTGTAGCTGAAAGCAATTTTGATGAGTCAGCAACAGAAATTTCATTTCTTTTTGCTGAATATGATAAAATATTTAGAGAGACCATTTACTTTATCTAGAAAGTAAGTTACATCGGTTTGTACAACAAGAAGCAGAGAAGAGAGTGACACACAGTACTGATACTAAAGCAAATACACAGATGTGAAAAAAAAACACTGCACTGTTACTAATTATGAACTTTGCGCTGTTTATGTACAGAACATTGTCAGAGACGATATTGTTCATCAACAGTACTGCATGTTTAAAAGTAAAGGAAAGTGTTCATGATGATAAAGGGGTTAGCTGCCCACATAATACTTTACCAAACAAGAACAAAACTTATACATGTTAGTGTAACTATTCAGTGACAACCTCAAGCAAAACAGGGCAAGAAAATGGTTACATAAGTAGAAATATCTTGAAACATCAAGAATACCTCATTTTACTATATCAAACAAAGGCAAATCCAGGATGGAGTACTGACAATATTATGAAAAGGATAGATTGCTACTCACCATATATTCCTGCCATGTGGTGAGTAGCAATCTATCCTTTCCATAATATTGACGTTTTATTTTATACGAGATGAAGTAATAGAATACAGATTTCAGAAGTGCATGTGCAGTGAGAAATGGAAATGAGGTGGAATGATTATTTCCTACAAATAAC
Organism: Schistocerca americana; assembly: GCF_021461395.2. Classification (NCBI taxonomy): domain Eukaryota; kingdom Metazoa; phylum Arthropoda; class Insecta; order Orthoptera; family Acrididae; genus Schistocerca; species Schistocerca americana. The sequence continues at coordinate 204,892,016 of NC_060124.1, read as the reverse complement.
ACCTGTTGCAAGAGCTTCAGCAGGTACTACAAGTTAAACTGGCTAGAAGACTTGTTGATGTTCCAGCCAACTCACGAGTAGTGGCTTCAGTCATGGGATTTACAATATGATAATAGTTATCCAGAATAATACTAACCACAGCTGACGAATTTTGCTGCCAAAATAAAAACACCAGTTGAGAGGGTCTAAACAAGGGAATGTAGTTCGACACTGATTTCTTCGCAAATGCACAGTATAAGAACTTGTTCAACAATGTTAGAAAATAGTGCGAAACATTTCAAGGGAGCCAATGGGAAGAGTTTACTCTAAGGAAAGGTAAGTACATAATTACTGAAGGAGGTACGGAAAATAATCAGGAGAGAAGATTGGTAGTGACAGACTAGATATGACTTGGGGGCAGCAAAGAACAAGCATAGGCTTGGAGCAGTGAGTAGTCATATGGTCAACAAACGGCAAGACACTGTGGGGAAAACACTGAATGTTCTGTGGTCAAGATGGAAGTAGTAATAAGGACTCCAATAGCAGAGTTCAGTAGAATTAGGCTTTTAAGTTTTTGACAGCAGACTTGAGAAAGGCATGCTACTACTTAAATAATTTTCCTGTGCTAGGATAGCAATCGAAAACAGGTCAAAAATTTAATTAACAATTTTTTTCTAACTGAACATGCACTCAGTTTAACTGAAACTGAATAAATGCTATTTTGCAAAATATTTATGTTCATATGTTCCCCTCTCATTAGTTAGCCAATCCTTGTGATTGGTTTACATGAGTATGTATATTTTGTTAAAATGTAAAAAATCTTATTTCAAAAATCGTTTAATTGCTTAGGTGACATACACATACAAAAATTAAAATATGATGACTAGACTAGTTTCAGATGTCAATGTAACCATTCTCAGATCACATTCATTTTAGACACAGTTTGAACAAAAACTGGACATACTAACAATAATCATATGCAATAACTTGCATTTGCATAAGAGGCAAGTTCAGTGAAACAAAGTTTAGTTGTAGCAGCACGATAAAAATAAGACTGGTTCTACACTATGGGTAATAAAATTGTAGCGAAACATGAAATATAAAATGGCCAGGATTGACAAATTTCAATACTTCCATAGTGTGGCCTCATGGAGAAAATAAATTAATGGAGTTCATCATCACCTCAACTCCATTCATAACAACATTCAGTTCACTATGGAAATAGAGGAAGATGATTAATTGTCTTTCTTGGATGTCCTAGTTGGATGGAAGAATGACGGTCCTCTGGGGTATTCAGTTTATCATAATCCTACTCATACTGATTTGTATTTGCAAGTATCAAACTGTCGTCACCCGTTGCAAACTACGAGTGTGCGTAAAACACTTGTATGCAGAGCTCACATAGTTTTGGATCTAGACAGTTTGCCTTAAGAGCTCACCCACTTAAAGACAGAATTCAGGCAAAATGGATATTCTACCCGGCAGATTAACAGGGCACTATCAATCAAAACCAAAAACCAGGAAGTGGATAAAGAGAAGAACATGCTGACAAAATCTTTAGCTTTTGTTCCTTCTGTGTGCAACATTTTGTTTAAAATAGCAAGAATACTCCATAAATTTCAGATGAAAGTGGTTTTCTGTCCACCACCTAAGATCGCAGACCTGGGATCACTGAATGACAGCTTGTTATTGTGGAAGGCTGGAATTTATGAAATACATTGCCAATGTGGTATGGCTTACGTAGGTCAGAACACACACAATGTGGAAGAACACTGCACTGAACACCAATGATGCAATCAACTTTTGCAACCAAGTAAGTCCACTATTGCTAAAAACTGTATTTCTTGTGGACATTTAACAGAGTATGAGAAAACAATGATCCTGACCAAAGAAACACCTTTTGGGACTCCATTGTTAAAGAATCCCTACAAGTCCACCTAGAGGAAAATTTGATGAACTGTGACAGCAACTAGCACTTAGACCGTGTGTGAAACTCCAACATCTCCATGATTTTCTCTAGAGTGACTCAATGGCCACAGTGAGCAGTAAACCAGAGGACAGCTGAGATCTGCAGTGTCACTAGTGAGAAGACTGCAATCGGGAAATGTGGTCTGTTTGTCAACTTGATTTTGACGCATGAGCATAATAGTCGCAGCATGCCATACATTGTGGATTGGAGGACATCTCGTCAGTCTTTGTGGCTCACATAAGGATAACTGGCAGGTGCCCAGTCAAAATATCATGGGATGTACTGAATGGCAACCAGCTGCAAGCCTGAAATTTGTTTAAACATTCAATTCAGTAGGAAAATTTTAAAATTTTCAACATGAATGGGCTCAAGAGGAATTTACAGTACTAACTGTTGGCTTTCACTAATGACATAATGCTAAGAGCTGCTATGATTTCACTTCATGGAGCGCATTTTAAATTCCAATGCTCCCCCTAGAGAAATTATACTTTTAATTTTTGTTGTATAAGAGAAACAAAATATTGTCTCGTTCCCACTACAGCTGTAGTTTCTTTTAAGACACCTAGTTAATTTTCTTTCCAATAAATTGTTAAAGTTCTTGTGTGACAACTGTTTCCATATACTGCTGATACATCCATCTTTTACCTTCTTCTGCCTATAAATATACAAATTAAAGTCCTCTGATGTGGTTTATGTCTGTATATTTGGGCTAATCTCAGGAACAACTTCAGAATTCTGATATGATTTTCACTAACAGACTGATTCCAGTGGGAGATTCGTGTGCATAATTTATAAACATTTTGTGCAAACTGGCTGAACTATGATGAATTAAAGTCCACTACTACTGTGAAAATGGTGTCATTGTCATCCAGTGCTGAACGGCATAAATGCTAGGAATAAGATAAAGCCACACGACTGCAGCACCAGGCCAGCAAAAGCTACTGTTACCTGGAGGCAGTGCGAGCTTCTGCTACCAAGAGTCAGCACAGGTTACCAATACTGGGAGGCCAGTGCAACTTCCTACTGACTTCCAATTTGACCCGTACTGCAGGATGTATCAGATATTAAGCTGATAAGAGCAGTTTTAATGACCGTTACACCAGACAAGTTGCCCAGCTGTAGATACTTGGAGTTACCTATGTCAAGCCAGGATGGGTCACTAGTTTATTCACAACTGCATATCACAATCTCCACTTGCACTATTTAGCTAAAGTGCATTTTTTTATATTAGTTTTGATTTCTTTGAGATACATAGTTTACTTTTAGTTCGTATTGTTTATCAATGTATCCACTACAGCTGTACAGCTTTTAAATGAGGCACTCAACCTGTTTTTTTTCAAAGTAGCTTATATTTGAAGCTGTGTACAACAGTCTCCAGCTTCAATTTATTTATACAAATATTTTTCTAGGTAGGAATACCAAAAATGTAGGAAAAGACAGGTTGTTACTTACCCCCCCCCCCCCCCAACACACAACAGAAGCAAGCACACCTCATGCACACACAGCTGCCAACACCAGCTTCTCTGGCCAGAATGCATACTGGTCTCAGATGCTGGAGTTGGCAGGCGGGTGTGCTTGAGATGGGCTTGCTTTTGTGTGTGTGTGTGTGTGTGTGTGTGTGTGTGTGTGTGTGTGTGTGTGTGGGCACGCGTGCGTGTGCGTGCACCTCTTTTACTGATGTAGGCTGAGACCAATAGCTTTATGTGAGCGTCTTTTAATTGTGCCTGGCTACAGTTTGATGTGTCTTCTTTACAGTAAGTAGCAATCTGTCTTTTCCTACATTGTTGATATTCCTACCTGGAGTTTCCATGTTTGAAATATTTTTCTAGTTCACACTGTGTATTGTGATCTCCATTACAGCTGCATATTTTTTTTTTGTTTTACGCCACTAAATTTGTTTCCTTGCAACCAATAGTTGTTCTCCGTGACAAGTCCTTTTTGGTTTACTAATAAAAACTACATCTGTGTAGCAAGGTCTTTACTTGAGTTATATACATTTCTTCCCAATTCTAGCTATAATTTACTTATGATCAATATTTTTTTAGTTCAAACTGTGAGTCATGATGTCTACTACCGCTGCAGAACTTGTTTTTAAGACACTCAATGTGCATTTACTTCCAAGAAACATTTATCTTATTTATATATATTTGATCATAATATTTGCAATTGAAATATTTTTTCCCAGTGTAGTAAATTTTCAACAATATGATGCCTTAGTTGCCATGTTGTTTTCCTTAGTTGCCATGTCGTTTTCCATATCTGTCATATGTTCACTTTGAGTGCTCTAGCCTATTCAACAAATTTACTAAAATGTACAATATACAAAATATATAATACATTAAAACAAAATATGTCATACTTTGAGTGCTGTACATACAAGACAACAATTCTGACAGTGTTAGAACCCCAACAGGAACTGTCTTAAGTTTCAACAAATAACTGAACAAAGTGCTAATAAGACTTAGTAAAAACACATAAAAAGTGGCATATTTTAGGTTTACAACAACACAACTTATTTTCAATGTTGTTATGTTTTGAATCTCTTTAAGTGCTTCAGTGTTTCAGTCTGAGTTGGACGGCTATAACCACATCTGAAGATGAAATGGAACAATTTCAAAACAATAATGTGAACAATATACAGTATGCCAATAAAACAGCTGACTGGATTATCCACTAACAGTCTGCTAATGAAACACAAATGAATACTCCAAAAGATTCCATACATGAATATGAATCACATCAAAACAAAGTCACCTCTGTGGTAACCAGTATTAAGAAGTAATAATACTATAATGTTGAAGATAAGGCTTCCTGCCACTTCAGTTTTTCTATTACACTTTAATTTTCATACAGTATTAATAACAAAGCTATATCATAAAATGCTACTGATGTATCGTACCTGCTCTGGGATTTGCAGGGTCCAATGATGGTGGTTTTGAGCTTGTGAAACCGAATTTCTCTAATAAGCTTTTCTGCCTCTCCATTACTTCTTCTCCCAAACCAGCTTCAATTAATGCATCTTCTTCTTTCTCTAACTCTAATTGTTCTGCCTCTTTCATTGACACTGACAAAGCCAGTGCCAACTGTAGATTTTGATCCTTAGGCACACCAGTGCCCTAAGAAACAGAAACTCAAATTAAGCTTTAGAAACACACAGAAGCAATATATACAAGTGTCATATAAAACATAATGTACAGACAACTGAAGTCATGATGCCACCAGACTGCATGTCATAACAGCAACAGTTGATACGTCACTGAAGAAACATATTATCTGTGTTCTTATGGTGACACACGGTGAAAGTGAAAACCATGTGTAATTGAATCTGCATCAAAACAGTTTACAGTAAAATAAGTTTTAATGGAAAAAAATGGCTGAAAGTTACAGTACTTGTGAAAGCCTGTTGAGTATGAGTGGACCAAGTTCAAAGCCATCGTACAATATGCATTAGATGAGTATGTGCCAAGCAAGATCGTAAGAGATGGAAAAGAGCCACCGAGGTACAACAACCGAGTTAGAAAACTGCTGTGGAAGCAAAGGGAACTTCACTGCAAACATAAGCATAGCCAAAGCCTAGCAGACAAACAAAAATTACGCGAAGCGAAATGTAGTGTGAGGAGGGCTATGCGAGAGGTGTTCAATGAATTCAAAAGTAAAGTTCTATGTACTGACTTGGCAGAAAATCCTAAGAAATTTTGGTATTATGTCAAAGCGGTAGGTGGATCAAAACAAAATGTCCAAACATTCTGTGACCAAAATGGTACTGAAATAGAGGATGACAAACAAAAGGCTGAAATACTAAATGTCTTTTTCAAAAGCTGTTTCACAGAGGAAGACTGCACTGTAGTTCCTTCTCTAGATTGTCACACAGATAACAAAATGGTAGATATTGAAATAGATGACAGAGGGATAAAAAACAATTAAAATCGCTCAAAAGAGGAAAGGCCGCTGGACCTGATGGGATACCAGTTTGATTTTACACAGAGTACGCGAAGGAACTTGCCCCCCTTCTCGCAGCAGTGTACCGTAGGTCTCTAGAAGAGTGTAGTGTACCAAAGGATTTTCAAGAAGGGATGCTGAACAGATGTGCAGAAATATAGACCTATATATCTAATGTCGATCAGTTGTAGAATTTTGGAACATGTATTATGTCCGAGTATAATGACTTTTCTGGAGACTAGAAATCTACTCTGTAGGAATCAGCATGGGTTTTGAAAAAGACAATAATGTGAAACCCAGCTCATGCTATTCGTCCACGAGACTCGGAGGGCCATAGACACGGGTTCCCAGATAGATGCCATGTTTCTTGACTTCTGCAAGGCGTTCGATACAGTTCCCCACAGTTGTTTAATGAACAAAGTAAGAGCATATGGACTATCAGACCAATTGTGTGATTGGATTGAAGAGTTCCTAGATAACAGAACGCAGCATGTCATTCTCAATGGAGAGAAGTCTTCCGAAGTAAGAGTGATTTCAGGTGTGCCGCAGGGGAGTGTCGTAGGACCGCTGTTATTCACAATATACATAAACGATCTTGTGGATAACATCAGTAGTTCACTGAGGCTTTTTGCAGATGATGCTGTAGTCCATCAAGAGGTTGTAACAATGGAAAATTGTACTGAAATGCAGGAGGATCTGCAACAAATTGACGCATGGTGCAGGGAATGGCAATTGAATCTCAATGTAGACAATTGTAATGTGCTGTGAATACATAGAAAGAAAGATCCTTTAACATTTAGCTACAATATAGCAGGTCAGCAACTGGAAGCAGTTAATTCCATAAATTATCTTGGAGTAGGCATTAGTAGTGATTTAAAATGGAATGATCATATAAAGTTGATCGCCGGTAAAGCAGATGCCAGACTGAGATTCACTGGATGGATCCTAAGGAAATGCAATCTGAAAACAAAGGAAGTAGGTTACAGTACACTTGTTCACCCACTACTTGAATATTGCTCACCAGTGTGGGATCCGTACCGGATAGGGTTGATAGAAGAGATAGAGAAGATCCAACGGAGAGCAGCGTGCTTCATTACAGGATCATTTAGAAAGCGTTACAGAGATGGCAGATAAAGTCCAGTGGAAGGCTCTGCAGGAGAGACGCTTAGTAGCTTGGTATGGGCATTTGTTGAAGTTTCGAGAACATACCTTCACCGAGGAGTCAAGCAGTATATTGCTCCCTCCTACGTATATCTCGCGAAGAGACCATGAGGATAAAATCAGAGAGATTAGAGCCCACACAGAGGCATACCGACAATCTTTCTTTCCACGAACAATACAAGACTGGAATAGAAGGGAGAACCGATAGAGGTACTCAAAGTACCCTCCGCCACATATCGTCAAGTGGCTTGCGGAGTATGGATGTAGATGTAGTTATAACTAGACCAGAGACTGTGGTATATATCCCACTAGAAGCAATCTGTCTCAAGGGAGGAGCAAGTTAGCGCAAAGAATGCACTGAAAATAGGTAGCAGCATACATGCAGCAGTAGCTGGTGAAGGAGATGTGTCATACTAAGCAGGAGAAATCTATGTTAGTAAGACTTGCCAAAATTTCAACAGTGCACATACACCACGTCTAGCAGCATATCACCTGGTAGCAGCTGCAAGTTGCCTGACTAACAGCTTCCAGGAGAAACAAAAATTTGATTTTCAACATTTCGCTTGATTACTGATGAAGTTAAAAAATTAAATTGCCATGATAATCTATTCATAACTCATTATGAAGTATGATCCTATGCTAAAAGTTTAACACACAAGTCGACTACTATGGTTAGAAATTGTAAACAATGTAACTGACGATGCACAAATATCAGCACTTTATTCATATCCAATATTTGAAAAGAGAGCCCTTAGATGCTTCCAGCAACCTTTACACATAATTTCAAACCCTTAGGAAACTTTTTCTCACTGACCACCCTCCCCCCTCGCCCCAACACATACAAACTCCTTTGTGCCTGGTTCTTGAGGATGGTGGGAGGATTGGGGAGGGGGGGAGGGGAAATGGCATGGGAGATCTGCTTGCGGACTAGATCTCGGGGGATAGTGTCTATCTGTGAAGACTTTGGTGAGACCCTCAGCATACTGAGCAAGACAGTTCTTGTTATTGCAGATATGCCGTCTCCTGTTGTCCAGGCTGTATGGGAAGGATTTTTTGGCGTAGAAGTAATGACAGCTGTTGAAATGCATGTACTGTTGGTGGTTGGTGGGTTTAATGTGGACAGAGCTGCAGATGGAGCCATCAGAGAGGAAGAGGTCAACAATGCTCGGTTGAGGAGGACTACGTGAAGTGGATGGGAGAGAAGATGTCGAGGTTGTGAATCAAAAAAGAAAGGCTTTCTTGGTCCTGAGTCCAGGACATGAAGACATCATCAATGAACCTGAACCAGACCAGAGTTTGGCATTGTGGGAGGCTAGGAATGTGTCCTCCAGATGGGCCATAAGAAGGTTGGCATAGAAGGGTGCCATGCAGGTGCCCCTGGCTGTGCTGTGGATCTGTTTGTATACCTTCCCTCAAAGGAGAAGTCATTGTGAGTTAGGATAAAGTTAGTAAGCTGTATGAGGAATGAGTTCGTGGGCTTGGAGCCTGAAGGATGTAGGGAAAGGTAGTGTTCAATGGTGGTAAGACCATGGACATGAGGGATGTTGGTGTATAGGGAGGTGGCGCCAACAGTGACAAGTAGGCTCCCCAAATCCACAAACCTGACAATCTTTGATGCCCCTTTGTGGCAAGTTATTGTGACCCCCCTGAAAGAGTTTTGTCCCTCACTGACCAACACCTCCAACCAATTGCTCATTATCTAGCCTCCCATGTCAAAGACAACACCCACTTTCTTCACCAACTCTCCACCATCCCCACCCCTTCATCTCCTGGATCCCTACACATCACTGTTGATACCACCTCCCTATACACCAACATCCCTCATGCCTATCGTCTTACCGTCATTGAACTCTAGCTTTCCCAACATCCTTCAGACTCCAAGCCCACTAACTCATTCCTCATATACCTTACTAACTTTATACTAACCCACAACTACTACTGCTTCGAGGCGAACCAGACAGAGTTCGTCTCTCTCCCCACCTGTACATTACTATCCTTCCCCCTTTGCCGCCCCCTCCACCCCTTGCATCTCACATGATAGCTGCATTCCGCCCCGAGATGCTGGAGTTGGCGGTCATGTGTGCCTGAGGAGTGCTTGCTTGTGTGTATGAATGGTGCAAGTTTATCTTTTGCTGATGAAGGCTGTGGCCAAAAGCTTTATGTAAGTGCCTTTTAATTGTGACTGTCTGCAACTTGTAGTGTATGGGAAGGATTTTTTGGCGTAGAAGTAATGACAGCTGTTGAAATGCATGTACTGTTGGTGGTTGGTGGGTTTAATGTGGACAGAGCTGCAGATGGAGCCATCAGAGAGGAGGAGGTCAACAATGCTCGGTTGGGGAGGACTACGTGAAGTGGATGGGAGAGATGATGTCGAGGTTGTGAATCAAAAAAGAAAGGCTTTCTTGGTCCTGAGTCCAGGTCATGAAGACATCATCAATGAACCTGAACCAGACCGGTGTTTGGCATTATTGATGAATTGTTCTACTGGGAAGAAATATGGATGGGCTGTTAATCAATCCACTATGCAGTCAACGTGGTGAGGCATAGTTTGCTACCCTACAGTCTACATGTGCTATAAATTACACAAGGAATGACATACTCTTAAGTGACATAACTGACAAGAGGTTTCTCCTTACACATGATTATCGTGTGAATTAATGCTGATCCCAAACTACAAGATTTAGAATTACTTAATTGTGAGCTGACACTGTTGTGAGCATAGCTCTGCTGAGGTTTAGCATTGTTCACATGTCTTGCCAGTCTCTTTAGGTCCTGACAAGCTAGTTTACTATGATTATAGTTGTCGAAGACCATGCTGACATGTGAAATCCCAGGACAATGGTATTCTGTCCCAGGTACAAGAGCACTGGAAGTAGCAGCTTCATGGCATGGCCTGTGACCACCTACTTCTGCAGCCCACCTCGCTACACAACATCTGGCTAAATCAATAATAAAATTAAGACATTCAATGTTTCTACCACTTTTTATTTTGAAGTAATAAATTACAGATCCAAAGACAGGTTTACATCAAATGCCAAGTTATGAGAAGTGTAGTGAAAAACTGAAGACATAACGGAATTGATATCAGGCATGTGATTTGCTATGAAGCGTCATCTTTAATGTAAACAAATAAATTAAAAACAAAATTACATATAATGACGTAATGTTGGGTAGAACAACACGGCTTATTATAATAATACATAATAAATATTCCACTAGTCTGATTCAAGTCTATTCAAGTATATGATTTCCGATGATGAGACAGACCTCTATAAATAAAAAAAAATTACAGATGATGACTAATGACAGAAAATCTCATTGCAAGTCAATAATCGCAGATTTCAAAGACAAAATATGATCAAAATTAAAAGAATGTTTCTTCAGTGGGAAACTTTTAATATGATATCAAGCGTAACAGGGGTCACATTTCAGCAGAATTTGCCAAGAAGGTCCATATGTAAGAACTTAACATATTATGTTACAACAAAACAAACAGAAAATGGGCTTGGCAAGAACCAACAATTGGAACTACAAATAAGACTCCCCATACATCATCAAACAAAACAGAAATTGTACAGGTTCTGACAGTCCTATGCCACCTTTAAAAAACAAGTAATTATGGACTCATTCAATGAAGATCAAAAATACATTAAATCAAAAAGAAACAGTTTCATCAGAGAGGGACTCAGAAATGCAGAAATATTTAAGAATGAGGAAGTGTATCACATTACATTAAATAACAAGTTCAGCAGCTTAGAAAATGAAGTACAGACAAACAAAGGAACAATGGTCAATTCTTATGTAAAAAGTAAAAGATGTGACAGGTAGTATGAATAAACTGAAAGAAAAGAAATATCCAACAAAAAACCAGCAATTATCAATGTGAAGGAAGGGTTTGAAGTAAACGATGATGGGAACAAGTTAGATTATGCTGAATTGCATAACATTATTTGAGAGAAATCTGTGTTGGGGAGACATCACATTTCTCCAGTTAAGATGTTGAGTGCCACAGTAACTTAAGAAAGTGATAAAACTTTACAAGCATTCCAAAATTTTTGTAAGCAGTGTAGTTCAAGCTCTACTATATGGCTTATCCAGTTTACATTTTCATCAATATGCACACCTAAGTTCTTCGAACTTTCTATCCTATTTATAACTGGCAAAGTACATTTATAGTAGATGGAGTAGTTTTGCCAGTACAAATCTGTAAGACTTGAGCTTAATCAATGGAAATGTGAGATGCCAAGAAGGGCTCCCCATCCAGCTGTCATCTGAGCAAAAACATCATTTCCTTGGTTTCCAAATTGGAATAGAAGCAGGTGACTCATAACAACCATTACAACCGTGCGCCTAAATCATAGCAGAATTTCCAAACCATCTGCTCTGAGTAGGTTTGAAGGAATATGATTGAAGGAATCTACATTATGTGACATATGCAATGAAGGAGACATGAACCATTTACTACTATTGTGTACCAGATGCAAGACACAACAAAAATCTTTTATCCAAGCTATGGTTAATGCAAAGGTTTCCATACCAACAATGGCTGCAGTGTTGCTGTCAACCCGGAAGAGTGAACTATTATGAAATCTTGTTGTTGTTGTGTTCTTCAGTCCAGAGACTGGTTTGATGCAGCTCTCCATGCTACTCTATCCTGTGCAAGCTTCTTCATCTCCCAGTACCTACTGCAACCTACATCCTTATGAATCTATTTAGTGTATTGGTCTCCCTCTACAATTTTTACCCTCCACGCTGCCCTCCAATACTAAATTGATGATCCCTTGATGCCTCAGAATATGTCCTACCAACCGATCCCTTCTTCTAGTCAAGTTGTGCCACAAATTTCTCTTCTCTACAATTCTATTCAATACCTCCTCATTAGTTATGTGATCTACCCATAAAATCTTCAGCATTCTTCTGTAGCACCACATTTCAAAAGCTTCTATTCTCTTCTTGTCTAAACTATTTATCGTCCATGTTTCACTTCCATACATGGCTACACTCCATACAAATACTTTCAGAAACGACTTCCTGACACTTAAATCTATACTCAATGTTAACAAATTTCTCTTCTTCAGAAACACTTTCCTTGCCATTGCCAATCTACATTTTATATCCTCTCTATTTCGACCATCATCAGTTATTTTGCTCCCCAAATAGCAAAACTAATTTACTACTTTAAGCCTCTCATTTCCTAATCTAATTCCCACAGCATTGCGCGATTTAATTTGACTACATTCCATTATCCTCGTTTTGCTTCTGTTGATGTTTATCTTATATCATCCTTCTTTCAAGACACTGTCCATTCCGTTCAACTGCTCTTCCAGGTCCTTTGCTGTCTCTGACAGAATTACATTGTCATCGGTGAACTTCAAAATTTTTATTTCTTCTCCTCTGAATTTTTCTTTTGTTTCCTTTACTGCTTGCTCAATATACAGATTGAATAACATCAGGGATAGGCTACAACCCTGTATCACTCCCTTACCCACCACTGCTTCCCTTTCATGCCCCTCGACTCTTATAAATGTCATCTGGTTTCTGTACAAATTGTAAATAGCCTTTCGCTCCCTGTATTTCACCCCTGCCACCTTCAGAATTTGAAAGAGAGTATTCCAGTCAACATTGTCAAAAGCTTTCTCTAAATCTACAAATGCTAGAAACGTAGGTTTGCCTTTCCTTAATCTATTTTCTAAGATAAATCGTAGGGTCAGTACTGCCTCACGTGTTCAAACATTTCTACGGAATCCAAACTGATCTTCTCCGAGGTCGGCTTCTATTAGTTTTTCCATTAGTCTGTAAAGAATTTGTGTCAGTATTTTGGAGCCGTGGCTTATTAAACTGACAGTTCGGTAATTTTCACATCTGTCGACACCTGCTTTTTTTGGGATTGAAATTATTATATATTATCAAATATGATATTCAATCAGTCAAATATGTGTGATCTAACTATCTAGGCAGACTGTATACAGGATGTATAGTTTTTTATTATGATATGGTTTTCTTTTTTAATTATCATAGTATAATTACTTTGTGAGTAGTCTCTAGTGGTGTCATTTATTCACGCCCTAATTTTTTTTGTAAATAGCAATAAACGAAGTGCACAGCAGAATAACCATCAAGAATGAGACCATGTAAATGTGATGGAAGGCTGTAGAGCGATGGCCAAATGCCAGTAAAAAAAGGAAATAAAAACTGTATGGTGTATGTTTTTTCAGAGTTTAAAGCTAGTCCATTAATAACTTTAATAAAAAAAATTTCATTTATTATTTGCCTGTGGATGGTTCTTTTATCAGCTTGACAATTATGCCTTACCATCTTAAAAAGGATTAATTTTGCCTCCTGATTCAAATAAAATGTTAGATCATTAATGAAGTGCAACACTATTAGTGTGTCCTGATTGTATTCTACACAACACCCCTTATGATTTCTTCTCACATAGACAGGCACCAAAAAAATGTGTGCAGGTAGTGCTAGTAAACTGGTGTATTTGAGATAAACCTTTCCATAATCAACACTACAACTGATCCTTCCATCACTTGCTTCAGCAACTGCCTCTGGGATGTAATCTGTTCACTGGAACTGATTGTCATAAAAATACTCTTTTTATTAGGAAAGAAACAAACAATGAAAAATCCAGGATGGAATGTAACAATATTATGGAAAAGAAAGTTGCTACTCACCATACAGTGGAGGCGCTGAGTCGCAGAGAGGCACAACAAAAGGACTGTCAAAAATAAAGCTTTCGGCCATCAAAGCTTTCGTCAACAATAGATGACAGACACACGTCATCTATGACTGATGAAGGCCTTAATGGCCGAAAGCTTTATTTGTGACAGCTTCTTGTTGTGCCTATCTGCGACTAAGTATTTCCACTATATGGCGAGTAGCAACTTTCCCTTTCATAATATTAATAGAAAAAAAGTTCCACTCAATTCCTATTTATTCTTCATATCCTCCTACAGTTTCTGTATGTGTCTTGGGCAATATTACATTTATTCTTAGTCATACAATATGTCATTCAATTTGTCATCCCTTTGAGTCTCATTCTTTAGCCCATCCTACAAAAAAATTACTTCCTCCACTCCTCCTTCAGCTTTGATCATATCCTAATGCCTTTTGAAGTATACATCTCATAGTGTTTGATGGTTCCAAATATTCCATTTCACCACAGTTGATGCAGCACAAAGAATTCCAGTCCCACATTCTTTCTTGTTTGTTGAAAAACACTCAGTGATGATGGTGAATAATGAAATTAAATAAAAGAAAATCCAGGAAGAAAAATATGAACTAGAACAGTTGCTGCCCACTACATACAGGATCCCGGCAGGCACATTTAAAAGTAGACTGTTGGATAAGTTACAAAATCCTTCAACAGATGAAAAAACACACACACATTCATACACACACAGCTCACATACACATGTCCACTGTCGTCTGGGTGCTTAGATGTTACTAGTGTGAGTAGTATTCTCAGCAAGGATTGGTAGTGGGGATACAGAAGAGGCAATGGCCTGGAAGGGGGAGGGATAGTAGGATAGGGGTTCAGGAAGATGATGGGAGTGTGCAAGGATGAGATGGGAACAGGTTGGTGGGTTGCTGGATGCAGCATAGGAAAGCCATGCTGAATGAAATAAAGAAGGAAAGAAGAGAAGCAGATTAGATTAGATTAGATTAGATTAATACTAGTTCCATGGATCATGAATACGATATTTCGTAATGATGTGGAACGAGTCGAATTTTCCAATACATGACATAATTAGGTTAATTTAACAACATACTTAAGTTAATATAACAATTTTTTTTGTGTTTTTTGTTTTTCTTTATTTTTTATTTTTATTTTTATTTTTTTATTATTTTTTTAAATATTTTTGTTTTTTTTTCTTTTTTTTTTCTTAATTTATATCTAAAAATTCCTCTATGGAGTAGAAGGAGTTGTCATTAAGAAATTCTTTTAATTTCTTCTTAAATACTTGTTGGTTATCTGTCAGACTTTTGATACTATTTGGTAAGTGACCAAAGACTTTAGTGCCAGTATAATTCACCCCTTTCTGTGCCAAAGTTAGATTTAATCTTGAATAGTGAAGATCGTCCTTTCTCCTAGTGTTGTAGTTATGCACACTGCTATTACTTTTGAATTGGGTTTGGTTGTTAATAACAAATTTCATAAGAGAGTATATATACTGAGAAGCTACTGTGAATATCCCTAGATCCTTAAATAAATGTCTGCAGGATGATCTTGGGTGGACTCCAGCTATTATTCTGATTACACGCTTTTGTGCAATAAATACTTTATTCCTCAGTGATGAATTACCCCAAAATATGATGCCATATGAAAGCAATGAGTGAAAATAGGCATAGTAAGCTAATTTACTAAGATGTTTATCACCAAAATTTGCAATGACCCTTATTGCATAAGTAGCTGAACTCAAACGTTTCAGCAGATCATCAATGTGTTTCTTCCAATTTAATCTCTCATCAATGGACATACCTAAAAATTTGGAATATTCTACCTTAGCTATATGCTTCTGATTAAGGTCTATATTTATTAATGGCGTCATACCATTCACTGTACGGAACTGTATGTACTGTGTCTTATCAAAATTCAGTGAGAGTCCGTTTACAAGGAACCACTTAGTAATTTTCTGAAAGACAGTATTGACAATTTCATCAGTTAATTCTTGTTTCTCAGGTGTGATTACTATACTTGTATCATCAGCGAAGAGAACTAGCTTTGCCTCTTCATGAATATAGAATGGCAAGTCATTAATATATAATAAGAACAACAAAGGACCCAAGACTGACCCTTGTGGAACCCCATTCTTGATAGTTCCCCAGTTTGAGGAATGTGCTGATCTTTGCATGTTACGAGAACTACTTATTTCAACTTTCTGCACTCTTCCAGTTAGGTACGAACTAAACCATTTGTGCACTGTCCCATTCATGCCACAATACTTGAGCTTGTCTAGCAGAATTTCATGATTTACACAATCAAAAGCCTTTGAGAGATCACAAAAAATCCCAATGGGTGGTGTTCGGTTATTCAGATCATTCAAAATTTGACTGGTGAAAGCATATATGGCATTTTCTGTTGAGAAACCTTTCTGGAAACCAAACTGACATTTTGTTAGTACTTCATTTTTACAGATATGTGAAGCTAATTTTGAATACATTACTTTCTCAAAAATTTTGGATAAAGCTGTTAGAAGGGAGATTGGACGGTAATTGTTGACATCAGATCTATCCCCCTTTTTATGCAAAGGTATACCAATAGCATATTTCAGTCTAGTTTAGAGGCAGCCTTCGTCCAGTACTGGATATTCAATGGCTGACGATGATGATGATGACCATTAAAATCATCACAATTTCTTGAGTCTCCTGCACATTAAACCAATAAATTAAATTCACACATATATTAGGAATAAAATTCAACCTCTGAAGAACAGAGCAGAAACAGGAGTAATCTTCTATGAGACTACGGGTCTACTGCCACTTGTTCATGGGAATGAATGCCAAGTACCTACAAAAGAAACTTTACACAAATTAGAAACTTCTGACATGAAATTTCTGAGAGTAAGAGGCTGGATAGGAGAACACCACATTAGAAATAAATCAATGCCACTACAGGTAGAATTAGATGCACCTAAATGTAGGATAATTAAACAAAAAATGGTTCAAATGGCTCTGAGCACTATGGGACTTAACATCTATGGTCATCAGTCCCCTAGAACTTAGAACTACTTAAACCTAACTAACCTAAGGACATCACACAACACCCAGTCATCACGAGGCAGAGAAAATCCCTGACCCCGCCGGGAATCGAACCTGGGAACCCGGGCGCGGGAAGCGAGAACGCTACCGCACGACCACGAGCTGCGGACGATAATTAAACAACCACGCTACAAAAATACACAGTACACAAACTGATACGCAAAGGAGATGCAGAACAATTTAAAGAGATGTGGGTAGACAATTTATACAGGCAGAGAATGCTTAAAGACTTATCAATGAAAACACAAAATGCATAAATAAGATGATATTTGTTAAAAGGACTTTTAAATGATTGGTGCCTCCTCAGTGAAACTGAGGAAAATGTATGATGACATTACTTAAAACTTTCGAAAAAAAAACTGCCAGCTGGAGTACACAGAATGACAATAAGAAAGTGGTTTTACACTTTGTGCAAAAATATGATCGCTTACACACACCAAATAATAAAAAATATATCAAATTGCACAATAGTAAATAAATTTTTATTAACATACCTTGTTTTCTGTTGTATAATAATTCTAATTTAGTCAACAGCTACTTACAACCATTGACATACCAAGTGGAATTAATATCATATTAAACAACATAAACAGACAAAAAATTACATTAACAGAATACAGATAACTTTGCAGATGAACAAGTAACAGTAAATAAATGTATGTAAAGGAACAAAATTATGAGAAGGAAGTTGCTACTCAGCATATAACAACAAAATGACTCTCACAATTATAGCTTTTGGCCATTAAGTCCTTCATCAACAACAACAACACCCCCCCCCCCCCCCCACACACACACACACACACACACACGTGCAAAACCGCAACTCACACATACAACTGCGGTCTCAGGCAACTAAAACCACACTGCGAGCAGCAGCATCAGTGCATGATGGGAGTGGTGACTGTGTGGGGGTAAGGAGAAGGCTGGGTCAGGGAGGGGGGAGCGACAGTATGGTGGGTGTGGCAGACAGTGAAGGGCTGCAGTTTAGACAGAGGGCAGGGGAGAGGTGGGAAGGGGGTAAGTAGTATGTGTGTGTGTGTTGTTGATAAAGGCCTTAATGGCCAAAAGCTATAAATGTGAGTGTCTTTTTGTTGTGCCTATCTGTGACTCAGCATCTCCATTATAAGGTGAGTAGCAACTTTCCTTCTCATAATATTCTTACATTCCATCCTGGATTTTCCACTGTTTGCTTTCATAAAAAAACAAAGGTACTTTTCCACTTTTGGGTGAGACTTCATCACTGATAGTAAACAGTGAGAGTAATAAATGATAACATTTCCTGCATATTGTCATACATTGAGATAAAATCACAAAATTCTTTTCACAGGTTCCTCTGTCAATAAAGAGCACTGCAATTAAAAAATTTTATAAAATTGGGAAATGTTCAGAGAAGGCTTTTGACAATTGTTGTGTGTCTGCACAAGTCAGGAGGAAAGATAGGCAAAGCTGTATAATTTGCCCACACTGTTTACAAAATTTTTCGTTCAGCCAATTGTCATTATTTCTGTTTAAAGCCCAAAACTTCATGTGTACTGTAAGAAATACTTGTTTCAAAAGTTCTACAACTGCTGCAATTCTTCCCATCAGTTCTTTTTGCAGATGATCCTTCTGTCTTAGCTGAAGATCAGGATTTGGAAAAAAATCCCAAATCTGTGATCAGAACCCTCAGTACCTTCGAAGCTTGGTTTCAGCTAAATGGGTTAGATCTAAACGTACCTGAGACTCGACGATGCAGTTGAAAACCAAACAGTCAAAATGTGAGCAGATTACGATTGTGCACAACAACCAAGATACAGAAGATGACTCTGTCAAATTCTTAGGTTTAAATGTAGATAAAAATTTGAGCTGGCAGGCACACATTGAATACATGACAAACAAACTGAGCAGCTTTGCATTTGCAATGCAAATATTATCAACTGCAACTGACTTGGACACACGAAAAGTAGTATATACAAGCTACTTTGAAAAATGGTTCAAAAGGCTCTGAGCACTATGGGACTTAACATCTATGGTCATCAGTCCCCTAGAACTTAGAACTACTTAAGCCTAACCAACCTAAAGACAGCACACAACACCCAGTCATCACGTGGCAGAGAAAAGCTACTTTGAATCCATTATTAGGTACAGTATTGTTATTTGGGGTAACTCGACAAACATAGTGTGGATACTAAAAATACAGAAAAAAATCACTGCAAATCACAAAGAACAATGTCAACCATTATTTAGAAAACTTAAAATATTAACTCTGCCATCTTTATACATATATGAGATTATTATATTTTTGTACACCAGACATGAATTATTTGAGGGAAACCATTTTGTCCATTCACATGATACCAGAAACAATGAAAATTTTATGCTCCCCCACCCACCGCCTCAGACTGTATACCCAGGGACCTCAATACATGGGAATGAAAATTTGTAATAAATTAAAAGGAAACAAGTTGATGCAGATGAATTTAGGTTCACTTAAAAGAAAGCTATATGAGGTGCTGCCACTGAAGTGTTATTACTCAGTGGATGAATTCATGCAGGGCAAACTGGAAATTTGAGCTGGGTACAATGTGTTACATATTCCAAGAAATATCCTTATAGTGTTATTATTTAGTGTAGTGCTATTATTTATTAATGTAAAAAATCACTGTAACTGTATTATAAATTTCTGACATGTCTCCTGTACGCAGACCAAATGGATTGCAAATGTACAACATGAGAGGAATGAAACACAATTCACAATTCCCTTCCCAGCACTGGAAGATACAATTCAGGACACCAACAACTGTTGAAGAATGAGAGAGATCTTGGGGTCCAGTGTCTTATTAAATGGTTAACTTTTTTGTGAAACAATAAGTATGGGAGAGGAAGAAAACAATGGTTCATAACTCATGTAGCAGCAAGTGGTCTTCTGAATATTTTTCCGTATTATGACTCACCTTGTAGAGTGTCAGTACACAGTGCCTACTACACGTGAAATAGTCACTTATAGTGTGGAGGGCAGGTACACATTAGGGATCAGCAAGAAGTATGTTGCATAGTGGATGAAACACAAAAAAAGTGTGTGTATGTGTGTGTGTGGGGGGGGGGGGGGGGGGGGGGGGGGGTTCAGGCATACTTAAATAGGTGTTCAGTTCATAGATTTTGTGCAGTGAACAACATTTGGCCACCTGATAGTTCAGTTCACTCTGTATATTTGCCAGTGGTTACCATTCACACAAATGGGAAGTTATTTAGGTATTTTTATGACCTCAAGGAATGCTGAGGAGCAGGTTTCACAATGGTAATGAATGGGCTTTTATATTTTCACAGAAAATTAGGATTTTGAAGATTTCTAAGCTTTTTCACCCAGGTGGTGTCATCCAGAAGGCACGATATTTCAGCAAGCTGACTTCTTGCCATCTTCAGACAACCCTGGTGACTGACTGTCTTCTGCTGGATGTCAACCTTATATTCCCTCACCATGCCCAAAGCCTCTGGCCAGAAATCTAGGGTGCAAATGTGGTGCTGCAGTGGGAGAAGTGTGTTGCTGAGATGCAATCCAAGGCCCTCAGCCACGCTGAGTGGACGCTGAATGGGTGCTGATTGGCACAAGTCTCAGCTGGCAAAATAACAATACATCCCCTTGTCTGTTCAGCTGGCACGACATGTGCAGATTTCCACGTCGGTTGCTGCTGCGCTTTGACCATGCTGAAGGCTGGGTCCCTAGCCGTGCTTAGCTGAAAACTGCTGCCTCATGTAGCCAGATCACTACAGCTCTTTTTCACTACAATCCAATAAGATGTTGGACTGTTGCATTAATTTGGGGTTGCTGTAATTGATGACATACGTGTGGGAGATGCAAGGCTGTGCCGCAGTGAGCTTTGTCAGCTGTCCATTGTCAGTGTGGTCTTTAAGCTCAGCACATCTCTCCTGTACCATCCGGATAGTCTTGCCAACACAGATTTTCCCACACTGACAAGAGATGTGCCAGACTCCCAGTTTCTGGAGATCTTATGTGGAGAAGTAAGTCTTATGGCTACATGGCAACACGGCAACAGCAGCAAGCGAGTGAAATTGGTCAGCAGTACGTAATATGTGCACAAGCATTCAGACAATACTTTGCCAGATCATGTAAAACCATACCAATGTTATATACTTTGAGTTTCAGCATGATCCCACTGATTAGTTTCCACAAAAATCGAAAATTTCAAAAGTACAAAATATTATGAAAGATAGCCTATAACATTGTAATTTTGGATTTAGATTCCACTTTATGCAAAATCAAACTGCAGAGATTTTTATGATGTTACCTCTCTTATTTTTAAAGTTACTAAGTAAAAACTGATTTATGTACTAAAATTTGTAAAATCATGGTAGATTAACTAGCCTTTAGAAGTAAGTCAGAATGAAAAAATTACAGCACCATGTTCATTAGAAGTAGTGATGAAGCTGTATCAAATTGAAAGATAATTATGTAACTTTACAGAGGTACAGCTGGTACAACAGACATAATTCAGAGATCACAATGTACCCTCCGTTCCTTAGAGAAATTCTAGAAGTCTGAATTTAAAGCTATCTACTTGATATTTTTATGGATCATACACGGAGTACAGTATTCATGTACAGCAGTGATAGTGGACAGCTCTCCACTCCATCTGTTTGTTCATAGTAATTCCCACTGAATGGACAGTAGACTGATGTAGGCACAAATTCAAACTGTTTCATTAGTGCTGGGTTAAGCTTTTCTCTTATGGCATTAGGGAGTCTCTTAGGGGTACCCTTGTAAAGAGAGACATCACTTGCACTGAATTTCGTTTATGGTGCTGGCTGTCAGGTGTTGTGCTAATTCATATGTTAGTGTGCTTATGCTGCTAACAATAGGGCATATTGGCATTCCTTTCTTGTGGACTTTAGGTAATCCATAAAGCCTACGGGTCGAGGCTGCTCATGGACAAGATCACTTTACTGTGTTCATGTCTTGAAATGTGAGTTGGAGAAGCTCAGTGGTCTTCCTCTTCACTCGGTTGTAGAATTGTTTTCTATGCTCCTGCAGGCGATGCCCTCTAAGAGGTTGTACATTTTATACACAGAGCATCAATCTACGTGGAAATCTGCTCCTGTCATGTCAACTGAGGAAGGCAAGGACATACTGTGTCCATGCTGGCAGAGACCAGTGGTGGTGGCAGTGTGACTGATAGCCTCAGATCACGTTCCAGCGAAATACTTCCCCCACCACTGTGTCAGGTGGGAGAGGGAATATAATGGCAGCATCAGGCTGATGTCAATCAATCATCAGGAACGCCTGAAGATGGCAAGAAGTCAGCTTGCCGAAATATTGCACTTTAAGGATGACATCACCCAACTGAATACCTAAGAAATATTCAAAATCTTCCTGTGCCAGGAAAATCTGAATTCCCACATTAAGTATCTCTGCAAGGAGGAGATGCACTTCAAAATTAAGGAGCTTGACAAGCTTCAGAACAGGAAGGAGAGGACACAATAACACCATCTTTCACGAAGGTCATGCATCATATCAGAATTCCAGCCACCAACCAGATCACAAAAAGAGCCAGCTTGGTCCCAGTCACGGGGAGAATTTGCTACACTCGACGCAGATTTGGCAAGATCACTCAAGAGAATCTTCATGCTCCACCTACAGTTGGTGTCAACATTCTCCCCTGAATTGGAAGAGTGGATAGATGCAGTTTGCTGTCTCAAGCAAAGACAGCATGGCTGCTGAACACTTGCAGACAAGCAATTAAATACGAATGCCTCATGACTGAATCATTGCAAGAAGAACGTCAGAGAACTTTATCAATTGTACAGATAAAATAATTGACAACTGTACTAGGAAAGGTGCTAAACTTCACATCCACATAAAGAACCCTAGCACCAGCTGAATTATCAGTGCAGTGGAACAGGTTGCTCTCGCACTCCCGCGGGGTAGAGGAAATAATACTTGAAACATGCCATACACTACCATGGCTGTCCATTGAAGTCAAACATTCCAATGGGAAAGTACTTAAGTGGTTCTGAGACAGACATTCTCCCAGCAGACTAATAATTTATGACCTATTAGGGGACAAAACCTACATGAGGACAGAAGATGATACTACTGCCCGAGTGAAGAGGAAGATCACTGAGCTTCTCCAACATACATTCCAAGACGAGAAGGCAATAGAGAGACTTTGTCCACAAGCAGCCATGACGCCTAGACCTTACTGAGTACTTAAAGCCCACAAGGAAGGAATGCCATCCCATCCAATTATTTGGAACATAGGCGCACCAACATATGAATTAGCAAAACACTCAACAGCGATGCTCAGCCCCTTTGCGAGCAAATGTCAGCACCACATATGGAATTCAATGCATTTCATCCAGCAGCTCCAGAACTTCAAACTGGCTCAAAGAAGGCCTCACGGTGAGCTTCAATGGAATCTCTCTCTTTACAATGTATCTCTAAGAGCCTCCCTAAGCCTTGTAGGAAAAAAGTTTGGACTAGCACAAAAGAAATTGTTTGAATTCAAGCTTACATCAATCTATTTCTTTTTGACAGAAATTACGATGCACTTACAGACGGAAAGATGATGGGCTGCCCACTATCACCAGTGGTGGCCAGTATGTCTACAGAAGCATTTCAAGAAGAAGCCCTGGAGTCACTCTCTAGAGGCTCTTATCTTTTTCCCGATATGTTGACAATAACTTCGAAATTTGGCTACGCGGATGAAATTACCTACAAGACTTCCTGCAAGACATGAATTCGCTGCACCACAACATCTAACTTACAATGAAGATAGAAGAAAGTAATCAACTCCATTTCTGGATGTGCTGGTCAAGCATAGACCAGCCGGCACACAAGGACACAGCATCTATTGTAAATTGACGCATATAGATTTGTACTTGCACGTGGCAGCTGTCATGCCTCTTCACAACAAGATGGCCTAAGCACACTGGTGCACAGAGCACACAAAATCTCAAACCAAGAGTCCAACAGCCAACTGCAGCATTTACAGGCTGTTTTCTGTATGAATGGATACAGCAGCCACAACACACAATGAGCCACAAGACCAAATAAGCTGAGGTCACAGCCTGCTGAGAATGAAGCAAGACATGCTGTGACAGTGATATCCTATACATCGGGAACGCATCAGAAAAAATCTGAACAATACTTCAGAAACATAATTTTAAATGTGTGTTCCACCCAACACACTATGTGTACTATCTGAACAGTACAAGGGAGATGCCCTGAGCATGAACAAAGTCCGCTGTGGCAGGCCACTGCATCCTCTATGCACACTTCATGAATTACATCAGCATCGAGTTGTTGCAACCATCCAAGACCTTCTGGAAGTGTACTGTAAATGAAGCTGTAGAGATCAGGCTACATGAGGAAGTAATAAATTAAGGCAGCGGTTTACAATGAAGCTAGACCTGGGACCCAGCCTCGAGCATAGTCAAAGCACAACGGCAATCTACACGGAAATCCACTCCTGTTAAGACAACTGAAGAAGATGAGGATGTATTGTCACCATGTTGGCAGAAAACTGTGTCCAGTGGTAACAGCAGTGCGACTGAGGGCCCAGATCGTGTACAAATGGCTTGCTTCCCCCAACACTGCACCAGGTCTGAGCCCATGGATGGCCAGCCAGGTGCACGGGCAGTGGAGAGGAGATAAAAAGGCAGTGCCCAGCAGGAACGGTATATGACGGTGGGAAATCGCTTGCCAAAGCATCACACATTTTGGACAATGCCACCCGGGTGAATACCTGAGAAATATTCAAAATGGTAAGACCACAGGCTATAACATTATTATTACTATTATTTACTAAGTGAAATAAGAGTAAAATGTATCATATAATACAAAAATTTGTAATTCTGTGACCAACTCTTGTTACAGCAACCTTGTCATCACTTGGTGTATTTCAAAAAGCAAGATAAAATGTGGGAAGGAATTCCTCATGCTGCGTCAACTGTGGTGAAAAGGAACATTTGGCACTGTGATACATCATGAGATTTATACTTCAAAAGACAGTATGGTATGATCAAAGGTGAAGAAGAAGGCGAAGTGGATGAAGTAATTTTTTGAAGGTAGGACTAAAAACTCAATGAGACTATGAAGTAAAAGACATGTTCTATGACTACGAATAGATATATTATTTGGCAAGGCACATACAGAGACTGTAGAAGGATATGAAAAATAAGTAGGACACCCTACTGAGAAAGTGAGTGAAACCTTTTTTTAATTAAAAAAGATGATTTTTTTTTCTTTGTGTCCATCTACACGGAGAGAAATCAAAATGAGGATTCTACAATGATTTCTCATCAGCTAATAAAGCTGAATAATAATTTATATTTGTGGGTAAATTGGGCCTAGAATTGAGCCTTGTGGAACCCCTTGTAAATTTATTCAATCATTAAACTTTTTGTTCACAATCCACTGCAGTTGAAGAATAAGAGATATATTTACTAATGCAATATCAGAAGTAAAAATGATCAGTATTTCCCTCTAATGAATTTATCTTTGACACAAAAAAGAGTGCAGTAGTCAGATATGAAACTCTTTGGTACACTTACCATTGAAATAAAATGTCTGTCAGGAAGTAGAAGTGTTTTCAAATGTAGATTAAAGTTTTCCTCCAGAACAACTAAACATGGTGCTAATCAAATAATTTAGCAACTTACTTCTTAACGTGGGCAAGTGAGTACCATATTGGTAAACAGAATAGCAGCACCAATAATTACAGAGACAAGTACTCATCATGTCAGAATGGAGAAAGAAAATGTGAATACAGTACCAGTTAACTGCACAATTGTTCATGGAAAGAACCCTGAGCTAGTCTCACACGTAAACAGCAAAACTGTCCACTTAGTACTACGGACAGAAAACTGGAGGAAACCTGATGTTACCAGCAATGAAATTCTAAATTCTTGTTGGAATATATATTGCAAGGAAATGACAGGCACTGAGGGCAGAAGCATTTTTACATCTGTAAATGGTACGACAACATCTAGTGAGGTTAGTACACACTCCACATGTGAAATAATTTAAGTGAAGACAATTGTTAAAGGTGAACCAAACATGGTAGTCAGATGGTTTGATAGCCCTTGCCTCAGAAAAAGTAGTGACGAAACATTTCATTTCAGGGAAAACCTGAAGAAAGACGCACGAAAATTTCCTGGTCATGTTATAGTACTATGGGAATATTTCATGGTGAGTAGTAAGGACAGGGGATCATGAAAAATTGTTCAAAATGCATTGTGTAAAAATTACCTTAAGCAGTTACTCAGAAAACTAACTCTTAACGGTAACATTTTAGATCTTCTGGTTACAAACTGGCTTGAACTTTTGGACTCTTGTTGGCGTAGATCAGGGACTCAGTGATTATAAGACTATTATAATATCAATGACTCTTCATAGAGAGTAAGTGAAGGAACAAATTGGTCACGTGAGGTGTCAACATGAAACATTCATGGTTCCATAGGCAATTGCAACATTTTTCCATTAAGGCACTGACTGTCTTGTCTCACAGTAGGATAAATGTACAGAGTGACAATTATTGAACTGTATGAAAAAAAACATAAATTAGTTACAAACTATGGTGTGCACACACTTTATTCAACATGTAAACGTGAATTTACATGGCATATGGAGAGAATATAATATTAGGAAGGTTGGGTGGGCTGCAGAGCATAACTATATCATGTAAGGTGATGGGACCTTTCATGGTGGCAGAGGTAATAGCTTCTGAAATGGATGTTCCAAAGGTGGTTACTGAATGCAGATAGACTTCCATATGGTGACAATAGAGCACTACATGGTAGAAATAATAGAAGGTAACTTTCTGAATGTAAAAGAGCCTTATGAAAGTCTAGATCAGCTCATCAAAATGCCATCATTATTACTGAACCTCTTGAGTTATTGGTTTATTTCTCCAGACGGCAAGAATTTATCTAAGTGATTCACAAAAAGAGTAGCATGATTTGTTTCTAGGTCGCTCAGGAAAAGTATCTTCTGAGACAGATAAGGAGAGAGGCAGCACATTTGGTGTGCACATATTACTTTGTGGCAGTAGCTGAGGACAGAAAAAAAAGAAGAGAGATGAGAACTACTCTTCTGACACTTCATCAACACAATCTGCCATAATTTTGGTAACAGTCTCTTTACACACGGTGACATTCTGTCACAACTGAATGTCTGTTATTCATTTTTGATAGATATAAGAAAAAAATTAATAACTAATAATGTCACAATCAAACACACAATAAAAACAGGACATGTACTTACAATTACTGGTGCTAACAGTTTTTATCCCTTCCATTTTCCATTATCCACCTTGTCCATATTCTAAATTATTAACGTTTCATTAACATATATAAGTGTCAGAATAATTCTTGTTATGAACATAAAAATTGACTGTGACTAGCTTTCTCTGAGAACTGAAATTCACAGAAAAATGTCCTATTTGAAATCAAGAAATAATGAGGTTAGAATAATGGCACAAAGTTATGGCAAAAGCAACAAAAATTATTCTATGTGGTCTTACAAACTTATTAATTTATATCTGCACAGAAAGCAGTCGATTATAGCAACACAAAAAATAAACATAAGAGAGAGAAGAGAGAGAGTTGTTCCTCTGCGTTCCTGCTCCTGCCGCAGCCCTCTCCCCCCCCCCCCCCCCCCCTTTCCCCAGTAAAAGAAAAAATAATAGAGGGAAACATTCCACGCGGGAAAAATATATCTAGAAACAAAGATGATGTAACTTACCAAACGAAAGCGTTGGTATACTGATAGACACACAAACAAACACAAACACAAAATTCAAGCTTTCGCAACCCATGGTTGCTTCATCAAGAAAGAGGGAAGGAGAGGGAAAGACGAAAGGATGGGGGTTTTAAGGGAGAGGGTAAGGAGTCATTCCAATCCTGGGAGCGTAAGGACTTGTGTGTTTGTGTTTGTTTGTGTGTCTATCAACATACCAATGCTTTCGTTTGGTAAGTTACAGTATGAGAGAGAGATCTGCAATAGTAGTGTATAACAACTAAGAATTAAATTGATTTTTCAAATGCAGCAAAGAAATGCCTATAAACAATGACACCTGTAATACAAGTGATGCAATATGATCATTACTTAATATCATTATATATAATTCACATAATTAAATCTACCAACATACTTTTCTGGAGACATTCTTCCTAGCTGGCACTTGTGCTGCAACAACTGGTGTCTCAGGCAGTCCCAAAGCCTTCCTTTCAGCTGCTTGTTTACTCTGCAATGCAAGGGCGTCTAAAAGCTGCTTTGTTGTGACATTATGACTAACAGCACATGATTTCATATGGGATGTCTGGGCACTTTTCTTGTCGAATTTCTTCCAACACAGAGGACATGTCAGATCAGAAGCACTAAAGTAGGGACTTAGCTGTTCATCATCTGCATCATGTACATTCCCTGCATCTCTTGAGGTAGTGTCTTGAAGCACACATGCATCCGCACCTTCTAAAGATGAATTAGTCACTTCACTTTTCAGCGCATGAACCAATTCCTGTTCCTGTTTTGATTCATTCACTAACAGGTATCCAGCTGTTTCTTCTTCTAACACAGAATTAGGTATTATTTTATTCACAGTATCATAAACATGATCTCGTCCATATTCTGTAGTTAAACAACTCACTGCAAACTTATCTAAGGATGGCAACACAGGTAGGCTTCTGTCAGTCTCAGTACAATAGTTATTACATTTTGTGAGAGGTGTATTATTATCAGAGCTCTCTTCGTTCACAGTTTGTGAGGAATGAAGACTAATAATATCATCATTTTCAACTTTGGACACTAATGAAATGTCATTAACAACCACTTCTTGATTTCTGATTTCTTCACAATCACCAGATTTGTCACGACAGTGCTTTGCTTTACTAGGCGTTTCAAAATTCTCAACAAAGCTTTCATCTGACTCACAAGTGCTACCTTTAAGGCATTTTACATCTGACAACTCAAATGATGTTTTACAAGGCAGACTTTTACCCAGTAACAATTTATAGTGGGGAGGCTGAGTTTGTGATTGTGGAGAATCTCTCACCTCATTACCTGAAGGCAAAAGATCAATAATGTTCACAGAATAAGTGTTTTTGTTCAAAAAACATGATTTTTCTTCTCCTGATGATGATGATGATGTCCCGTCTATCTCTTTGGAACTATAGTGCAAACAAGGGAGAAAACAAAGGTTGTGATTAAAAAGTTGGCAATATTTACATGATAAAGTTCTGGATGGAAAATAAACAATGATAACAGACAAAAACACATTTTAATTTTTATATTCCCTCTAACAAACACCTAAATGATTCAGACAATTCCTTGTTATGCTATCAAACTTTCATTTCTGTTCATAGCAAAAGTTTTTTATGGCAAAGACTGATAAAAATCGTTGCATCCTGAGATGTAACTGTCAGTTTCTGGTAGTTAGGTAGGAAAGTGGGTAGAGTGTAGGAGGAGAAGATGGCAGATGACTCCACACAGCGCAAGGAGAGAGGAGAAATAGGGGAGGTAAGAACATATTATCAAGCAAAGGCACCTGCAGGCTGGAGGGAAAATAGCAATATAAATGGTAGTGGAAAAAACAGAGGGCAAGGAATAAGAAGGAACCCCTATGATGAGAAGGAAGGTGGGACGATTGAAGTTTAACAATGAGGTTATTACAAACAGAGAAAAACTTGGAATGAAAGGAATGAGGAAGGAACTTTTTCGAAGGAACCATACTGGCATTTGTC
The DNA here is from genome assembly GCF_021461395.2 of Schistocerca americana. Lineage (NCBI taxonomy): Eukaryota > Metazoa > Arthropoda > Insecta > Orthoptera > Acrididae > Schistocerca > Schistocerca americana. Next base: position 204,862,462 of record NC_060124.1, on the reverse strand, counting down.
TTGAACAGTTTTGGTAATCATGGAAAAGCTAAATCGAGATGGCACTGTGGGGATTTGATCAAGGATTCTTGTGCATTTAGTGTCTTACCGTCACACTTACATATTTCATTTCCTTTTATTTGCAAAGCATCAACCATGGAAATTTTTTGTGGTCTTGTTACCCCGCGTGTGTCACCATGGAATTTCTCTCATTATCCCACATACAACAGGATGTCCTATCTTCAGTGTTTGTGAGCACATTTCACCTAAACACTTAACTTTCACTGTGTCTGATTTTAAAACATGTTGGTTACATGTGTTTATTTTTGGTGATGATTCATAAATAAAAGGAAGTGAAATTCATACGACATAAAAACAAATAACTCCAAGAAGATAATGATCATCATCAAGTAATAATAATAATAATAATAATATAGAATCAACTAAGGAACAACAGAAAAATAAAAATGATGATCAACAAAACAGAAATAATGTGGAAGGTAAGTAGCTGACAAGAGGGAGGGTTCGATAGTGAATAAAAAAAGTGGTGCAAAGGCAGGAGAATGGAAAAGTGGCAGATGGAGACAGAAGACAGGTGCTACTAAAGCGTGTAAGTATTATTTCAAATTTTCAACGTTATCTCTAGTGCGCTTACACTTGTGCTAGTGCGCTTTTCCTAAAAAGCAATATATTTTAGAGGCATCTATAATTATGCTTCATTAGCTGCAGACAATAGTTTGTGCTTCTGATTGTATGGCCAAAAAATACTTGACAGAGGGGGAACTAGAGCAGATCCTTTTGGAGGTGCCTGCGGAAGAAGATGGCAGCAAATATATTGATTATTTTTTTTTTTTTTTTTTTTTCTGATGGAGAGATGAAATAATATTACAGAGTGATCATGACAGTGACTCTGAAATTGAATGTGATGAAAGATTAGCTTCCTTTGATACTGAAGGTGATATATTTATTTGTAGGAACAAACAAATAAAATGATGCAAACTGATATGCAAAAATGACATCACATGTACCAACAAAAAATATTATAAAGACCTTTCCAGGCCTTAAAATGGAGCATGAGGTATTGTAGAGGAAACTGAATCATTCCATAAAATAATCAGTACAATTGATACAAGAAATAATGCACTTTACAACTGTGTACATTCACAGGAACACACAAGGAGAAAATTATTCTAGAGGTAGGCATGCTGAGTTGACTAATCGTAATGAAATTTGTGCAATATTAGACATACTTTATTTGATTGGGCTCAAGGGCGGAAACAACAACACCAATGTATTGCAACTTCATTCAAATGATGGAATAGAAATGATTGTTTTGAGATCCAGCATGAGTTACAAAAGATTTTTATTGCTTCTCAGGTGGATTAGATTTGACGATATATATATATATATATATATATATATATATATATATATATATATATATATATATATATAAAAACAAAGATGATGTGACTTACCAAACGAAAGTGCTCGCAGGTCGACAGACACACAAACAAACACAAACATACACACTAAATTCAAGCTTTCGCAACAAATGGTTGCTTCATCAGGAAAGAGGGAAGGAGAGGAAAAGACGAAAGGATGTGGGTTTTGGTAAGGAGTCATTCCAATCCCGGGAGCGGAAAGACTTACCTTAGGGGGAAAAAAGGACAGGTATACACTAGCACACACACACATATCCATCCGCACATACACAGACACAAGCAGACATTTGTAAAACCCACATCCTTTCGTCTTTCCCTCTCCTTCCCTCTTTCCTGATGAAGCAACTGTTTGCTGCGAAAGCTTGAATTTAGTGTGTATGTTTGTGTTTGTTTGTGTGTCTATCGACCTGCCAGCACTTTCGTTTGGTAAGGATGGATCTCTTCATGAAATCCTCCCCACTCTACCAAGAGTGTCTTTCCGCCGTCCACCTAACCTTCGTAACCTCTTAGTTCATCCCTATGAAATCCCCAAACCACCTTCCCTACCCTCTGGCTCCTACCCTTGTAACCGCCCCCAGTGTAAAACCTGTCCCATGCACCCTCCCACCACCACCTACTCCAGTCCTGTAACCCGGAAGGTGTGCACGATCAAAGGCAGAGCCACGTGTGAAAGCACCCACGTGATTTACCAACTGACATTCCTACACTGTGAAGCTTTCTATGTGGGAATGACCAGCAACAAACTGTCCATTCGCATGAATGGACACAGGCAGACAGTGTTTGTTGGTAATGAGGATCACCCTGTGGCTAAACATGCCTTGGTGCACGGCCAGCACACCTTGGCACAGTGTTACACCGTCCGGGTTATCTGGATACTTCCCACTAACACCAACCTATCCGAACTCCGGAGATGGGAACTTGCCCTTCAGTATATCCTCTCTTCTCGTTATCCGCCAGGCCTCAATCTCCGCTAATTTCAATTTGCCGCTGCTCATACCTCACCTGTCTTTCAACAACATCTTTGCCTCTGTACTTCCGCCTCGACTGACATCTCTGCCCAAACTCTGTGGCTTTACAAATGTCTGCTTGTGTCTGTGTATGTGCGGATGGATATGTGTGTGTGTGCGCGAGTGTATACCTGTCCTTTTTTCCCCATAAGGTAAGTCTTTCCGCTCCCGGGATTGGAATGACTCCTTACCCTCTCCCTTAAAACCCACATCCTTTCGTCTTTCCCTCTCCTTCCCTCTTTCCTGATGAGGCAACAGTTTGTTGCGAAAGCTTGAATTTCGTGTGTATGTTTGTGTCTGTTTGTGTGTCTATCGACCTGCAAGCACTTTCGTTCAGTAAGTCACATGATCTGTGTTTTTAGATATATTTTTCCCACATGGTCATCTGTGTTTTTAGATATATTTTTCCCACGTGGAATGTTTCCCTCTATTATATATATACACACACAGACAGGTTAGCAGCTATTAGGAGCTATCTAGAAGCAGTTCAGAAAAACTGCATGAATAGTTACAATCCTGGAGAATTTGTTACTACTGATGAGAAACTAGAAGAAGTGATGCAGCTTCATACAATACATTCCCAACAAACCTGTTAAATATGACATCAAAATATTTGCCCTGTATGATGGTAAGTCATTCAACACTGGTTTGTTGGAAGTGTATTATGGCAAACAGCTAGAAGGACCATTTTGTTTTTCTAATAAGCCATCTAACAGTGTGCAGACTGACCGAGGCAATGAAAGGCACAAATATAAATATGACAACATATAACGTATACTAGCTATCAGTTGGCTTTCTCTGCTACAAAACAAATTCACTCGTATTAGGAACCCTAAGAAAGGATAAAAAAGAAATACCAATTTGAGTTTTTGCCCAACAAGAAGAGAAGAATCGGTTTGATAGTTTTTAGATACCAGAAAGACATTGCTATGGTACTATATGTATCTAAATATAATAAATCTGTTGTATTCACTTCCACAATGCACAACAAAGGAACAGCAGATGAGGCCACTTAAGACTCCTTATATTAGACTAGATTACAATAAGACAAAGTGAGGTGTCAACACTGTTGACCAAATGTGCCACATTCAGTAATGCAAAAGACAAGAATATGGACATTGGCTACATGGTACACATTGCTGAAAATGGCTGGTATCAATGCGCAGATGTTCTTTCAAGCAAATAAAAAGAACGAGAAACATCCATTTTGAGTTTTTCTAAAGAACATTTCTTTTCAACTGACAAACCACATCCTGTCAAAAGATCTGTGACAACAAGTTAACCAGCAGATGTTAGCATGTATCTGCAGCATTACAAAGTTCAAGAGATGCATATACAAGAGCAACCAATGAAGAAAAAATACAGATGTGAAATTTGTGGAAGGACAAATAACAGCTCCACAACACTAAGATGTAGCTCTTGTGATTTTGTCCACAAAAGTCATTCTCAAAAAAACAGTTCTCTGTGAAAAATGCAGTGTTTGTTCACCCAAAGTTGAAGACAACTAATTTGCAAGTAAACTGTCCCAATGTAACACATTAGCACCTATAACATGTATGGAACTATTGTTAAGCATAAGCCTAAATGTTACTTGTAAACACTGTACGGCATAAATTACTGCAATAAATGATAAACCAAATGTAACTTATCATCAATGTGTATATAGTACACAAACATCTGCTCCTGTTAATTAAAGAGTGCATCTGCTGTAGGATTAAGCTAAGCAGTACAGCAAGTAAAAGGATGTCTCCAAGAGTCTTAATGCGCTTTGTCACTTTCTTCTGTTCAAATATTGGCTGCATCTTACAGCACTACCTACCATTTTTCATATGTGTCATCTGACCTTAAATAATGCAATGAACTTATAAACTGTTTCAAGCATAGTTATCTCCAAACACTGTCTCTCTTACACACTGGACAATGCATTACAAGTCAAAGAATCTATTATATAAGAGACTACAATATGAAAAGGATAGAATGAGAATTACACTCTGCAGCGGAGTGTGCGCTGATATGAAACTTCCTGGCAGATTAAAACTGTGTGCCGGACCGAGACTCGAACTCAGGACCTTTGCCTTTCGCGGGCAAGTACTCTACCAATTGAGCTACCGAAGCACAACTCACGTCCCGTCCTCACAGCTTTACTTTTGCCAGTATCTCGTCTCCTACCTTCCAAACTTTACAGAAGCTCTCCTGCGAACCTTGCAGAACTAGCACTCCTGAAAGAAAGGATATTGCAGAGACATGGCTTAGCCACAGCCTGGGGGATGTTTTCAGAATGAGATTTTCACTCTGCAGCAGAGTGTGCACTAATATGAAACCTCCTGGCAGATTAAAACTGTGTGCCACACCGAGACTCGAACTCGGGACCTTTGCCTTTCGCGGGCAAGTGCTCTACCAACTGTGCTTTCAGGAGTGCTAGTTCTGCAAGGTTTGCAGGAGAGCTTCTGTAAAGTTTGGAAGATAGGAGACAAGATACTGGCAGAAGTACAGCTGTGAGGACGGGGCGTGAGTTGTGCTTGGGTAGCTCAGTTGGGGTGACGAGAAGGAAAGGGAGAGGGGAAAGGAGATGCATAAAGAATGGAAAAAGACTGTAGGTGTGTTGGTGGAAGTTGTAGTGCTGGAGTGGGAGCATGGGAAGGGAATAAGAAGGGAGAGGACAGCGATTAGAGAAGGTTGAGACCATAAGGGGGTTACGGCAAGGAAGCATATGTTGTAGGGATAGTTCCCACCGGCACAATCCAGAACAGCTAGTGTTGGTAGGAAAGATATAGATGGCACAGTTGCTGGAGTGAAGCACAACATATTGAGCACCATGTTCAGCAACTGGGTCTTCCACCTGTCTATTGCTCATAATTTGGCTATGGCTGTTCATGCAGACAGACACCTTGTCATTTGTCATGTCCAAATGTCTTGTTCAGTAATGGGTGGTCAGTTGTCTCCAGGCCACAATTTGGTGGTGGCTACTCATGCCAACACACAGCTTGTTAGCTGTCATGTCCATACAGAAAACAGCACAGTGGTAGCAGCTTACTTTATGGATCACATGACTGCTTTCACAGGTAGCCCAGTCTGTGATGGGCTAGGTCTATTGCCAGGATATGAGAGCCAGGAAACAAGGGGTTGAAACATCGAAATAAGTGTCCAAGGAATAGAAAAGCAACTGGAATCACTCAACAGAGGAAAGTCCACTGGACGTGACGGGATACCAATTCGATTCTACACAGAGTACACGAAAGAACTTGCCCCCCTTCTAACAGCCGTGTACCGCAAGTCTCTAGAGGAACGGAAGGTTCCAAATGAGTGGAAAAGAGCACAGGTAGTCCCAGTCTTCAAGAAGGGTCGTCGAGCAGATGCGCAAAACTATAGACCTATATCTCTGACGTCGATCTGTTGTAGAATTTTAGAACATGTTTTTTGCTCGAGTATCATGTCGTTTTTGGAAACCCAGAATCTACTATGTAGGAATCAACATGGATTCCGGAAATAGCAATCGTGTGAGACCCAAATCGCTTTATTTGTTCATGAGACCCAGAAAATATTAGATACAGGCTCCCAGGTAGATGCTATTTTTCTTGACTTCCGGAAGGTGTTCGATACAGTTCCGCACTGTCGCCTGATAAACAAAGTAAAAGCCTACGGAATATCAGACCAGCTGTGTGGCTGGATTGAAGAGTTTTTAGCAAACAGAACACAGCATGTTGTTATCAATGGAGAGACGTCTACAGACGTTAAAGTAAACTCTGGCGTGCCACAGGGGAGTGTTATGGGACCATTGCTTTTCACAATATATATAAATGACCTAGTAGATAGTGTCAGAAGTCCCATGTGGCTTTTCGCGGATGATGCTGTAGTATACAGAGAAGTTGCAGCATTAGAAAATTGTAGCGAAATGCAGGAAGATCTGCAGCGGATAGCCACTTGGTGCAAGGAGTGGCAACTGACCCTTAACATAGACAAATGTAATGTATTGCGAATACATAGAAAGAAGGATCCTTTATTGTATGATTATATGATAGCGGAACAAACACTGGTAGCAGTTACTTCTGTAAAATATCTGGGAGTATGCGTGCGGAACGATTTGAAGTGGAATGATCATATAAAATTAATTGTTGGTAAGGCGGGTACCAGGTTGAGATTCATTGGGAGAGTCCTTAGAAAATGTAGTCCATCAACAAAGGAGGTGGCTTACAAAACACTCATTCAACCTATACTTGAGTATTGCTCATCAGTGTGGGATCCGTACCAGATCGGTCTGACGGAGGAGATAGAGAAGATCCAAAGAAGAGCGGCGCGTTTCGTCACAGGGTTATTTGGTAACCGTGATAGCGTTACGGAGATGTTTAACAAACTCAAGTGGCAGACTCTGCAAGAGAGGCACTCTGCATCGCAGTGTAGCTTGCTCGCCAGGTTTCGAGAGGGTGCGTTTCTGGATGAGGTATCGAATATATTGCTTCCCCCTACTTATACCTCCCGAGGAGATCACGAATGTAAAATTAGAGAGACTAGAGCGTGCACGGAGGCTTTCAGACAGTCGTTCTTCCCGCGAACCATACGCAACTGGAACAGGAAAGGGAGGTAATGACAGTGGCACATAAAGTGCCCTCTGCCACACACCGTTGGGTGGCTTGCGGAGTATAAATGCAAATGTAGTAGATGTAGAGCTGGAGGGGTGGGGGGGGGGAGATAAGAATGGACAAGGATATTGTGTATGTTCGATAGGCAGCAAAATACCACTGTTGGAGGGGTTGGCAGGACAGTGGGTAGGATATTCATTATTTCAGAGGTAGTCAGAACTGTGGCAGAGAATATGATTCAGTTGCTTCAGTCCCAGGTGGAACTGAGTCACAAGAGGAGTGTTCCTTTGTGGTCAGACAATGGGTATGTAGAATGTGGTAGGTGACTGCTGAGACAAGAAACAGGAGATTTGTTTCTGGACATGATTGGGAGGGTAATTTCGGTCTGTGAAGGTCTCAGTGAGACCCCTGGCATATTTGGACAGGGATTGATCATCACCACAGATGTGACAACCACAGTTGGTAAGGCTGTATGTAAAAGACTTCTTAGTATGGAATGGGTGGCAGCTGCTTGAGTGGAGGTATTCTTGGTGGATGGTAGGATTGATGTGGACGGAAGTATGGCACACATCAGACACAAGCAAAGTCCAAAGTCAAGCCCCAGAGGCCAGTGAGAATTAGCTATGTGTGTGTGTGTGTGCGTGTGTGTGTGTTATGCTTGCATAAATATGTGTATGTGTGTGTGTGTGTGTGTGTGTGTGTGTGTGTGTGTGTGTGTGTGTGTGTGTTTTACAAGCTGTGAGACAGAATACTACTACATGTGCCCAGTGCCCAGCATACTAAAAATACATCATCAAAATTCTGAAATCTATACACTTCCCTGAATATTTGTTCACTGCTTGCAACATAGTCTAACAAATACATATTGATGGGATTTATTCAAAGTAATTTTTTCTAATAGATATGGTACGGAAGTGTGATAGTTTTTAATTCTACAGACTTGTTTTGGTGTGATAGTAAATTATATCATTTCTCAATAGTGCTTGTATTATAGTGTAATATGCTGTATAAAATTATAATGTATGACAAATAGCAGTCTTTCTTGTTAAAGGCAGAGTTACTATTAAGGGTACAATTTATCCACATATCAATAAGAGTAATACACAGAGCTGCACAAATTTCTTGTGTGATAACATTGGTAAGAAAAAAGGGTGTACAGATTGTCAATGTAAGTCTTGGAAACATAAAAAATTATTATGCGTCAAAACTTGGCAACCAAGTGGGCCACTCAAATCACTGCAAACACATATACATTGTGAGATTTCTGTTACAGTGTCTTCTACATGTTACAGTGTCTTCCACAAAAAAGTAGGGCCCAGTAATGTCAGATGATGTCTTTCTGCATAATACAACATCTCTCTTGTAACACAAGTGTCTTTGATTAAGTTCACAAGGGTAACTTGCTGACTAACATCAGTCATTTTATGCATTTACATTTCCTGAGACATGTGAAGGGAATCATTAGTAATGATAGGATTCCTTCAGCAAATGTAGATCCTCACCCAAAATAACTTATGCTGTTCTTGAATTTTTACAATTCATACATGTGGTATTGGAGGTCTAAATATGAATTTTGGCTGACATGTCTTAACATCTACAGCTACTGAGTGATGTTGACGTGACATCATCATCTGATGAAATCCTGAAATCTCATGGAATATTTCTCTTTTCCAAGTCTTGGCAGTCTGACCACCTACCCGAACTTCATCTAGCATCAATAATATTAAATACTCAATTTGGACTAACAAATTAATCAACTGGCATTACATAAACACCACTGTATTCCTGGCTGAATATGTTGTTGTTGTGGTCTTCAGTCCTGAGACTGGTTTGATGCAGCTCTTTACATTTGTCCTCTAGCCATCCCTGCTTAGCCATTTTGCACTTCCTGCCGATCTCATTTTTGAGACATTTGTATTCCTTTTTGCCTGCTTCACTTACTGCATTTTTGTATTTTCTCCTTTCATCAAGTAAATTCACTATCTCTTCTGTTACCCAAGGATTTCTACTAGCTCTCGTCTTTTTACCTACTTGATCCTCTGCTGCCTTCACTATTTCATTCCTCAAAGCTACCCATTCTTCTTCTACTGTATTTCTTTTACCCATTCCTGTCAATTGTTCCCTTATGCTCTCCCTGAAACTCTGTACAACCTGTAGCTCTTTCAGTTTATCCAGGTCCCATCTCCTTATATTCCCACCTTTTTGCAGTTTCTTCAGTTTTAATCCACAGTTCATAACTAATAGATTGTGGTCAGAGTCCACATCTGCCCCTGGAAATGTCTTACAATATAAAATCTGGTTCCTAAATCTCTGTCTTACCATTATATAATCTATCTGATACCTTTTAGAATCTCCAGGGTTCTTCCATGTATACAACCTTCTTTCACGATTCTTGAACCAAGTGTTAGATATGATTAGGTTATGCTCTGTGCAAAATTCTACCAGGCGGCTTCCTCTTTCATTTCTTAGCCCCAATCCATATTCACCTACTATGTTTCCTTCTCTTCCTTTTCCTACTTTCGAATTCCAGTCACCCATGACTATTAAATTTTCGTCTCCCTTCACTACCTGAATAATTTCTTTTACCTCATCACACATTTCCTCAATTTCTTCATCATCTGCAGAGCTAGTTGGCATATAAACTTGTACTACTGTAGTAGGCGTGGGCTTCGTGTCTATCTTGGCCACAACAACGCGTTCACTATGCTGTTTGTAGTAGCTAACCCGCACTCCTATTTTCCTATTCATTATTAAAGCTACTCCTGCATTACCCCTATTTGATTTTGTATTTATGATTCTGTATTCGCCTGACCAAAAGTCTTGTTCCTCCTGCCACCGAATTTCACTAAATCCCACTATATCTAACTTTAACCTATCCATTTCCCTTTTTAAATTTTCTAACCTACCTGCCTGATTAAGGGATCGGACATTCCACGCTCCGATCTGTAGAACGCCAGTTTTCTTTCTCCTGATGACGACGTCCTCTTGAGTAGTCCCCGCCCGGAGATCCAAATGGGGGACTATTTTACCTCAGGAATATTTTACCCAAGAGGAGGCCATCATGATTTAACCACACAGTAAAGCTGCATGCCCTCGGGAAAAATTACGGCTGTAGTTTCCCCTTGCTTTCAGCCGTTCGCAGTACCAAAACAGCAAGGCCGTATTGGTTAGTGTTACAGGTCCACATCAGTCAATCATCCAGACTGTTGCCCCTGCAACTACTGAAAAGGCTGCTGCCCCTCTTCAGGAGCCACATGTTTGTCTGGCCTCTCCACAGATACCCCTCCGTTGTGGTTGCACCTACAGTACGGCTATCTGCATCGTTGAGGCACGCAAGCCTCCCCACCAACGGCAAGATCCACGGTTCATGGGGGGCTGGCTGAATAGGTATCCAGAAAATTGGCTCACGTTTTTCAATCATATATGGTTACACAGCAACTGAAACGGCATCAAGTAACTCACTGCACCTGCACTAGCCTCAAATGCCTCATTCCATCCCATATATCATGGAGAAGGAAAGTGGTCGTGGTCTTTCAAAGGAATCATCTCGGTATTTGCTGTAAAAGATTTAGGGAAATCATGAAAAACATAAATCAGGATGGCTGGATGTGAGGTTTGAACCATTGTCCTCCAGAATGCGAGTCCAGTGTGCTAACCACTGCACTATCCCACTCGGATACAAAATAAAACTGCTTAACTAGCTTTATATGATGCTGCATTGTCTGTTTCATTTAATTTCTGGTTGTTACTACCTTACCAAGGAATTTCTGTTCATTCAGATAATCACCTGTCACTTTCAACAAGTAACTGAAAACAGTTTAATTACAATACTGTGCATTCACTGAAATAGGTCACTGCAGTGTAATAATGAATAAAATCAATATGTAACCTGCACGCAGTAAAATAAATATGCAATAAGTAATAGATATAGTAAACTGCCTGCAAGTAACTGCTTAATAACTGATCTAGAGAAGAGTCACAGATTAAAATGTCATTCTAAATTATAGACAAACTGAACTGTGAAAATCAAGTAGTTAAGTGAGAATAAAAACTGGGCAGAATTAGGACACAGTGCCCATGATCCCTGAATACTGAATAACCTAATCCTGTGAACTGTAAAAAGCTTTCAAATACATTGTGAATCAACTCTATCTTACACTATCATTAACAAGTAAATTCAAGACTGAAGACAAATATTATTGGTAGTCATGTGCTGTACTATGCAGGTCTGAAGGTACTTTGGCTTCAATTCACTTGCAAATCATTACAAATTCAAAACTTCGAAACAGTTAGTATTATTATTATTATTATTATTATTTCAGTGTTTTGAGGAGGATGGTAAGTGTGGAATAGGCAGATGAGGGGATGAGTAGAAGGGGGAAGAAGATGATGAAGGTGAGATGGAAAGATCAACAAGTATAATATTAACACTGAATAAAAACGTGTAATTCTTTAATCTCAAAAAATTATACACATTGGGAATAGCAAATCCTGTGACATTTTTCACATCTTATCAAACATATACACTGGAGAAACAATTCCATCCTGGACATCCCATTGTTTGATATACATTGGAAAAACTGGATGTAAAAATTAAATATTTGTAATAATTGACCTTTTTCTCACTACTGTAGAAATTATGAATGGAACACAGCAAGAGAAACCTTCGACATAATTATTCTCTGCGGAGGAGTGCAAGAACTCATTAACAACATTGTTCTGATGGAACACTACCTAAGTTTCAACAAATATTGCTTACTTCCTAGAAGTTATTACGAAAACTATCAGTGAAATTAGACTGAACAAACTGTTGTCGTCAAGTTAAGAACATTTATGAAAATGTCAAGTTTGTCTGACTTTGCTGAAACAGCTTTTTAAAATGACACAAACAAAAAATGAACTTGAAATAATAACAAAGAAAAGTAGTTGTTTATTGTTATTCAAAACATAAGAAGTGTAAAATGACCTACTCATCCAAACACTGATGTATAATATTTCATATTTCTCTTCATAAAATTGAAACCACACAATTTTTAAAGGTTTTCCACTCTACACAGTCAGTGCTGAATGACATCAAATTGAAATGGATGATAAACATAATGAAAACAGCATTAGTGATACAATCATTTCATTGCGAGCATCAGAAGTGCAAGTGTAACCACAAACCACTTTGTGATGCTGAACCTGTTTCACTATACACAAGTACCAGTTTGCATATTTTGATATTTAAAATTTAGGGCTGATGAAACAAAATTCTTATTATTCTTAGTCAACAGTATGTATGCAAAGTAATAAAGTATGAAGATATAGGTGGCACAATTCTACTATACCTCCTTCCATGTCAGAAAAGGAACATCCTGAATATCAGCAAAACAACACAAATGGAAAAAGACCTTGAACACTGGCAGTTCCTTCATCAAACTAAAAGTCAGCTGCAAGTGATATATCATCTTTAATTACTGTCTTTGTCTTTGTGCAGCTATTTCCCACATTGGACATATATATCTTTTCTCTAATTCTCCAAATTAAAACAGATCAATTTTCATGAATGAATTAAAAAATAAAACGAGTTAAATAACCAAAAAAGACCAGTTGACAGTCACAAAAATAATGCTTTAAAATTTTCAAATTACGATTTTCCTTAATTCTTGACTACCCTTTTCTACTAATGAAAGAGCTGACAGTACTGAAACCTAAGTGTTCGAAGTATTTTTCCATCGGTTTTTCAGTTACCAGTAACTGAGACTCTGTCTCAAATAGTCCATATTTTGGTTTTTGTTACACTTGGAGCTAGCATTACAATTTTGTTTGTTTAAAGAAATGTTATATATGTATACCTTTGCAAAGATAGAGCAAAGCTGCCAAAACCATCAAAACTGTCTTCTGCTGTTTTTGATTCTTGAGCACTCTTCTTAAGTGAGAGTTTTGTTAGCTTCGAGGATACTACTTTTCTCTTCCTTTTTGGATCTCTAACGTCCATTTTAACACACGTAATCTACTGTCACAATGCATCTGCAGAGGACATCAGTGCCTACTACTTTAGTCAGTCACTTTCATCTCTGGGGTGTTTTGTTAAAAATTCTCTCATCATCTGCCTCTTAAATTTTGTTTCTTCTGCACTCTCCAAGAGCATCTCTTCAATCCAGGTTCTCAGCTTTTGTGCTCCATCAGATTTGCTAAAATTAAAACAGATTAATTTTCATGAATGAATTAAAAAATAAAAAGAGTTAAATAACTAAAAAATACCAGTGGACTGTCAAAGACAAAACACATTAGAATTCTCAAATGATGATTTTTGTTAATTCTAACACTGTAAAGTCAGTTGGAAATATGAGAGCAACAATGTTGCAGTGAAACAAAGAATGTCATTATCACAGGCAACATAAACAACTTGATAACTTTAAGTCTGACATTTGGAGGGTGCAGGATTGGGCTCGCCAATTTGGCTCAAACTGGGTGAATAGGAGCAGGTCAGTGCCCCTTTCAAGTTTCCAGAATATCTCACGTAAGTGGGAAATAATAAAAGCAAAAAAAGCACTCTAAGGATTTTCAAGTACAGTGTGTAGGATTTTTGAGCATTGATGATCAAGCACGTGGCATAGCGCAGTGGTCTAGTGCACCGACTGTGAATTTGCTGTCTTGGGTTTGATTCCTGCTACAATTGTGACTTTTTTATTTATTTTTAATTCCTCATAATGTTATTACCCATAATTGTAATGGCCTCGTGCATCCTGAAATCTTTCCCATGAGTCGGAGTTAATGAATGCAACTCTGTCATTTCTAGCACCATCTTGTTCTATTTCTGGTTTCCGAATCAGAAGATTTCCCCCCCACCCCAGGTTCGGAATTGTGCTTTTAATTATAGGAACTTCCATTCTGGATGAGCGTCAGCAAAATCAATGACTTGCTTCTTAACAGCCACAGCCATCAAAGTACGAGAGTAATATTTTTTACAATCGTAATCATTCAAGTCTGTACTTAAAGAAGGAACTGATTACAAATAAAATAGAACTGCATATCGTAAAAGTGTGTGTCCCATAGCTATTGCTACAGCAGCCAAAGACACAGGAGGGTTGTTGGTGATCAAAGCTTTCTCTTCATAAGCTGAGAAAGCATAATGAAGAGCACTGGTGAAATTTTTTATCTTCATTAAAAGCTACAAATCGATGTTATCACAAATCGCTTCACTGGTAGAAAATTCTTGTTAGGCCTCTGTTTTCCAACAAAAGAAAAAAAAAAAAAAAGCTTTCTATGTCCATGTCTACATAGATACTCTGCAACTCACACTTAAAGAGCCTGGCAGAGGGTTCACCGAACCACCTTCACAATAATTCTCTATTATTCCAATCTCGAATAGCGCGTGGAAAAAATGGGACACCTACATCTTTCCGTGAGAGCTCTGATTTCCTTTATTTTATTGTGATGAACATTTCTCCCTCTGTAGGTCAGCATCAACAAAATATTTTTGCATTTGGAGGAAAAAGCTGTTGATTGATATTTTGTGAGAAGATTCTGCCACAATTAAAAAAGCCTTTGTTTTAATGATGTCCGCCTCAGATCCTTTATCATGTCAGTGACACTCCCCACCCTGTTTTGCAATAATACAAAACATGCTGCTCTTCTTTGAACTTTCTCAATGTACTCCGTTAATCTTATCTGGTACAGATCCAAGACCGCGCACCAGTACTCCGAAAGAGGACAGACAAGCATAGTGTAGGCAGTCTCTTTAGTGCATCAGTTACATTTTCTAAGTGTTATGTCAATAAAACACAGTCTTTGGTTTGCCTTCCCCATAACATTTTCTGTGTGTTCTTTCCAATTTAAGTCATTTGTAATTGTAATTTCTAGGCATTTAGTTGAATTTACAGCCTTTAGATTTGACTGATTTTCATGTAACTGAAGTTAAACAGATTTCTTTTAGCACTCATGTGGATGACCTCACGCTTTTCATTATTTAGGGTCAATTGCCAATTTTTACACCATACAAATATCTTTTCTAAATTGTTTCACAATTTGTTTTTATCTTCTGAAGACTTTACTAGACGATAAACAATAGCATCATCTGCAAACGACCTAAGACAGTTGCTCAGATTCGTCTCCTGAATCATTTATATAGATAAGGAACAGCAGAGGGCCTGTAACACTACCTTGGGGAATGCCAGAAATCACTTCTGTTTTACTCAATGACTTTCATAGAAAATCGCCACAGACATGGTAAAACACTGTTAACAACTGTAGAGACCGTTATAAACTGTTGGAAAACTGGTACAGTAAGGGCCAACTAGAGAGGATTTAAAAACTGCCAGAGCCATGTGCTCTGAACGCACAAATGTCAACAAAGAAAAAGGAGCGACAGTGGGGATATGACAACAACAGAATGTTGGATCACAAAGTATCAGAAATGTATTATTGAAAATTACATTAGCAATACATTTAATTCCTTTTGTAACCCTATTTTTCATTTTTCAGGAATTTTCCCTGCACAGACTTAAATATTCAGTTGGAAGGCCATTACACAATAAAGGAACAAAAGACAAGAGATTTGTAATAGGCCCACTGTTAATGTTTTAACTTCCAAGTACAACACGGTAGTTGTCTATTTCTTTGAGCACAACTAACTGACAGTCTCATAGTTCAATTTTGTGAAAGATTCTTTGGTTGCCCAAATACATCTGACATAGGGGAAGGTTCTGACTATAATTCAGTACTGAGAAAAGCAGTGAACAGTGTAGATCATTGTATACTGCTAAATAAATTCAAATATAATGAAAACTTATCTAAGAAACTGTAATCAAATGGTTGTTTTACACTGTCACAGTAAGAAACTAATCTGAATATAATAGAGGGAAACATTCCACGTGAGAAAAATATATCTAAAAACAAAGATGATGAACTCCGGAGATGGGAACTTGCCCTTCAATATATCCTCTCTTCCTGTTACCCACCAGGCCTCAACCTCCGCTAATTTCAAGTTGCTGCTGCTCATACCTCACCTGTCATTCAACAGCATCTTTGCCTCTGTATTTCCACCTCGACTGACATCTCCACCCAAACTCTTTGCCTTTACACATGTCTGCTTGTGTCTGTATATGTGCGGATGGATATGTGTGTGTGTGGGCGTGTGCGCGCGCACGTGACTGTATACCTGTCCCTTTTTTTCCCCTAAGGTAAGTCTTTCCCCTCCCGGGATTAGAATGACTCCTTACCCTCTCCCTTAAAACCCACATCCTTTCGTCCTTCCCTCTCCTTCCCTCTTTCCTGATGAAGCAACCGTGGGTAGCGAAAGCTTGAATTTTGTGTGTGTGTTTGTGTGTGTTAGTGTCCCTATCAACATACCAACGCTTTCGTTTGAAAAGTTACATCATCTTTGTTTTTAGATATGTAAGAAAATAATCTGTCACACAACTGGGGTACTAAAATGTGAAGCATTCCACAGGGCTGCTTGCCAGAGCCATTTTTTCCTCCTAATACTTATAAATGACTAGCCTCTGACTAAAGAAGACAATTATGGAGGCATTTTGTTAACAGGCAATAAAAGCATAGTTCTTACAGATTTGGGTCATGAACAGGTTAATACAGAAAAACATTTTCTTGGAAGATGCAAACTTATCTCATAACTAATAGACTGCACTTAAATGCAATTAAATACGGCACATCTTGTTTATTACACACATTTTATTTGCACTGACATTCCAATTTCTTGTATAGGCAACATGGGTAGTGAACTGAAAGATATAAAACTGGAAACAGAATGTATGCTACCTTTGAACCACCCCCAACAGATGCTTAACATAGCAAGCTCTACAACTACAAAACTCTTTGCCTGATGTTATGTGAGATAATACTTTGGGGTGAATCATTTCAGGCAGAAAGAATATTTTTAGCCCAACAGTGAGCCATCTGGAACAGGAGTGGTGTCAATTCGTGAAGCTCATACAGGCCCCTCTTTAACATGGTGGAGTTCTTACACTGCTTCACAGTACGCCTGTACAAGAACTAACAGCATCCTGTTGGTGAAAATAAGGTAGATGAAGAATCTCTCTGTCTCTACAGCTACATTATACTCATCAAATCACTATGAAATGTGTGCTAGAGGGCACTTTTTCTTGTCATGGTATGATCACAACCAACACTACTGTTCAAAAAAAAAAGGTTTGACAATCCCTAACACACATTTTCAATAGGCTTCCACAAGAGTTGAAGGCTGTTAGGGACAAACTGCACGTTTTCATACTCAAGCTGAAAGACCTATTACTGGTAGAGTCCTATTACCGGAAGGAATACTTTGGGGCTGAAACTTTGTGGCAAATTAAAACTATGTGCCGGACTGGGGCTTGAACTTCAGAACTCTGCCTTTTGCAGGCAAATCTTCTACCAACTCAGTTATTCAAGCATGATTCACGAGCTTTACTTGCGGCAGTATCTCATCTCTTCCCCCCCCCCCCCCCCCCCCCCAAATCATCACAGTAGTTCACCTGCATATCTTGTGGGATTAGCACCCCTGGAAGAGAGGATAATCTGGAGATACAGCTTAGCCACAGCCAAGACCATGGCTGAGCCATGTCTCCACAACATTCTTTCTTCCAGGACAGCTAATCCTGCAAGGTATACAGATGAACAACGGTGAAGTTTGGAAAGTAAGACATGAGGTGCTGGTTCCAGTAAAGCTGTGAGGGCAGATCGTGAGTCATGCTTGAATAGCTTAGATAGTATAGCACTTGCCTGCAAAAGGCAAGGGCCCCAGGTTTGAGTCCTGGTCCAGCACACTGTTTTAATCAGCTTGGAAGTTTCAAAGCAGCACACACTCTGCTGCAGAGTGAAAACTTGTTCTGGAAACAACCCCTTATGCTGTGGCTACACCACACCTCTGCCATATCCTTTCTTCTAGGAGTCTTAGTCCTGCTTGATATGCAGGAGAACTTCTGTGAAGTTTGGATGGTAGGAGATGAGGCACTGGCAGAAGTAAGACTGTCAGGGCAGGCTGTGAGTCACACTTTGATAGCTCAGTTGGTTAAGCACTTGTTCACAATATGATTGTGTCCTGCTCTGGCACAGTTTTAATCTGCCAGGATTTTTCAAATCAGCACACACTTCACTGCAGAGTGAAAATTTTCTACTCTGGATCTACTTAACTAGTTTATGTGGATCAGAAAGGTGTGACTTTCTCTAAAAATTTTCGGTTACCTGAACCAAGTAAGATGTACTTGACAAGAAATATTCAAGAGAAAAAAAGCGATGCTGGAAAGTGTAATGCTGTCAAGCTACATTTACTTATTTATTTATTTATAAGAACAATGCATCTTTTAGAAATACTATAATAAATTGAAGTCATTAGAAAGGCAGAGAAACTCAGACAGTATTTCACCTTGTGCTGAATGGCAGTTCTCTTTAAGTGTTCATAAATGCAAGATACTGACCTTAATAATGAGAAAGAACTTGATAGAATTTAATTTAAAAACCAGTTGTATATTCTTGGAGTCACTGGAGGAGCACAGTTTCAGTACTGGTTACTGAACACACATAACGGTGCCTGCCTCCAGCAAAAAGCAGTAGAATAAATAATGTGTTCAGTCAGTAAGGGCAGGAAAAATAGCTATTTGTGCAAATTACTTAACCAACATTCTAAAGAAAAGCACAATGAAAGTTCTGTTTTTGAAACCTTCATCAAGGAGTTTAAATATTTTGAACCAAAGTTCTGAGGCATTCATAAACCTGTAAGAATGTCCCGGAAGAAATGTTGGGAGATAAGATCATAACAAACAACTACATAAGTACCAAAACATGGTGCCCAAACCTTTATAAAAACTATACATATAGTACATGATCCTAAATGAAATTTCTGAGATAAGGAACTAATGATCCGAAAGGAATCTTTCTGGCAGTATGAAATCTTCAGTGTGTAATGCATGTGAGGTACATGTTTCCAAACCAGTTATGGTATGTTTCTGTGCCACCTACATCAGGAGCACTATCCTGGAAAATAACATGCAACCATACGTGATGTTTCCACAGTGCATTTTTTTTCTATAGGTTTACAAGAATTCGCTGGTATATGAACATCAATGGAAACTGAATAGGATCTGCTTCATAGGAACATAGCTACATATCTCAATTACAAGAGCAACAGGAATATGTGAAATAGTTGTAAAATTTTATGCACAGGTGTAATTCACATGTTGACACTAGTGGTCACCACTCTGACAGTTACAAGGAGCCCACTGAACATTATGACTGTTCAAATTACGTGTAATTTATTTCTGTAAGGTGTAAGCTGACTATGTTGATAAAGAAAACTAAATATTCATTTCCAACCATTAGTTCCTTAACCCTCAAAATACTCAACATAGAATACACTACTATCGGATAATTTGACTTTCAAAGTTAGTTGGTTATTTGGTTAGCTAGTTGGTTGGTTTAAGGATCAAAGGGACCAAACTACGAGGCCGTAGTCCCTCCTACCTGGAACAGCTAAGGCAACAAAACTACATACTAAAGAAGAGCTCAGTGTGCGAACCGAAATAAAGAAAATGTAAAGGTCTATCAAAGGTCAACAAACCCTTGATAACGGAACAAGGAAGAAGAAAAGGGGGATAGGAAGAAAAGCTGGTGAGGTGCCCCATCCATGGAGCAGCCAGAGGCCCTCACAGGCAGAAACTGTGATCGGGAACATACCCCACACCACTTACCAGAGGCACCACACCCAACAATACACAGTGAAGTCTAGCAACAAGGACAGTGCAACAGAAGCACAGGAAAACAGAGGAAGAACACCAAACCAGACAGAACATGAGAAAAAGGGAAGAGTAGTAAAAGAAAGAGCAGAGCAACGGCTGGGACAGACGAAGCCCAGATACCCATTGCCCGGTCAGGGCAAAGGATGCTACAGGATGTCCTACCAATCCCTCAATGGGCCAACAAGGGTGAGGTACTCTCCCTTAGAGAGAGAGTGATAAAAAAAAACCTTCATGAATAAATCTTAAAACGATGTCAGCCGCTGAGACATCACCTGCTAACACCAGGGGTAGAGAGTCAGGGAGATTAAGATTTCATGTAGGTTGGCAAGATTAGGACAGTCCAGCAAAATGTGGATCACTGTCAAACAGGCATCACAACATCAGTGGGGCAGATCTTTGTGATGGAGGAGATGACTATGAGTCAGCCAAGTACAGCCAATGCAGAGCTGGCGAAGGACAAAGGAGTCCTTGAGAGTGGCCCGCATGGAGGAACTCCACAAATTCGTGGTCTCCTTTATTGTCCGTAGTTTGTTTGGCAGTCAGAGTATGCGCTATTCCATATTCTAAATCCTTATAACTTGACAGCGTAATAGTGATCAAAGGTCCAGTGCCGGAATACCAATCTCTAGAGGCATCTTGCCAATAGCCAGTTTGACCAGCCTGCAAGTGAGTTCATTTCCTGGGATGCCAACGCAACCTGGAGTCCAAACACAGACCACAAAGCATCCACATTGTTTCAGGGTGAAAAAGGAATCCTGGATAATCAGGACCAAGGGATGGAGGGAATAACACGTTCAGGAGCTTGTAAACTACCTAGCGATTTGCTATCGGTGAGGAAGGACTCATCTGTGCAGGAACAGATATGCTCAAGAGCATGAGAGATAGCTACCAACCCTGTAATGAAAAGTCTTTCGGACCTTGTGATAGGTCAAGATAGAGCTGTGGACAGGGGATGTAATATGGAAGTGTAGATGAGCGAACCCGGAGAAGAGGTGGTAGAGTGGAAAGCTGAAATTCTGAAAATGGGACAGGATGTGGATAGCGATCATAACTCCAGACCTGGGCTGCCGTTGCGGGAGGTGGATCTCTGTATCTGGAAAGAGGAGACTGTAGTTTAGGTGCTCCAGAGAGCAGTGTATGCGTAATGCATAAGCGATCAACTGTTGTTGACGCAGAATGCACAACAGTGGGGCCCCTACCTCCACTTGGAGGCTGACCCTGGGCTAGTTCAAAATGCACCATTTGCCAGCCATACCTCACACTGGTGCATCGGGCCCAGCATCTGTACCATCGAAGGTGCCACCGAGCCATACATATTCTCATAATGTAGGCGTGACTGAAACAATGTTTTGTAGAGCCGTAGCAGAGTAGAGCAGTTCATGCCCCAGTTGATACAGCTGAGGTATCAAAAAGCATTGAGGTGCAACCAACATATCTGCTTTAGTAGACGAAGATACATCAACCAGGCATCAAAGACGAGCCCCAAAAACCAAAGCGAGTCCATCACATTGAGGGGCTCGCCATCAAACTACAGATCCAAATGGGGTTGTGCTGCCGGCGACGACAGAAATGTGCAATGCGGATATTTGCAGCCGAAAACTGGAAGTCAAGAGTGAGAGCCAAAGACTGATCTCTGTGCATTGCTTGCTACAGTCTGTGTTCATCAATACCCATTATGGATGAACTAAAATAAATGGAAAAATCATCAGCATACAAAGAGGGGGACACTGCACAGACCACAGCCAACACAAGACCATTGATAGCCACTAACAAGAGAGGTACACTCAAAACACAGCCCTGCAGTATCCCATTCTATGATGCATGGGAGGTGTTACGGGAGGCACCAACCTGTACCTAACAAGTGTGACACAACAGAAAGTCTTGGATAAAAATCGAGGGCAGGCCACAGAGGCCCCACTCATGTAAGTTGGCAAGGATGTGGTGGTACCATTTGGTATCATAACCTTTATGCAGATCACAGAAGACTGCAACAACGTGCAGACACTGGCCATTTGGATAGCAGACAGACTCTACGTGGACTAAACTACTTGCAGTAGAGCAGCCTCAGTGAAAACCACCCTCTATTGAAGCCAAAAGGTCCTGGGTTTCAAGGGTCCAATACAGCCTTCAACTCACCATATGTTCAAGTACTTGCAGAAGGCATTGATTAAACTGATCAGATGATAGCTGTCTATCTGAAGAGGCAATTTATCCAATTTCAAAACTGGAATAATGACACTTCCTCGCCACTGGGAAGGAAATTTCCCCTTGTTCCAGAAATGGTGGAAAAGGGCAAGTATATAGGAGCCATGTCAGGGCAGAGAGTAAGAGCGCTGGCGAATTTTCACACAGTAAATAGGGCATTATAAGGCTCCAAACGACAGTGGAGGAAAAAGGGAGTCATTCCAGATAGTGTTTGAGAAGATGGAAAGCTGGTGAAAAGTGGACTGATGCTAAGCTCTGGGCAAAACGCAGAGCAAAATGTTTAGCAACTAAGTCTGGGCTGGTGAGGAAATTCCCAGAATATCTGTAGGACAATGGCAGCCAAAATGTACCTGACCTTTGCCCATACCTGCGAAGAGGGAGTAGGCAGCCCTATGGCAACGACATATCGTTCCCAATAAATCTGTTTCTCAAATTTAATTAGATAACAGGCCCGTGTATTACGCCGTTTGAAGTTCAGGTAGTGGTTGAGAGATGGGTGCTGTTTTCGGGGCTCGAGAGCAGAATGGCAGTCTTTAGTAGCTGCAGCAATTTCAGTGTCCACCAAGGGAAAGTCTTCTTCTGCTGGGGAGATCCCCACGAAGAGGGAATCGCTGAAGCAGCTGCCGAAAGGATGGCATCAGTCACGTCAATGCCGTGGCGTGATGGAGTTGCTGAGATGGCAGCCAAGGGAAAGGCATTCCAATTCACATTAGTAAAAGCCCACCTGGAAGGGTGACCGGGTGAGTGATGTTGACGAAAAAAATAAGACAATTGGAAAATGATTGATGTCACATAAATTGTAATGAACTCTCCAGTGAATGGAGGGGAGGAGCATAGGGCTGAAAATGTAGAGACAAATGGCCAAGTAAGTGCCATGTGCCACACTACGGTGTGTGGGAGCTCATGCTAAGAAAGCAGAGATCAAGTCCTGTCAGCAGGTCTTCAACAATCCTGCCTCAATAAGTGGTTACAGTAGCACACCACAGAGCGTCATGGGTGTTAAAACTGCCAGGGAGAAGGGAGTTGTTAAAAGAGGGTAAGAGGAGCAGAAAGTATAGGAGGCCAGCCTGGGGAAGCAGAGGGGCATAAAGATTGGTTGGTTTGTGGGATTAAAGGGACCAGACTGCAACGGTCATCGGTCCCTTGTTGCAAAACTTAAAAACTACCACACAGAGTAAAAAACAGATAATAGAGACAACAGACAACACAGGACAAGAAAAACTCAGACAAAGAACAGACATAACAAATTAAAATCACACTAAGTGTGGCAGTGGTTGGCCGACCATAGAATAAAAAGGGAAAAGCCAACCACCGAGAACACATTAAAAACTCAGTTTAAAACCGTAGGCCAAAGGCCAGAATCAACACAAAACAATAAAATAAAACATAAACACTCATATTAAATGATAAAAGCCCCTGCCCGAATAAAACGTAGAATTAAGCCAGCCATAGAAGGGTCATCAGTTAAAAGGGCAGGGAGCATATCAGGCAGCGCAAATGTCCGCCTGACCACAGCTAAAAGGGGGCAGGCCAACAAAATGTGGGCCACTGTCAAAGCCGCCCCGCAGCGACACAGAGGAGGGTCCTCCCGACGCAGTAAGTAACTGTGTGTCAGCCGGGAGTGGCCAATGCGGAGCCGACAAAGGATGACTGAGTACCTGCGGTTGGCTCGCATGGATGACCGCCACACAGTCGTCATCTCCTTAATGGCACGGAGTTTATTGGGCGTGATCCGATCACGCCATTCAGCGTCCCAAAGCGCAAAAACTTTTCGGCGGAGGACCACTCGCAAATCAGTCTCTGGGAGGTCAACATCCAGAGATGGTTGCCTGGTGGCCTCTTTCGCCAGACGGTCAACATGTTCATTGCCCGGGATACCGACATGACCGGAGGTCCACACAAAGACCACACAGCGGCCGCAACGGGCAAGAGTATGCAGGGACTCCTGGATAGCCATCACCAGACGAGAACGAGGGAAATACTGGTCGAGAGCTCGTAAACCTCTCAGGGAATCGCTACAGATCACGAAGAACTCAACTGAGCAGGAACGGATATACTCAAGGGTTCGAAAGATGGCGGCCAGCTCAGCAGTGTAAACGCTGCAGCCAGCCAGGAAGGAACGTTGTTCGGAATGGTCCCCTAGAGTTAGCGCATAACCGACACGACCAGCAACCATCGAACCGTCAGTGTAAACAACGTCAGAGCCCTGATACGTCGCCAGGATGGAATAAAAGTGGCGGCGGAAGGCCTCTGGAGGGACTGAGTCCTTCGGGCCCTGTGCCAAGTCGAGCCGAAGGCAAGGGCGAGGAACACACCATGGGGGTGTACGCAAAGTGGCCCGAAAAGGAGGTGGAACAGTGAAAACCCTAAGGCCGGAGAGAAGCTCTTTGATGCGGACCGCTATCATACAACCTGACCGGGGCCGATGTTCTGGCAGATGGACGACCGATCGCGGGAACAGGAGACAATAGTTTGGATGCTAAAAACATGGGCAGCATAAGCGGCCAGTAAATTTTGGCACCTGAACCACAATGGAGGGACACCTGCCTCCGCAAGTATGCTGTCCACTGGGCTGGTCCGGAAAGCACTAGTGGCAAGGCATATTCTGCTGTGTAGGATTGGGTCCAGTACCCGCAGCGCAGATGGGGATGCTGAGCCATAAGCCAGGCTCCCATAATCCAGACGAGACTAGATTAACGCCTGGTAGAGCCGTAACGGGTAGATCGGTCGGCGCCCCAGCGGGTGTGGCTCAAGCATCTCAGAGCATTTAGATGCCGCCAACACGCCTGTTTAAGCTGCCGAATATTTGGCAGCCAAGTCAGCCGGGCATCAAAAACTACATCCAAAAACCTGTGGGTCTCCACCACAGCAAGGAGTTCGTCGGCAAGATAAAAGTCGCGGCTCAGGATGGACTGTTCGGCGCCGGCAGAAATGCATAACGCGGGTCTTGGCAGCCGAAAACTGAAAACCATGCGCTACAGCCCAAGACTGCGCCTTGCGAATAGCGTCCTGTAGCTGACGTTCAACAGCTGCAATGCCAGTAGAGTGGTAGTAAAGGCAGAAGTCGTCAGCATACAGGGAAGCGGAGACAGAATTTCCCACCGCCGCAGCGAGCCCGTTTATTGCGATTAAAAACAGGCAGACACTGAGGACAGATCCCTGTGGTACCCCGTTCTCCTGGACTCGGGAGGAACTACGGGAGGCTGTGACTTGCACGCGGAAGGTACGATACGGCAGAAAATTTTGGATAAAAATCGGCAGAGGGCCCCGAAGACCCCATCCATGAAGCGTAGAAAGTATGTGATGACACCATGTCGTATCGTACGCCTTCCGCATGTCGAAAAAGACAGCGACCAAGTGCTGACGGTGGGCAAAGGTAGTACGGATGGCCGACTCCAGACTCACCAGATTGTCGGTGGCGGAGCGCCCTTTACGGAGCCCACCCTGAGACGGAGCCAGAAGGCCCCGAGACTCCAGTACCCAATTCAAGCGCCGGTTCACCATCCGTTCGAGAAGCTTGCAAAGAACGTTGGTGAGGCTTATGGGGCGGTAGCTGTCCACCTCCAAAGGGCTCTTGCCCGGTTTCAAAATGGGGATGACAATGCTTTCCCGCCACTGCGACGGAAACTCACCCTCGACCCAGAGACGGTCATAAAGGTCGAGGAGGCATCGCTTGCAGTCCACTGAAAGGTGTGTCAGCATCTGACAGTGGATGCGATCTGGCCCAGGAGCGGTATCAGGGCAAGCGGCAAGGGCACTGTGAAATTCCCACTCACTGAATGGAGCACTGTAGGATTCAGAATGGTGGGTGCGAAAAGAAAGGCTCCGACGTTCCATCCGCTCTTTAATGGGGTGGAAGGCCAGGGGGTAATTGGAAGAAGCGGAACTAAGAGCAAAATGCTCTGCCAAGCGGTTGGCAATTTCGTCGGAGTCTGTACAAACTGCTCCATTCAGTGAGAGCGCAGGGACGCTGACAGGGGTCCGATAGCCATAGAGGCGTTGGATCTTGGCCCAGACCTGGGATGGAGAGACAAGGAGGCCAATGGTGGACACATACTGCTCCCAGCAATCCTGCTTGCTTTGGCAGATAAGGCGGCGGGCCCGCGCACGCAGACGTTTGAAGGTAATGAGGTGTTAAATGCAGGGATGTCGCTTGTGACGCTGGAGTGCTCGCCGGCGATCTTTAATCGCTTCAGCGATCTCAGGCGACCACCAAGGCACAGTCCGCCGCCGAGGGGACCCAGAAGAACTGGGAATGGAAGATTCGGCGGCAGTAACGATGCCTGTGGTGACCGATTGAACCACCGCATCAATGCCATCATTAGAGAGTGGCTCAATACCGGCAATGGAGGAAAACAAGTCCCAGTCAGCCTTATTCATTGCCCACCTGCAAGGGCGCCCAGAAGACTGACGCTGTGGCAGTGACTGAAAGATCGGAAAGTGGTCACTACCACACAGGTCGTCATGCACTCTCCATTGGACAGATGGTAAGAGGCTAGGGCTGCAGATCGAAAGGTCAATGGCGGAGTACGTGCCATGCGCCACACTGAAGTGTGTGAAGGAACCATCATTTAACAGCGAAAGATCAAGCTGTGCCAATAAATGCTCAATGGTGGCGCCTCGACCTGTCGCCACTGACCCACCCCACAGAGGGTTATGGGCGTTGAAGTCGCCCAGTAATAAGAAAGGTGGC
Organism: Schistocerca americana; assembly: GCF_021461395.2. NCBI lineage: Eukaryota > Metazoa > Arthropoda > Insecta > Orthoptera > Acrididae > Schistocerca > Schistocerca americana. Next base: position 204,835,822 of record NC_060124.1, on the reverse strand, counting down.
GGCAATTGGGCTACCAGCACAGCCGGGACATGCTGCACAACAGCACCATCCAGTGGAAGGTAAAGACTGCAGACGGTAACAGCCTGTGGCGTCCACACCCGAACCGCGACAGCCTCTAAAGCTGTTTGTAGAGGGATAGACTCGCTGTGAAGAGAGTTAAGGACATATATGCAGACGCCACCAGACACCCTTTCATAAGCTGCCCGGTTCTTATAATAACCCCGATAGCCACGGAGGGCAGGGGTTCGCATTGCTGGAAACCAAGTTTCCTGAAGAGCAATCCAGAAGAAAGGGTGAAGGCTGATAAGTTGTCGGAGCTCAGCTAGATGGTGGAAGAAACCGCTGCAGTTCCACTGGAGGATGGAATTGTCCATGGCTGAGAAAGGCGTGACGGGACTGGGAAGGCAGATAACGCCTCTGGGTAACCTGCTGCCTCCGATGGAGCACCCGTGCAAGTGCTATCCATTGAGTCTGAGGGACTGGCGAGATCGAGGTCCTCAGCGGACGCAAGAATCTCCACCGCATCCTCAGACGCAGAGCTTGTAGGTAGCGGTGGAGTAGGTGCCACCACAGGTGTCTTGGTCTTACGGGTCTTCAATGTCGTTTTCTCTCGCTGTTCCTTTGGTTGTCGTTGTTGAGAGGGCTTATTGGAGTCAGTCTCCGGGACCGAAGATGATCGCGAAGCTCGACGACCAGCGACCTGTGGCTTCTTCAGCCATTGGTTGGTGTCTGCTGTGCCGCTGGTAGGAACCTGGGAAGGGAGTGACCCAAGGTATCCCTTCCAAGCGAGAGACGCTGAAGAAGACTTACGCTTCCCCAGCTTAGAAGTGGGGACTGGTGTCCCCGGTGGTTTAGTGGGTGCTGCTCCCGAGGTAGATGGTGTGGGAGCAAGAGCGAGAGAAGGGGCCCCCATCGTCAAGGGGGCAGGTGAGGTCCTCTGACTCTGAGAGCTGACTGTTTGTGGTGCAGCTAAAGGAGCTGGAGCAGGAGTGACAGTTGAGGCATAAGATGCCATCATGCGCACAGGATGTAGCCGTTCAAATTTCCGCTTAGCCTCAGTGTAAGTCAGTCGGTCCAGGGTCTTATATTCCATGATTTTGCGTTCTTTCTGTAAGTTCCTGCAGTCTGGCGAGCAAGGTGAATGAGGCTCTCCACAGTTGACACAGATGGGAGGCACATGGAGTATCGGGATGAGATGGGCGTCCGCAATCTCGACATGTGAGGCTGGAAGTGCAGCGGGAAGACATATGGGCGAACTTCCACCACTTAAAGCACCGCATCGGGGGAGGGATATAGGGCTTGATGTCACAACGGTAGACCATCACCTTGACCTTCTCCGGTAATGTATCACCATCGAAGGCCAAGATGAAAGCACCGGTAGCAACCTGATTGTCCCTCGGACCCCGATGAACGTGCCGGACAAAATGAACACCTCTACGCTCTAAGTTGGCGCGCAGGTCGTCATCAGACTGCAAAAGTAGGTCCCTATGTAAAATAACACCCTGGACCATATTTAAACTCTTATGTGGTGTGATGGTAACGTTAACATCCCCCAACTTGTCACAAGCAAGTAACCTGCGTGACTGGGCGGACGATGCCGTTTTTATCAAAACTGACCCAGAGCGCATTTTGGACAAGCCCTCCACCTCCCCAAACTTGTCCTCTAAATGCTCTACAAAGAACTGAGGCTTCACGGAGACGAAGGATTCCCCATCAGCTCTGGTACAGACGAGATACCGGGGCGAATATGTGTCACTGTCATTCATTGCCTTTCGTTCCTCCCATGGTGTGGTCAGGGATGGGAACGATTTGGGGTCATAAACGTTACCTTTAAAATGAGCCCTCAAACGCTTAGAGACTGCTGGTGGCTGGCCACCAGCAAGAGATGATGTGCCACGCTTCATTGCGTGTCATCCACCCTGATGCCACCTACTCCGACCAAGGGCCCTCCCCATGGGCGCCACCCAGCCACAGCAAGGGCCACCTGGCAGGATGGCCATTGCCGGGAGTCCTGATGCCCCAGGGAGATGGGCATCTACTCCTCGGCATACATGGGGAGTAAACGGCGCAGGCATCAGTAGAGCGATCCCTGTGTTGTCAGGGGGCTACAACCAACAGGGTACATGGCGGCCCCACCACAACGGATTGGCTACCGTGCTGGATCTTAGGTGCAAAAATGTATGAGGTCGTCGTCTCAGCGAAAAACAACACTACACAGTGCAGTGTGGAAATCGCACCCATGGACGTATCCTCGCCCAAGAGATGGAAAACGAGCTGGACACCATTGCAACGACGAGAAAGCCGGCTAAAGGTCTCAATGCACGACAGATACAGTGCACCATGTAAGGCGCCCTTCCCCAATTGGCTCGCTCTTCGGAACAATTTAGAAAGATGGAGGTCAAACCCGAGAGGGGACAATCACAGAAGGCCGAAACATTTGAGACTCCTTATAGTCGCCTCTTACGACAGGCAGGAATACCGCAGGCCTATTGTTACCACACAGTCTAAATGCATCCGAGCAGCCACTGCTTCCAGTGCAGTTGAAAAGGAACCCAGGAAATAACGGTGTTCACACAGACCAACGTACAGGCACTGATGTAAGCAGAGGGCCAACCCGGTTTCAGCAAAAAGCTTGGAAACCACAAAGAGTAGGCGAATGAGTATCCACGAAATGAGATTCCTGCAATACAACACAAGCTACAGAGTAGAGAGAAAGAAGATATTGCAATTCCGGAAGATGATGATAGTAACCATTACAGTAGTACAAGAGCCTGGATAGACAGTGAATAGGCACAGTCGATCATTATGTTGAGTCAGTGTCCACCACCAATAAGGACGAAGTGACATCCATGAATGTAAGATCGGACCATGATTGAGAGGAAAGGGTGACACCCTTCGGGATGTCAGGGGGATCTCGTCCCATGACATCTTCTTCTTCTTCCTCTTCTCCTCCTTTGCAGGGCTAGAGAAGGTAAGTCAGGAAGAGAGCAAGTCGCAGCTATATCTGGATCCGAGAGTGAACAAACGACCTCGATCCCTACTGGGTGTGGATCCCATGTTCAACTAAAACTAACAGGCTTCTTGTCCTGAAGACAGCAAATAGAGGCTTGGGGGGAGGGGGGGGGGGCTCCTTGAGGGAGCCACATCCTCAGGGCGGGCACCAGAGGTGAAGGTTTCTTCTTTGGCCAAGGAGAATCAGCAGTTCCACGAGGGGAGGGAATCGAAATCGCCCAGGAGGAGTAAAGAGAAGGGGGTAAACACAGAGGTGAGGAGGAAGGGGGACGGAGCAGAAGGGGGAGAGGAGGAAGGTGGAAGGAGCAGAAGAGAGAAGAGGAGGAGGAGATGGGGAAGAGGAGGAGAAGGAAACAACACAACAGAAGCAAAGGTTGATGTTGGAGATACCGGGTAGAGGGAGTTGAATTTCTGTCAGGCCTCAGAATAGCATATATGGTCTAGAGATTTTAATTTCTGAATCTTCCTCTCCTTTTTATAGATTGTACAATCCAGTGAGTGAAGAGACAGTGAGCTAGAAAGGTCCACAATGTTGTATGGTGAGGTGCAACAGCTCCCCACATGGAGGGGTTGGGCACAGACCCCACAAATAGGATTTACATCATATCATGAAGACTTGTGACCAAACTGGAGACACTGGAAACAGCACACGGGAGGTGGGATACAGGACTTCATCTCGCAACGGTAAACCATAACGTTGACTTTTTCTGGAATGGTAGCCCTCAAAAGCCAAACTGGAAGTGCCAGTATCAACGTGACTGTCCTCAGGACCTCTCTGCACTCGTCTGATGAAATGGCCACCACACTGTGTCAGATTAGTACTTAGTTGCTCTTCAGATTAAAGGAGGATTCCCATGGAAGATAATGCCCTGGGTCACATTTAAGGACTGGTGAGGAGTGATACTTACTGGGATGTCTCCTAAGTGCTCACAAGTGCAAATGGAGACTAGCTAACAGGCAGAACATGTTTTAATCAGTCTTCACTCAATGGATTGCGCAACCTATAAAAAGGAGAGGAAGATTCAGAAATTAAAATCTCTAGACCATATATCCTACTCTGAGGCCTGAAAGAAATTTGACTTCCTCTACTGCATCTTACTGAGTGACTCTACATCACCAAATTTATCTTCTATGAGTTCGACAAAACAGAGCAGTTTTGTAGTGGTGAAAGTCTCCCTGTCTGTCCTGGAAAAAAACAAAGTAAAGTGAAAAGAATTGTGCCCCAAGACTGTGGGCCTCCCTTCCTCCCGGTGGTGGCCAGGTAGGGGAAGACCGAGGAAGCAAGAGTAGGAGCAGACAGAGAACCATTCCTTACTGATGAGATGGCTGTAGAGGAGTGGCCAGAAGTGTGGAGCTCAGCACAATTCATGGGCAGAGCATCCTCCCTAGTACCACCCAAACCTTTCAGGGTTTCACTCTTTCAGTGTCACCCAGCTGCAGCCAGGGCCGCAACCACTACTAGGCTTACATGAGGTGGTGAGAGCTCAGGTATAACACCCCACAACACTGACTTGTACCATGTCGGTGACCTAGTGGGGGGAGGGAGAAGGAGAGCACACTACAGTGGGTAAGGAGGGGGGCAGGGGGTGTGGAGGGGGGTAGGGAGGGAAGGTACCAATGCCAGTGACACTAGGGAGGGAGTTCTTCCCCAAATGGCTCACACTGTGGGTACAATTTAGAAACAGGTGTCAAATCCCAAGTGGGACCAGATAATGTCAGGGAAAAAATGGGGAGAGTGCAATCACAAGACAAAATAGTGAAAGGGAATAGGGGAATCGAGGGAGTAGGTGGGTCATCATCAAGGGAAACATCAAGGGAGAAAGAGGGAGGCAGGAAGGGGAGAAGCTAGGATGGGAAGGAGTGGATACGAGGGACAGAATGCAGTCCGGAAGAGAAGGAAGGCTGCAATAGTTCAGGGCCCCATGCACGCCACACACATACCCATAAAAGAGCTGTGGTCCTCCTTAGGGCCTCAGTCTTAGTGACCCCCATATATGCACTATAGCAAAATCTCTGCCACAGTGTATTACATTGCGAAAGGTAAAACCAAAATTCAAGAGCATGAATATACATCATCAGAAATTATAAATGTAACAATTAAATTACATATTTTAGAGCCATACAGAGAAAGGTTAAAAATTAATATCAAGTATCATAAAATACAACACTACACAATACATATACATCTACATCTATATTCTACAAAGCACGGTGAGGTGCATGGCAGAGGGTATGTCACATTGTACCAGTTAGTAGGGTTTCTTCCTGTTCCATTCACATATGGAGTATGGGAAGAATGATCATTTGAATGCCCTTCTGTGTGTGGTAATTATTCTAATCTTATCTTTATGATCCCTAGGGTCTTTCAGTTCAGTTCCCTCAGTATCCCTATGACACTCCCCCATGGACTGAACAAACCTGTGACCATTCATGCTGCCCTTCTCTGCAGACGCTCAACAATGTGGTACGAGTCCCACACACTTGAGCAATATTCTACAATGAATAATCAAAATGAATGATTTTTAAGCCATCTCCTTTGTAGATTGATTGCGCTTCCCCAGCATTCTACGAATAATCCTAAGTCTACTACCTTCTTTACCCATGATGGAATGTATGTGATCATTCCATTTCACATCCTTACAAAGTGTTACACCCACATAATTGTACGAGTTGGCCCATTCCAACAGTGACTCATTGACATTACAGTCATATGATACTACATTTTTTCGTTTTGTGGGCTGCTAAATTTTACATTTCTGAACATTTAAAGCAAGTTGCTCATTTCTGCACCACTTTGAAATCATATCAAGATCTGATGAATATTTATGAAGCTTCTTTCAGATAGTACTTCATGATAGATAATTACATAATCTGCAAAAAGCCTGACTTTACTATTAACATTGTCTGCAAGGCTATTAATATACAACATGAACAGTAAGAGTCCCAACACAGTTCCCTGGGGCACACCTAATGTAACTTCTACATCTGATGTTGACTTTCCATCCAAAATAACATATTGCATCCTTCCTAACCACAAAGTCCTCGGCTCAGTCACAAATTTCATTTGATACCCCATATGATTGCACTTATGACAATAAGCGTAGGTGTGGTACTGAGTCAAGAAATACTGCATCTACTTGATTGCCTTGATCCAAAGCTGTCAGTAGGCCATGTGAGAAAAGTGCGAGTTGGGTTTCACATGATCAGTGTTTTCGCAATCCGTGCTGGTTGACACTGTGAAGGTCATGCTGTTCAAGATACCTCATTATGTTTTAACTCTGAATATGTCTAAAATTCTCAAACTCAGCCACAAATTCAGTATGGAATCTAACAGGGATTGCATCTAGCCCTGGAACTTTGTTCAATTTTAATTATTTCAGCTATTTCTCAATACCACTGACACTAATACTTACTTCATTCATCTTTTCAGGTGTATGAGAATTAAATTGGGGCAATTCTCCTGTGCTTTCCTTTGTCAAGGGACATCTGAAAATGGAGTTTAGACTTTCAGATTTTGCTTTGCTGCCCTCAATTTCAGTTCCTGTCTCATTCACTAGGGACTGAACACTAACTGTGGTGCCACTAACAGCCTTTACATATGACCAGAACTTCTTTGGGTTCTATGAAAGATCACTTGACAATATTCTGCTAGGGCAGTCACTGAAGGCATCAAGCTTTGCTGTCTTGACAGCCAAACACGTTTCATTCAACATTTCTCTATCGATAACCCTAAGCTTTCTTTTACACCTATTATGCAGTAATTTCTATTTGTTTAGAAATTTCTTTACAGTGACTGCATACTATGGAGGTTCCCTCCCATTATGAACTTTCCTACTATATACTATCTATATATCTATTCAGTGCATGGTCAACTATTCTTTTAAACAGAAGCCAGAGTTCCTCTACATCTGTGGTTCCCAACATGGGGAGTAAAAACTAAACTAGTTTAGTTTTGTACTCCCCAGGTTGGGAACCACAGATGTTGAGGAACTCTGGCTTCTGTTTCATCAAATTTGATTCTGCTACAGTCAGGAAATTAAATTATTTTCAAAAGATCAATACTATTATTACAATTTTGTAAGACTCTGGTTATGTAAGTTACCAATAATTACTTTTTCTCAATTAGTACCATTAATGCAGTGGAGGTTACAGCTTCTTCACATAGTCCACCCACTACACACGCTTTGTCCTATACGTCGTTAATGATAAAAGTAAGGCATATGCCTAACAAACGCTAAATATCTCCTCTAAGTTGTTGAGAGTACCTGCAGCAGTACAGAAATTGCTTCATTACTTGCTTCGAAACAGATAAATGCATTAATTGACAGCACGACACAGCAGTAACTAAGTAAGGGCTATTATAATGCTGCAGACAGTTTTATTTTATTATTATTATTATTATTATTATTATTGCTACTACTATTAGAGTGGTTAGACACAAAGCATTAACAGCCAGAAGTCATCCAATTTCTGCCAGTTCAGAAGTAGGGAGTGTAGCAACGAAGTGATTTACGAACAGTCAGTATTGTGTCATATCTGCATTTGTTTGATTTTAAGTGGAGCTGCAGCATGCAGGTCAAGCAAGTGCTGCAATGGAGAGGAGTAATGCAGGGGAAGCATGTTTTGCAACAAATTGTGGATAGTTAGCATTTTCTTTTCTGAGGAGTTGTGTGAGCACTTGTGATACACCACAAATTCCTTCGTCATTCATTGTAACACACACACAAATTAAATATCATTCATCTTTTATCATTTTAAAAATAAAAGTGTTCCATGAAAAGTCTTTCATTCTATAGTTTAGTTAGGTGTTAAATTTAGTGACAATGTGTGTGTGTGTGTGGGGGGGGGGGGGGGCGGGGGGTACTAGCTGATGTCTGATTGCACTCAGGGGTAATGGTGTAAAAACGGTTGGGAACCACTGCTCTACATGCTCCTGCCCTGTGCTGAAAGTGTCAAGTTCCTCATTGAGATACGACACTACCGATTTTTTATATAGTTTAGTAAACATACACATACATATATGTATCTCTAAAAACAAAGATGATGTGACTTACCAAACGAAAGCGCTGGCACATCGATAGACACACAAACAAACACAAACATACACACAAAATTCTAGCTTTCGCAACCAACGGTTGCTTCGTCAGGAAAGAGGGAAGGAGAGGGAAAGACGAAAGGATGTGAGTTTTAAGGGAGAGGGTAAGGAGTCATTCCAATCCCGGGAGCGGAAAGACTTACCTTAGGGGGAAAAAAGGACGCGTATACACTCGCGCACACACACACATATCCATCCACACATATACAGACACAAGCAGACATATTCAAAGGCAAAGAGTTTATATATATCTTTCTGCTTGTTTTAGATGTCCTCTGTACTTTGGTAATCATTGTTGCCACAACCACGTCATGGTCACTGATATCTGTTACAATGTGGACATCCTCAAAGACATCAGGTCAATTTGTTGCCATGAGATATTTCCATCATGAGTGAGGTTCGTAACTACCTGTTCTATGTAGTTTTCAGGGAAAGCATTTAATGAAGTTTCATAAGGTGTCATATCATGCCCACCACTAACAAAAATGTAAATTTTCCTAATTAATTGTTGGATGATTAAAGTATCCACCGATGACTATAGTACAATTGGGGAACTTACGTACAAGTGAACTGAGGTTTCTCTATTTTTGGATACATTAGGAGATGAGTCTGATGGGTGATAGAAGGATCCAATCATCATTTTATGCCCACCCCTGATACTGAGTCTTGCCCAAACAATCTCATGAGTTGCTTCAATTTCTACCTCAGTGGATTTGAGTTACTTGTCTACTGCAACAAAACACCACGTTCATTTCCCATTTGGCTATCATTTTGATACACACTTAAATTTTGCCCAAAAATCTCACTGCCATCAATTTCAGGTTTCAACAAGCTTTCCGTACCTAGTATTATGTGAGCTTCACTGCTTTTCATGAGTTCTTCAAACTCTGACACTTTGTTGTGAATGCTTCAGCAGTTTACCATCAGGATTGCCATACTCTCACCTGTGAGAGGCATAAGGCTAAAAAAAAGTCCTTAGTTATAAGAAATCCCTTCAAGGAGCAATGAAAGAACTTCTGGCAGCAATACTGAGAGCAAAAAATTATTTCGTGTTTTGCATACTTGGATAAACAGTTGGGATAAGATAAGAAGGTTCTATAATAATTACATAAAGAACATAAAAGGAAATACTGATAAATATTATGATGATGATGATAATGATGATAAAACAATAAAAATAATACTAATAATCTCTGTCAAGCAGAGACGCAGAACCAGTTACACTGGCAAAGAAGTGAGAAGACACTTTCATTCCAGCCACAAAACTGCAATTCACAATTCTCTTTAGGAAGAATGGTGTATAAATCAGACACTAAAAAGGAGCAGAGTACAGTGTAAACACTTAGGAAAGGAGCTTCACAATGAAAAGTAAGGAAACAAGAAAACTTTGAACCTATAGCAAAGAGAATGTATGTACAATTGACAATGTGTGTGTGGATCTGAAAAAAAGAACGAGACAGAAATTGTACCCCACCTATAGCAGGGTCGGCAAAGGAAGATCTCTGGCAGCTGCAGTGAGATTGGTGCAGCTGCTTTGGGTAGCAATACTATGTGATCAAAAGTATCCGGACACCCCCAAATACATAAATTTTTCATTATCAGGTGCATTGTGCTGCCACCTACTGCCAGGCACTCCATATCAGAGACCTCAGTTGTCATCAGACATCATGAGAGAGCAGAATGGGGCAATCCGCAGAACTCATGGACTTCCAACATGGTCAGGGGATTGGGTGTCACTTGTGTCACACGACTGTACATGAGATTTCCACACTTCTAAACATCCCTAGGTCCATTGTTTACAATGTGATAGTGAAGTGGAAACGTGAAGGGACGCACACAGCACAAAAGCATACAGGCTGACCTCGTCTGTTGACTGACAGAGACTGCCAACAGCAGTTGAAAAGGGTCGTAATGTACAATACGCTACGATGGCGATTTACTACTTCTGCTGCCACCGACGACGACAAAGCTCGAGAGTGTCTCTGATAAAATGTGGAAAAAACACCACAAAAAGACGTCTATCCACACCATCACACAGGAATTCCAGACTGCATCAGGATCCACTTCAAGTAATATGACAGTTAGGCAGGAGGTGAGAAAACTTGGATTTCATGGTCGAGCGGCTGCTCTTAAGCCACACATCATGCTGGTAAATACCACACGATACCTCGCTTGGTGTAAGGAGCGTAAACATTGGACGATTGAACAGTGGAGAAAATGTGTGGAGCGACGAATTTATGGTACACAATGTGGCTATCCAATGGCAGGGTATGGGTATGGCGAATTCCTTGTGAACCTCATCTGCCAGCATGTGTAGTGCCAACAGTAAAATTCGAAGACGGTGGTGTTATGGGATGGTCGTGTTTTCCATGGAGGGGGCTTGCACTCCTTGTTGGTTTGCGTGGCACTATCACAGCACAGGACTACATTGATGTTTAAAGCACCTTCTTGCTTCCCAGTGCTGTAGAGCAATTCGGGGATGGCGATTCCACCTTTCAACACGATCGAGCACCTGTTCATAATGCACAGCCCGTAGCAGAATGGTTACATGACAACAACATACCTGTAATGGACTGGCCTGCACATAGTCCAAACCTGAATCCTACAGAACACCTATGGGATGTTTTGGAATGCAGACTTTGCGCCAAACCTCTCCGACAGACATCAATACCTCTCCTCAGTGCAGCACTCCATGAAGAATGGGCTGCCATCCCCCAAGAAACATTCCAGCACCTGATTGAACATATGCCTACGAGAGTGGAAGCTGTCACAAAGGCTAATTGTGGGCCAACACCGTACTGAATTCCAGCATTACCAATGGAGGGTGCCACGAACTTTTAAGTCATTTTCAGCCAGGTGTCCGGATACTATTGATCACATAGTGTACGTCTACCAACCACGTAACGAGATTCTGTATAGGGCCTGCACCTACAGCAATGTCTTAGTGCTGCCGCAGTTCTATAAATGTTTATTATTTTCACCTCCAGTTATTTGCACTTTACAGCTGAAAGCTGACAATGATGCTGCTAGCTGTCGCTGATTTTCTTTCGCTGACTCTACTATAGTAGCAATGTTTTAGGTTTGCTTAGAAGGCAGGTTTCGGTTGACTTGTGGGTCTATCATTTGTGGTTGTCAAGTAACAGCAATACCAGTACACATATATATCTACAGAACATACAACAAATTACATTTACTTAAGGACATAAATGCCAACTGATTGAACATTCTTAGTAGGCTACATAGTAGACACATTACACTAGAAGTGGGGAGAGGCAACTAAAGAGCATCATTCTGGAGCTTTAAAAGGATTTGACAGAGTTTGTAACAGGTTCTGGCATAGCAGAAGATTGCGATACCATGTGTCAGCTTTGACCCATCCAATCATCAAGATGGAAGACACTCCTGTTTCGAGCTTGTACAATATGGTGACCATGCCATCATTCATTACACAAGTGAACACGGTACTACGGAGGAATATGATTCCGCCCATCTGCTTTGAACCATGATATCAATATGGCAGAAACAGCTACTTCAAGTGAATACAAAATGGCAACAATGACAGTACCACACATACATGCCAACAAACACAAACAAAAAGTAAAAATGATACAATAATGTCTCACTCCAAAAGCACAATTAAAGTGATGAGATAACTGTGGAAAAGTGGGGGTTTAGGATGGGAACAAGCTAAATATAGAACAATAAAAAACACCATACCATCCCAAAACAAATAATATCCAAAAAAAAAAAAATTTAAATTACAACATACGGCTACAACAACAAAACCGCAGGAATCGGACACTTCTCTTGACCTTCATACCTAAACTGCACCTACCGATATCAAAAAACCAATATCTACAACACCGAAAAGTGCAATCAAACATTTCCCTTGAGCTATATAGCTCAACTGCAGCTATCAACACCAAAAAGCCAACACCTACAACTCCAAAACGCAAAATCGGACATTTCTCTTGACCTATACAACTCAACTCCAGCTAACAATACCAAAGCACCAGCACCTACAACTCCGAAAAGTGGAACCAAAAGCCCAACAACTCAAAAACCAAAAACTTCCCATATTCACTACATCAATTAAAACACAACTGATCTACCATAATATACAACAGACAAAAACATCACATTTACTGTAAAAAAAAAAAATGAAACAAAAATTACTTTCCAACAAAAGCCTCTGGCAATACCATCAGGTTGACCACCACACTCACAGATGCATGCATGCATGCACACGCGCGTACATGCGTGTACACACACACACACACACACACACACACACACACACACACACACTTGGCCTACATCCTCTCCACAGCACAAAAAACACGTGAAAAATACAAAAATTCTCAGGGCACTCCTCCACCAACAATACTCATCTCAGTGAGACTGCATGTTGGAAGAGTACCTCTTCCCCCTCCCTATAACTGATTTAATTGTACTCCAAAACCCCTCTGGCCTGGTAGTGCAAACCCCAGTGTCGTATTCCTTCAACTCAATACTGTGGTTAAGATTGTAGCCCATCTTCCCCAAACTACTGTAAGACAAATATGCATCAGAAATTACAGTACTACCCTCCTGAATATATTCCTCAATCAGACACACAGTTCCCTCTTACTACAACCCTGCAAAACTCTAAAAAAAATAACCACCATACACCCCCCCTGAAATAATGGACCCCCCCCCCCCCCACCCACACACCAATCCAACAACTGCCCCTCCCATACTTCCTCATACCAAAATGTGATTCATCAATTTCAACAACAGCCCCGGCCCACCCAACTGCACCCTATACTTCATGTATTCCGAACAAACCTCTCAACAAAATGAAAACCAATCCAAGACAGTTCTCTCACTCGCTTCAGTCTCAAGCACACAAAAACTTACTGAGGACCAATAGCAAAAATAATAAGTAACCAAGACAATCTGCCTCATGGCCAACCTAGATTTATCGAACCAGGTACCACACCTTGTCAACTGCCAGATACTGTTGTGCTGACAATGCCACATATAAGTGTCCCCGGTCCGAGCTGACGGAACTCTCATCAACCTCATGTTGTCACTACAAATGTGAAACCTAACATACTCAGCATCAAGACCAAATATCTGCAGAAACTTTATGACGAACATTGTATCACCACCCAATGCAGAATGTAATGATACACTCACGAACTTCACTGTCATATCTACACCTAACAAAAAGGCAATAAAAATTATACTTCTTTCTGTACAACAAACCCCAAACTAATCAGACCTAACAAAGACACAAAACACGTAAACAAAAAAACTTAATAACTCACTGAAAACATTTCCACAACTCATGTTACCGCACCAACTACCTAAACTCAAAACCATATTAACACGATGACAATCAAAACTCAAATGAACAACATGTGGCATTCTATCCAGAGGGATTCCTGGTTTGGGAACTCTTAAACTGGCCATTCAACAGATTGTAATGACATGTTATTTTTGCTATTGCTAGATTTGTATGTTGACTGACTTTGTTTGGTAAGTATGTTTTTAAGATTTTATTTTTTGGGTCAACTGAAGCTACTCATACCAGATGTCAGCTTTGTCCAGTATGTTAATGTTGGTGTTGAGTGGGACATCGTACATGTACAAACAAAAAGAAAACAGTACATAGCAATATTTGTTTCTCGTCATTATTAGTTATTGTACTGTAGGTTGTGGTGGCAGATTGATCTGTGACATAGCCCAAGGTCTATGTTAGCATGGAAAATGACAGGCTTTGTGTTAGTGAAGTCAACAAATGTGAATAAGAAATCTTAGATGCCATGACAAACTGATCCATAGCACAGCCAGACACAACAGGTCACAAACCTCCACAATCACAATCTCTGTCTTTGTGGACCAATAACTTCAACCTCTTACTTGGAACATAACTCTAACATAAAAGACACTAACCATTTCCTCTACCGACTCTTCAGAGTTCCTGTAACTTTACCAAGTGGTTCCCTAATCATCACAGTCATTCCCTCTAAAATAACATCCCCAATGTCCATGGCCTTCCCACCATTCAACATTACCTTTCCCTACACCCAACTGACTCCTTCCTATATCCTTACCCCCAATTACTTCTCCTTTGAAGATATCACCAATAAACCAATTTTCAATACAACTACAGGCAGCCATATGGCACCATCCTGCTCATGGGTCACATACAAAATTCTTCCTAGCCACCCGGAATCCCAAACCCCTCACCTGGCTTAGATTAACTGCTAGCATCTTCATGATTTGGGCTGAGTGTTAGCAGAACCTATTCACAATACCTCAGACCCTAAACACCTCCACCATTTGCTTCATCTGGTCATTCTCAGATCACATCACTTTCTCAATATTGAACTGTGTATTAGAGAACTCTCCAGCAGGACCTCTATCCACATCAAACCCACCAACCAACTTCAACTTCAACAGCTGCTATCCATTCCAAACCAAGCATGTAGCCCAACCACCCACAGCCAATGCATCTGCAGTAACGAACAGCCCCTCTTCAAATATGCCAATGGCCGAATTGAGACCTTCACAGGCTGAAATTACTCTCCCCACCTTATCCAGAAACAGATCTCACCACCTGGCCTTCCTAGTCACCTACTGTGTTCCACACACCCACTGACCAGTCATAAGAGAGTACCTTCCTTGTGACTCAGTACCACTCCAGACTGAAGTAGCTGAATCATTTTCTCCACCAGGGTTTATACTATCCCTGCTCGAGCCCTGAAATGAGAGATATCCTCTCCGCCCATCCCACAGGGGTGTTTGCTGCCCACTCAACCCGCACAGTGTCCTTTACCATCCCTGTTTCATAGCTTCCAAGATAGAGAAGAGACTGTTTTTAATCACATGGCAAAAATGGAGGGGCGTCCAGGGGCTCCCCCCGAGAAATTTTAAAAATCAGAAAGCCTCATTTAGGACTTCAAACATTATATTTCAGACACTTTACAATCCTAAATAAAGATTTCCTAGGAATCAAAACTACCATAAATGAAGAAATTAGGTCAAGTGGAAAATGCTAAAAATTAGTTTACTAAATGTCAAGGATGATTTTGAAACACTTCTGTAATTTTCCAATACAAATGCCTTGAACATTGTGACATAACTTGGTTTGAAATTAGTAGTAAGCTAAAACAAGCAAAATGAAAAATTTTCATCATAACTCAGCATAACCCATCTTAGTCAGCTGTAGTGGCAAAAATCATTTGCAGACAGGTTTACTATGTACTCAGGAAGGAAATCTATAAAAATTTTAGAGCATATGTTTATAAAAATGTAAATAGTATCTGTTATGATTTTTCTTTAAAACATAGAATTGTAAATTGTCTATTACCATAATTGTTTAGTAATTTCCCATAACTCCATAATTAAGGTGATAACTCAGTGACAGTTATGGACAAACCATAATAGGCCTAGTTGACATTTCTGTCATTCAACCCCTGCTCCCAGCCCCTTGCCCCATGGCTCATATCCATAGACTTGATCCATACACCCTCCCCACTACCACCTATTCCAAGCCTGTAACAGGAATATTCGATACCAACATACGGAGGGCCAGCTGGGAAAGCAGCTATGTGGTGTAGCAGCTTAGCTGCAACCGCTGTGCGGCATTCTATGTACGCATGATCACTATCAAGCTGTCTGTCCACATGAAAGTCCAAACTGTGGTCAAGAGACAGCTGGATCACCCAGTTGCCAAGCATGCCACACAACGTGGTGTGTTTTACTTTAACAACTTCAAGTGAGAATTCCTCTACAACACATCCTCGGAAATGCCCTGGCCACAGCTTTGTCTAGTACTTGTCCGCAAACTGTCTATCCCCAGAGTACACCTTCATTGTCCTTTCCCCCTCTCTGGGTCTGTTCTCTCCTATAACCCCCACCCTTCCCTCCCCCTCAATGCCTGCTTCCACATCCTTTCTGTGCCCACGAGTATACCTGCCTTTCTCCTTCTTTCTCCCTTCCACATCCCCTCTGCGCAGCCTCCCATTGGTACGCGTTACGTCTAACCACAAAAGTAATAAGCCCACCTTATCAAGTTTCTATCTGAAAGGGGATCCCAAACTATGATCTCCATAACTGTAATGAAAATTTGCTTGGAAATATGAAATAGTTACAGATAAATGACATAGCTGTAAACAAATAATTTTTTCCATACTTCTTTCTCAACATCGCAGATCACAGTATGTACATCATGCTGCACACACAAATAAGTAACGTCCTGCCAGAGGAAAGACTTACTAACAGGATCCAAAAGATTCACTAATACTTACCTTGTTCTCAACGTTTCTGAATAAAGTGTAATGTTCTACTTAAATAAACTTGTTGTTTGGGTTGATGGAAGCATGAAATATAGCCATTCTCAAAAAAGGGGATTAATAAATAAAAGTACACTAATGTATCTATACATATTTACAACTAGAAGTTTGAATGTGTGTGTTTATATATATACAACCAAAAACACGAACGATTTCGGCAGAATGACTGGCCATTATGGTCATATGTAAATATTAATAAGAAGACTCGGCAGACATCATGTAACCCACAGACCAAAACAAACAAATTATCACTGTTTCATGAGAGAACTGGACATAATTTATTGGACTTTCGTCTACGTTTCACTTACTAAAATTTTCATGTACACATAGTTACTTACTGAAACAAGAAACCGCTTACAAAAGCAACTCCCAAAACACTGAGAGCAAAGTAACTGCGTATTTTATATAGAGGAGTACCTCTCGTTCTTCTTGGTTTTTGCAGTTCACTAACCATTTCCTTCGGCTTACAGTGAATATTGCAAATTTTAAACGCACTATTATTTAAGGTTCTCCGATGAAACTTCAGATATCGTTACAGATGTCACGGAAAACACTCAATTCTTCTTTACTATATAATAAGACGTTAGTGTTTTTACAAATTTATTGTCCACTTCTTTCAAAATCTCTTGTTTGAACCACAGCTGCCCTCCCACTACATTCGCACAGGCCTGCGTCAACAACTAGTAACAAAAGACACTCGAATGAGTTCCATCAGTTTGGATACCATCTTTGTTGTGTTTGTTTTCTATACAAAGTTGTGGATCATGTTTGTACGCAGTGTTTCACGAATTTTATCATTTTTGCCCGAACGAAGCACCTAGTCAAGAAAATGTTGTCGACATGTACGATTTGGTAATTACAATTTATATTTATCTGGGATAATTAAGAGTTGGTTTGTTGCGTTAGATTGTCTGGTACAGCAATTAATTATGAAAAGTAGCTTTGTATTGCGACGTAGCTTCAAATGCAGTATATCTTGAACATTATTTATAAACTCAGGCGCAAATCGACTAAGCTAAGTACAAGTTCTTATTGCTAGGCAGTGCTTCTCCCGATAATAATATTTGCTGACATATAAGTTCAAACCTCACGAGTAGCAGGCTCATGTCATTTATAGATATTCGAAAACAGCCTTACCAATGAGTACTTATAAATTTAAGATAGCGCTGGAATCTTTTAACTGTGCATTGCAGATTTTTTTCCTGAAATCTGACAGTAATTCATAATCCTAACACGCGTAGAACAGGTTTGCAGCAGCAGGCAGAAAATTAATAGCGGTTTACAATAACGGCATACGACGACTTCTGGGTTATCCAAATTTCTCCATGTTTACGTAAAGGGAGTGTTTTCTTTTCTATATGAAACAGCCAGTTGCGACATATTTGTAATGAGACATAGAGAACCACGAAGCAACATACCATAAGAATTCGTGTGTCTAGGACACGGTGGCGAAAACCTGACATTGTTGTATTACCTAGAAACCTATTTAACGTCCAAGTAATGTTTGTTATTGATGAATATTGTTAAACTGTAAACTTGTATATTTATTGAGATGATGTCATCGCATTTTCACTCGCTCTGTTATTGACTCTTCCCAACATATGTAGGATGGCTTACAAATGATCAAACGTAATAAAAATTTTGCTGTGTACTGATACCAGCAGTGACATATAGTGTCAAGTTACATCATTGTCATTAACTTCTAATGGCTTTGGCCTGTTCTTGCAACTGCCTTTACATTTTTTTCCCGCCCTCTTCATTTCTCATTAACTTTGACACTTTGCTATCTCCAGTATATCCACTGCAATTTCCTATCGTAGCCTCCTCTTTCATGCCTCCTATATTTTTTCCATCCAATGTATTTGTTAATAACTTATTGTGTGTCAAGTTGAATTACCTTTTTTCAGCAGTTCCAGAGAGATTACAATACTCATTAATTTCTTCAAAACTTTTTCATTGGGCTAGTTTTCCCCCCCCCCCCCCTAGAGTGATAGTGCTCCCTCTCCCTGAAATCGTGATGTTTATGACAGACCCATCTCTTGTGTAGACTGAGGTCTTGGTTAAGTGGAAAGATAATAATTTGGTTGACAGTTGGCAAAGACAATGAATGTGACTGTTAAATAAAGGTCGTGGTAACACATTAATCTGTAAGGTAACTTGTCTGTGTTCACACCATATAAATGCACTTTCGATTACAAAAAACTAAAACAGCAAGGTAAATTTATAAAACCTATGTTACATAACTTACAGATATCTCTTGAATGTTTTGGTATTTAGGCTACATATGTTGTACATAAACCACAAAATATGCAAGATGGATCCACTATGTAACTTTACCGATATTCTTTGTCTTGGATTACTTATCATTAGCCTTCACTAAAGCCATATTCCCATTATTACCAAGCCCATTTTGCTTGTCATCTACAGTGTCCAGCTTGCACAGTCATACAGAACAATCAAGATGATAATCTCAACAAATAGTTTTTTTCTTTTCCAGTCTGAACATTTTACTTGTCCTTGGTTCATTGAAGTCACTTTTTGCTGTTGCTAATCTTGTTAAAATTTCCATGTGACATCTGCTGTTGTCTGCTAAATTACAAGATTTATCAACTTTTACTATTTTATTTACTTCACTTTTGCTCTCATGTATCTTCATCTTTCATTTGCTTCCTATCACAATGTTGTTTGTCTGGTGTTTCTTCCCCTGTTACTTTTAAGTTCAAACTTTTTCAGAATTGTTGCAAATTAGCTGTTTATGTAATAGCATCTTGCAAATCTTATGCAATGAGTGGGAATTCTATTCACCTTAACTTTGGATAATTTTGCAGGTTAATTGAAGCCTTCAATGCTGTTTCATCAACTGCCAATTAAACTGCTCCCTGTCAGCTAACAGTAACCTAGACCTCGGACTATGTTACTGATCAGTATGTCATCTTAACTAAGATTGCATATTCACATTTGTTAGCTTTGCCAACTCATCGCTAAACTGTCACCTGTCCGTCTGGTCTAGACTTAGGGCTATGCAACAGACACATCTGTCACCACAGCCTACATTCAAAAAACTAATATAGATGCAAAGGAAATATTGTCAGTGTTCTGTGCTCTGTGTGTTTGTACACATGTATGTCACTCACATCACCATTACATCATGGGTCATATCCAATGTCCAGAAACAGTGCATTCAGTCAATCTCATTTTGCTTTAAAGATTATTATATAGCTTTTTTGATGAAAAGGTAAAACATATGTATAACCAATAAAATGAGAAGTGCTAAAAATAATTGTATGACCTTCTTATAGGCTACTCATTTTTAAATGCCTGCATCAGTCTGTTTCACATGAATGTCATAGTTTATAAAATATTTTAATTGTACCTTTGTTAGTCTCTGTATCAGTTGTCACATGAAGATCTGTGCAGAGTGTGCAGTGAATTGAATTAAGTAACTGTGAAGCCCTTTTGTTTAAAAAGAAAGAAGTGCATAAATAAGGCTTTAAGAAGCAGTGAATCTAACACAACTATCTTATTTCCATTCTTTTTGCATTGACTGGTAAACATTACTTCAAAGATAGATTATGAGTTGTCTTCTTTGTAAAAAGATTTAACACCAAGTTCCTGATTATCTGGATGTGGGTTATCCAGTTTACGGATTATCTGTGGATATTGGTGATCCTTGGAAGAAAAAACAACCTGAAATATTTTGTTATAATTAGCACAGATATTTTTGTTTAGAATACACTCTTACGCATATGATTAATGTTTTGCCGCTGGAAGACAATGCGGGCCCCAATTCCACCGCCAGATATCTCTGAAATATTTTTCTGTTTTTTCACATTTCATCTTCAGATAAATGCAGGGACTCTACCCACGTGAGATATTTGTGCCTGATTCTGTGTTTTTATGTTTGTCTATTCCATTTCCCAGAAGCTCAAAGTTGGAAGTTTTCAATGTGTTGTTTCTGACGAGTAATGCTGTGGTCTTTCAAGTGTGACATGTAGCTTTTATTATTATTATTGTTATTATCATCATCATCATCATCATTTTTATTTGTAAACGAATGTATGTTGGATTACCCGTGTTTTTGGTTATCCATGCACTGTCGAGTCTGCATTTACCCACATAATCATGAGACTGTTGTGTGTGGATAAATTGATCATTACTGGGCCACTCCATGCCTACAGGTGCCACATGTGGACATGTTTTCAGTAATATATTTAGAATAATAAGTTACATATATTTTTATTAATAGCCAGAACACATTAGCACTCAACAGTCCTTCCCACCAAAGAACCCACAAGAACAAATGTTAGTTGGTACAGAGATAATTAATCACACATCTTTATTATGGATATGGGAAAGATAGGTTGTTACACACCACATAGATGATGCATTGAGTTGCAGATAGGCACAGTGAAAAGAACATTTGAAATAAATAACCTTTTGGACTGACTCACTCTTCAGACATAGACCCTTCACACATTATTTAGTTAGTTAGTTTGCTGGGCGATGGAGGTTGGAGATAGGGAGGAGGTAGAGAAGGACACATGAGACTAGGAGGTAGTGGGATAGTGTGAGGCAGGTCTTCCCACAGATGACTCAGCAGCTGCACAGCAAGACAAAAATAGTTCAAAGGGCATTCACACAACAACTCACACATACGTGGCTACTCCCTCCTTACCGTGTTGTTTTTATCCTGACCTGGACTTTCGATTGTTTGATGTAGAAACTATACATGACTTTTATAAATAACACAAAACAAATATTTTACACAAAGTAAAGGAAAAGAAACTACTTACCTGTTGCTGATTGATGTGTGGCACATAGAAACACACTACTGAAAACTGTTTATACTTCCTTTGAAGCTTTTGTCTGTTTCTAGTAGAATTACACACATTCATACACATAACCCCACAGGCACCCGAACACAAATGTCTATGGCCATGGCAAGACCAACTGTTCCTTATCAATAGCAGTTGGCTGGGCGATGTAGGTAGGGAGGAGGTAGAGAAAGACACACAGCTGCACAGCAAGATGAAAATAGTTCGAAGGGTAGAGCATATAAAAGGTAGAGAGAGGAGGTGATATGGGAAGTAAGAAGAGGAAGGCAGAGATGAGATGGAGACAGTTAGAGAGGAGAGAAAAGGAGAAGGGTGGATAAGGGAAAGAAAGAGGAGAGGGAGAGAATGCTCACTTGGGGGAGGGGGGGAGAAGGCAATATATGATCTGGGTGGGGAAGGAGCTGTGTGACCGAAGAGACAAGGGAAAAGCTAGTGTGAGGCAGTGGAAATGACATATCAGAGGTGTAGGCAGGGGGACTGCATGAGTACAGGCTATTTTGCAGAGACAATTCCCACAAGTGTAGTTCAGAGAAACTAGTCATGGAAAGGGGGTATCCAAATTACTTGCATAGTGAAACATCTGTTGAAGTCATTTGTGTTCTGGTGCGCAGCATGTTTGGCAATTGGATGATCAAGTTTTCAGTTTGCCATAGTTCGGTGGTGGTCATTCGTGCGAATAGACAGTGCTGCTGTATAGCACTTGCAGCGTAGCTGATATACAGCATGACTACTTTCACACATGGCCCTGCCTTTTACTGTGCAGGAGATTGTTGTGACTGGACTGCAATAGGAGGGGTGTTGGGTATGTAGGACAGGTCTTGCATCTGGGTCGTCTGCAAGAGAATGACGCGTGGGTTGCAACACTGGGAGCAGGATTGGAATAGGGATGGACAAGAATATTCTGTAGATTGAGTGGACAGTGGAACACAGCTTTGGGTGATGTGGTGGTAAGATGCAGTCAAAAACCTGCTGAAGGATATGGCTGAGCTTTTCAAGACCACAGTGATTGGAGGGATGCTGGTTGGTGGCTGGTTAACAGGTTTGCTGGTGTCCAGTGTGGAGATGGCATGGGAGATTTGTTTATCAATGAGCTGGTAGGTTATTGTAAGGTTATCAGTATATTTTGACAGCTTCTGGTTTCCACTGCAAATTTGGCATCCATGATGGTGATGCTGTAAGGAAGAGACTTTTTTTAACATGGAACAGATGTGTTTATTGAGCCATCTGAGAGATGGAGATCTATATCTGAGTAGGTGGCTCGTTGACTTGAGAAAAGGATCAGGGGAAGTGTATTTGGGAGTACGTGTTGAGATTGTGAAGGAAAGAGTAACGATTGCCCATGGCAAAAGTCCATATCATCAAAGTGTCATGAGGGAATCTGAACTGGACAAGGGGGCTTAGGTGCTGACTGGAGTGGAAGAATTTCTCCAGATGGCCCATAAATATGTTGGCATAGAATGGTGCCATGAGAGCATCCTTGATGACACTGTAATGGATTTGCCCTTCAGAAGTGAGATAGTTGTAGGTCAGAATGTAGTTGCTAAGAGGATTTGTGAATTGTGTTTTATTCATCTCGTGTATGTATGATGTACATTTGCAATCCATTTGGTTTGTGTACAGGAGACATGTCAAAAATTTATAATATAGTTACAATGATTTTTTTCATTAATAAATAATAGCACTACAATAAATAATAACACTATAAGGGTATTTCTTGGAATATGTAACACATTGTATCCAGCTTAAATTTCCAGTTTGTCCCGCATGAATTCATCCACTGAGTAATAACACTTCAGTGGCAGCACCTCATATAGCTTTCTTTTAAGTGAACCTAAATTCATCTGCATCAACTTGTTTCCTTTTAATTTATTACAAATTTTCATTCCCATGTTTTGAGGTCCCTGGGTATACAGTCTGAGGCGGTGGGTGGGGGAGCATAAAATTTTCATTGTTTCTGGTATCATGTGAATGGACAAAATGGTTTCCCTCAAATAATTCATGTCTGGTGTACAAAAATATAATAATCTCATGTATGTGTAAAGATGGCAGAGTTAATATTTTAAGTTTTCTAAATAATGGTTGACATTGTTCTTTGTGATTTGCAGTGCACATATTTGCAGTGATTTTTTTCTGTATTTTTAGTATCCACACTATGTTTGTCGAGTTACCCCAAAAAACAATACCATAGCTAATAATGGATTCAAAGTAGCTTGTATATGCTACTTTTCGTGTGTCCAAGTCAGTTGCAGTTGATAATATTTGCAATGCAAATGCAAAGCTGCTCAGTTTGTTTGTCAGGTATTCAATATGTGCTGCCAGTTCAAATTTTGATCTACATTTAAACCTAAGAATTTAACAGAGTCAACTTCTTCTACATCTTGGTTGTTGTGCACAGTCTTAATCTGCTCACATTTTGACTGTTTGGTTTTCCACTGCATCATGTGAGTCTTTGATATGTTTAGATTCAATCCATATAGCTGAAATCAAGTTTCTAAGGTACTGAGGGTACTGATCACAGATTTGGGAATTTTTTCCGAATCCTGATCTTCAACTAGGACAGAAGTATCATCTGCAAACAGAGCTGATGGGGAGCTGATATTTAATGGTAAGTCATTAACAGAGAAATAGTACTGGGCCTAATATGGAGCCTCGTGGAACACCCTGAGATATTTTTTTCTAGTCAGATAAATCATATGCACCATTTGAAGAGACGATAACTCTTTGCTTTCTGTTTGATAAGTAGGATTTAAGCCGTTGTAGGGCACTGCCGCTCATGCCATACTTTTTAAATTTGTAAACAAGGGTTAGGAAAGAGGTAGTATATCAAGAGGACATTGGGAAATACTGTGTTCCACAGCAGCAAGGCTAAGGGCAAGGAGGATGTTAGTGTAAAAGGTCGTCGCATCTACAGTGACTATAAATAAGTCTTGTGGCAATGCAACAGAAACTGTGGAAAGGCAGTGGAGGAAATCAGTGGTGTCTTGATGTAGGATGGGTTGTCGTGAGAAAACTATTCATACTAGCTGTCAAGCTCTTCTTCTTTCTCTGGTAGAAGTACATGCATTTACATAAGCAACTACATAGACAGCCAAATTCTCATCCCTGTGACCACAGCAAGACTGACTGTTGCTTACCGATAGCAGCTGCCTAGGTGATTGAAGTCGGGAGGGAGTGGGAAGTACACGTGGCAAGGACATGGTAGTAGAATAATGTGAGGCAGGTATTTCTGCAATGGCTGCACAACAAGATGAAAGTAGTCCAGAGGGTAGAGTGTATAAGAGGTAGGAGAGTGGTGAAGGTGGGGGGGGGGGGGGGGGGGGGGAGAGAGAGAGAGAGACTGACTGTCCATGTTGCGGGGGGGGGGGGGGGGGGGGGATATTGGAGAGAACAGTACATGATCTAGATGGCGAAGCAGTGTTGTGGACAAAAGGGAGAAAGGAAAAGGTAAAGTGAGGCAGTTGGAAACAGGTTAGCGAAGGTTTAGGCCGGGAAGATTCTGAGAGTGCAGGATATACTAGAGAGACAATTCCTACCTGCATAGTTCAGAAGGGCTGCCATTCAACCCTGTGTCAGCAAAATCTGTTAAAATGATGAGACTTCATGCTTCAAGGCTTTTTTTCAATTGGCACAGGTGTCAACTTTGATGCTTGGCAGTGGAGTGATGAACCGAAAGATTCAAAAATTTTATGACCAGTTCTTCAGTCAGTTCATCCATAGTCATCTGCTTCATGTCAAGAATATCCCAATCCACGTGAAACCACTGCCTGAAGACAACCGCGCTGTCAGGATCGTGTTCATCAAAAACTTATTCCAAGAAAGTTTCCAGTACTAATTTTCCTGGGCAGTTTTCACACTGATGGAGCATACATTCCTTTGATTCTGGGATACACACCATTTACATTATCTTTAAATTTTGGTGTATAGTAGACGCACATACAGAATCTATTCCAGATGCACCAACTCTCACACACGATTTTGGGCATAATCTACAGAACTGTGAGCAGTCAATTTCAGATCCAATTCGCTCACGATATGCAACAAACATCTCCTTCAAATTGCTAAGTGACAAGTATATTTGCTTCTAGCTTTGGCTCCATTTATTCAAGTGGAAATATGTTCTTTCTTTCCAGGGCACATTCAACTGCATTCTTCACCCTCAAAAAATTGTATAACTTTTTCTGTCATCATTTCAGGAAGTGTGCCTTGCTTTTTCTTAGGAACAGGTAAAATTCCTTGTTCTGCTTTTTGAACCAAGTATTTAGTAACTTTGAACTGCTCCATTGTCATCTTTATAGACCAACCTTGTGGCACCAGTGTTAACATTTCTATTTTTTCCGATTGATTCACTGTGTGTAGATTCTGCTTCATGTCTTCGATGAGTTTATTGAGGTCTTTACAATTTTTGCATTGTTGGTTAGTACTTCGGTTCAACAGACTTTGACAATCAATATTACAAGCTGTGGCAAGCTGTTCAACAATAATTTCCTGTGCCTCACTAATCCTACACTTTGCATAGCTGCACGGATTCCGTGTGCCTATTCATTGAAACTGAAAAGATGCCTATGGCTAACAGTTGTGTTCATACTTTCAGAGACTTCCATGCAGCACTAGGGTCATCAGAATCTGTGGATCTGGTGTCGTTCAGTTGCTTCAGATGAAAGTTCTTTCTGCAAAAAAGTACATAACTTCTGGCCAGGCCTAACACTAACTCTCAGCATATCCAGCATCTTCTCTGCAGCAGCCACTGGAATTTGGTCGCAAATCTTTTACAAAATTCAGATTTGGTCAATAGCAAGGCCACAATATGAAGTCATGTCCGTGATTTGTCAAGTAAGTATAGTTCACTTTGTCTTTATATCATTTTGATCTCCTTTGGGGAAGTGTAGGTTATCAGATGGCAGTCAGAAAAGTCATGCGGGCAGCTGCCAATAGCACATGGCAAAAATTCAGCTAACATTCAAATTCAAATCAAATGCAGTTGAATATAATTACTTTAGATGAAATCTGAAATATGTAAATTGAAATGTATTATGAATATTTAGGTTAATAAATACATGTATATATAAACAGCAATGTCTGACCTACTTACCGTATGTAAAATACCACAAAGATACAAACAGTTACACAAGAAATTCATAAAACAATAAGATATCCATAGTGAAAATGTGAGAACTGTGAAGTCTCTCATAAGATTCCTAATCAGTGAAACATGAAATTTTACAGTCCTTTAATATCAAGAAATGGCCAAATGTATTTACAGTGTCACAGTGGCATATCTGTAGCACCAGAAACCTGAAACAATACTGACTGCTTAGTGGAAACATGTGGATTCTGAATTTCTCTCAGAAATACTCTCACATATGAAGTTTCAAATTTTACCATTAGTTTTAATTACATTTTGCATGCAGTCATAGTCAGTTCATAACGAATCAGGTGGGGGAATCATAATTGATTTTTTTGATACCACAGAAACTTATCTCATTTGTGGAGTCCTGCAGCCATTCTAGAAACTCAAACCCAGTGTAAATAGACATTATTCATGTACTAAAAAACTTGCTCTTTGCAAAATAACACGGCATATAGATCTTTTGCTGGTGAGTGGCTCGCCCTCAAAGTGGAGTCCAAATCTGTTGCGACAAAATTTGGTGGGAATTTCGCCATGAATTAACAAGTGTGCTACTTTTTTGAATATACCTCTACATTTTATGCTAAAAATTGCCACGATGTGCCAGATTTCACTCTTATCTGGAACTATGGTCAAAATTGGCTCTTTCTGCAGCAACGCACATTAACCAGATGATAACCTGTTAAACATAGACCTATCACTTTTGAACTGAAGAACAATGAACCGTAAAATTTTGCGCAGCTGCATTTTTGATTTGGGCTACTTCACTGCAACATATTAAGAAATTTGGAGAGGGTCAAGTGGGAGCCTTCTATGAGTTTTTGGTGATTTGACGTGGAATGACCTGTGGGAGCATTGTACCCAGCCACACTGGGGCATTCCAGTAGGAAGACTTGGGGCATTGGGTTTTTGGAGTAGGTAAAAGTTTGGAGCATGGGGATGGGGTGCCAAAGGAGGGTGCTGATGTGAAGAGAGAAGATGGTTTATTTCCTCCAGTCTTAATCTTCATGACTTATTATGGTGAACACTTTTTTTGCACTGTCTTATTTTGCACTGTTCTTCCTCATGCTACAGCACGTTTTATTTACTAATTACTCTCTAGGGTTTGCCAACCTTACTGAGAAATTGAATTTGGCATGATGTCTGCATACACTTACATTATGCTTCATATGCTGGGATGGAGAGATTTAACGTGGATGAAATTCATAAAATTTTGAAATGTGGTTGTTTAGGTCTGGATTTTCAGAACACTATTCCCTGTCTGTGGCTCCTTAACTTACTTGACATCTTTCGTCACATGTGATTTCCAACTGACATCATTTGTCAAATAAAACTCTTGTATTTTCAGTTTGCTTCTTCATTTATCTCATTCCATGCATTCTTCGGGGTTTTTTGCTATAAAAGAATACGTACTGCATCAATCCAGGTAGATTTTTAATGAATTTAACAAGAGCCACCTTCTTTTACTTCGGTTCTTCAGCAGAACTTTCTGGATTCACTTAAGAGCTGTTGCCAAGTATAATGTGCATTTGTAGGACACTAACAGAGATGACAGTTGATAAAAACAGAAAACACCTTCCTTCTTCGTTTCTCTGTGTCTTCTCTGATGATCAGTATGTTTTAGGTGTTGCATTGTAAGTTCTATCTGTTCTGTCCTCTCTGTTGCCTCATTTTGTCTGGATCAGTCCTCAGTTTTTGCTTCTATTTCAGAACATAATCCTTTGATTCCATTCTGCAAAAGTTAAATTTAGTAATCAAACATGGTGGTTTTTATGTAATTTTTCACTTAAGTGATCTTAAGATATGTTTACAAATCAACTGTTCTCATTGCTGTCAGGTGTCCTCATCTGTGTCCAGTTGTTTTCAGAACATAATATTCAGACAGCATACCTTGTCGTCATCTTCGGGTGGCACCTGTAAAATGACTGTCTTAGCTACATCAGCCTCCTTTATACTCTTACCACTGTTCAACCCGTTCTCTCACTACCTGGCCACACACCACATTGGGTGGAGTGGTGTAGGGTTGTGATGCAATAGCCAAATGGTGAGCGCGATCTCCTTTCTCTCATTGTTTCTCCTGACCCTATCAGGAGGGATGTCATCATCAGCTAATATGACTTCAGTTGGCTGAGAGCTGGGCCCCACCCGTTACTGAGAGGGTAGTCTTCGTCTGTATTGATCAAGCCATCAGCCACTCGCATTTCAGCAGCCTCCTTTAGAACACAGCTCAAAAGGACAAAATCTGTCTTAGCACTTCCATTTGTTCATATTTAATTGAGACCCAGTAGCTACGCATTATTCCACATCAAAGATTTTGTTGTTTGATCAAGGGTGGTGCGTTCCCTGTGTTCCAAGCAACTTTCTTTGACTGTCTGCACATTCTGTCCAGTACTGGATTACCACATTTGCATGGAGTAGAGAAGTCACCTGGTTTATGGAAGGCCAAGTCATCTTTCTCTTACCTAGTAGAGCACACATTTTTGAAGGTGAACAGAAAACACATTTAATGTTATGTTGAGCCAAGATTATGCCAATTTTGTTTAATAATTTGCTGTAGTACAGTGAATATGCCATTGTTTTATCCTTCTCATTGTGTCCTATTTGCTGGGCCTGTACCCTCTGCCTGAAAGCGTATCTGATTTCTCTATCACCTTATCCATTCTTCTTGAATATGTCCTTAAAATGACCAAGCTTTCAGCCCCCACAGTGACTATCCTCTTTAAATCATTTTTGCATTTACATTTTCTCTCTTCAACAGCCACTATTCTGAACAAAAATATGACATCGCCATGGGGTGCCTTTTGTCACTGGTTATTGCAAAATTATTCATGGAGGATTTCAAGAGGAAGCTCTAAAAAAAGCTGCAGTGAAGTTCAAATGCTTTTTCAGATATATTGGTGAGACATTTGTGGTGTGACCACACAGGAGTTGAAGGCTCAGGAGTTCCTCCAACAACTGAGCTCTCTGCACCTCATCATCGAATTCACTGTGGATGTGAAAGAGAATGACGAGCTCCCTTTTTGGGTGTCCAGTCAAATGCAAAGTGGACAGCAGTATGGAACAAAGTGTGTTGGAAATAGTTACCCACACCGATTTATATCTCCATGTCTCCAGCTGCCATCATCCTTCACAGAGGATGTGCTACGTACACTGGCCCACAGGGCCCATGCAAAATCTGTTGAAGAAAGCCAACCTACCAAGGAAGCCCACCTACCTTTAAAATAGCTGCACACATGACAGGCATGTATGGTCAAGTGTTTTGCTTAAGTCCTTAACGCAAAATGCATCCACACAGCTCAAGCATGCATGTACAAGCATCAGTTCATACCTGAAATACATTGAACTCAGACAGCAATGCTGTCACTTGTCTGGTCTAAGAAAGCAAAAGATTTTACAAAGATATGGAATTTCCTGCATGTTGCTGGCTGCAGTGATGTAAAGGATATTTCAGCTGCAAGTGGCTCATTTTATCTTAATAAAAAACATACTCATAGAATGGTTCTACTTGCCACAGCAGATGTTAGTTATAGATTTATTGTATTCTATTTAATCACAAATGGCAGAATGGTGGTGGTCTTCAGAGCAGAGATTTTTTTGGGAGACTTTAACAAGTCACTGAACATTCAAAATAGACTGAAGTCACAAATAGTTCACAGAAACTGCTACATGTATTTGTGGAAGATGATGCTTTTACTTTGAGGACTGATATGTTAGAAACATTCACTCTGAGTGACTGTGTAGGAAAAAACATTACAGTGACTGTTTATACAGAGGGCATTTTATTGAGCATGTTTTGTCATTTTTGCAGCATTCCTTAGGATTTTCACTCCATGAAAATCTGGAAGCAAGCCACATTGATAAAGTAAAAATAATAATAAACTCTTGCTTTACATAATCATTTAATGACCACTATGGGTCAAACATATGCTCCTTGTGGCTCTCTAAATTGTGATGACATGAAGTACAGCACAATAAATAAATGCTGGCATAACATTAGATAATGTTGCGGAAGTATTTCACTTGATGCTAAACACTTTAAACCATTCATGAACTAATTTGTAAATGTAGATGAGGTACCTCGGCCATAAAACTTTGTGGATTAATAAAACAAAATTACATATGAACATTCTGTATAAACAAATAAAGGCAAATATCTTTAACTCTAACAGTGCTATTGTAACTTAACTCCTGGCATTCTTGAATACTTATATAACTTTCTTCAAAATTAGTTGCAAACCATATGGATGTCTCTTGCTCATACAGAAAGCTAAACAAATGAAAATACCACAGCATTTGTTTGTATAGCTCGAGGTGCAGCAGTCCCTAATTTATAACTACTGTTCATTCCCCCCCAATGGTAATTTGATCTCAGTGAATTTATCTTTTTCATTACTATATCTTTCTCCACTGCAGAATAAATTGTCTTATACGTAACAAGAAGCTGATCATAGCAACCTTCCTTTATCATGATATACCATTGATTTGATATTCTACAGGGAAAGCTGCCGTCCATAAGCACAAATCTTCCAGCAATTTGAAGTTAATACATTTCAGATTGCTCCACATGACCACTATGAAAACCATCTCACAACTGATATATGCCTGTACAAGTGTCCCTCAAATATGTACATATTAGTATGCTTGTGGAAGCTTGCATACATGAAAGTCGATCAAACAATTTGTAAGGCCATGATGCTTTCCCAAATTCATCATACACATGCTCAAGCAAGCTTACATGAAACACTTGATTTTGTGTGCCTGCCAAGCATACAGTAGCGTGTAGTCTGTTCTACAGCATATTAAAGAAGAAAAAATATAGCATGAGATAAATCTGACTTCCTTTGAGGCAGAAGGTACAGGTCCAGCAAATAGAACAAGACAAGTTGGATAAGACAATGGTATACAGTGTGCAGTATTAGATATGGTGGAAGATGACTTTGGGTTATGTTGAGCAAAATACCTGGAACGCAGTAGACATACCAATCTGAAACAGTCAACAAAATCTGCATTTGTGGAACACTGCATCGCTACAAAGAGTCAGTGATA
Organism: Schistocerca americana; assembly: GCF_021461395.2. Classification (NCBI taxonomy): domain Eukaryota; kingdom Metazoa; phylum Arthropoda; class Insecta; order Orthoptera; family Acrididae; genus Schistocerca; species Schistocerca americana. Next base: position 204,804,364 of record NC_060124.1, on the reverse strand, counting down.
TATGAATAAATGGAAATAATAAGACAGACGTAACTGTTTTGGTATTGTGTTTTAAAGGAGTCTGTTGAAATACACATGTGGCGAATGGCCTGATCAATAGAGACAGTGGCTTCACTCTCAGTAAAGCGAGAGATGCAGCCATCAGCCAGTTGAAATTTCAATGTTGGCTGAGGATAACTTCCACCCTCTCTGTAACACACCACCTGATGTGGAGTGAGGGAAGAGGTAGAGAGTGATAATAGTATAAAGGAGGCGCTATATAACAAAGGTGCTCATTCTTAAGTGTCACCTGGAGATGATGGCAAGGTACAGGGTTGAAATATTTTGTTTTGGAAAATGCTGCTTCTGGCTGGACACCAGAGAGCAATATAAACAGTAGATTCACCAGGAAAGCTTAAGATCTCACATTAGTATTCTCGAATGGGAGGAGTCTTATTGAGCTGGTTTCGCTTTGCAACAGGATAGAATGTCTCGTCAGCTCTCTTACTGCTTCATGATTGTATTTGGGAGGACAATGGTTCAAACCCATGTCCGGCCATCCTGATTTAGGTTTTCTATGATTTCCTTAAATTGCTTCAGGCAAATGCTGGGATGGTTCCTTTGCAAGGGCATGGCTGACTTTCTTCGCCATCCTTTCCTAATCCGATGGGACCAAATCCCCTCAAATCAACCAATCAACTAACTACTTGATGAAGTACTGTGCCGGGTGTACTGCAAACATTCCTGAGGATTGACCATCATATACAAGTAAATACCACTGGATTGTATGAAGAGCAAGTCTGGTTCCTGTAAGAGAAAGAATCTGGTAAACACATTGGCGACTGGATACAACATATAATAAATTGCCCACACTCCACTTAACGATTGCTTGTTGACTGTTTGATTCATTGGAGTGAGTTATTGCTGTCTCTTGGGCTCAGGTATACCACTCACAAATAGTGCTACAACCTAAAATGGCTCCATGTTCGAACGTCTGACAATAAAAGGGTAACAGCTACAAGAAGAGCATCATGAACCATAAGCAATATTTTGAGGAAAAAGGTCAATTACATGGCAAAATCGGTTTTATAAAAGAGACCCAGTTTTGCTGCAACACCGACTGCTATACCTGTTTTAGATATCAGCAGTGGTATAGAATGAGGGCTTTACGTCCTCCCCATCGACAATGCAGAAGAGTTATGTCATGAAACAGGCCTATGACCACCAATGCCCTTCCTCCATAGACAAACATCCCAAAAGCAGAAAGAACTGCCATTTGAGAACTATGGAATGATCCTCAAATAGTCATTGCATGTGCAGACAAAGGAAATGCCACAGTACTACTCCTGCTGTTAGAGTAAAATTGCAGTTGTACAATGTACTCGAGCTTCCAGCATACAAGGATTTCAAAGGAGGCAGAGTAAAGCAAATGATCATCGAGCTTCTGCACCAGTCCCTTCCTAGGGAAATCATCATAAAGTTTTGACAGTGGACTTCTACTCTATGGCGTACCAAAACTTCATACAAAAGACATTTCTCTACAGTGTATTTTAAACGACGTAGGTGCACCTACGTACCAACTGACCAAACATCTAACAGCAGTATTAAGCCCCAACATTGGTAAATGTCAGCACCACAATACTTTACATTTCATTCGACAGCTGCAAGAACTATGCCTTCACAAGCAGGACCTTATGGTGAGCTTTGATGTGGTGTCCCTCCACACCAGTGCCATTTTCTGAATCCCTCAAGCTGATCAGGGAGAAATTCAGCCCCGCAATGACTAACCTCTTCGAATTGGTCCTCATATCTACAGTCTTTCTTTTCTGTGGTGACTATTATCAGTGAAACGAATGGCGTCCCCTTGGAGTAACTTCTATGATTGATTATGTCAAACTCATTCATGAAGAACTTTGAAGAGAAAGCTTGGAAAAATCTGCAATGAAGTTCACGTGCTTTTTCAGATATCTAGATGACATATTTGTGGTGCGGCTTCACAGTAGTGGAAGACTCAAGAGCTCCTCTAACATCTGAATTCTCTGCACCCCACCATCAAATTCATCATGAAGGTGGGAGAGGATGGCAAATTCCCCTTTTGGACATTGTAGTCAAGTACAAAGTGGATGGTACAATGGAATATAGTATGTGTAGAAAAGCCACCATCACTGATTTATATCTCCATGCCTCCAGTTGCCCTTCACAGCCCAAGGGTGTGCTGCGTACACTGGTCCACAGGGCCCTTGCAATATCAGACAAAGAAAATCTATCGAGGAGGCTCAACCAGCTCAAAAACATGGAGTCAACGAATAGAACGCGGTGAAGAGGATAAAACAACGGTGTATATGATGTATGCCAACAAAGTACCAAACAAAATTGGCAAAATCTTGTCTCACATGTGTTTTCTGTCTGCTGCCGAAAACATGTACACTATTTTGTGTAGCGGCAGATGACTTGGGGGGGGCCTAAACCAAATTCCATGCAAATACATTAAAGCATACTTCATGCAAACTGTACAGACAGTCAAAGAAAGGTGCCATGAGCACAAGAGAGACACCAGACTGAAGCAAACAACAAGATCTGCAGTTGGGAAACACTGCATAGCTACAGGGGAGTTACTGAAATATGAACAAATGGAAGTGCTCAGACAAACCTTGTCATTTAGGAATTGTGTTCTAAAGGAAGTTGTTGAAATACGAGTGGCCGATGGCCAGATCAGTAGAGGCAGTGACCTCATTGTCAGTATAGCGTGGAACTCAACACTCAGCCAGCTGAAATCACAACATCAACAGCTTCCATGCCCTACATGCGTAACAAAAGAACTGAAGGTTCGGAATTTGTGCCTGACATTTGGCGATTGCATCCTGTCACCACTCCACCTGTTCCAGCATGCATCTGGGTATTGTGAAAAGGGGTGTGAAGCAATAAATGTATAAAGGTGCTCATTCTACAGGCATCGCTTGAGGATGACAGCAAGGTATGCTAGCTACATCTACAACATACTTCACAAACCAGCTAATGATGTGTGGCAGTGTGTCCTTCTGGTACCACTAACTGATCCCCTCCTATCGTCTTCTGCTTGCAAATGGCACATGGTAAGAATGATTGTTGGTAAGCCTCTGTATTGGCTATTATTTCTTTAATTTTTCTCATTGTGGTCATTATGCGAGATGTTTGTGGGAGGAAGCAATATGTTGTCAGACTCTTCCAGGGAACTTTTCAGTAGTAACCATCTCCAAGATGCACATCATCTCTCTTGCAGTGTGTGCCACTGGAGTTTGTTGAGCATCTCTGAACACTCTAGCACCAACAAAAAAATCTTGTGATGATGAACATGCTGCTCTTCATTGGATCTTCTATCTCTTCTATATTATCTGTCTACTTGGTAAGGATCTCATATTGATGAACAATACTCAAGAATCAGGTGAACAAGAGCCTTATAAGCCACTTTCTTCGTTAAATTTCCTGAAGATTCTTCCTGTGAATCTTAGTCAGGCTTCTGCTTCTCCTACATTTGTTTTATCTGGTCATTCTACTTAATGTCACTCTGGGTAGTTACTCCTATATATTTTACAGCAGGTAATGTTTCCAGCAGTGTCTCATCAATAGTGTGTTTGTACAGTAGTAGATTTCTTTTCCTATGTGTGCACAATATTGTATATTTATTTACATTGAAGGTGAACTGCCAGAGCCTGAAACATTCATTCATCAATCCTCTGTAGGTCATTCTGCAAATCGATACTATCTTCTTGCATTGTTACATCGTTATGGACAACCACATAGTCTATGAACAGTTTTAAAGAGCATCTGACACTGTCTACTAGATCACTTACGTACGTTGCAAATAGTATCGGTCCTATAACACTTTCTTGGGATAGTCCAGAAATTACATCTGTTGATTTAGGACTGTTAAGAGCGACATGTTAAAGAGTTCTGTCTGTAAGTAAGTCTTGTATCCAGTCACAAATCTTGGTCAGATACTTAGTAAGCTCGTATTTTTTTCACGAAACGGCATTGCACGATGGTGTCAAATTCCTTCCTGAAGTCAAAGAACACTGCATTGCCCGAGTGCCATTGCCTACAACACTATGGATCTCGTGGGGGAACAGAGCAAGCTGAATTTCGCAAGATCTCCATTTGTGGAAATGTTTTTGATATTTTGTGTTTCGTAATGACTCCACCTGAGAGCAATACAAACATTTTTTACATTATGAGTATTAAGGCATTTGAACAGATTATTTTACACTATTCCTAATATAGATTATAATATTCAATTGAATTTGTCTTTGGCAACTGGTTATGCTTAAGTTAACACTCATGTTGAAAGAAATCCTAATAGATTGATGTTTTAGTCTTAGAGGTGTGAAACATTTTATTTTTTCTATTATTTTTCTTATTGTTTTGACAAACAGGTAGTAAGTATTTGAACTTGATTTATCAAGAAACTTACTTCTTTACTTGGATCAGAAGAATAAAGTGGTTAATAGCTATTTATATAAACAACAGCTACCATAGCACAGCCAATCATGTAATGATCTCAGTCATACCTTCTGTTCTGTTTAATATTGTCAGTATCGCTCTGCTGCCTCAAGTGCTAGTTATAACAGCCTTTGGCCAGTAACATAACCATGTGAAGCAGTTTTATTTGTATAGCTTCTCTGTCTAGTGTGTTTATGTTATGCAACAGACGGTCTGAAAATTGTGGCAGAAGTTTGCAGGAAACTGCTAAGAATATTACCATCATGGCAAGCAAACTCAGGACTACTCGCTGACAGGGACAATGTGAGGGTGTCCAGAACTGAAGTGTACAACTGTTACTGGTGCAGCCATATTGTGCATGCTGGCAAAGGTGAGCTGCCAGTATTGATTTTTCCCATGTTTGACCGTCAGCCGATTTGTAATTTTGTTTGAGATATTATAAAACAACTTGTATGACAATATTCCCCATGCTTCAGAAAATATTCCCTCCATAACAACTATGCAGTACATGGTTGGAGGAAAGAGTAATTATTGCCAACATTTTATGAATAATATTCTAATGCATTATACACCTCACTTCTGTTAACTTCCCTGTTACATTAATGTGATCATTTCACTGCATTTTTAAAACAATCAGTAAATACAAGAATCCATCCTTTCCATATGCTACATATTTTATATCAACCACGAAATTTAATTTTTGAGTTACAGACTGACTCATGAAATGATCCTACAGCATTTTAAGGACAAAATATCATGAACCAAGCATGGTGCTTATTGTTCTGTTTTTGGTCATGGCTTCAGTAATGTTTTCATATCCATCTATTTGTATTGCCATGAACTGAAGTGTATGCAGAAGTACTCCATGTTTTTTTATAAATAAGAGCACATTCCATAGAGAAGTCCAGTTCTGTTCTGACTGTATGTTGGTGTTCGTAATAAACATGCTTTCAGTGCTGAGTCTCGGGCTTTGTTGATGACCTTGCTTTTGGATTTGGACTCGAGTGTCGTTACGACAGGACATTGTTTGTTGGAGACGCTGGGTATTTTAGAAGATCTACTCACTTTGGCTCCAACTTGGCAACATAAAAGCCATCACGTACATGAATTAATAGAGGGAAACATTCCACATGGGAAAAATATATTTAAAAATTTGTGTGTCTATCGACGTGCCATCACGTACATGGATAGACAGCACATTGTTCCAAGGTCCATATATTCAGGATACCAGTGGATTGCAAAACAGCAACAAGTCAGCTAATATCAGGCATCCGTTTTCCAGAGACACTGATCAGGATCCAATTAAACGGCTGAAAGGATTTGATCGAATCACAAATACACTAGGTGAGATGACATGATGTGTTTGGCAAATGCGTGCTGTTACAAGGATGGCACAGCCCGTCAGTGGTTCGAGAACGATCAGCAGAAGATCAGTAACTGGGACAAATTCCAGGTTGTACTCATGAAAACATTGGGTGACAATCAGTACAAAGTCACCTTAATGGAAGAACAATAGAAGAACAGGCCCCAGCATCATGGGAATCAACACAATCCTGCATATTGTCTGTTACAGTTCTATGCCACATTGTAAATCTGAATATGGCAGAAGCCAACAAAATCTCACACTTTATGGAAGAGATCACAGAAGATGCGTTCCAAATGCTTCTGATAGAGAATGTGACAACAACCTAGGAATTCATCAAGTTGTGCCAGCACATTGAGGAAATGCTACAGAAATGAGTCGGACAAAAGAAGTATGACCGACTCCTGAATACGGCTCCTAAGTTGTGGAAGACCACTACAACCTTACCTCTGTTACCAGGTAGTGTGAGAAGAGAAACTGCAGTGTATGGCAACCAGAACTGTCAAACCAAGTAAGCAAGAGGTAGCAGTCATGAATGTTGACACCATACATCAGGAGTTAATAGAGAATGTTGAAGAAGTAGTGTATGTATCCATAGCACCAATCTCCGCCACCAGTCAAACTTGCCAGGAACAATGGACTCAGCCAACACAGACTTATGCACAGCCATGGAACAAAAATCAAACACCCAACAAAAGATGTACAACCAACTCCTCCATCAAGCATGCTGCCCCAAAGAAGAACAGACATTTGGAGGGAGGAGGATACCTTTTTGACACATGCTACTGCAGGGAGAGAAGGTGAGTTTTTGACATCTACTATGCCACCAGATGTCAACCATCACAACAGTTCTATGTACACAAGTCAACTGCAGATGATTGTAATTTATCTGGGGGATGAAGACCATCACCATATCCTGGACAAAGTGGCTCCCCAACATGCCGTAGCTGATCCCTATAGACACAGATACCTGCCACTCACTCAGCCACTAAATTCAGAAAGCTAAATGATGCAACCATCTTTGGATTTGTGGCTGCCACATATGAAAATCCTCTATAGATGACAGTTACCAGTATGTCAGCAAATCTCATATGTGTCTAGACATCATCATCAATGAACAACCTGTCTGGGTGCACATCAACTTGAGGACTTCCTTTTGTATAATGTCAAAAGCTTATCATCGTCAGCTAAAGAAGACTATGTTCCATGATATAAGCAATTGTGCTTAATGTCACAAATGGGAAATACATCCAGCCAACAGCACACATCCCATATGATTTGTTATTTTAACAAAATGTAGTCATAATGTTCTCAGAAGGGCCTCCTTGCAGGTATCACAAGCAGTCATTGACTGTACAAGACCATAGCTCCTGATGGAGCCATTCTAACAAGCGCATATAATAAAGATTGCCCTGGGCAGTCATTTGTCATTGAAGACGACGTTATCCCTCCATCATCAGCAAGACGAGTTTCTGTCAGTAACAGAGGTGCACAGTTAAATTGTGAAACTTTCATCAGTTGAAAAAGGCTTCTCAGGCTCCTAAAAGAAATCTACATGACAGTGATGATCATAAACATTGGAGATGGTCAAAGAGGATCAGTAATTGTCACGAGCAGCTGTGACTCACCCCTAAAGATATGTGCATAGGGGCAGCTGAACCAGTCCAGGAAGGGCAGCTCAGTGCCATTGCCAAAGAATTATGCTTCGTTACCACTACAGACACCACAGAGTAGGAAGCTATTGTCAAACTGCCAATAGGATCTGGTCTAACCGAGGAACAGTGTTGATGAGTGTTAGTCATTGTGCACCAGTTTTTGGATGCTTTCAAATATGGTGTGGAGGAAAGGTAGACTAAGTGACCCATGGTAAAACACGTTTTCAACACTGGAGATCATCCACCAGTTAGCCGGCACTCATGTAGCATGTGCCGATCTGAACAACTGGTAATCTGGGAGGAAGTGGAAGAGATGCTGCAAGATGACACCTTCAGCGTGTCCGAGGTCGTCTCCAGTGGTGCTTGTAAGGAAGGATGACACGTGGCCTTCCTGCATTTAGTACTGAAGACTGAACAACTTGAGGAAAAGGATGTCTACACATGGGCGCGCAGTTACGATATCCTAGACTGCTTGAAAGTAGCAAACTATTTGTCAACCATGGACATTCAAACAGGTTACTGCCTAATCGAGTTTGATGAGGCTGACAGGGCGAATACTGCCTGATTACACCTGACAGCCTCTATGAGTTCAAAGTTATGCCATTTGGACTGTGTAATGCTGCAGCCAACTTTGAATGTATGACGGTCAACCTTCTTCTGCCTGTTAAATGGGCCACATGTTTTTGCTAATTGGATGACATTGTCATTTTTTTAAAGTCATTTCAAAAACATCCAAACCACCAGACAGCTATGTTGAAGTATGTTCATACTGCAGGCCCCTGCCTGAATCCAAGCACATGCTTCTTCCATGTCCAAAAAACAAAAATTTTGGGGGCTCTTAATTAATGCTGATGGAGTCTATCCTGATCCAGAGAAAGTAAGAGCCATCACATATTTTGTGACTCCTTAAAAGATTAGAGATGTGAAAAGCTTTCTCATGTTGTCGTATTACCAGCTGTTCATATAGGACTTCTGTACCAAGTCATGTTACTTGCAAGAACTACTGAAAAGAGACATCAAATTTTTCTGGAAAGAAGTACAAGAAAAATGTTTCCTTGTCCTGAATTAGATGTTAACATCTCTACTCCTACCATAGTATGACGAGAATCCCAAGACAGAACTTCACGCCAGCACTAGTGAAAATACAGGAAGGTGCTGAATATGTGATAGCTTATGTTTCCAAAGTACTCTCCAAGTCTGTGACAAACTACTCTAGAACTGAGAAAGAGTACCCAGCAGTTGTTTAGACCATCAACAGATCGCTACCATGTTTATTTGGCAACCCATTCATTGCTTTGACAGACCACCATTTCTGTGCTGGTTGACTAGCCTGCTCTAGCACTTGCCTGTGAAAAGCAAAGGTCCCGAGTTCGAGTCTCAGTCCGGCACACAGTTTTAATTTGCCAGGAAGTTTCATATCAGCGCACACTCTGCTGCAGAGTGAAAATCTCATTCCGGAAACATCCCCCAGGCTCTGGCAAATCCATGTCTGCGCATTATCCTTTCTTTCAGGAGTGCTAGTTCTGCAAGGTTCGCAGGAGAGCTTCTGTAAAGTTTGGAAGGTAGGAGACGAGGTACTGGCAGAAGTAAAGCTGTGAGGATGGAGTGTGAGTCGTGCTTGGGTAGCTCAGTTGGTAGAGCACTTGCCTGCGAAAGGCAAAGGTCCCGAGTTCGAGTCTCGGTCTGGCACACAGTTTTAATCTGCCAGGAAGTTTCAACATCATCATAATTGATATGCAGGATAATCACATGTAATGTCTCTACTTTCCAAATGGTGGATACTTGCAGTTTGCAGAATCATGTAAAGTAACCTAACAAGTTTTGTACAAAAAATTAATACACTTCTACATGGGTTCATTTCATAAACTGTAAAATATCTGGAGAGTACTCTACCTCAACCCATACCTATGGTGACGGAGGCTATTGCATGTGCAATGTCTATACATAATATCTTTCACATAACCTACAGTAATAAATGCAGAGGGGTTGTGTCTAGACATCATGGTGGTCAGTTGGTTGGACAGGCACATCCTATCCATTACCGTGAAAATGTTCATTTGAGGAAGTCATGAATACGTAAACTCTAGTGAAGTGTTGCACCACCCTGTTAGAAGATCATCTTTGGCTGAAGGGAAGAAGCTGAGGGACAGCAGATTTCCCAAGTATGTTCAGATAGACAGTTACTGTTACTGCATGCTTGATGAAGAAAATGGTACAAGTATGCTGTCTTCCAGCAGCAGCAGCAGCGCGTGCGCACTCGCACGCATATATACAGGCTATTACAAATGATTGAAGCAATTTCATAAATTCACTGTAGCTCCATTCATTGACATATGGTCACGATACACTACAGATACGTAGAAAAACACATAAAGTTTTGTTCGGCTGAAGCCGCACTTCAGGTTTCTGCCGCCAGAGCGCTCGAGAGCGCAGTGAGACAAAATGGCGACAGGAGCCGAGAAAGCATATGTCGTGCTTGAAATGCACTCACATCAGTCAGTCATAACAGTGCAACGACACTTCAGGACGAAGTTCAACAAAGATCCACCAACTGCTAACTCCATTCAGCGATGGTATGCGCAGTTTAAAGCTTCTGCATGCCTCTGTAAGGGGAAATCAACAGGTCGGCCTGCAGTGAGCAAAGAAACGGTTGAACGCGTGCGGGCAAGTTTCACGTGTAGCCCGCGAAAGTTGACGAATAAAGCAAGCAGGGAGCTAAACGTACCACAGCCAACGGTTTGGAAAATCTTACGGAAAATGCTAAAGCACAAGCCTTACCGTTTACAATTGCTACAAGCCCTGACACCCGATGACAAAGTCAAACGCTTTGAATTTTCAGCGCGGTTGCAACAGCTCATGGAAGAGGATGCGTTCAGTGCGAAACTTGTTTTCAGTGATGAAGCAACATTTTTTTCTTAATGGTGAAGTGAACAGACACAGTGTGCGAATCTGGGCGGTAGAGAATCCTCACGCATTCGTGCAGCAAAATCGCAATTCACCAAAAGTTAACGTGTTTTGTGCAATCTCACGGTTTAAAGTTTACGGCCCCTTTTTCTTCTGCGAAAAAAACGTTACAGGACACGTGTATCTGGACATGCTGGAAAATTGGCTCATGCAACAACTGGAGACCGACAGCGCCGACTTCACCTTTCAACAGGATGGTGCTCCACTGCACTTCCATCATGATGTTCGGCATTTCTTAAACAGGAGATTGGAAAAGATCATGATCAGCAATTCATGTCATGGCCTCCACGCTCTCCCGACTTAACCCCAAGCGATTTCTTTCTGTGGGTTTATGTGAAAGACTCAGTGTTTAAACCTCCTCTACCAAGAAACGTGCCAGAACTGCGAGTTCGCATCAACGATGCTTTCGAACTCACTGATGGGAACATGCTGCGCCGAGTGTGGGAGGAACTTGATTATCGGCTTGATGTCTGCCAAATCACTAAAGGGGCACATATCGAACATTTGTGAATGCCTAAAAAAACTTTTTGATTTTTTGTATGTGTGTGCAAAGCATTGTGGAAATATCTCAAATAATAAAGTTATTGCAGAGCTGTGAAATCGCTTCAATCATTTGTAATAACCCTGTATATTCACCTGTTTGCTGTATCTGACACATTCCAAAAAGCTATAGTGATTTTCCAAATCCGAGATGTGAGTGTTGTTCTGATTAATCTTTCCACATGTGTGGAAGGTTGCTTCATAAGAGAAAGTGACATTTCCTAGACTGTTACAGTTTTGCTCAACTGGTCCAACATCTCAGTAGCAAATTCATGGCAAAGATGCAAGTCATTTTGCTTTAATGCTTGCACAATTGAAACTTTGCAAGTGCACAATCAAAGTTGTTTGTGCAGCACCTTCTATACTGCTGAACAAGGGATATGTGGCTCTTGTGATCCTCAATGAACTGACTTTACTATGCTTATTTGAAAAATATCTCTGATCATCTCTACCATTTCATCAGATATGTGTTTTCTGCCATAACCTGACTGTCTGTTTACACTTCAGTGGCTAGGAACTTCTCATACCAAGCCCTAATGATCTTCATGTCTGGAGGCCTCCTTTGAAATCATATCAAAAATTTCTTTGGACAGCAGATTGTGAATTTGTTTCTGCATACCACACCACACATTGGACTCTCTCATTGGGCTCTTTCTTGAGGTGTAATCATTTCTGGTAATTATTTAGCATGTGAAGCAATACAAAAGAAATCATTTAGGAAAAAATGGGCACAAAACTTTTTGAGTTGCTTTGCATGATGAAGTAATGTACGCACGCTTGAAAGCCACATGGATTATCAGTGTGGTGTCATCCATGACAATGCGCCGCGAAAGAGCAATACTGTCAACTTCCAATAGAGCCTATCATGGGCGAGAGCCTATTTAAGCCCTGCCGTGCTACACTCATGCTCAGCTATCATGTTATTAGTGCTTGCATACATTTGCCTTATCTTATTGTGCTCAGTGTATTTTATGGTGATAGGTGTACATGCCACAGTCTAATAAAGTTGTACTAACATTCCTGGTTGTGTTATGTGTCCAAGTTACAACACATACTGCCACAAATTTTAAGTATCTGTGTCTCTTGTCTTTTTTTCCAATTGCATTTGGAAATCAGGGACTTTTATTTCTGCCTTCGCTGTTTACATTTACTCGGCAGCTCACTTTTCAAGCATATTTACCTTCCAAACTCAACTAGTTCCAGAATAAGTGACTTCTTTCCAACACACTGGCATGATTTGGAACACATTGACCAGTTTCCTTACAAGTTTCTGAAACTGTACCAGAAAAATGATCCTACTTCTCACTATCTGCAGTAACATTTTGTTACCTCCAAGCCATGAGAACTTTGTTCCTTTTCAAACCATTATTTCCTTGCAAAATGGTTCAATCACATTGTACGATCTGTCTTTTGCAGCATACTAATCTTACCTAACCCAATTCTATTGCAAGTAACTTGGTTAATGAAGAAGGGAAGCCATCTGTGAGGCTGCCCATGTTATACAGCAGCTAATTTGCAAACAATGTTCACATTATTGTGTCAGCATAATGATTAACAAGCTACTAGTGAGAATGAGTGGAACTGATAGAGAATTCATTCTGATAACACACCATGTATTGTCACAGAGCAGGTTCCCACTTCTTCATTCATGTGATATTGATTGTTTTTCCAGCACCAGCATATTAGTTGTCTCCAGATGCTAACTGGCTCTACAGCATGTGCATGTGCTTCATTCCCAGCTACTACCACACCTGCACCTTCCATAATACTACCGACCAAAGTGGGGCATTGGTTAACTACATTTGAGAGGACGTGTTTTAAATGTCCTTCAGCCCATCCAGTTTAGGTTTTCCATTATTCCCCTAAATCCATTAAAGTATGTTCCAGAATCATTCCTTTGAGAGGGACATGACCTATTTCCATTCCCAGTGCTGCAACAAAAGATATTGATCGTTTACTCTGGTACGTAAAATGTTTGCCACACACCAAAGTAAAATCTGAAAACAAACTGAGAAACTATCTCCTTGAAAACTCCTTCTTTTCCATAGAATAATTTGTATTACTGTTAAGTGTAAAAGGTGGTGGGTGGGAATTACTAACCCACATCTGTATACCTTTTTTCCTTTTGGAAAAAAAAGAAAAAAAAACACCTTAGAAATGTTCAGAATGTGACAGTATGTAAAAATTAGATTGCGATTTGCGATGTGAATGTAAAATGACTTGCTCCACATTGTTACGATCCATGGAACATGCAACAATAACAATATTCCAACTCATAATTATCATTTTTGAAACCAAATTTAGCCTTTGTTTCTCTGTTGGTTACTGAAAGCACATTAGAATTTTATCATTGCTGTGCCCATTGAAACAAAATAATATTTCATGCCTACCATCACTATCCTCCTGGGAACAGCCAAATACGTTTATCAAATGTCTGCACAGTTCTTACTTTACTTAGATAACCTTGTTTGGAGCAGATTTTTTCAACATTAATGTAGCACATAATAGTATGTATGTATACAACCTTTGCTAGGTAATAAACATTCTTGTTCTTCTCTCTGTCGTGTTACCCGTTTCTTTGTGCCCTTTACAAAGTTCCTTAACTATATGCTGGAGTGCTATTATAGGGAATGGAAATGAAGTCCCATGCATTTTGACAGAGTGTAGGGGAACAATGCGGGAGACCCACACTGCCGTACTAGGCAAGGTCCTAATGGAGGTGGTTTGCCGTTTGCCTTCTTCCGACCGCAATGTGGATGAATGATGATGATGATGAAGATGATACAACAACACCCAGTCATCTCGGGGCAGGTGAAAATCCCTGACCCCTCCAGGACCCCGTGCTCGGGAAGCAAGAACACTACCGCGAGACCATGAGCAGCGGACTGCTATTATAACAACAGTTTTTTTAAACAATGGTGATGTTGCCTACCCAGCTCCTTTTGTGCAAAGCCTAACTTGATGCATCCCATAAATGTTTTCCCAGTCTTCTCCCTTAAAATGTACTTTGTTGTTGTTGTTGTTGTTGTTGTTGTTGTTGTTGTGGTCTTCAGTCCTGAGACTGGTTTGATGCAGCTCTCCATGTTACTCTATCCTGTGCAAGCTTCTTCATCTCTCAGTACGTACTGCAGCTTACATCCTTCTGAATCTGCTTAGTGTATTCATCTCTTGGTCTCCTTCTACAATTTTTACCCGGCACGCTGCCCTCCAATACTAAATTGATGAACCCTTGATGCCTCAGAACATGTCCTACCAACCGATCCCTTCTTCTAGTCAAGTTGTACCACAAACTCCTCTTCTCCCCTATCCTATTCAATACCTCCTCATTAGTTATGTGATCTACCCACCTAATCTTCAGCATTCTTCTGTAGCACCACATTTCGAAAGCTTCTATTCTCTTCTTGTCCAAACTGTTTATTGTCCATGTTTCACTTCCATACATGGCTACACTCCATACGAATACTTTCAGAAACGACTTCCTGACACTTAAATCTATACTCAATGTTAACAAATTTCTCTTCTTCAGAAAAGCTTTCCTTGCCATTGCCGGTCTACATTTTATATCCCCTCTACTTCGACCATCATCAGTTATTTTGCTCCCCAAATAGCAAAACTCCTTTACTACTTTAAGTGTCTCATTTGCTAATCTAATTCCCTCAGGATCACCCGACTTAATTTGACTACATTCCATTATCCTTGTTTTGCTTTTGTTGATGTTCATCTTATATCCTCCCTTCAAGACACTGTCCATTCCGTTCAACTGCTCTTCCAAGTCCTTTGCTGTCTCTGACAGAATTACAATGTCATCGGTGAACCTTAAAGTTTTTATTTCTTCTCCATGGATTTTAATACCTACTCCGAATTTTTCTTTTGTTTCCTTTACTGCTTGCTCAATATACAGATTGAATAACATCGGGGACAGGCTACAACCCTATCTCACTCCCTTCCCAACCACTGCTTCCCTTTCATATATCTCGACTCTTATAACTGCCATCTGGTTTCTGTACAAATTGTAAATAGCCATTCGCTCCCTGTATTTTACCCCTGCCACCTTCAGAATTTGAAAGAGAGTATTCCAGTCAACACTGTCAAAAGCTTTCTCCAAGTCTACAATTGCTAGATACGTAGGTTTGCCTTTTCTTAGTCTAGCTTCTATGATAAGTCGTAGGGTCAGTATTGCCTCACGTGTTCCCATATTTCTACAGAATCCGAACTGATCTTCCCCGAGGTCGGCTTCTACCAGTTTTTCCATTCATCTGTAAAGAATTCGCGTTAGTATTTTGCAGCCGTGGCTTATTAAACTGATGGTTCGATAATTTTCACATATGTCAACGCCTGCTTTCTTTGGGATTGGAATTATTATATTCTTCTTGAAGTCTGAGGGTATTTCGTCAGTCTCATACATTTTGCTCACCAGATGGTAGAGTTTTGTTAGGACTGGCTCTCCCAAGGCCGTCAGTAGTTGTAATGGAATGTTGTCTACTCCTGGGGCCTTGTTTCAACTCAGGTCTTTCAGTGCTCTGTCAAACTCTTCACTCAGTACCGTATCTCCCATTTCATCTTCATCTACATTCTCTTCCCTTTCTATAACATTGCCCTCAAGTACATCGCCCTTGTATAGTCCCTCTATATACTCCTTCCACCTTTCTGCTTTCCCTTCTTTGCTTAGAACTGGGCTTCCATCTGAGCTCTTGATATTCATACAAGTGGTTCTCTTTTCTCCAAAGGTCTCTTTAATTTTCCTGTAGGCAGTATCTATCTTACCCCTCATGAGATAAGCCTCTACATCCTTACATTTGTCCTCTAGCCATCCCTGCTTAGCCATTTTGCACTTCCTGTCGATCTAATTTTTGAGACGTTTGTATTCCTTTTTGCCTGCTTCATTTACTGACTTTTTGTATTTTCTTCTTTCATCAATTAAATTCAATATTTCTTCTGTTACCCAAGGGTTTCTACTAGCCCTCATCTTTTTGACTATTTGATCGTCTGCTGCCTTCACTATTTCATCCCTCAAAGCTACCCATTCTTCTTCCATTGTATTTCCTTCCGCCATTCCTGTCAATTTTTCCCTTATGCTCTCCCTGAAACCCTGTACAACCTGTGGTTTAGTCAGCTTATCCAGGTCCCATCTCCTTAAATTCCCACCTTTTTGCATTCTTCAGTTTTAATCTACAGGTCATAATCAATAGATTGTGGTCAGAGTCCACATCTTCCCCTGGAAATGTCCTACAATTTAAAACCTGGTTCCTAAATCTCTGTCTTACCATTATATAATCTATTTGAAACCTGTCAGTATCTCCAGGCTTCTTCCATGTATACAACCTTCTTTTATGATTCTTGAACCAAGTGTTAGCTATGATTAAGTTATGTTCTGTGCAAAATTCTACCAGGCGGCTTCCTCTTTCATTTCTTCCCCCCAATCCATATTCACCTACTATGTTTCCTTCTCTCCCTTTTCCTACTATCGAATTCCAGTCACCCATGACTATTAAATTTTCTTCTCCCTTCACTACCTGAATAATTTCTTTTATCTCATCATACATTTCTTCAATATCTTCGTCATCTTCAGAGCTATTTGGCATATAGACTTGTACTACTGTGGTAGGCATGGGCTTCGTGTATATCTTGGCCACAATAATGCGTTCACTATGTTGTTTGTAGTAGCTTACCCGAACTCCTATTTTTTTTATTCATTATTAAACCTACTCCTGCATTACCCCTATTTGATTTTGTATTTATAACCCTGTATTCGCCTGATCAAAAGTCTTGTTCCTCCTGCCACCAAACTTCACTAATTCCCACTATATCTAACTTTAACCTATCCATTTCCCTTTTTAAATTTCTAATCTACCTGCCCGATTAAGGGATCTGACATTCCACGCTCCGATCCGTAGAATGACAGTTTTCTTTCTCCTGATGACAACGTCCTCCTGAGTAGTCCCCACGCGGAGATCCGAATGGGGGACTATTTTACCTCCGGAATATTTTACCCAAGAGGACGCCATCATCGTTTAATCATACAGTAAAGCTGCATGCCCTCGGGAAAAATTACGGCTGTAGTTTCCCCTTGCTTTCAGCCGTTCACAGTACCAGCACAGCAAGGCCGTTTTGGTTAGTGTTACAAGGCCATATCAGTCAATCATCCAGACTGTTGCCCCTGCAACTACTGAAAAGGCTGCTGCCCCTTTTCAGGAACCATATGTTTGTCTGGCCTCTCAACAGATACCCCTCCATTGTGGTTGCACCTACGGTACGGCAATCTGTATCGCTGAGGCACGCAAGCCTCCCCACCAACGGCAAGGTCTATGGTTCATGGGGGGAAAAATGTACTTTATAGTTCTGAAACTCTTGTAAATTTGTGCAAATATTATCCAGCAACTTACCTGGCTCAGTTTTCATCTTTTCCAGTGTTTCAGATATTGATTCATAATCTAATGAAAGGTCTCTTTGCAAAAGGTAATTTGCTAGCCATAAATCATACTGCAAAAAAGCTACATTCCAAGAGTTGTAATAGTAAATAAATGTGTATTGGTTAAGAATACTAAAAGTAACATCCTTATATGTGACTCTTCAAGCTTTCCCAGCAGATATGTTCTAAATAGTCTTCACGGGTTTGCCGCTGGATCACGTTTTGCAAATTGCACAATATTTCTCGGAGCAACCTAGCGACCAACAAGGTTGAACCACCAGAAGATGTTGCACAGTTGCTCCAAGGAAATATTGTGGAATTTGCACAACATGATCCGGTGGCAAACCCGTGAAGACTATTTACAACATCCTTGGATGTCTGCAGACAGGCAATTATCATAATAAACTGCACTGCAACTAAAAACAGATTCATAGTGGAGAATTGAGTGTCACTACAATGTGTGACTGCACTGTGTGACAAAAACGGAGATAAATTGAAGCTTAAAAATGCCTCTGACACTGCGGGCCTTAGAGATAGAGCACAAGCTCAGCTGTAGAAAGTTGGAGATGAAAGTTGACTCCGTTCTCATTGGAGGAACGGCCTGGCTTTTGCCTCAAAGATTTTAGAAACTCTGGAAAACCTGAATCAAAATGAGTAGACAGTGGTTTGAACCCAGGTGCTCCTTACATAATTTCAGTGTCTGGAAATGCTGTTTGTGTCAAGTAGGGCGGGTGTGCCACTAAATGATCAGTATTACTCCTCACTGTCAAAAAAAGAGTTGGAGAACAGTGTCACTGAACAGTCGATAGAAAATTACGAGACTTTGGCTGTAAAAGAATTGATTCATCAACTTGAAATGTTGTGTAGTAGTTTGTAAGAATGAGTTACGGGCAACCTGTAATCCTGGTTGAGAGTGAATAAATTGCAATGAAAATATTAAAATTTGCTTCATCTGTCTTAAAGTGAAAATCTTGTCCCAGTCAGTACATGCGCGCGCGCGCACACGCACACACACACACACACACACACACACACACACACACACACACACACACCATACACCATAGAGGTATGCGAGGGGAAAGATACAGACAAACTAGGTTTCATCTATTATGACAAGGCACGGTCCGATGGTCACTGCGTATGGAGCTCTGATTGTCACCAGGTGTGGAGCTCTGGTTCTCAACTTGTGTGAAGCAGAGGGTGTGACTTCATTAAAAAAATAAATAAAGAAGGAAAAGAAATGGAAAACATATTTTATCTTAGTATAGCCCTTAAAATTTTGTTCATATTTTGCATAAAGACCGGTGATATATTTTGTAAAGACAAGAGCTTCTTGCTTCAGAAGATAATTGTACCTATCACAGGGTACTGCTTAGTACTGCCTCTACGTTTAAACTGGAAACAGTAATGAAAGGCAAATTTTATCTAGATGGGCACGCGCTTTTCCAAGAGTTAGTAACACTTGTATTTTTACTGTCATGTAGACCACAGAGAAGATGAGAAAAGAAAGGTAAAGAAATTGCATAATATTTGTTCCAAAAAATTTGTGATCCTCTTCAAATAAACAACAAGGAAGAAGTCAGTTGCAGTCAGAGATGTGCTGTAAGGCACTAGGTTTGAGAAAGTGATATTGGTGTGCACTTGCAACATACTTGAAGAGAGATGAGACTTAGCTTGGAAAACAGTACTCAGTAAATTTAATGAATCAGTATTTAAAATGCATCATGAAACAGCTTACTCCATCATACATTCAACTTGAGAATCATACAAGATGATTAGAGCACATACAAAGGCCTGTGGGCATTCACTCCACACACATAGATCAAGCAAGTAAAGAGCATAACCAATGATAGTAGAGAAAGTTTGCTCATCATGCAGTATCAGTGGCTTATGGAGCATATATTTTGACAACATAACATAATTTGAAAATCTCTCCAGGTCTCCCCCACACAGCTGGTCTCCCAATGAGAGAAATGTTGTATAAAATAGAGGCCACGTAGCAGAGGGCTCCGGTACTTCAACAGAATGGAGGAAATTAAGCTTCAGTCCTGAAGGGAACCACATTTGTATGTTTAGAAATGTCTATTTGAAAGGTTTGAAAGGCACAGGGTTCCTTCTTAAAAACAATTTTGTTGAAACAATATGTAAGTTCCCAGAATGTAAGTTTACTGACCTGGTTCTTCACCTTCAGTAATCTCACAACCTGTTGTCTTGAGTTGTCGTCATGCTATTTACCAAATAAAGCACACAACACTGTAACAATGATTTTTGATCACTTCATGTTCTTTGTCCACAAGGTTCTCTTTTTGTTGATCAGCTTCGAAATATGCTGGAGTCTCAATATTAAATACAGATCAGTAAGATACCCTAATTAACAAACATTCATAAAGTTCACTGGTCGCAGGTGAGTTTAATACTCTACATTACTCTGATTGATCTAGTGGTTTCACATTTTATCATTTTGGCACTGATGCAGGTTGACATGAGAATCATGTAGATGTTGACATTTTGAATACTGACTGATCTTATGTAATGATATTGTCACATCTATTTGTACATTTTGCTAGTTAAACACCGACTGATTGGCGTTTTTGTGTGCCACACCTATTTATAGACGTGCTCAATACAGGAACCACAAAATGGTAAAATACACATTTATTACACGTTAAATAATAAAATAAAAAACTGGAAATTTAAAAGAGACAAAGACACAACAGACAGTGACATAAGTTTTTTAAGTAATATCAGTGTAATTAGTGCATTGTCAAAGGGTAGTTGCTATTTTGTGGGAGAGCAATATTTACAAAACGTGGATTCCTGAAGTTCTGTTAAAACCGTAAGAAGCATAATTTTCAGAATTGAGTAATTAACAAACTAACATGTTAATTTAATGAAAGGAGACATTTTTGGATTTAGAAAAATCAGTGCTGCAAAACTATGTTACTGAGTTTTGGATATAATCACAATTTAAGATTGGAGCATTCTAGAACAAGAAATTTTTAGTATGAATAATCTTTAAAATGAAGCTTTAGGAAAAGTAAAACTTTCATTGAAAAGGAGAAAATGAGGGCTTTCAAATGAACAATACCAGTTTAGAAATTAACAACTATTAGCTGATAAAAAATGTCATGATGACTGGTTAGCATGTATAGTAAATCATGAATATTTCATTAGAAATAACATTATTATCAGTAATTGAGAACTCACACAGTGAGTAATAAAGTTTTAAGAAGCACTGTTTAGATAAGAAATTAGATATTTTGAGTGACTGTTGTGTATATACTATTAACAAAATAAGATCAAATAAGGAAAAAACTTGTATTGATGTCAGGAGTGGCATAAGAACAAATAGTAGGATAATCCACGTTGCTCTATTACAAACAGTTGTGATGCCTGTAAGTCAGCAGGCAGAGTGTCTGTATTAGGAATGTACACACACACACACACACACACACACACACACACACACACACACACACACACACAGAGAGAGAGAGAGAGAGAGAGAGAGAGAGAGAGAGAGAGAGATATATATATGTGCAAGCCATGCTCTCAACTGAAATGCCTATGATTCTCAGATAGATGTCACCAAGAGAGTCCTTTGCAACGTGGGACAAGAGTATTTTCTCTCACAGTGAGTGAGTGCTAGACTTGCACATTTATCTGACATCCACAGGAGATGCGTTTTGATGCAAAAGGAGGCTCCTTTGCTCTCAAGTTATATAGGATTTTTATGTTCCTACTTTAGCAAACATCTTAGAAGTGTAATATAATGTGGAATTCCTGTTTTATGTGGACTGCCTCAGATGGTCTGCTGCTTATGTGGGAATTAGTAAGCAAAAATATGAGATAGTCAGAAAAGACCCTTTAATGGCCCTGACACACTGACGACCATACGTGATCCAGGCATTAGCAAACATACCTACATCTACATCTACATCTGTACTCCACAAGCCACCTGACGGTGTGTGGCGGAGGGTACTTTGAGTACCTCTATCAGTTCTCCCTTCTATTCCAGTCTCGTATTGTTCGTGGAAAGAAAGATTGGTGGTATGCCTCTGTGTGGGCTCTAATCTCTCTGATTTTATCCTCATGATCTCTTCGCGAGATATACGTAGGAGGGAGCAATATACTGCTTGACTCCTCGGTGAAGGTATGTTCTTGAAACTTCAACAAAAGCCCATACCGAGCTACTGAGCGTCTCTCCTGCAGAGTCTTCCACTGGAGTTTATCTATCATCTCGGTAACGCTTTCGCGATTACTAAATGATCCTGTAACGAAGCGCACTGCTCTCCGTTGGATCTTCTCTATCTCTCCTATCGACCCTATCCGGTACGGATCCCACACTGGTGAGCAATATTCAAGCAGTGGGCGAAGAAGTGTACTGTAACCTACTTCCTTTGTTTTCGGATTGCATTTCCTTAGGATTCTTCCAATGAATCTCATTCTGGCATCCACTTTACCAATGATCAACTTTATATGATCATTCCATTTTAAATCACTCCTAATACCTACTCCCAGATAATTCATGGAGTTACCTGCGTCCAGTTGCTGACCTGCTATATTGTAGCTAAATGATAAAGGATCTTTCTTTCTATGTATTCGCAGCACATTACACTTGTCTACATTGAGAGTCAATTGCCATTCCCTGCACCATGCGTCAGTTTGTTGCAGATCCTCCTGCATTTCCGTACAGTTTTCCATTGTTACAACCTCTCGATATACTACAGCATCACCCGCAAAAAGCCTCAGTGAACTTCTGATGTTATCCACAAGGTCATTTATGTATATTGTGAATAGCAGTGGTCCTACAACACTCCCCTGCGGCACACCTGAGATCACTCTTCCTTCGGAAGACTTCTCTCCATTGATAATGAGATGCTGGGTTCAATAGATTACTGTCTCGCTCCAGTAGAGTCTGATATTTTGTGATGACAATGAAATTATGGAGGTTGTCTTGAGTCTCAGTTGCAGTGATCAGGAAGGTTATAACAACCTCCAGCATGAGTCTAGCAACTATCATTCCACCTCTTATGTTGGATTTGTACTCGTATTTTGGAGAAGTGAGATTAAAACTCCCTGTCTGGCCACACTGACTTCATTTTTCAGTGATTTATCAAATTCATCTGAGGTGGATGCTAGGGTAGTTTCTTAAGTAATAGCATTGCTGATTTCTTTTCTCATCTGTGTCCAATCCAAGATTTTACTCCTTCTCTAATGAGCTGAACATTGACGGGGTGTTTTTTCCCAAACCTTTACTCCTCCACCTGTGGTAACCAAACTCTTCTGGAGAAGGGGTGCAACTATTTGAGGTTATTTATTATTTTTTCAGTGATTTCTCCCTGGATGATTAGCATTTGTTTGATCAAGGTGGTGACTTACTTCAAGACTGTTTCAGTTTAGGAAATAGCTGTATTCTGTGAGGCTGGCATAACATTCCACCCACTTGTCTCATGTTTATGAGAAAGTCATTTATTCCCTGTACTTTTTCCTGACTTATAACAACTTCCTAATAATGGTGACCAACAAAGAAATGCTTGTGTTGATAAAAAAGATAGCTAGAAGTCACTAGTTTCATATTGTTACCTAAGGAAACAATTTTCATTGCTGCCTCCAGACTAATGAGGCTCTTAGCCATAGCTGTGATGATTAACTAACTTGTATGCAACTTATGCGGCCTAAAAGTTCATTTCATGAAAGGCCTAGTAAAAGGACCATTTCTGCCTGCTGCAGTTATAGATCTGGTTCACCAAGGCTGCGAGCATGATGATTATTTATAGTATAATCAATCCTTTCAAAATTGTGGCACCTTTAATAATAGAATTTATATTAGTGATCAAAATTTCTCACATTCAGGCTCAATATGTCAACCAGAATCAAGTTTACATGATATGAGCAGAAAAATTATATCTGTGTATTTACAATGTGTTGGTTCTAAGTTTTCTGTATCAAAAGGAGAATTCAAGAAAACTGTAAAATTATGAGAAGACAGAATAGTCAGCCAATGCTTAACTCCAGAAGACAACATTTCAGTACTGCCGGAAGACAGTACAAAAATGAAAAACTGCTCCTAGCTTTTGGAACTGACTGTAACATTGAGACCCCTCTTTGTTTCATCTTGTTCACACAACAGGTGTGTCAACTCTCAATGTGGGACCTGAGTGAACTGCCCCTCCTTTCCAACCTTCCCCAACCCACCCCATTTTCCCTCCGAAGGAAGGAAGTAAAAGTTCGGAAAGCTGTGAACAACATTTTCATTTTTAAATGTATCTACCGGTAGTAATAAATGTCACCCCCTAGATATAAGTTCTGGCCAGCTATTCTGCCTATTTGCAATTTTACAGTGAAAGCTTGGTGGTAAAGTGCCAGACCAAATCCAAAGATCTTGGGTTTGATTACCTGGTCATTCCTTGGATTTTTATCTATCACTTTTCACTTAATTCAAAGATGGCAATGTTTATTAATAAGAAAAATGTAATAGTGCACTATGGTTCACAATCCCAGTTCAACTGTATGTCCTGGTCAGGTAAATCAGTTCAAAGATTGGAGAAGGCCAACAGCATACCAGGACCGTGCCTAGTAAAGCTCTTTGTGGTATTCAACCCAGCCTTATAGTTGATGACAGCTTCATCTTTTTCACAAGTTTTAAGTGATGAAAAGCAGTTCCAGTTAGAAGTACAATTTATTAGACAGAACCAGTTTCTCTGAACAAAGAGAGGAGGATTTCTAAGTTTTGTTTTTGGTTTACAGAATTACACATTTAGAACCAGTTTCCTAAGTATCTTCTGACTGGTTGAGACACATTTAAGTCTGTACATATATAATTAAATTTGCAGTTTGAAAATGCTGCATGAAAAAAGAAAGAAAGAACTGCTGCTCGGAATGATATCAAATTTGAACAGGATATTATTGAATAAGTGGAAAATGTTATGGAACCAAAAAGAATTTAATAAAAATCTTTCCCACTGCATGGTGTGTAAACATCATAACGTAAATAAATTCCACTACAAATGACAGATGAATCACAATATGATGGCTATGGTGTGAGTTGCATATTAAACCAATCGTACTATGCAGTGTGGTTGACCACACAAGTTTGGTACAGCTCGTTAGGTCATACCACATCGGATGGAAAAAATCAGTTTTTGATTGTTCTGAGGCCAAAAACCACATAAAAAGGAACAATGAAATTGACTTTAAATTGTCATGAGACTGGTGCAACACAAATTCAATACTCTGTTGATCGTTTTCAGCTACAAGTTGAAACTGAGAAACGGAATGTTCCACAACAGATAGAAATATATTGGGGATAATGTTCAGAATGTGTTGCTCAGTGTGTGCCTTCAGTTCAGCTGTATTTGTAATCAGAGAACAGAACACAGCGTCTTTCCGATAAACCCACTGCCAGAAGTCATAGTGATTAAGATCAGGTGATCTGGATGGCCACAGCAAAGGGAAATGATGGCTAATTATTCTAGCAGTTCCAAAATACCTCTGCAGCAGCTGCTTTACTAGCTATGCAATGTGTCAAGGAGTGCCATCTTGCACAAAAATGATCCTACCCACACATGCATGCTGCTGAAGGGCTGGAATGACACGGAAGGCTCTCAGCGCATTTACTAGTGATGGTACAGGCAACAGAACCCGCAGGACTCATCTCCTCAAAAAAGTATGTCCCTACGATAAACGATGCCATCAACCCGTGCTGTACAATTGCCTTTGCAGAATGAAGTGGTAACAGTTGATATGCGAGCAGATTTTCTGTTGCCAGTGTTCTGCTGTTCTGTGTATTGATATCTCCTTGCAGATAGAAACGGGCTTCATCTGCCCTCATGATCTCGCATGGCCATTAATTGTCGACTTCCATATGAGCAAGAAATTCTAGAACAGCTGTTAGCATTACTCCAGGTCAGCATGAAGCAGCACCTAAAAATGAGTAAATTTTTCGTGAATTCCAATGCAGAATGTTTCGTAGAATTTTATGCACCATGCTCACAAGCATATCCCAAGTTCAGGAAATTCCCCTTGCGCTGCATGTTTGCGCACCACCATTTGACCCCTACTGCAATGCTGACACCAGATCAGTTGTTGTCCTCCATCTACCACACTGCACTTCAAAACAGACTTCCTTTTGAAATTTTATAATCTTTTTCTCCAGACCCTGGGCAAACACTGGACCAACCCCTGAGTGTTCAGAACTTCTACACAGCTACTGGCACCCAGTCACTGTTCTTGTGAAGTGCTTTACCAGCACCGTGCAATACTGCATTGAGACAATCATGCTGAGAATCTCAGATGCAAACTGAGGAAAGACCGTGCACCTCCCATTTTGCATATTCTGCCCCTACAGCACCACATAGTGCATTATTATTATTATTATTATTATTATTATTTTCACCCCCTCATAATGTTTCTGCCTTCTTCAATAATATTCCATTCAAATTTGTTGTCATTCTGAACAGTGGTTCTTTCTTTGTATCATTTTGAAACTGGAAATTCCATTATAATCACCCTTTACAATAAAGTTAATATTTGCACTTTTCATTGATGAGGTGTCAGTGACATTTCTTGATCTAGCATAAAATGATTACAAATTTGTGTGTTTGTAAAGACGAGCAAAATACAAGGAGAGATGGTAATATTTTAAAGGATAATCTTGTTTATCTTTTAAGTCATCTGTAGTCTACAGGTAGTGGTAGTTTTGATTGCCCTCTAGATCCTTAAAATGTTTTAGGATTTGTAAATAATCAATTGGTAATTTCACCTTTGTCTATCTTTTTCAGAGACTGCAGTGCATAACATGGGGTGTATTTCCAGCAAAACTGACATCAATGACCTTCACCCCAATGTTTTTCAGGTAAATGATGACTTCGTGTTATAGTGATGCAATGACATGAAAACCAGACCCATTCCTTCCCAGTAAGAAATGTCACTAGTTTTACAATTAATAAGCACAAAAAAATTGTACCAAGCCTCTATGACATCTCTGCTATCCCCACTTGGATACAAATGAAACTTTTAAAACTTCAGTTTCCTATTACTTTGGCATGTTCTCCAACTGGTTTAATCCAAGCCCTTACCATTTAGTCTTTTTTGTCTGTGCTGCACGCAAAAAATGTTTGTCTGTTGTATAGTAATGCTTAATCAGAAAATATGCTCCTCTTACATTGATACTAATATATAACTGCCACATACATCATATTACTGTATTTTTTTTTTTTTTCGTATTTCCTTGTTAACAAAAACTAGCAGCGTATAACATTTTGAAAGCAGTTTCACCCCTATATTAATTTCCTTTTTCCTCAATACCTTCATTCAGCTTAGTAAAAGTGTTATACATTCTTTTAGCAATTACTCAGTTTTGCTTATTTATGTTATGTAGAAGCTTCACTTATGCCAGTAAACATAAATGACAACACAGAATGGACCAGGAAAGGTGTGATACATAAATTTCACAGTGATGTGAAAAAAATCTTATTTGTTTGGCGACCTCTCAGCTGTGCTTTCATATTTTTTGGTACAGCTAGCTTTTTAAACTATCTTTATTCATACAAATTTTCATTTTGTTTATACTTTTCTTGTTTGAACCTGCTTAGGGTTATTAAAAAATTACAAAGGAACTGATGCAATTTTTTTCCAAAATGCTTCCTCAAATTGAGGTACCATTTAATCCAATGTTATACATTTGAAGGAGACCCAATTTTTACGACTTGCATGACATGATGGCTGAGGTACTAAACCTATTTAATTCCACATATTGTGTATATTACAAGGATAAAAAATATCACTTCTTACATTTTAATTTTTATAATTTTTTTTCCAATAAAAATGTTATTTTTTCTATAATTTTGTTGTTTCTGCAATAAAGCTTAGGTCTACTACATAAGTATGGACTATTGCAAGTTACAGAAAAAAATTAGAGTAATGCTTTATAGACTTTAGGAAATATTTGTACCTGAATTCTGAAAATCACAGCTTGCGGGAAACTGCGAATGAAGGTATGACTCCAATTAAACTGTGCCTCAGAACATTCCTGAAGCATAGTCTTCATCTTACAGCATTTCTTCGCCTTCAAGCTTCCTCTTGGCATTCCTTTTAGCACTTCTTGGTTCTTTGGGAACATGAAGAGCGAGTCTTTCAGCTTCATGCACCCACTGTCTGTCACACGCATACAATTGATCTTCCATATTAGAACCACATTTTATGCCTAAATTTCTCAGGACTTCCAACCTTCCTATCACTCCATCACTGAAACATATTGCTGCATCTAAAACCAACTTGTAATGTATTTAGTCCTACAAAAGCATTCTTGGGTAATCTTTCCCATATGCAGTTGTTGAAACTTTCATTTGTATTCTGAGTGTCCCCATGAAAACATTTACTAAGCAAAACAGGGTCACTCAGGTCTCTAAAAATTGGTGTTATTTCATTCATAACAGGCTCAGGAAGAGAATGCTTATGATAGTGCATTTGACCACTTTCTTTTGATTTTTGGTAACCCCACCAAGAATCTGCTCCTTTAGGCAAAAGTCCATGAACAGGGTGGTCATCTGTGGACAACTTATGAAAGTAGGTGGCCCATACAGCTTTTTTTCTCATTGCTGTAACATCATTCAGAGGTGTAGCTCGTCTAATGGCCAGTCCATAATAACTCTGAAGAAGCTCTATTTCAGTTTCTGTCAGTCTGCGGCCAGACAGAGATTTTCCCTCAGATAGCAACTTTCCATTCATTTCTCTTCTTAGCTTCCTCAATCTAGCACCCATCCTCTTTTGCACATGTCCACAACACTCCAGTTTTGTGACCATGGTATCACTATAAACATTGAACTGATTAATTTTATTTAAAGCTTTAGAGTCCCCATCACCTACGTACTTCGTATATCTAATGTTATAAACAGGCACCGACATCTGAAATATTTGTAGAGCTCCATCATACTCCATACCCCCACTGTAACCATCATAATTTGTAGAACACTGATGTTCAAGATGTCCTTCAGTGTTACCATGGCAAGTATGGCACTACTTGGATAAGCACTCAACATCACCGAGCGAGGTGGCGCAGTGGTTAGACACTGGACTCGCTTTCGGGAGGACGACGGTTTAATCCCGCGTCCGGCCATCCTGATTTAGTTTTTCCGTGATTTCCCTAAATCACTCCAGGCAAATGCCGGGATGGTTCCTCTGAAAGGGCACGGCCGACTTCCTTCCACATCCTTCCCTAAACCGATGAGACCGATGACCACGCAGTCTGGTCTCCTTGCCCAAACATCCAACCAACCAACCAACTCAACATCAGCAACTTTCCCATCCTCCAGAGAAGTAGCACGTACAACACCATTCAGGGAACGATGTCCTCAATGTTGCCATGTCCCATCAGGTGCAACAGCAATGTTCCTGGTTCCAATAATATGTACAGTTTCTTCTACTGCACATTTCATAGATGCCTTAGAACAACCGTCAAGGCACCTAAAAGTATTTTTATGTACTTGCTGAACCTACTGGGAGGAGGAGGAAGGTCCATCAAACCATAGAACGTTTGAGCAGCCTTTTTTTTCCTTTTCCTATTGCCCGCATTGCGTACACTAACTTCAAATTCACATCATATGAATTGCATACAATGTTCAAAGTCATTTTCGAGGTAGATTTATTGCAGGATCTACACAGAACAACTAATTTTGATGCTAAACCCTTCCTGCTACTTTGCTGTTCAATTATTTTCAGATGGCCTACACCATCACATTGTTTACATTTTGCCACTTCCTTTATCAAAGAAGATAAGATGCCCGCATTAACAGGAACAAATCCACTACAAACAGTGTCATTGTTAACACCAAAATTTGAATCACCAGGAGGCATGCCATGTGGGATTTTTTTCCCTGAAGAACTGATACATAGGTTACTTTCAGCAGTGTGGCTTGCTTTGTTTGTGAACTGGTTACCAGGGAATTTCCTTTTATTGAATTTCTTGATGCGTGGCATAGTTCATATTTATTGCATACTAAAGGATATGTACTTCCACAAATATATGTAGCACGTGGGCAACAAACATTCAGTAACATGTGAACAAACTGCTTCAGTGAAACAAAAGTAACTACTAGCAAAGATAATCATTTACAGACACTAGAAACCTGCACTGTTAACCAACATATACAATGTATCATACATATAATCGCTGCAAACAGAAGGTTCACAGTTCTCTTTGAAATTATACTGGTTTCTGTAACAGAAATAAAGGGGACGTGACGGCATACGTGATCGTAACTTTAAAATTTGGTATATATAGGTCATTTTTCATTTGATACCCTACAATGTGTATATAAATGTGATCAGGAAAGACTATAGAATTTAATAAAGTCATAAAAAATTTCAATTTTTCCACCATTTATAAGTACTCTGTGATTTCTCTAAACCAGTTTTAGTCTTCTATTGTTTTCCTAAATCAATTAGGCAAATTCTGGGGTAGTTCCTTTGGAAAGGACACAGCTATTTTTTCCCATCCAAGCATGTATCCTGCTTTTAATTATCTAGTTGTCAGTGTCAGTGGGGCATTAAACTCTAATCTTTATTAATTTTTGCTGTACTCTCTCCGCTTGATGAATTTTAATCCACCAGCACTGATCCCAGTCATGAAGTATACATCACAAACACTCTGATTTGGCTGGCCACTCACCACATTTTCCTGTTTATTTGCTCTCTCCCCCCCCCCCCCCCCCCCCCCCCACTCCCCCCACCCCAATCTCCCAATGGCTTCCACTTCTTTTTGCTCTGTCTCATGTTGAGTGTGTTAACATTCGGAAAGTGCTGTCAGTTGAGCAGCATTTCTACATTCTACACAATGTCCTCCTTTACCAGTAAAGCAATATATATAGTATCCATTTAATGTGGCATCTTTCCCTGTAAACAAATATGTTATCTTGTTTATCATTCTGTTCTTCACAAAGCAGTTGTATTTCAGCAATACTCTCAGCTGAATATTTAGCTATTGAGTGCTACTATACCTGTTTTGGAACTGTTTACAAAATAATTATTATTTGTTTCATTAGCAGTCAAACATCCGTGGGTATTTTGTTCTAGGACCATCCTAAAGCATTCTATGAGGAGGTACCCAGAAGCAACCAAACTTTTTTTAAACTTATTTATTCACATTTTAAGCACAAACTTTCAGTTCCCTTCAAAGTACTCTCCACTTATGCTAAAACACTTTTGTAATATTTTATTCAATTTGCAAAACATTGTTTAAATTCATCTCATGTTATTCTTGACAGTGCCTCCGTCTGTTTTTTCTTCACCTCAGCAAACACCAGCAAAACATTCCCTTTCATGTTTCTTTTCATTCTAGGAAATAAAAAAAATTGCACGGGTCATGGTCGGTGAGTATGGGGGGGGGGGGGGGGGGGGGGTAAGGAACAGGATCATGCCATTTTTGTCAATCAACTGCCCCGAATCAAGGCTGCGTCCACCACAGACTGTTGCACAATCTATTCAAAACTCCCAAGTAGAAAGAATGGTACATTGTCTGACCGTCAGGAACAAACTCTGAATGGAATTCTCACATTGAAAAAACAAATCAGCATTGTTTTAATGTTTGATTTCACCTGCCAGGCTTTCTTGGGGTGAGGGGAACTTGAAGTCTCCCACTGGCTTGATTGTCACTTTGATTGAGGGTTGTAAGCATAGCTTCAGTTTTTGTCACCGGTGATAATTTTTGAAAAAAAAAGTTTGGACCATTTAGGGACTCTTTTTTTTTAAAGCACAGCAATGGTACAGTTTTGGCATGAATTCAGCAGCCACCCTTTTCCTTCTCAAATCTTCTGTCACAATTCACTGCACTGAACTCCAAGTCACTCCCAACGGCCCCAATTCTCAACATTTTCATTTGTTTGGTCCGTGGAAGGACGACTAGAATGAAGTTTGTCATCAGTTGACATTTCACCATTTTTTAAATGGGAAAACACCTAAAACGCTTGAGTTTTCCCTATAGCATCATCCTATATGCCATTTTAACATTTCAATGGTTTCTGTTCCTTTTTTCCCTAGCAGAAAGCAGAACTTTACTGCCACACACTGTTCCTGGAAATCAGCCGTTGCAAACACGACAATCAAACAAAACAGTTGTCAGTATAAACTCTGCCGAACCTAATCCTGACCTCCTTCAGCAGTGGTGCTGTGCTTACTGACCCTGGAATGTTTGCTCTACGTGCACCTAGCAGCAAATTGCGGTACTACAGAAACTCTGTCCACCAAAAATTAGTCTGGTTTGTTCTTTGGGGGGGGGGGGGGGGGGGGGATCTCGTCATATAATTGCTATGTGGTGTTGGCCACAGGCAGCTGTGTTCTAAAACTTTGGCCAATCATGGCACAAAATATTAATGTGTAATGCACTTTATAATATAGCACCATGGAATTATTTAAATTTGTGTATTATTTTACTGGTGAAGAAATGTAATCAATCAATTACATTTCAAAGTGTCCATTTATCTTATTATCATGTGGCACTGCTTTCAATTTGTTGCATGTCATCATCAGTTTCAACTAGTTTTCACTGATAAATAATCTCTGATAAGGTTTACCTATCAATTTGAATGTTTTTATGTGTTACTTCACAGGTGATAAATGTGGATGAAGCTGGTAACAGATTAAGCTCAGGTCAGTTGGAAATTACAGAGAGTCACCTCATATTTTATCAGCGGAAGAAGGAACCAATAAAATGGCCTCTTCGTAGCCTGCGCCGTTACGGCTTCGACGCAGAACTCTTCAGCTTTGAATCGGGCCGTCGTTGTCCCACCGGTGCCGGAATTTACGCATTTCGTTGTCAGCGAGCAGAACAACTCTTCAATCTCCTGCAGGCTAAAATCCTCATGCGCAACAATGCCAGTGAAGATACTGTATCCAGAGAGTTTCCTGTTGCCTCTAACCCAGGCCCAATTTTTCCGACACGTATCAATGTACCATCATCAGACGGAAACTACCTCGATCCTGCTCCAGTGCGAAGGGGAAGTCGCACAGGACAGCCGACAAGTATAAGATTTGTGTCACAAAATAGTGGAGTGTCTACAAGATTGAGCAGTGTCGGAAGCAGTAGTAATGGTCCCATAAGCCCACAGGGCACAGCATCTCCTTCTCCTCCCCCTGTTCCTATACCTATTCCTCATCCACTTCCACCGACACCAGTAAGCAATTCTGCAAGTGCAACATATGTTAATGAAGAGTTATTTTCTTCTGCAGCAGATAACTTTGCCATTCCTTCAGTTCTAGAAAGTAATAAGAAATTAGCAGCTCGTCCTCTGTTTCATATAAATGGAACAACTCCAGTTAAACTGTCACCAGCTGTAGAGTGTGACCCTAGGATGCCCCACCTTCTTCCCAGCACAATTTCCTCATGTGAGATTAGCACAACGGTCACCACAACCCATTCTGATGCTGTAAAACACCCTCAGAGTAATTCATCAGGATCCTATGTAAATATTGATGTTAGTAATGTACCTTCATTATTGGCAGGTAGTGTAACAGAAGACACAAATTACGCACAGCTTGATTTGTCAGAGGCTCAACAAGGACACCTGTATATGAATGTTATTCCTGGCACTGACATTCTCAAAGCTACAGAAGCAAATAATGGCAGCTCGTGGAATAAAGCTACGTTCCCTAATTGTATTGTATCTATGCAACAAAGTGAAATGGATGTGGATGAACCTAGACATTGTTATGCAAACCTTGAACCTGGCAGTATTGAAGTTCCTTTGTCCCTTTTACCAAAAATGCCAGTTCAGCCACTTACCCAAATTCCAGCAGTTGATAAAGCATCTTCAGCTCAGAACCATCAATCTCACTCGATAACACCAACACTGGGCCAGTATCGACAAGTTAACTATATTGTCCTTGACCTGGATCAGAGTAAAGATTCTTCTGCAAGCAGTGCTTTACAGCAGCAGCAAACATCTCCATCTAGTTCTACTAGTCCTGCAACAGGATCAGTATCAACAGAATCTCCTCACCGTGGCTCGGAAGGCTATGCCACAATAGATTTCAATAAAACTGTTGCACTTTCACATTCTGTAAATCCTAGCATAGACAATGACAGTGAAAGTTCTCGTAAAACAAGGCACAATTCAACTATTAGCGATTTAGTATCAGCTCCTGCAATAAATAGCCCCACAGAGTAAAAGAAATGTATTTTCTTTTTCCATCGATGATATTTTGAGAAGAAATTAGGAAATTATTCCTTTTTTCGCGGGTGTATAATTAGTCCAAAGATTGACTGTACCAAAGATATTTTTAGACTTAATGAGGATTTTGAAGCATATTATTGAATGAGCCTATTGGAATGTGTCCAACATGAAGTTCATACATCGAATTGTTTACATTGTACAATAAGAAATATAACATATATATACATATATATTTTTTGCATGATAGCCCAAAGTGTAAATAATGCCAAAGAGATAATAATGCAATGTCTAGCCCCACTTTGGGGTGATTTTTAACTGCAGTGCTATATATACAGATATACACACATACATATACATATAGTTACATGTAAATTTGAGAGATATTGTGTGCCTGATTATATATTACATGTTGTGTGTTATACAAAATAAATGTGTATATTAAACTAACACCATAACTGTTTCACAACCTGCATCCCTCATATATTGGAATTTGGGTCATTGTTGGTGTCAGTTAAAAATTTGTGTCTATGAATTGTATTATCCATGATTCTGCAAGGTGCCTAGTTTTATACCGGGTACTTGCAAGTATAAAGAACAGCTGCTTGGTCTGGTATTATTCCTGTACATATTCACACAATCTGAACCACAACTTGCAGTATAATAATATTATGAGTCACAGAACATATCTAACAAGGAAACCCTTGAGTGCGAGGTCGCAAAAGGCCAATGATGTTTACGATGTTCGACACCCCACGTATTGTCTACCATGCAACCACAGTATTTGCTGCTAAATGGTAACAGGGGCAGGCCTGGAGGTATCCAATGGTGAGCACAGTATTACGCTACAGAGGTAGTTAAACTGCTTAGTCAACAAGTAACTCACAACATTGTTAGTGGTGTTGATACAAAACAGAGCAATGGCAATGATCTACAGTAACAGTTGGCAAAGTTGACATTTCATAAGAAAGGAATCCAAGGAGTGTCACAGATTGATGAAGAAGTGTTAGATGAAGTGTTAGCGTTTCTGCAAGATGAGTCAATGGAATGTGTAGTGTCATTTACACTCGACTGTGCAGACAGTGTACATGAGGACCCATGCAGTTCATCATACTTGTTGGATAGAGAACCACAAATCCCATCTCCAGTGAAATGTAGTGAAGAACAATATTTGTCCAAGGAAGCGGTACTGAACATAACTACATACGTGGAAGATCATCCACAGCAAAATGACTATGTAATACGAGGGCAGTTCAATAAGTAATGCAACACATTTTTTTTCTGAAACAGGGGTTGTTTTATTCAGCATTGAAATACACCAGGTTATTCCCCAATCTTTTAGCTACACAACACTATTTTTCAACATAATCTCCATTCAATGCTACGGCCTTACGCCACCTTGAAATGAGGGCCTGTATGCCTGCACGGTACCATTCCACCGGTCGATGTCGGAGCCAACGTCATACTGCATCAATAACTTCATCATCCGCGTAGTGCCTCCCACAGATTGCGTCCTTCATTGGGCCAAACATATGGAAATCCGACGGTGCGAGATTGGGGCTGTAGGGTGCATGAGGAAGAACAGTCCACTGAAGTTTTTTGAGCTCCTCTCGGGTGCGAAGACTTGTGTGAGGTCTTGCGTTGTCATGAAGAAGGAGAAGTTCGTTCAGATTTTTGTGCCTACGAACACGCTGAAGTCGTTTCTTCAATTTCTGAAGAGTAGCACAATACACTTCAGAGTTGATCGTTTGACCATGGGGAAGGACATCGAACAGAATAACCCCTTCAGCGTCCCAGAAGACTGTAACCATGACTTTACCAGCTGAGGGTATGGCTTTAAACTTTTTCTTGGTAGGGGAGTGGGTGTGGCGCCACTCCATTGATTGCCGTTTTGTTTCAGGTTCGAAGTGATGAACCCATGTTTCATCGCCTGTAACAATCTTTGACAAGAAATTGTCACCCTCAGCCACATGACGAGCAAGCAATTCCGCACAGATGGTTCTCCTTTGCTCTTTATGGTGTTCGGTTAGACAACGAGGGACCCAGCGGGAAAAAACCTTTGAATATCCCAACTGGTGAACAATTGTGACAGCACTACCAACAGAGATGTCAAGTTGAGCACTGAGTTGTTTGATGGTGATCCGTCGATCATCTCGAACAAGTGTGTTCGCACGCTCCGCCATTGCTGGAGTCACAGCTGTGCACGGCCGGCCCGCACGCGGGAGATCAGTCAATCTTGCTTGACCTTGCTGCGATGATGACACACGCTTTGGCCAACGACTCACCGTGCTTTTGTCCACTGCCAGATCACCGTAGACATTCTGCAAGCGCCTATGAATATCTGAGATGCCCTGGTTTTCCGCCAAAAGAAACTCGATCACTGCCCGTTGTTTGCAACGCACATCCGTTACAGACGCCATTTTAACAGCTCCGTACAGCGCTGCCACCTGTCGGAAGCCAATGAAACTATACGAGACGAAGCGGGAATGTTTGAAAATATTCCACAAGAAATTTCCGGTTTTTTCAACCAAAATTGGCCGAGAAAAAAAAATGTGTTGCATTACTTATTGAACTGCCCTCGTACATAAAAAAACTATGGATGTTCAAGGGAGGACAAGGCACATTTGTTACGAAAACTGGTGTTTGCACGTTTAAAGGATACTCGATGCAATTTACAAGATGTGGGTGATAGTGACGTGCTATGTTATGCACAACAAATTGCACATAACATAGATTATAGTGATTTCAAGGGAAGCAGTGGATGGTTGCATAACTTCAGACCTCAAACAGGGCCACAGAATTGGAGGACAGAAGACAACAAAATTTCCAACAAAGCATAAATTTGATGATGCATAGCAGACTGCGGAATTGGCCTGAAAATTTGTAGATGAGATAAACAAACTTATCCCATCATTCAGTAAGGAACTTGTTTTCAACTCTGACCAATCGGGATTTGAAGGGGAAATGCATATGAATGTAACTCTAGAAATTAGAGGTACCGAGAGAGTTTTACCAAGATGAACTAACATCAGTGCCTTATCACATTCATATATAATTACGCCAACTGTTAATCTCGATGGTAAATTGTGATTTTGCAGGGGCAGTAGGGAATATTTACGTAACAGCAAGCAAGAGTGGGAAAATGGGGGTAAAAGAACTACAACTGTGGTATGAGTACGGTTTTGGGCGAATAGCTGCTCAAAATAGCTTGCTTTTGCTTTATTCGTGGTCTGCATATAAAATTCATACTCCTTTAGAGCGCACTATTCCTCCTGCAAAGTGTCTGACTGTAACTCTTATCACCTGGAACCACTGGACAAATTCTGCCTCTGGCTGTTTGTTTTTTCCATGCATCTGCAGCTATGCCTTGAAGGGTAGCAAGTTTCACAATAAGCTCTATGACAAACTGTTTCGCATTTGGTTGCATGCCGTCACATTCCAGGAGTTCTCATAATCCTGTGTTACACCAGTGTGATTCTATATGCATTTCTCAAGAGTGGCTACCAGGCTTAACCTCCTCCACAGTTTGTAACTCCCAAGGAGTTTGCCTTCAATCTTGATGGTGCAAACCTTTATGATCACTGTGGAGTGCCATTTTTCATTCAGTTTTCGTGATGCGTCTTAATGGTTTGTTTTGAACATTTTTTGAATGCCGACCACCCCGGAAACTCATTTTCTGCCACCCTCCTGATGCACATGGTGAGTCATTAGCAGCCAATATTTTTCCTGTCCTCATCATTAAACAACAGTTTCACATGAGCTGTACTAAAGATTGAACTTACAACCTCACACTCGAGGGGTTCCTTGTAAATTAAATTTTCCTTGTGCCATTTACTTACAGGAAAGACAGACAGATGTGTGGGGTTGGAAGTGTTACACCATTCGTATCCAGATAAATATGATAAGTATGTAACAAAGATGTTGTCCAACATAAGAGATGGCATACATTGTAAAGCTAGAGAAGATCTGATCAGAATTAGTGTAGATAACTATTTTGAATTGACAGCTGTTGGACTAACAAAGCTAGGCATCCATAAGAAGGCAGTCATTCTGTGATTGTACTGCTCAGTTACACTAGTGTGGACACTTTCTTCAACATATTAACTGACATCCTAGAAAGAGTCTCAATAACATATGGAGACAATATTTCATATAGTTATTGACCAAATTAAAAAATTAAAGCTGCTGTCATAATCTACTCATAAAGAGCTGTTACCTTATGTCAAAGGTTTAACAATTCTTCTTCTTCTTCTTCTTCTTCTTCTTCTTCTTTCGCTTATGCCTTGTCCTGCAGCCTTCGCAGGATCGGCATTGTTGCAGTCGTATTTGGCATGGTTAATCAAAAGGGTTGACCAGATGCCCTTCCTGCCACCACCCCGTACCCCTCTGGGACGGAATCAGTGTACCCCAGCTGTCTGCGTGTAGTGTAAATCATGGAATAGTGCAAACATTTACCAAATGTCTGCGAGTCATGTAACGGAGCCGGAACACAGGGACCTGCCCGGTATTCACCTAGTGGGATGTGGAAAACCGCCTGAAAACCACATCCAAGCTGGCCAGCACTCCGGCCCTCGTCGCTAATCTGCCGGGCGGATTCAATCCGGGGCTGGCGCGCCTACCCAAGTCCAGGAAGCAGCACATTAGCGCTCTCAGCTAACCTGGCGGGTGTCAAAGGCTTAACACTACAAATCAGGGATTACAGTTAGTAACTATGTATATCTCTTGAGGCAGCGTAACTTGCGGTTCGCAAATTACCAGATTATAGATGAAAGGACTAAAATTTATCTCCTGCTACAGCTTCGCTGTTCATGCAGTAAGACTGCAGCATCACTCATGATATTGGAATTTATTACTTCTTTACTACAAACACTATTCACAA
This sequence comes from Schistocerca americana, assembly GCF_021461395.2. NCBI lineage: Eukaryota > Metazoa > Arthropoda > Insecta > Orthoptera > Acrididae > Schistocerca > Schistocerca americana. The sequence goes on along the minus strand of NC_060124.1, from coordinate 204,765,930 downwards.
CACATTGAGTTGTGTCAAAAACTAACTTTTGCTTAAAACAGAGTGCAAATTACCCAGACTGTACTTATCCAGTATTTGATAATGAGAGCAGTTAGGGACTTTCAACAAACTTTACACATAATTTCAAAACTACTCTAAACTTTTTCTCACTTACATGCATAACATCAAGTATTTAATTCATTAACTCATTTGTAAAGTAATCAGATGTTTGAAGCTGTTATGTACATGAGAGTTTGAATCTGTAAAGAATCTGGGGTGGCGGGTTTACTTCGTGAACATCTGGAACACTTTTGGCGTGACACAAATGGTAAATGCTACTACTATGGTATTAAAGATTTCAGCACCAGCCTTAAACCATGTACTTGCATATATCAATGGGGGGAGTTGTAAAGTATGTATAAATATCTTGGCCTCTCTGATCATTACTGTCAGAAAATAAAGCTAAAGACAAGCTTGATAAAACCCACAAGACTGCAAGTCTAAAAAAAGATCTTGGAATGTAAAATACATACTTTTCGAGGGCATTAGCAAATCATACCTGAGATGAAATGCATATGGAAAACAATGTAAATGCTAAGTTATTTAAATTCTCCACAATGTTTAACTTCATTTTTCAGGAAGCCTTTCCAAAAGTCGATACTTCAACAGCAGCAGCCAAGGAAAATAGATGGATATCTGCAGGTATTAGGAAATCCTATGAGACATTTAAATTTCTCAGCTTTTACAAAACCACTACCTAATCCACAGTTTCTAGATAAGTAACAGGTATAGAAAAATATACAGGAGGGTAATGTTTGCTGCAAAAATTCATTCAGTGATTAAGTAATACATAATGCAAAAAATAAAATCAAAATACCAGTAGTATGGGATGGCATAAACCATGAAACTGGAAAAGGCAGTCACAAGTATAATAAAATACAAATCAAATATTTGGTATTGTAAATATGAAGTAGAGTGCAACAACAGTGTTAGAAATTGCTGTAAAATTTCAAAACTGCAGGTCAGGGTAACAGTAATGTATAAATTGTGGCACTCTTTGAGTGATACAAGCCTTGGATGAGGTGTTTTGTTGAATGTGGAAATGCAGCTCAACAGGTATCGAAGGTTTGATCTTTCATCAATTTTCTTAGCTTCTCCCAATTTAGGAAACTTTTCTTCCAAATAATTGAAGGCCCTACCTCCTTTATTCATACCTTTTACCAAGTTCTTCAGAAGGCCCAACTTGAGACGAAGAGAAAGCAAAATAATTGTACTGTGTGCAACCAATTTCACATATGCCTTCCCAATAGCATATGACTTCCTTATAACCCACTCCTTGATTGTGTAGTGATTCTTGGTGTTGCAGCCATCCCAAAAAAAAAGAAGCAGTATTTCATAAACCCATCCTGTAAACATGTAAGGAGTGCAAAAACCTTTAAATCACAGCAAAGCTGCCATCCATGGTCTTCATAGGTGATAACTTCTAGCAGCTAAGCTACGGTTTCATAAGTTTCTTTCATGTCTACTGTATAAACCAAAGATGCCAATGGGAACGTTTTGCCATTATAAGGTAGTACTTCTTTTGAGATGTTTTTATTGGAGTCAGTAAATAGTTGCCCTTCTTGTGGCATATGTTGCACACATAACTGTATCATCAGACCATTGACACTTTTGTAACACACACCAAATTCTGCATGTTGAAATATTGAGGAAAGGAAGTATGTCTTGATCTAAAATAGGAAAATATTGTCCCTGGGGCTAGAAGGTTCCATTGCTTCAGTCTCCACCCCAAGAGGTCAGCTGGCCATTTTGCAAGGTTTAGATCCCAAACCAAATCGTTTTCAATTAAAGAGCTGAGGCAAAGTGTCATGAGATAGAGAGCACCTTCTGTTTCATTTGAAGTTGGGTCTGATACTGTATCTAGAAAGGTACAGACAGGAACAAGCAGTTCCTCATCTCAAGAGCATAGACGAGTGCACTGAAGATGCATTTGGATTCTATGTATAGTTTTGCTTAAATGCCCTGCAGTGTTTGTGAGACAGAAGTAACAGGCTGAAAAATGGCCTTTTAGTCTCTCTCAACACCATTGGAACAGCAAAGTGGCATGGCTCAGCATTTTCGTTTCAGCCATTCTGTTAAAGTGGTAGTACAGCTTATACAGGCAATATTAGGAGCAATTTTTTTTATCTTTATCACCAACAGGACAATCAAAATACAGTTTATATGCCTTTTTGGTTTTATTTGGCATTTTGGGTGAATTTCCCAGATATATAGCAAACATTGCTGGGGTGGTTTAGACAACAACATTTGCTAGTTGCCAGTTTTACTAAATATAAATTTTAAACAACACAACATTCCTCTATGTGTCAGAGGAACACCTACTGTGGTAACAAAAACTCACAATACACTGTTGGACAGGGGTAAGTATGATGAGAATTGCACTATAGTATTTCAACATGCACTAGATAATAAAGTCTCTTTTGCACTATGGACTTTCTTGTCATCAGGTAAGTAAAGTTTAGAATGTTTATCACATCAGCCATCTAATAACAATTTGTGGATCTTCTAACAGTCATGTAAAAAAATTAATTTAAAAAATAAGAAAAATTTAGACATCCATTCAAAAGAAGAAGTAAACAGCAAAACAAATAAGGTAAACAGTAGACAATCTTTAAAAACTCCAAAATCTTATGTGCTAGAAAGATAGATTCAGATTCTACACACCAAAACAAAGACATGAATTTATATATCACATCCTTGTTGTAGAATGGCTGATCAGTAGTTAATTTGCTTAGAGACAAGAGTCTGGCAAATGAAACCCATGAGCGGTCAACCAAGGTGATGTTTGATTATTATCACAGTGATCCTTGTAGCATTAGCTTGTTCAAGGATGCTGGTGTTGCTTTGTCAGTTTTGCCATTTGTTTTAATGATTTATGGACTCCAATACAATGATGAAAGTGTTGTTTTGGCCAAATCAGAAAGTGATCTACAGGCAGTTCAGTGGTATTAGGAGGATGTATGGGACACCTACTCGAGTCCGGTCACTAAAATCACCTATTCCATCAAAGGCAGGACTACCCGTGAAACCAGTCGTGTGATTTACAAGCTAAGCTGCAACCACTGTGCTGCATTCTATGTAGGTATGACAACCAACAAGTTGTCAGTCCGCATGAATGGCCACCGACAAACTGTGGCCAAAAAACAAGTGGATCACCTTTTTGCTGAACACGCTGCCAAACACGATGTCCCTCATCTCAATGACTGCTTCACAGCCTGTGCCATATGGATCCTTCCCACCAACACCAGCTTTTCTGAATTGTGCAGGTGGGAACTTTCCCTGGAATACATCCTACGTTCCCGTAACCCTCCTGGCCTCAACCTTCGTTAGTCACTGTCCTCATCCATCCAGCCCCCTCCCTGTTCCCATTCCAGCACTATACAGCCGTCATTTCACTGCCACACCCAGTCTTTTAATTTCTTTTTATTTCTCTTCTTTCCTCTACTTACCCCCTCCCCCGCACCTTCTCTCCTGCCCTCCGTCTAAACTGCAACACTTCACTGTCCGCCACTCCCACCATACTATCCATCCCCCAGCCTCCTCCTTACCCCCACACAGTCCCCACTCCCATCATGCACTGGTGCTACTGCTCGCAGTGTGGTTTCAGTTCTCTGAGACTGCAGACTTTGCATTTGCGTGAGTGCGTGTGTGTATATGTGTCTACTGCTGACAAAGGTCTTAATGGCCGAAATCTATAATTGTGTGAATCTTTTTGTTGTGTCTATAGCGACTCAGCATCTCCGCTATATGGTGAGTAGCAACTTTTCTTCTCTGGTATTGTAAACTTTAATTGTGTAATATCCATTACATGTGAAGAACCATTTACCTGACTTTTTAAACAAATGTAGTAGAGTAATATATTTCATATCCTTTGGCAATTTACTGTACATACAGATTATACATTATAGATTATACATCCCTATCTGTGCTTCAGAATGGAGTTTTATACTCTTGTGCAAGGTTGCCAGTAGACATCAAGTAGGAAATTGAAAATCCCCAGCCATTAAAAAACTTCAAGTAATCAGAATACCTTATTAGCCATTCATTCTATAATTTATCAGAATGTCTAGACTCAGAAATATAAATTCCCCTTACCTCTAGTCTTCATACAGCATATGACATTTCCAGTATACTGTATAAACAACGGACAGTGTTCTGTAAAACCTTACATAAATGCTTTGGTTAAAGTATAGTGATAAAAAAGGCAGCTGTGTAGTTTGTGTGGCCCAAGGCAGATAGGGCAAAGAGAAAGAGAAGTGGTGAGGGCATGGGGTTCCTTATTCTTGACAGACAACAAGGGTTAGACACTTTCCACATTTCAAAACAGTAGAAAGTGTTACTGCTGACAACTGCAAGGTCCATTTGGGCACAGTACATCATCTCATACGTGTATAGCATTACCACTGAAGTACGGTAATGGTGCAGTCTGGAGGAAAGCATTCATTGCAGTCCAGCATTGTTCAAGTCAATGTATTCAAGAAGATTAAATCCCATTGGTTGCTGGCAGCTAGTAGAGATGGATGTGCAGAAGGTTCTGGGTTGCCTTAGGATGTGACATGCTGTACAGCAGCATGTAATACACCATTTCACCGTGACAACGATGACAGTACCCATAAGATGCGAAAAGCATTTGGGAGCCATCTTTATTCATGACCACTCAAACAGGGCCACAGCTCACTGAGGTCTGTCAGAACTTGGTTTGAGGGAACACATCGTAGTTGAAGGGATCCCAGGGCAAATAGTTAGCAGAGGAGAACATGTCATTTAGTAGTTTCTGTATCCTGTAGTGAAAACGAGGTTCTCATTGCTATGAATTTTCTCTAGCAGCTGTCCACATTAAATATGCAAGTGATTTACTGTGTTGTGATCCATTTATAAATTGTTAAAATCCACAATTATTGGTCATCAAATTGTTCTCCATGGCCCACTTACTCATTATTGCAATCCACACCCATCGTCATACTGTTCCCCATAGGCCACCTAGCCATTTTTGCCAGCCACAATTATATGTGACTCATGTTGTCATGTTGTTCCCCCCTGACATCTGATTCTGACAATGGCAGTTTTCTTCGAGTCAACACACGGTAGTGACATGAGTGACCTAGCTGACACCTGAAAGAAGGAAGGAAAAAAGTAAAGAATTAAAGTGGATATGAAAAGCAGAAAAATAGAAAAATGTCATGCACCAGTTTCCACCTATGTCCCTAACATGTCTCTGGTAAACATCTGAGTTCCAGAACTAGTTCTTTGAATGCGAGCTAAAAGATTTTGAAGTGTTTCAGCCTGAGCCGGGAGCTCACAGACAATTGACAGCCATACACAGGCAGCTGACTTCACCAGCATATTCTCTCCCGAGAAAACAAGCACTCTGCTTTATAGAAAGACTGGAGTGGGCAAGTGTGGAGCACTTCTGTCTGAAAAGAAAGCATAACAAGTAATTTCTTGCAAAATAGGCAGTTGTATAGGAAATGGCCTGAGGAGAATTGTGTGTGTGTGTGTGGATGGAAAAAATAAAAGAGGTGAATTCTCAGACCAGCAGAATCTCTCCAGCCACTTACACTTGGTGTGGCAGCAATTTCATTCATGCATTGCTAGCAGTGACCTCTGTATTTCCTGATTTACATTGTAATTGTCTTTGCTGACTTCTCCTATAGTCCTTTACTGACAAGAGTTTGTTTAAAGGCATAAGCACCTCCACTGACTTAATTCTGGAAATTGATTGAATAATTTACATTTCATACAGATACATTGGATTTTTGAGGAAATTTCTTATTAAGGAACTGTACTGCAGCTCATTATTGTAATTAAATACAGGGTGGTCCATTGATAGTGATAGGGCCAAATATTTCATGAAATAAGCATCAAACGAAAAAACTACGAAGAACGAAATTCATCTAGTTTGAAGGGGGAAACCAGATGACACTATGGTTGGCCCACTAGATGGCGCTGCCATAGGTCAAATGAATATCAGCTGCGTTTTTTAAAATAGGAACCCCCATTTTTTAGTACATATTCATGTAGTACATAAAGAAATATGAATGTTTTAGTTGGACCACTTTTTTCGCTTTGTGATAGATGGCACTGTAATAGTCGCAAACGTATAAGTACATGGTATCATGTAACATTCCGCCAGTGCGGACAGTATTTGCTTCATGATACATTACCCGTGTTAAAATGGACTGTTTACCAATTGCAAAAAGGTCGATATCGTGTTGATGTATGGCTGTTGTGATCAAAATGCCCAACGGGTGTGTGCTATGTATGCTGCTCGGTATCCTGGATGACATCATCCAAGTGTCCGGACCGTTCACCAGATAGTTACATTATTTAAGGAAACAGGAAGTGTTCAGCCACATGTGAAACGTCAACCACGACCTGCAACAAATGATGATGCCCAAGTAGGTGTTTTAGCTGCTGTCGCGGCTAATCCACACATCAGTAGCAGACAAATTGCACGAGAATCGGGAATCTCAAAAACGTCGGTGTTGAGAATGCTACATCAACATTGATTGCACCCATACCATATTTTTATGCACCAGGAATTGCTTGTCAACGACTTTGAACATCGTGTACAGTTCTGCCACTGGGAACAAGAATTATTACAGGACAATGACAGATTTTTTGCACGCATTCTATTTAGTGATGAAGCGTCATTCACCAACAGCGGTAACATAAACTGGCATAATATGCACTAATGGGCAACGGAAAATCCACGATGGCTGCGACAAGTGGAACATCTGCGACCTTGGCGGGTTAATGTATGGTGCGGCATTATGGGAGGAAGGATAATTGGCCCCCATTTTATCGATGGCAATCTAAATAATGCAATGTGTGTTACTACAAGATGTTTCACTGCATGACAGAATGGTGATGTACTTCCAACATGATGGATGTCCGGCACATAGCTCGCGTGCGGTTGAAGCGGTATTGAATAGCATATTTCATGACAGGTGGATTGGTCGTCGAAGCACCATACCATGGCCTGCACGTTCACCGGATGTGACGTCCCCGGTTTTGTTTCTGTGGGGAAAGTTGAAGGATATTTGCTATCGTGATCCACTGACAACGCCTGACAACATGCGTCAGCGCATTGTCAATGCATGTGTGAACATTACGGAAGGCGAACTACTTTCTGTTGAGAGAGGACTGTCGTTACAGGTATTGCATTGAGGTTGACAGACATCATTTTGAGCATTTATTGCTTTAATGTGGCATTAATAGGTAATCACACTGTAACAGCATGCGTTCTCAGAAATGATAAGTTCACAAAAGTACATGTATCACATTGGAACAACTGAAATAAAATGTTCAAATGTACATAGGTTCTGTATTTTAATTTAAAAACCCTACCTGTTACCAACTGTTCGTCTAAAATTGTGAGCCATATGTTTGTGACTATTACAGCGCCATCTATCACAAAGCAAAAAAAGTGGTCCAACTAAAACATTCATATTTTTTTATGTACTACACGAATATGTAATAAAAAATGGGGGTTCCTATTTAAAAAAAAAAAAAAAAAACTCAGTTGATATCCATTTGGCCTATGGCAGCGCCATCTAGCGTGCCAACCATAGCGCCATCTGGTTCCCCCCTTCAAGCTAGACGAGTTTCTTTCTTTGTAATTTTTTCGTTTGATGCCTATTTCATGAAATATTTGGCCCGGTCACTATCAATGGACCACCCTGTATACTTACAAGTATGAAAGGAACATACCAAACTGATGAAGAAACACAGAGAGAGAAAAAAATAAACAGGGACACAGATACATTCTTCGTCATGATCAACATTGGTGAGTCTACCGATAGGAAAGAAAAACTCAAGGACCACCATTATTATGTCCACGAGCAAGGATTATTTTAATCAGTTTGTTACTACAGATGTTCAAAGTAAGGTTCAACTGAAATGATTTTTAGTCTCAACTGAGACCAAGACCAAAATCAATTCTCAGCCATAACCTAGACAGAGACGCAACGGAATATGAAGAAATCTGGGGAAAATACATAAGTTTTCATAAAATCTGTTCAACAACAGTTCTACTATATGGCTTAATGATAATAACATTCAATTGGGTAAAATATTCCGGAGGTAAGCCCTCATCTCTGGGCAAGGACTAATCAGGAGAATGGAACTCCATTTTGGGTTCAGGAGCGAGGGACAGCAGCTGGTCTATGAAATGTAATAATTCTGTACAAACAGTCATTATTTTGATATTGTTTTATTGGCCAGCCGGTTTCAGTGCTTCAGCAGCTGTTGTTATGTGCGAAGAGCACACAAGCTCACGAAGTTCGGATGTCTATGGAACCAGATGTGAATGAATATTGGTGCCTTGTCTTATACATGCACGAGTGATAGTTGGTGTTTCATGTGACAGGCCTGAAGATGATGTGATTGGAATGTCGAACCTAGTTGCCTAATAAAACAATGTCAAAATAATGACTTTTAGAACAGTATTATTATATTTTTACTCAGGAGAATTTCATTATCAGGAAAAGTTAGATCCCGTAACTGGGTAGGTGGGTTAAAGAATTTGAAAAGTGAAATAGGTAGGTTGAAGTTAGATATAGTGAGAATTAGTAAAGTACAGCGGCAGAAGGAACAAGATTTCTTGCCAGATCAATAGAAAGTTATCAACACAAAATGAAATGGGGGGTGATGTAGGATTTTGCCTAGTAATGAAAAAATAAGAACAGGGGTGTGAATAAGCTTCTATGAAGACCATAGTGAACACATTATAGCAACCAGTATTGATATGAAGCCAACACCCACCACAGTAGTACATGCTTTTAAGCCAATTAGCTCCAGAGATGAAGAGGAGACCGAAAGAATGTATGATGAGACAGAGGAAATTACTCGGACAGTGATGGTAAAAAAAAAAAAAATTATTGTGATATGTGACTGAAATTTGATAATAGAAGAAGGAAGAGAAGGAAAAATAGTAGGAGAACATGGACTTGGGGAAAGGAATGAAATAGGATGCCATCTGATAGTATTTTGCTTAAGAATCATGAAAGAAGATAGGTTGTATATGTGGAAAAGTCCTGGAAACACTGGAAGGTTTAGATTGGTCCTATAATGGTAAGACAGAGATTTGACAGACAATGCAGAATGGCTAGAAGACAAATGCATAGCTGTAGGAACAGGCATGACTAGGGAAGATGTCACTAGTAGGAAAATTAAGCAAACATGTGGAGAAAAGATAAACAACTGTGTGAATATCAAGAGCTCAGATGGCAAGTCAGTACAAAGCAGAGTAGGGAAAGCGGAAAGGTGGAAAGAATGTATAGAGGGTTTATATAAGGGAAACAAACTTGAGGACGACATTACAAAAAAAGAGGAGGAAGTAGATGAAGATGAAACAGGAGATATGATACTATGAAAAGAACTTGACAGACACTGAAAGATCTAAATGAAAACAAAACCCCAGAAGTAGATGATACTCCCTCAGAATTATTGAGATCCTTGGAAAATGCAGCAATATCAAAATTATTCTACCTGTTGTGCAAGGTGGACGGAACTGGGAAGGTAATCTGAGCCTGCAAGAAGAATATAGTAATTCCAGTTCCAAAAGAGGCAGTTGCTGTAAGATGTGAATGCTACCGAACTAACAGTTTAATACCCTAAGGTTGCAAAATATTGATGTTAATTATGTATGGAAGAATGAAAAAACTGTAGAAGCTTGACCATGGGAAAATCAGTTTGGGTTCCAGAGAAATGTACGAACGTGCAGTCAATACCGCCCTCCATTTCATCTAAGAAGATAGGTTGAAGAAAAATAAGTAGATTTAGAGAAAGCATTTGACAGTGTTGACTGGACTACACTCTTTGAAATTTTGAATGCAGCAGGGGTAAAATACATGAGGTGAAAGGTTATGTAATTTGTGCAGAAGCCAGACTGAAATGGTGAGATTTAGTGAACATGAAAGGGTAGCAGTGGTTGAGAAAGGAGTGTGATGGGATTGTAGCCTATTCCTGATGTTTTTTGATTTGCACATTGAGCCAGCAATGAAGAAAAGCAAGGACAAATTTCGAAAGGGAACTAAAATTCTTGGAAGAAGAAATAAACTCTTTTAAGCTTGCTGATGACATGCTAATTAAATCAGAGATGGTAAAGGACTTGGAAGAGCAATTGAATGGGGAGGATAGTATCTTGAAAAAAGATTATAAAATGAACATCAACAATGTTAAAACAAGGATAATGGGATGTAGTAAAATTAAATTAGGTGATGCTGAAGAAATTATGTTAGGAAATAAGACACTAAAACCAGTAGATTTGTTTTGCTGTTTGCAAAATGACAGTTGACAGCTGAAGTAGAGAGGATATAAAATGTAGACTAGCTTCAGCAAAAAATTAATAAATTTAAATGTTAGAAAGTCTTTTCTGAAGGTATTTATCTGGAGTATAACCTTGTACAAAAATGAAACCTTTGGCAGATACTCTGTGGTATTTTTTTGGTTTACTGGTACTCTTATTGCAATTGACAACAATCCAGGCAGATGAGTATATTTTCAAAATTGTTTTACTTGTTCATTTACCGTTCTAGCTATTATCTCTTGGCAATGGACATTGGCAGTTATTCCAATAGAATCACCTACAGCTTTGCAGAGTTCACGTTTGTTAGATGCAGAACTGAAGAAGGATCTGAAATAGAATGAGGTATGCTGCCTGCTTTATTCAAAAATTGATACGAAAATCTGAAATGGAAAAGGGCAACCACTAATGCAATGGATGTGGAACACGTAAATTGATGAATACTGTACATAAATTTTACTTTAATTTTGAGTGCGCTCTGAAGAACAAAGCATATTGCATAATTATGTTGTGAAATTTTGGACTGCTAGTAAACTCAAAATTGTCGAAGTTAAACTCTAAATTGGAACAAAATACACTGGTAGGGAAAAATTTAGGATTTACACTAGAGGAAATAGAATCATTTTTGAAAATATAGAAAACCTGATGGCAGAATATCAAGGCAGAATGGTGGAAGGACTTGTCACATGTGGGAACACTGCATTGACAAATAGCATGACTGCTATTCGACAGGAGCCCAGGCAGACATTTCTGACAATCAGTCTGGTTTATGACTTTGTTGTGTTCAGTTGTTTGCCTTGTGTATGCTCTGCTCCATAATAAAAGTATTCTACATTGTATCCTGGTTGTGTACTTATTCATCATTGTCATTGCCTATATCCTGTAGAACTATGTTAGTGACCCCATACAGTTATGTTTGCAAGTAATTTCATCATTTCTAACTATTGCTCAGTTACAGTGTTGCCGTCTTGCCCCCAGTGTCCCACTCAGGGGACAATGTTTTTCACGCCACGATGTTCGGACGCTATGTATGCAGCTCGTGTTATTTTTAATTGGCAATGACACTCTCCTGGGCAGGGCTATGTTAGTGTGGAACACCACCGAACAATGGAATAAACCAAACAATGTACTTTGTAATCACACACAGGACGCTCCTCCCCTCACAACATAGGCCATCTAGTTGGATTTGGGCCCACTCACTTTCAAAGAGACAGCAGCTGCTTCGCGCGCAAACCTGGTCGTTCTGGAGCTCATGCAGCTGGCTGCATTGCTTCTGCCTTGTCTTCAGCACGTATTTCTAACAGACAATGCTTGCTCAGCTGTTCTTCCACTATGAACATTGTCTTGGCAGCCTACCAGTTGCAGGAGATATCTCAAACTACCACCATTCTGCCACACCATCCAGTGTTATGGTTCACCATTGTGACAGCATCTTTGAATCAAGTGACGTCATCAGTGATGGCACGAAATTTGTTAATTCACTAAGCCACTTGTGGGAAAATACAGGCACAATAAGTAGTATCATTTTTGGCCCCCATCCCCAACAGAAAAGTAAGAGACTGTGACAGCAGCGCTACTCTGCCACCTCACCTGCTTTTCGTCATGTCATTTACAACAAAGTTTCAAGTGGCAAGACTCCATTGCAATTATAGTGATGCCTCTGTACACAGACTGACCTTCACCTCAGGCCTGACCATACATTATGGACCCTGTAGGTTGTTGCGGTCCCCCCTTCCCCCCAAGTCAACTAGCTGTTGTCGCAAATGAGCATGAAACGCTGGATGTATGCCCTCAACTCGGTGATCGAATGTACTCCATCCTACAGCTCAGACAGCACATTAATAACGCCAACAACAGTGGTGGTGGGCATAACTCACAACTTCAACAGCAGTGTGTGCATTTACCCACCAACCACGTGCCATTCTGACCCCACCCAACATCCACTGAGGTTGACATCACCATGACTAAACAGTGTGATGATCATCACATGGCATCAGCATATCTGCACTTCCCGGCAATCCATGCCGTGTCTACAGTTCTGCAGCTTGTGGCCAACCGCATCAGATCGATACCTGCACTACACGCTGCTGATCACACTGCACGCGCACAGAATCGCTTTTGTTGGTATTGTGCAACGTGTGCTAACTCCACCCATAACTGCCATCCTCCATGCAATTTTTCAAACTACACACACATTTGCTAGCAGCACACTGGACCATGTAGGATATTTGTGTTGCATCAGTTTCCACAGAAACAACAATGAATTGAAAGCATCTTGTCTCCTTCACAATAACAGACTTTTTGTACATGAATAGAACAGCGACCAGCTGTGCCTCATTGACACAGGCTTGGAGGTCGACACTTCACTACCTTCCTCGCCAGGCCAAACAGCATCCCACACACCAATTCAACTCTGTGGAGCAAATGATTCAACAATCAAGAGTCTATGGTTCGCAAGTCCATACACTATATCATGGTCCCAATGATTTTACTTGGACATTTATCAATGCAGATGTAGTAAAATGAGTTAATGGCACAGGCTTTCTTTGCCACTTCCAGTTGGTTTTGTACCTAACTAACAGCATGGTAACTTAGATGACCAATGGCTGCTCCCCTTCTGGTGTACTTGACCACAACAGCTCGGCAGTCCAGGACAATGCCACAGCTCGCCCCGTGCCCATGACTGTTGATATATCTGATAGTCACTGCCTCCAAACCATCAATCATATTCACCACATCCAGAACTCCATTTCAACACGTGCCTAATAAACCTTCACTTACAATGTCCCAATGACATCATCAGACACAAGAGCCAAGATGTCAAATGTGAACTCCATGCAACACAGCAGATTCTCAACCAGCTATGTCAACAGCCTCCATTCGTCACACTTATGTTGCTGACATCTCTACAGCACATTGACCTGGCGTCTCTATTATCACCCAAGAACTAGCCCACAACACCGCTCCCAGCTACTCCAACAAAGGTCAGTACTGCACTGCTTGCTTGTCCACACTACACTGCATCTTTGTATCCCCCTTCAACCAGAATTATTTACACAGTGCACCATTACAGATGGAACAGTCCACGAGATCATCACCACACCCATCACCCCAGAACATCACAGAACACATCGACTACCGCCAGACCTACTTAGGGCCCCCAAGCAGCACTGGACAAGATCTTACAACCAGGGTTAGTTCACCACTCTAAAGTTCCTGTGCTACCATAACATTGGTTCCCAAGAACAATGGATCTCTCAGGTTGAGCACTGATTACAGAGTCCTCAATGCTTATACCATTATGGACGGCTACCTAGTACCAAAAATCTAGAACTTCGCCCACTATTTGACAAATGCCTCTGTTTTTAGTGTTATTGATTGTAACATGGCATACCTACAAATACCTATTTTTCCAGATAAACATTCACAAAGCTGCCATTATTATGCCTTTCAGTTTGTTTGAAATCATTTTCATGTTGTATGGACTTAAAAATGTGGCACAAACATGGCAATGTTCCATTTATGGTTTACTCTTCAAATTCCCAGTCTGTTATGCTTATCTTAATGATATTTTAATTTTCTCACTAGATGAGGACTCTCACAATAACCAAGTCAAACAAGTTTTTGACAACCTCTCTCTCAACCATGTTGTAGTCAATGAAGAAAAATGTCAACTTTGACTCTAAGAAGTCATCTTCCTTTGACATCCATCCATCAGTGCATCAGGCATCTGTTCCACACCACAATGTATAGAGATATCCAAAAGCTGCATTAACCCCAACACTATCAAAAACTAGGTTCGTAGGCACAATAATTTTCTACAAAATGTACCTTTCACAGGCAGACTCTCTGCAAGTGCTGCTAATGCAAGCTCTCGCCAGCAAGACTACCACTAGCAAACACAAACTCACATGAACAAGCACACTGCACTCTGCTGGAAAACATTAAGGAGTGCCTTATACAGGCCCTCACCTCGCCACACCCACTCCCTGACACACAACTCACTATAGCATCAGATGTGAGAGACACCACTGTCAAAACTGTGCCACTCCATTTCTTCTGACACGAGGTCATATCAACAAGTGGTCTGCATATGATAAGGTGTTACTGGCACTTTCCATAGCAGTACCCTACTTCAGGCAGGACATAAAAGGTCCACCTTCCAATTACCTACAACAATCATAGCCCACTTGCTGACTCAATTTGAAACTAAGGACACTTGCTCCCACCGGTTTCATCATTTAGATTACGCAGCCCAGTTTTCATACCATGAACATCATCATCTCAAAGACATGGAGAATGTTGTGGCAGATCATTTTTTATGCATAAATGCTTTGACATGTACTGTTGACTATTAGCAATTTGCTGAGGGACAACAACATGATGACAGTTGGTCCAAGAACCTATGGATTGAATCTCGTCCTATCTTGGGGGTGACCCTCCTATACTCTGCGACATTTCACAAAATAGGACATGTCCTTTCTTACCTCAACAATTCTGCCTCATCATACTTATAAGCTTCACAATTTGGCATATCTGTGCAGTGTGCAACCACCCATCTAGTGACAGACAGGTTCATGTGACCTAATGTAACAAAATACTGTGAGCTTTGGGCTTGTGCATGTGTCCTGTGTCACAAGAGCAACATCTCACATCACATGCAGTCACCTGTAGGCTGTTCTGAAACCCCCGAAGGGCACTTTCAGCTTGTACATATCGACCTCATCAGCCCACTATATGTTTCTGATGGTTACCACTATATTCTCTCAGTAAACGAACAGATCACAGGATGCATTGAAACGACACCATTAAAAGACATTACAACTGAATCTACTGTCAAAGTATTCTTTGATATGTGGACCTTACACTTCAGCTGCCCCATATCCACACAACAGACCAGAGCAGGAAATTTGAATCTATAATCTTCTCCATACTGTGCAATATGACAGGCACTAAGTGATTTAAAACAACAGCATACCATCCTCTAAGTTATGATCTGGTCGAACTATGACATCGCAAGTTAAAGGCGACCCTGACATACCACAGAGGACTATGGACTGAGGTACTCCTATGGGAGTTGGTGTTCACACAGTGCAAAAACGTGACCTCAGAGCCTCACCAGCTGAAATTCTAGATGGTGAGACATTATCTCTGCCGTCTGACATTATACTTCAAGAACGGTCATCTAAGCCTCCAGACTTTCCAAACTTAGTTGCACATGTGGAGAACCACATAGCAAGCCTAAAGTCTCTGTTCATAAAGCTTTCCCAGACTGTGAGTTCATAATGTTAAGAGATGACACATTTCAAGCTGCCCTAAGCCTCTCCCCCTATCAGGCCCCCACAAATTGCTCTGACTGAATGATCAAACTTTCCACATATTATGAAAAAGAAAACCAATAACTGTGTCCATCAACTGACTCAACCCCATGTGGACGCTAAAAGATACTTCACAGGCCAAACATCTCCATCTCCAGCACATGCTGACCCTTCTGTTATCAACGCCCGTACTATCGACCTTCAACTTACGACTGCTTGTTTGCAACTTCCTTGCCAAGGACCTCATCAGGCTCATAGACAGTGACCCCCGTCATTAAAGTTGAACATGCCAATTGACAGACAGCCAGTAGTTCCATCGCAAGGTACTTCCACAAGACTGTCAAATCACCATAAGACATCGGTGCCGATGCCCTCACATCCCATGTTTCTAGCAAAGCTACCCTCACAATCATGGGTGCTGTCATCAGGTGATTCACCTTGTAATGTCCATGTGTGCTTGCGTTGCTTGACAGACACTGCTGTCGATTTTATGTTTAATAATATGTGGAAAGTTTGATCATCTCTTCAAAGCACTGTCATCTCGTATCATTATGAAGTCACAGTCTCCCAGTGCTTTGTGAACAGAAGCTTTCGGTGCCAAGTGTGGGAGGGGCAGTTACATACACAGGTGTGCTATGTGGTTCTTTCCACTCGCAACTATGTGTAGTAGGTTTGGGGACGTAGGTCATGGTTCTTGGAATATGTAGTCTGTTGGCAGGGATGATTCTCACTGTGTAGAATTTCGGCCAGTGAGGCTCTGGGGTCAGCTTTTTGTGCTGTGTGAATTCTGAGCTGGATCCATGGGAGCACCTCAGTCCACACCCCTCCTCCATGACACATCAGAGTCAAATTTAAAGTGTGCCACCATCCGACCAAACCATTACTTTGTGGATGGTGTGCTGTGGTTCTGAATGGCTTAGTACCTGTCGTACTGCATAGTTTGAGGAAGAATGCAGATTAATACTGTGTGCCCTGGTCTGTTGTGTTGGATATGGGGTAGCTAAAATGTGAGATCCACATATCAGTGACTCAGCCATTATCTCCTACAGTGCAGTTGCTTCAACCCATCATGTGACCTGATCGAATGAGATCTGTGTGTGTGTGTGTGTGTGTGTGTGTGTGTGTGTGTGTTGAAAGTTCCCTTTAAGGAATATGAAATGGCCTAACAGTTGCACATAATGTAAGACTTTGGTCTTCTGTGAAGGGACACACACGTGATGTCAAAGTTTGCAGTCTTTCTTTATGTCCATCAGTAGATAGGTGATTGGGTGAATGCCTATGCAGCTGAAAAAATATGACATGGCGAAGTTGTTGAGATATATGAGGGTGTGTCCCATTTTGCGAACTGTCGCAGAGTACAGGACAGGTTGACCTCAAGATAGGACAAGATTAAATCCATAGATTCATGGATGGGTCATGAATGAGGGTTTGAAACTGTTCATTGTGTTGCTGTGCTTCAGCAAACTGATCATATTCGACAGTACATGACGAAGCGCTGATGTGTGAAAAATAATCTGGCACAATGATCTCTGCGTCTTTGAGGTGGTAGCTGTCATGGTAGACTGAGCTTAGTAGTCTAAATGCTGAAACTGTCAGGGGAAGGAGTCCTTGGGTGCATTTCAAATGAAGTCGACAAGTGGGCAATGATCGGCATAGATAATCAGGGGGTGCCCTTCCTTGTCTTGCCTGAAGTGGTGCACTGCTTTATAAGGTGCCAGTAACTCCCTTTCATACACAACTACTTGCTTTGTGATGATGTGAAGAAACAGAGTGGCTGCTGCATGCCCCCGACATCTTTTTGTAGCATAGCTCTGATAGCAATAGCCCTCACGTCTTCTGTTTTGATGAGCTGTGTGTCAGGCAAGGGTTGTGCCAAGGTGATGACCTGGGTAAGGCAGTCCTTAATGCTTTCAAAAGCTGATTCCATCTCACTCATCCACATGAGTTTGCATTTGCTGGTGGTAATGTTGCTAGTGGAAGCTTGTGTTAGCAACACTTGCAGATAGACTGCCTTCTACAGAAATTTATCTTGCCTGATAGCCAATGTAGTTCTTGATAGTCTTGTGGTGGAGGCACTTGTTGGATAGTCTCTACACATTGTGGTGTGGGATGGATGCCTGATGCATTGATAATTTGTCCAAGGAAAACAATTTCTTTGAGTCAAAATTAATATTTCTCTTCGTTGATTATGGTGTCATTGTGAGAGAGGGTGTCGAAAACTTGTTTGAGGTGGTCATTGTGAGAGCCCTTCCCCAGCGAGAAATTTAAAATGTCATGAAGGTAAGTACAACCATAGATGAAGCATTGCCGTGTTTGTGCCGCCTTTTTAAGTCCATACAGCATGAGAATGAATTCGAACAAACTGAAAGGTCTAATAATGGCAGCTTTGTGAATGTTGTCATGACACATAGGTATATGTAGGTATGCCATGCCACAATCAATAACACTAAGAACAGAGGTGTTTGCCAAACAGTTGGTGAAGCTCTGGATATTTGGTACTAGCTACCTGCCCATAATGATACGAGCACTGAGGATTCTATAATCAATTACAACCTAAGGGGAGAAGGAGTCATACGAAGTCTCAGTATAGGGTGGACAACCGAGCAATTCGGAACTGACCTTTGTTGGAGTAGACGGGAATGGTGTTGTGAGCTTGTTCTTGACTGACAGAGGTGCTGGGTCATCTTAGTGTAGAAATGTCAGCAAGATGGAGGTGACGGATGGAGGCTGTAGACATTGTTGTTGTTGCGGTCTTCAGTCCAGAGACTGGTTTGATTTATTTATTTATTTATTTATTTATTACACCATGGATCCAACTGTGACAATTTCACATGGATGTAGTGTGTGTCAATTTTTACATTGTCAATGACAAGTACTTGTACACTATGTTTACAGGTAAAGAATATAAAGTTACTTAACCACTACAATGATCCATAACACAATATAATGGAATGAGAATCCTTAGACCTACAGATTACAGGTATAAAACAAAGTAAATTAAACCTGAAAAGGTCATATAACCCAGACTGTTAAATATAAGCAGTTAACACTAAAAGAGTTACATATGTGACAAGAATGTTCAGCTTAATGTTCAATTTATATGATAATACATCTTATTTTAAGGCCGTTTCTCACTGTGTTTCATAAACTCTTCCAAACTGTAAAATGACATGGCTAAAAGAAATTGCCTCAGAAGCTCTTTAAATGTAGATTTGTTGGCAATTTCACATTTGATTTCTGGAGGAAGAGCATTAAATATCTTTATACCAGAGGACTGTACACCCTTCTGCACAATCTTCAAATTTTTACCTTCAGTGTGGAAATCATGTTTCCTCCTTGTGTTATACTGATGGTATTCACTGTTACATTTGTATAAATCAGTGTTTTTACTTATGAAACACATAAGTGAGTATATATATATTGAGAAGTAGTTGTAAGAATTCCCAGATTCCGGAATAGGCTTCTGCAGCTGCATCTAGGATCTACACCAGACATCACTCTTACAACACGCTTCTGAGCAATGAATATTTTCTTTGCAAGAGGTTGATTTCCCCAGAAAATAATTCCATATGCCATCAAAGAATGGAAGTAACCATAGTATGCAGCTTTTTTAATGCTTAAGTTTGCACTGACAGAGATGATTCGCATTGCAAAAACTGAAGAGCTGAGTCTCTTGTAAAGATCTAAAATGTGATGGGACCAGTTTACTCTACAGTCAATCCTCACGCCTAGAAACTTTGTTACTTCCACTCTTTCTATGACCTGTGTGGCATCTTTAACAGTCATTTCTTCCTCAGTTTTGGCAGTTGGGGTGAACTGAATATAATTAGTCTTACTCATGTTAAGTGAAAGACCATTTGCAGTGAACCATTTCATTAAATCTATAAGAATAGTATTAACAGACTCTTGAACATTTTCACATTTAAGACCATTAACCATTATGTTAGTATCATCTGCAAAGATGGTAAAATTGCACTGAATCATTGAAGAATAAGGTAAATCATTTATAAATAACAGGAACAGTAAAGGACCAAGAATAGAGCCCTGTGGAACTCCACAATTTATGTCTCTCCATTCCGATGAAATCATACCACCACACAAATTGTCTGACTTATCTAAGACTACTTTCTGTTTCCTCTCTGTCAGGTATGACTGAAGCCAGTTATTTGCTACACCACGTATTCCTAGATGGTCTGCCTTCAGTAACAGTATTTGGTGGTTCACAGTGTCATAGGCTTTACATAAATCACAAAATAACCCTGTTGTCACCATTTTCTCATTTAGAGATTCCAAAACCTTATCTATAAAAGCATATATTGCTTGTTCAGTTGACAGACCTTTCCGGAAACCAAACTGATGTTTGCTGAGAATATTGAATTTATGTAGGTGTTCTAAAATTCTAGAATACATGAGCTTTTCTAGTACCTTTGATGCAGCTCTCCATGCTACTCTGTCCTGTGCAAGCTCCTTCTTCATCTCCCAGTACCTACTGCAACCTACATCCTTCTGAATCTGCTTAGTGTCTTCATCTCTTGGTCTGCCTCTATGAATTTTACCCTCCATGTTGCCCTCCAATACTAAATTGGTGATCCCTTGATGCTTCAGAACATGTCCTATCAACCAATCCCTTCTTCTAGTCAAGTTGTGCACAAATTTCTCTTCTCCCCAATTCTATTCAATACCTCCTCATTAGTTATGTGATCTACCCATCTAATCTTCAGCATTCTTCTGTAGCACCACATTTCCAAAGCTTCTATTCTCTTCTTGTCTAAACTATTTATCATCCATGTTTCACTTCCACACATGGCTACACTCCATACAAATACTTTCAGAAACGACTTCCTGACACTTAAACCTATACTCGATGTTAACAAATTTCTCTTCTTCAGAAACTCTTTCCTTGCCATTGCCAGTCTACATTTTACATATTCTGTGCTTCGACCATCATCAGTCATTTTGCTCACCAAATAGCAAAACCTATTTACTACTTTAAGTGTCTCATTTCCTAATCTAATTCCCTCAGCATCACCCAATTTAATTCGACTACATTCCATTATTTTAGTTTTGCTTTTGTTGATGTTCATGTTATATCCTCTTTTCAAGACACTGTCCATTCCGTTCAACTGCTCTTGCAGGTCCTTTGCTGTCTCTGACAGAATTACAATGTCATCGGCGAACCTCAAAGTTTTTATTTCTTCTTCATGGATATAAAAACTGTAGACACACCAGTTGATAATCTATTGTGTTGCATGAAGTTCGTGTCTGACATCTTGGATCTTGTGTCTGATAACATCTTTGTCACACTTATGTGAAGCTTCATTTCATGCATGCTGAAATGGAGTTTTGGATGTGATGAATACAGTTAATGGTATGGTACCATTCCTGGAGATCCTAATTACTGTCAGGTATATCTGCGAGAGGCAGTGGTAGAGGTGCAGAATGAGCTGTGGTGTTGTGCTGGGCCGCCAAGGGGGTGTGGCCCAGCTCACCAATTGATGACACTTCTTCTGTTGTATCTTTTGTAGAGGCAGTGCTTTCCCAGTCCAAGAAGCTTATGACCATTTCTGACTCACTGAACAGGATCCCTGTGGTCCTTCACATAGACACTGCCTCATTAGCCACCATCATTCATTGGACAACCTACCAGAAACTGAAGATGCCACAATTACATCCTTTTGACACTCCTCTCTGAAATTTCAGTAACGATTTCATATTGGGCTCAGGGTTTTTGTTTGCCAGAGTTCAATATGGAGCCGCAACCCTGACACACCAGATTTTGTTAGTTGCTGCCCCACGAGCCTGCAGTTTATTGGTACTGGATCTTTCTAATATATTATGATTGTAAATTCATGGCACCACAGAGGTCATTCATGCAGTTGGCCAAACCACTGACATATCAGGTTTGCTGAACAAATTTCCACCTGTTTTTGCAGATTCACCCACAGGTGCCTCCAATTGTGAGGTGCACATTAGCTTTCTGCCTGTGTTGTTGTTGTGGTCTTCAGTCCTGAGACTGGTTTGATGTAGCTCTCCATGCTACTCTCTCCTGCGCAAGCTTCTTCATCTCCCAGTACCTACTGCAACCTACATCCTTCTGAATCTGCCTAGTGTATTCATCTCTTGGTCTCCCTCTACGATTTTTACACTACACGCTGCCCTCCAATACTAAATTGGTGATCCCTTGATGCCTCAGAACATGTCCTACCAACCAATCCCTTCTTCTAGTCAAGTTGTGCCACAAACTTCTCTTCTTCCCAATCCTATTCAACACCTCCTCATTAGTTATGTGATCTACTCATCTAATCTTCAGCATTCTTCTGTAGCACCACATTTCGAAAGCTTCTATTCTCTTCTTGTCTAAACTATTTATCGTCCATGTTTCACTTCCATACAAATACTTTCAGAAACGACTTCCTGACACTTAAATCTATACTCGATGTTAACAAATTTCTGTTCTTCAGAAACGCTTTCCTTCCCATTGCCAGTCTACATTTTAT
Organism: Schistocerca americana; assembly: GCF_021461395.2. Lineage (NCBI taxonomy): Eukaryota > Metazoa > Arthropoda > Insecta > Orthoptera > Acrididae > Schistocerca > Schistocerca americana. The sequence continues at coordinate 204,743,767 of NC_060124.1, read as the reverse complement.
ATCCTCTCTACTTTGACCATCATCAGTTATTTTGCTCCCCAAATAGCAAAACTCCTTTACTACTTTAAGCGTCTCATTTCCTAACCTAATACCCTCAACATCACGCGACTTAATTCGACTGCATTCCATTATCCTCATTTTGCTTTTGTTGATGTTCATCTTATATCCTCCCTTCAAGACACTATCCATTCTGTTCAACTGCTCTTCCAAGTCCTTTGCTGTCTCTGACAGAATTACAATGTCATCGGCGAACCGCAAGATTTTTATTTTATCTCCATGGATTTTAATACCTACTCCAAATTTTTCTTTTGTTTCCTTCACTGCTTGCTCAATATACAGATTGAATAACATCGGGGAGAGGCTACAACCCTGTCTCACTCCCTTCCCAACCACTGCTTCCCTTTCATGCCCCTCAACTCTTATAACTGCCATTTGGTTTCTATACAAATTGTAAATAGCCTTTTGCTCCCTGTATTTTACTCCTGCCACCTTCTACCTATGGCATACCAAAGTTTTTTCAGGTGCGTAATGCACTTCAAGGTAAGTTCACTTTGAGTTGCAGCCCTTACAATATCAGGTGATATTCACTCTTTTCGTGGAAAAACCAAACAGAGCACTTCACATCTGTGTGAACTTTAAGATTATGTTTATTTCTCAATTTGTAGTGGACTCATATTCCATTCCAAAAATGGAAGAAATTGTGTCAAAACTAGCATTTTGTCGCCTGTTTGCCAATGTGGATCTTAAAGATGCTACTTAAAGTTAACATTAGAGAAGGCATCATGCAATATCCTGGTAATAAATACATCTCAACTATATCATTACAATCGGTTGTCTTTGACATAGCCAGTGTGCCAGCAGTCTCCCAGAGATATCTCGAATCTTTGATTAAGGACATTCCAAGAATGGTAAATTATCCTGATGATGTACTGGTCACTGGCACAGGCGCCTCTGACCTCACTAAGAACTTGGAGCACTTCTTTTAACTGTCTGAGCATGTGGACATTCATTGTAACAAAGAGAAGTGTGAATTCTTTGTGCAGTAGATCGAATTTTTAGGCCACACATTTAGCGATTCGGGCATCCATCCTATGCCATGTTTGTGGAAGTGATTCCGAAACTATGTGCACCAAAGTATGAGTCCCAGCTCAAGTCCATCCTGGGACAACTAAGTTATTACTGTCATTTCATCCCACACCCCACACACTATGACAACTGCAGAACCCCTGCATCAATTACTTTGCAAAAAAGTGCTTTGGGAATGGTCTTTGGCGTGTCGCAAAGGATTTTGGGACTTAAAAAGTGCACTCCTTCAACTGACATCTCTCGTTGCTTACCGTCCTAACCATTGGCTCATGTTAGCAGCTGATGCCTCAGAGTATGGCATAGTGGCAATGCTTTCCCATGTGATAAACAGAGTGGAATGACCCACTGCATTCATATCAAAGACTTTGAATATCACTCAATGAAATTATAGTCAAATCGAAAATGAGGCTCTTGCAATTTTTGGGATCAAAAAAATTCCACATCTGTGTCTGTGGGCACAAATTCGTCTAATTCATGGATCATAAGCCATTTCTGTCATTGTTTAAGGCTTCAGCAGCCATTCCAATCAAGATGACAAGGAGTCTACAGCATTGGGCTTTGTTTTTGTTGGCTTATGCATATGATATACAGTCCTGCTCAGCCACATGCATGCTAATGCTAACCTCTTATTGGAATGAGATTTTCACTCTGCAGCGGAGTGTGTGCTGATATGAAACTTCCTGGCAGATTAAAACTGTGTGCCGGACTGAGATTCGAACTCCAGACCTTTGCCTTTCACGGGCAAAGGCTCTATCATCTGAGCTACCCAAGCATGACAAATGACCATCCTCACAGCTTCAGTTCTACCAGTACCTCGTCTCCTACCTTCCAAACTTCACAGAAGCTCTTTTGCGAACCTTGCAGAACTAGCACTCCTGGAAGAAAGAATATTGCAGAGAAATGGTTTCGTAGGAGATCTTCTGTGAAGTTTGGAAGGTAGGAGACAAGGTACTGGCAGAATTGAAGCTGTGAGGACGGGTCCGAGGAATCTGTGGCCAGCTTTCTGCTGGACGCCCAACTCGTTAAACACCACACTGCATACAACTCTGTACTGCAGGAGGTCATCCAGTATTTCAGCAGGGGTTGGCCAGCAAACAAGAAGACACTCTATAGGCCTTCTGAGCACAATGGTATGAGCTCTTGGTCATGCAAGGCAGCATCCTCCTACAAGGTGATAACAGGCAGACCAGCAGTCCCTGGATTTGCTGCACAAAGTCCGCTGGCAGGTGGTGCTCACAAAGTTGATGGCAAGGCAGCACATCCACTGGTGGGGTATGGACACTGATATTTCCTCCACAATTGCCGTGTGCTCCAGTTGCCAAAGCAAACAATCTATCCCATCCCAGCATTACTTTCTGTGGCCTACTACTTCAGCCCCATGCTCCCATACTCATCTCGGCTCTTTTCTGGGTGCCACTCAGCTCAACACAGTAGACGTGGTTATTGGATTCCTGTCAATTCTTTGGCTGCTTCTTTGGCCCAGACTGTACGAGCATTGGCAAAAATTTTTGCCCTTGAGGAGTTTCCTGAGTCACAGATGATGGACCTCAATTTATCTCTGCTGAATTTCAAATCTTTTGCCAAACCAATGGCATCTGTTTAATCCACAAGGCGCCACTCCACCCAACCTCAAATGTGTTGGCAGAAACATTTGTCCACGCTTTAAGACCCAACTGGCTAAACTCTGTCACCACTACCCACTGGAGGAAATGGTTTCCTCATGGTCTGGAGGACAGGGTATGCCCCAAGATGGTTCCTCCCCAGCAGATAAGCTCCATGTCTACCCTACTGTTCCAGGCTTCAAACATCTAATCACCACTTCATCAGAAATCTCTGACAGATATTTGTTAATTATGTTACAGACATCTGATTTCATTGCTTTGCTGGATGGGCTGTATTTTCATCATAAACAGATTTCATTTCGAAATCAGGATGAAATCTACATGCACATGTATGGCATGGAATACTCCAGTTTTAATGGCACATTTGTTAATGGTTGGAGGGACTGCCATGTATAGCATCACTGTACTTAAATAGTACTGACTGGCATTTGTAAACTAGCTGACAGTATTTCACTAATAACTTTTTTTAACACCAAGCACTAGCACTGCTGCTGCCGAAATCGGGAATGCCGAGACAGAATGTGTTGTACTTAGCTGTCAACTTCCCCTCAATATGTACGTAAATTTGCTGCACAGCTTCCTCCACAATATTTGAACAAGCCCCACTTTCATAACTCACTATACATTCTCAATTTGCACTATAACTTTGAGGTCACTGTCGGTTGCTAACCCAGCATTAACACTCGTAGACCCGTTTGTGGTTCAGTGATATGTACTGGTGAATGGTAACATTGACACGACACTCAACACTGCATAGTCACTGTCTACCAATCCTGTGAGCCCACATCTGTTCATGTTATGTGACTGATCTGTGAAGCAAAAGCATCATGTGAATGCTGCTAGGATTGTATATGTTGGCATACCCCATTTGAATATGTGACAGAAAAAAAATCTATGGGAAATATGACTTATTTCCTTCAGAGATATGGGTGTGATTAGGGTATGTTTGGATGTATAAAGGTGATTTTTTACTCAGTCAGCTTGAGAGATTGGGATGGAAGTGTAATCAATAATACTGGTGTAACATACCCTCCACCATGCACTGTACAGCCGCTTGCAGTGTATTTGTTTTACATGTGAGATGTTCATAGGTCATGGAATTGTCTCAAGTATGCAGTTGGTTGTTGACCTAAATGTACCTAAATCTATTGCACATTAATAGAACTAAAAATTCTGTACACTATCACCAGAAGCGTTAATTGCCATAAAATACCTAGCATTAAGCATATGGGGTGAGCTGAAGTAGAATGCATATGTTGCATTTGGATTCTTTTCTGGAATCTTAACGAAAGTAACCCAAGCATTAGGAACTGACAAATCAGTGAGCTAAAGCAGAATAATGCATCAGGCTCAAATTCATTTGCATGGATTTTTAAGGGAGGTGTGATCCATCAACTAAGAAGTGACTGTTTAGGGGGCGAGTGAGCGCCAATCCTGTCAGTATTTCATCTAGGAACTGTGGTGCTACAATTCATATCAAGGTGTACGAGGTAGTAAGATGAATGTTGTTGCTGAAGGAAAAATTGACATTGATTTGTTTCAGCTCGTACTTGTTTGTTAATTGGCTTCTGCTCTAGACAGAATACACCATCATAATCAGTTCATTATTAAACAGTGTGTCGGGGTAAAAAATAAGCAATGCTGTGACTAAGCCCTGAATCTCCCTCTACTTTTACAGTAGCTCTGAATTACGCATGGAGGTGTGAGGTTGTTGCAGCATTGTTTACGATTCAATAGATAGTAATACTGTTAAATTTGTATTAGGGAGATGCTCCATTTGAAAAAAAAGTGCTGTATTTCTCACGAAATATTATGCTGCCAACAAAGGCTCTGGCACTATTATACTGCCGTATTTCTAGTGTAGTAATCATAAAAATATTGTATAGTCTATGAGATACTGTTGTACATGATTTCCACGATACTTTAGCAACGTGAAAACATGTGTTTGCTCAGTTGCTATGAATACAGGGTGGGTATATATATTTGGGAAGGGGTGCTCAGCAGACAGGTATTTTCAGGTATTTTGCTATTGTTCACAAGGCAGGCATGTTTCTGTTTGCACAGATAATTTTCCCTCATTGCTATGGAATGTCTTAAAAGCCAGAATGCTTAATGGTTCATGATGCATTCTATAAAGGAATTTTGTTTATGAATAACTGTTTGGTTTCAATACGTATTACCTCTCTCTCTCTCTCTCTCTCTCTCTCTCTCTCTCTCTCTCTCTCTCTACTGAGAAAGCTTTTCACATTAACAGCAGAATGCTCTGGAAATAGCTGTATTATGGGAGGTGGCTGTTGCAAGTTTTGACAACAGGGAGGAGGGAGGTTAGAGAGCTGTATCTCAGAAAGAACTTTGTCTGTGAAAATGATCGACAGAGTCCATTATTTACCAATAGAGAGGACCACTAGCCTTATACCACACACACGCACACACACAAACACACACACACAGATGTTGCAAAAGTATTGTACTGTTCTAGACCTGCGACACTTCTGTTTTCTCTCATCTACCTATACATGTGAGGCTGAGTGTATATTTGTGTTTGGATCTTGCAGAATGGACCATGTTGCTCTTGTGAAATTATAACAGGATTTCGCATGCCATCTCACCAGGCAGTTGAGGACATGTTCACCAGTCGCTGCTGTGGACTCGGGCTGACCAGCTCTGCAAGCATTTACTGTGTAATTTTTGTGCACCATCTTTAAGCATGTTTAGTAACAAGTTTTAAGTGAACCCTGTTGTAAAATTCATGTGGACTCGGTAGTACAGCAATGCAGTGTTCCCATCAACTTTTTTGAAAGCAGTATTGTGAAGGTCTCTCATGTGACACTAGATCCAATAAATCACAGACCATAAAAGTTTCCAGCAGGAATAGGTATGAATGTATCAGCAATGAGAAGCATCAAAGAGTGACTTTAACCAGTCTAACACACTAGCTGAGGGGACGAAGAGAAATTGTTCTTGAAAACCTTATGAAAGGTATGTTGGTGAAGGATCTGATTGGAGATCGGTGCTCGTGATAAAAGTGTCCATAGAAATGAGATATCTGTTAACATGGGAGGTGGGAAGACGGTATCTGGATGTACATGAAGAAAAACTTGTGATGTTTAGAAGAAGTGAGTTGCCGGATCTGCACATTTATGATAACTGAATAAATATTAAATAAATAACTTTGCCATATTTATCTGTTCCATAACAGATAGCAGTAGGACATAAAATGGAAGTTTGCAAAGGAATACATAAGCATGTGCTCTGGTAAAAATATCTCATTTATTCAAGAACAGCTGTACAAACTAATAAGCTAACCAACTAATAAATGGGTGGTGGTTGCTGTTCTTCATAACACTCTCGGCTGAGTTACAAAATTACAATTACAACTGCATCTTGGGGGCCCAGCACAATTTATCATTAATTATTAATTATGGAAGGGTCAGAGGAATCTTTCAATGGTGACATTCAATCACATATACACATATAATAGATATTCAGTACAAATACAAGAATAAAGAAAAAACTTCAACAGTACGTACATGGTTGGCAAATGGGCATTCACTTGGCTTGAGTGCACGAAGCAAATGAACAACGATTCATCAATAAGAATGAACTGTTAATAGCTGCACCATAGAAGAAATTCTGAAACTGCTTTGGAAGTTTTACCCTGAGAATCAGTAACTGTGACATGTAACGATTCTCACAATCCGCGAACATCTGGTCATCACAAACAAAAATTCTGCATAAAATGAGTAGTAACATTCAGAATAGCTGACCAAATTGGACAGGATACTTTACTGTGAGTCACAATCTGTGAACTTAAGGCTCTCAGATCTGTATTTAACATGTGCTGAGAGAACAGAGACATGTGGAAACTAGATTCTGAACTGAAATCAAAATTGGTGACATTTCAGATATCTATTCAGTTTTTCTATACTTGTGAGGTCACCAACGAACTAAATCAGACTGAAATGAGAAGATACATCATGAGTCCACATGTTTGAACAGAGGTAGAGCAGTACAATGGCTTGAATGCAGGGCCAGGTGTATTTGGTTATAATGCTTTGAAATTAAATAGAAAAATTACATGTACCACTCAACAAGCAATGATAGTAAGACATTAATTTTGACTGGAGCTGAATTCTACAAAAATAAGATAATGAATTACCTGTGAATAGGCACATTCACACTTAGTTGGTGTCGCCTGTCTCACGACTCCTGGAACACTGCCGAGTGAACCCTTTTGGAACCCACACATCCCGTTCTGCTGGAAGTGCCCAGAGAGTTCCCTATCATGTGATACCAATGTGTACAAGAGCTTTGTCCAAGGTGAACTGAAACGTCTTGCTAGCTGATACATGGTTTATAGGGTTGGCTATTCTGCCACAGCAGCAGACTACTTTTATTCCCACAGATCTAGATACTGCATTTACCTTGTACACACTTATTCATGCTTTTCATTTATCAAGAGGGAGGAGGAAATGATGATGATGATGTTTGGTTTGTGAGGCGCTCAACATTGCGGTCATCAGCACCCATACAAAGTCCCAGTTTTTACACAGTTCATTTTTTTCACAGTCCAGTTTAGCCACTGTCATGAATGATGATGATGATGAAATGATGAGGACAACACAAACACCCAGTCCCTGGGCAGAGAAAAACCCCAACCCAGCCGGGAATCGAACCCGGGACCCCGTGGCCCAGAAGCAGCAATGCTAGCCACTAGACCACGAGCTGTGGACTGGAGGAGGAAAGGATGTATATACTGACATATTGCACATAGCTGTACTAAATGTGTGTGTGGGGCTCCAATAATTACCAAAAATCTTAGTAAAATGTGAGGTGAAATAAAGGTAATATACCTTGTGACCACTATAGACACACTCAGCTGCACAGGTTTTTTTAATCTTTTACTGGATGTTGTTGTGGCATTTTCATCATCATCATTCATCCCCATTACGGTCGGAGGAATGCAATGGAAAATCACCTCCGCTAGGACCTTGCCTAGTTGGCAGTATGGGTCTCCCGCACCATCCCCTACGCTCCACGGAGTATGGGACCTCAGCATCATCACCCAGAATTTAGGTGCTAGAGATGGGTACATTAAGTTAAATGTTAAACAAAATGCTGAAGAGGCTGATGTAGAGGCCCTTCGTCATCCCCCCCCCCCCCCCCCCCCCCGAGAAAAGTCTGTTCAGGAAGTGATCTTGCCATGCAAGGACACACCCAAGCAGGCTTTAACCACGCCACCGATGCAGAATTTGTAACATGTTTGCAGAAAAAGAACACAGAAGGTGGTAAATATGATTGAAATTGAAAGAAAAATAGAACAAACAAAACAAGAATAAGCAAACAAGCATCTAGGCAAACAAGTAAACATGCAACAATCATTTGTAACTTAAGGGTAACATTTTACAAGTTAAGACACAGGTCCCATTGTTTAAATGAATCTTGTTTTAAAACTAATAACCGAATCTGATTGGCAAAACAATAAGATATTTACACGAGGAATGAAATGTAAATGAGTCACAGTTTCAAAAATGAGCTAAATCAATATTAAGCAAAACTATATGTAAAACAAAGTGTTGTACAACACATGAAAATTGACTATGATGAGAGAATTAACACGACACTAGGAAACAACAAAATTGACCTTTGTCCAACTCCCATCAGTGAGTTCATTAAAAAAAAAGGAAAAAACACACGCACAACACACATTAGTGGATTGTGGATGTTTGCTGGAGAGCGATGCTCAGCAAAATTGGCAGGTGTCTTATTCATCTCAGTTAATGCATGGGATAAACAAAAAAGTCACATTATTGAAATATAATTTATGGTGGCTCAGTGACTTGATGTTCCTCTAAAAAAAAGCCTCGAATATCGATTTTGCAGCACACGAGATCGACATTTATTGCAGCAAATACACAGCAGACGTAGTGGTAGCACTTAGATGTGAGTCCTCTGTTGGGGAGGAAGGGTGACAGAAAGGGGGAGAAGGGGTTTATCCACGCAGCCGTTAGAGCGCAAGACTGTTTATGCACAAGATGTTACCAATCTCTGATCCAGTTCCATAGTCCTCTCGACGATGGCTCGTGTGGACCCTCTTTTGCTGCTGGCAGACAGGCCACGTGATATCCTCATTGTAGTAATAATAAGTTTTCCACGGCAGGTACCCGCGCAAGGCTGGCACTTAGTAAGCTCTTCTGCATGCCCCCTTTGCCAGCAGAGAACCTTGCCCAGCCTCCACCCTCCACAATGTTTTGTGTCATCTACTGACTTGGGATATCGCCAGCCATGTATTGCGCACCCTCTCAGTACACTGAGTCTCATGCAGTGACACACTTCTTGGTGAACACGGGGTTGAGTCTAGGTGACCCACGTGCTCTCCTCCATTCATGTCGTGAGCCGAGCAGTTCTGCAGTAGCACTGCCCGTGTCGCTTTTACTTTCCTCTATTGACACTGCAGGTGGACGGGTCGTGTCAAAGCTACGCCCACGCCGCTGTCGGTAGGTGTCAGACACGCGTGCCTGACGGGGTTGCTGGCACCGCAGTGGCGTGCACTGTTAGCCATTCCAGTTAGACAAGGCCACTCTTCTGCCACAGTAAAGAGGATGGTCGCATGCCACTTTCGTTCCAGGCAGTCTCTGCACTAATCGGTTCAGGCAGAGTGGTAGACGGCTGTGGCGCTCTCATTCTCAGGACTCACTGAGAGCCACATTTCAGGGCGAAAGACAACACCGTCTACGTAAGACTCCCATCTGCAGTCTCGCGTTGTGATATCAGAGCTCGACTCACAAATGAGACACGAGATAGATTTACACAAATGAATAACAATCCATACTTTCAATGGCAAAAGATAGATAGAACAAATAAGTAAAAACTAAACTAACCTATTGAGTAATGAGTTAAATGTTATAGTACATTGCCATAAAAACATTACAATATGGGCAGTAAAATAACTGTAGTCTAATTACCATGAACCTGTGTATGACAGTTAAAGTCTAAACACTGTTTTAAAAAAAAGAAACTTGAATTTAAGGAGATGGTCCTGGATAAACTGACTAAACCAGAGGTTTTACAGAGTTTCAGGGACAGCATATCGGAACAATTGAAAGGAATGGGGGAAAGAAATACAGTAGAAGACGAATGGGTAGCTCTGAGGGATGAAGTAGTTAGGCAGCAGAGGATCAAGTAGGTAACAAGATGAGGGCTAGTAGAAATCCTTGGGTAACACAATAAACATTGAATTTAATTGATGAAAGGAGAAAATATAAAAATGCAGTAAATGAAGCAGGCAAAAAGGAATACAAACGTCTCAAAAATGAGATCGACAGGAACTGCAAAATGGCTAAGCAGGCATGGCTAGAGGACAAATGTAAGGATGTAGAGGCTTATCTCACTAGGGGTAAGATAGATACTGCCTACAGGAAAATTAAAGAGACCTTTGGAGAAAAGAGAGCCATTTGTATGAATATCAAGAGCTCAGATGGAAACCCAGTTCTAAGCAAAGAGGGGAAAGCAGAAAGGTGGAAGGAGTATATAGAGGGTCTATACAAGGGCGATGTACTTGAGGATATTATTATGGAAATGGAAGAGGATGTAGATGCAGATGAAATGGGAGATACGATACTGAGTGAAGAGTCTGACAGAGCACTGAAATACCTGAGTCGAAACAAGGATCCCGGGGCAGACAACATTCCATTGGAACTACTGATGGCCTTGGGAGAGCCAGTCCTGACAAAACTCTACCATCTGGTGAGCAAGATGTATGAGACAGACGAAATACCGTCAGACTTCAAGAAGAATATAATAACTCCAATCCCAAAGAAAGCAGGTGTTGACAGATGTGAAAATTACCGAACTATCAGTTTAATAAGTCACGGCTGCAAAATACTAACATGAATTCTTTATAGACAAATGGAAAAACTGGTAGAAGCCGACCTCAGGAAAGATCAGTTTGGATTCCATAGAAATATTGGAACACGTGAGGCAATACTGACCTTACGACTCACCTTAGAAGAAAGATTAAGGAAAGGCAAATCTACGTTTCTAGCATTTGTAGACTTAGAGAAAGCTTTTGACAATGTTGACTGGAATACTCTCTTTCAAATTCTAAAGGTGGCAGGGGTAAAATACAGGGAGTTATTTGGGGAGCAAAATAACTGATGATGGTCGAAGTAGAGAGGATATAAAATGTAGACTGGCAATGGCAAGGAAAGCGTTTCTGAAGAAGAGAAATTTGTTAACATTGAGTATAGATTTAAGTGTCAGGAAGTCATTTCTGAAAGTATTTGTATGGAGTGTAGCCATGTATGGAAGTGAAAGATGGACAATAAATAGTTTGGACAAGAAGAGAATAGAAGCTTTCGAAATGTGGTGCTACAGAAGAATGTTGAAGATTAGGTGGGTAGATCACATAACTAATGAGGAGGTATTGAATAGGATTGGGAAGAAGAGAAGTTTGTGGCACAACTTGACTAGAAGAAGGGATCGGTTGGTAGGACATGTCCTGAGGCATCAAGGGATCACAAATTTAGCATTGGAGGGCAGCGTGGAGGGTAAAAATTGTAGAGGGAGACCAAGAGATGAATACACTAAGCAGATTCAGAAGGATGTAGGTTGCAGTAGGTACTGGGAGATGAAGGAGCTTGCACAGGATAGATTAGCATGGAGAGCTGCATCAAACCAGTCTCAGGACTGAAGACCACAACAACAATGACAACAAAAATAAATTCAATCTACATACTGTGATGTGGTGTGAAACACAATAACTTTACAAATGAGAAAAATTCAGGGTGCGATTTGTGCTTTTACCAGTGGGGGGGGATGTCTTAGGGGGTTAGTAGAATTATATATGTTACTAGCTTGGACCGTGGTGTTATGCATGGTTAAACAGCTATTTATAAATAGATGCTAATGCCGAAACTCACTATTGATGCGTATGCACTATCAGAAAAGCCATCCCTTGTTATATCTTTAAAAGTACATTATAGGTAAAGCTTATTTAGAAAATCATCTACATACGGGTACTGGTATACGAGGGGAATTCAAAAAGTAGAGGCACATTTGTGAAAAGTTGTACTTATTATGATGATAGAAAACTGAAACATATTAATAGTATTAATAGTAAGACTTATTAAAAACTTTCAGTGTTCGACTCCACAAATTTAAATTATATGTAAAGTTTTAGTCCAGTACATGGGAAATAAACATCCCAGGTTGGGATGCATAAACTAAAACCAGAGGAGGGGATGGTCTGATGCAGAGGGGGGGAAATCCCCCCCATCCCCCCCTGCAAATCGCACACTGGAAAAATTAAATTCAGTCTATGATTCATGATGCGGGATGAAACAAGGAATTACTACAATAACTTACAATGAGAAAATAATCAAATAAGATTAATATTGAACTCTAAATTGTGCGTTTAATTGATTATACGTTTGTATAGCAATAGAGTGAGACAGAATGTCTCTTACTTTTTATAAAGGAATATGTCCTTGTAATCATGGTGAAGGGGACAGGGATATTGTTTGCATTCATGGCATCAGATGTACAGTATTTGTTCAGACTGAATATTGCTAACTGCACATGACACACAACACATAATGGTTAGTACTAACTACTTCTGTACATATACAAACATAACACAGCTATGGCACGACATAAAGCAAATATTGTCTAATCCAAAGTACTTTATGATGTGTACAGGTACACAACAACCTGTAGTACCACATGTAACCCATACTACCATGCTTTCTGGCCAGAACTAAACTGTCTGTTACCATTAATCCTTGACCATGATTCATCTGTGTCTTGTTGCTCAATGAGATGCTAGTGGATTCACATGTAGATGGTGAATTAGCGACAGAAGTATGACAGCATGATCTATAGGAATAACATCTTAAGCTCTAGAACATACATTTGTCGCATCTCGCTGCAGATACATAAGTTAATACATTGGTTGTTGGTACACTAAGTCACAAAAAATTACATACATGGTGGTTACACAGTACAAAGAAAAAAATATGAGAAAAATGCAATGATTAAATTTAATGTCACCCCAACATCTGGCGATTTTCTCCTTTGCAGCATCTAGAGGTAGTCCTTTTGATCGAAATGTCTCTACCTCTAGTGCATTGGGGTGTGGAATGCACCGCACCCAATACGGTCCATTGAAGACACTGAAAAACTTTTCGGAGAGTGCAGAACCTTTATTTGAGAGCTTATGGTTTCCGACGAGGACATTTGTTTTATTTGAAACTCAGTTCTCCTAACACCCTCCTTACACGTCTTTTTTCTAGCCTTGACAGGCTGTCTAATGTTCTATGATTGTGTGACGCTGGAGTCCCCACTGTTTTGTTTAGGAAACTGCCTCTTGGGCAGTTCCTTGTATTTCAGTACCAAGATCAGGGGTGGCATGGTCGATGAATGTGACAATTCAGTGGCTATGCCCTGAAACAATTTCAGATGCGTGTCCCAGGTTCTGTGATTCCCGTGACAGTAAATCTTGCATAGTCTTACAAGTGCCCTTATCACGCATTCCATGGGGTTACAGCTCAGTTGGAACACTGAAATAAATATCGTCTTTCTTTCCGACACCCCAGCATTTGCAACCACTCTTTCAAACAATACTGTGGCCCATTGTCTGAAATTACCCGTTTCACCTGTCCTACTTCTTGTGAGAAGTTGTTACCAAAAGCCTTCGCCACAGTTTTGCCAGTTGCTATCCTCAGCAATGTAAAGGAAACAAACCTGGACGTTAGTTCCACAGCCATCAACACATCAGCAAAACCTGACCTAGTACAGTTTACTGGCTCAAACAAGTTGGCAGCAGCGATGTCACACAGTTTTGTGGGGAGTACTGGGTGGAGAGGTGCAGCGTAGGGCACTGCGGATGCTTTGGCTCGCTGGTATGGCCTGCATGTACTCTAATGAAATGGCGTACTCGCCTGAGCATGTCTCATGGAGTTTTTTGAAGCACTTTTTGCGCTGAAATGCCCTTATCATTGTATTGTATTGTATTGTATGTTAACCAGGGGCCTAGAAACGATGGAGAGGCTTTATCCCCACTGCAGCCACTGTGGTCCACAACCCCAAGGCGACTACCGCAGTCAACTTCAACCCTCTGCCACCCCACATCAAACCACTCTTTCAGGGTTATAGTGCGGATCAGCCCCCTCAAGGAACGTCTCACACCAGACGAGTGTAACCCCTATGTTTGCGTGGTAGAGTAATGTTGGTGTGCGTACGTGGAGAACATGTTTGCGCAGCAATCGCCGACATAGTGTAGCTGAGGCGGAATAAGGGGAACCAGCCCGCATTTGTCGAGGCAGATGGAAAACCACCTAAAAACCATCCACAGACGGGCCGGCTCACCGGACCTCGACACAAGTCTGCCAGGCGGATTCGTGCCGAGGAGCAGGCGCTCCTTCCCAATCCGGAGGGCCATACGTTAGACCGCACGGCTAAACGGCGGGCTGTATGTACCATACTAATTTGTCTACAAGTACATCTGGAATTGCGAGTAGCGAGCGTGTACCGTCTGGACCATGTCTTTTAAAGAGAACGCCGTCTCTTACTAAGTAGAAATGATGAATTGCAACATTGTGACGATCATCTCATTTTTCTTTAATGTCTCTCAACACCTCATCTCTGTCCTGCTCGTGTGCAATGTTCCTGATAGAGGTTGTATTTTTCCAGCCACCCCTTTTAGATACAGGATACTGAAGCCGCTGTCTCCAGGATCACCATTTCTGCACGTACTAATCCTACAGGTACACGTGAGAGGGCATCTGAAATGGTGTTTTTGTCCTCGGAAATGTACTCCACTGTAAACCGGAATTCTTGGAGGTACAATGACCCCTGCGCCAGTCTCTTGTGGGATAACTTAGCGGTAATTAAAAATTGCAGAGTTCGGTGGTCGGTAAACACTCTTGTCGGTCGACCAAAAATGTAGTTTTGGAATGTGGTAAACACTCACACAATTGCGAGCGCTTCCAATTCCGTGACCGAGTAATTTCTTTCACAGCGAGTGAGCACCCAGCTTGCGAAAGAAATCGTTTTCCAAGAGGAAAAATCGGTGATGTCTTCTGCTTGGAATAGAATGACGCCCAAAACTGACAATGAGCTGCCAGTCATGACACAGAAATCTTGCGACAGTTCGGGGTGTGCAAGAATCAGTGCTTTGACTAATGCCTCTTTAAGTTTCGCGAAGTCACCTTGTGCCTGCTGGTCCCAGATCCGTGGAGCATTTTTTCCAATCAAGGCACAAAGACATGGCGTGGAGGTCAAGTTTAGATTCACAAAGAGCTTTTAGAAATTACGTAGTCAGAAAAAAAGCGCAATTGTTTTTTACTGGTTGGAGTTTCGCATTCCGCAATCGCACTAATCTTGTCCGGGTCGGGTCGTACTCCACCTGCAGATACGATGTGTCCCAGGAATCTTATTTGTTTTCTGCCGAATTGCGACTTGTCTAAGTTCACAGTCACTCCCGCCTGTTCACAGGCTTCGAATAAACGACGCACTACTTCATTGTGGTCAGCCCATGACTTCCCTGCCACGAGAATGTCGTCCACATAGAGTGTTACGCGTGAGCGTATGTCTGCAGCACTGATACTGTTCAAGCCTCTAATAAAAGCAGCTGATGATATATTTAGCCCAAACGGAAGACTGGTAACAGTTCCCATAACAGATAAACGGCCTCCATGAGCGGTGAAGAAAATTTCCGCGTAAATCAGTTGACGACAAAACTTTTACGCCATGGAAACGTTGTAGAAGCTCGTCTAAGCTCTGGGGTCTATCTGTTTCTGGTATAACAATGGTGTTCAACTGTCTTGAGTCTAACACTAACCGCGCAGACACATGGAACTACCAGTAGCGGTGAATTGTACGAGCAGTCACGCCTTGGTTCAGCACGTCGTTGATTTCTTTTTCAACTTGGGTTTTGTATATCAGCGGAATCGGGTATGGCTTCACAAAAAATGGATTGTCTCACGCACGCTAATCTGATAAACGAAACCTTGGGTCGCGCCGGGCGCGTCCGAAAATACTCGCGCATGACTCCGCAAAATCTGGTACAATCTCTGTAAGTCAGCTTCCAGCGCTCCAACGCTGGCAGTAGCTCTCTCCGCAATCTTTGCGAGAACGGCATCTTTTTGACGCTCGTCAGACAGAAAAGCTCATCTCACTAACGTAATTCACAAGGAACTGCAGATGGGGTCCCGATCCGGATCGAGTACGAAATTTTAAGCAGCTCACCTCCTACTCGTCGCCCAGGACGCATTCAGCAAAAACACCAGAGCAGGGCCTTCGCCAATTTTAACCGTCATGGCTCCTCCACCCAGTCAATTACCGCCTGGTGGGTATGCAAAAAATCGGTCCCCAAGATTGCTTCTACATTTAGCAAGGGCACGATTAGGAAATTCCATTCGAATTCTCTCTCTTGACACACAAATACCCTACTGGCCATTAAAATTGCTACACCAAGAAGAAATGCAGATGATAAACTGGTATTCATTGGACAAATATATTATACTAGAACTGACATGTGATTACATTTTCACGCAATTTGGGTGCATAGATACTGAGAAATCAGTACCCAGAACATCCACCTCTGGCGGTAATAACGGCCTTGATACGCCTGGGCATTGAGTCACACAGAGCTTGGAAGGCGTGTACAGGTACAGTTGCCCATGCAGCTTCAACACGGTACCAGAGTTCATCAGTAGTAGTGACTGGCGTATTATGACGAGCCAGTTGCTCGGCCACCATTGACCAGACGTTTTTAGTTGGTGTGAGATCTGGAGAATGTGCTGGCCAGGGCAGCAGTCGAATATTTTCTGTATCCAGAAAGGCCCGTACAGGACCTGCAACACGCGGTCGTGCATTATCTTGCTGAAATGTAGGGTTTCGCAGGGATCGAATGAAGGGTAGAGCCACGGGTCGTAACACATCTGAAATGTAACGTCCACTGTTCAAAGTGCCGTAAATGCGAACAAGAGGTGACCGAGACGTGTAACCAATAGCACCCCATACCATCACGCCGGGTGATATGCCAGTACGGCGATGACGAATACACGCTTCCAATGTGCGTTCACCGCGATGTCGAAAAACACGGATGCGACCATCATAATGCTGTAAACAGAACCTGGATTCATTCGAAAAAATGATGTTTTGCCATTCGTGCACCCAGGTTCGTCGTCGAGTACACCATTGCAGGCGCTCCTGTCTGTGATGCAGCGTCAAGGGTAACCGCAGCCGTGGTCTCCGAGCTAATAATCCATGCTGCTGCAAACGTCGTCGAACTGTTCGTGCAGATGGTTGTTGTCTTGCAAACGTCCCCATCTGTTGACTCAGGGATCGAGACGTGGCTGCACGATCCGTTACAGCCATGCGGATAAGATGCCTGTCATCTCAACTGCTAGTGATACGAGGCCGTTGGGATCCAGCACGGCGTTCCGTATTACCCTCCTGAACCTACCGATTCCATATTCTGCTAACAGTCATTGGATCTCGACGAACGCGAGCAGCAATGTCGCGAAACGATAAACCGCAATCGCGATAGGCTACAATCCGGCCTTTATCAAAGTCGGAAACGTGATGGTCCGCATTTCTCTTCCTTACACGAGGCATCACAACAACGTTTCACCAGGCAACGCCGGTCAGAAATGGTTCAAATGGCTCTGAGCACTATGGGACTTAACATCTATGGTCATCAGTCCCCTAGAACTTAGAACTGCTTAAACCTAACTAACCTAAGGACATCACACAACACCCAGTCATCACGAGGCAGAGAAAATCCCTGACCCCACCGGGAATCGAATTCGGGAACCACGCCGGTCAACTGCTGTTTGTGTATGAGAAATCGGTTGGAAACTTTCCTCATGTCAGCACGTTGTAGGTGTCGCCACTGGCGCCAACCTTGTGTGAACGCTCAGAAAAGCTAATCATTTGCATACCACAGCATCATCTTCCTGTCGGTTAAATTTCGCGTCTGTAGCACGTCATCTTCGTCGTGTAGCAATTTTAATGGTCGATAGTGTATAATGCGAGTACACATCCTTATTTCAATACTCTTTCCACAGATTGCTACACTGGCCGTCATTCCATATAACGGAAGAGGGAGCTAAGCTCCCGTCTCCACACATATGCGAAACGCCGTTTCGCTTAGAAAGCTGAAGGGGATCCCAGTGTCGATTACGCACATAAGTGACACTTCTTTAATAGAGATGGTAACCACCGGGTTAACGGCTGAGACCACCATATTAGTTTCGCGCAGTAATTCTTCTCTCACGCCTTCCTATAAGCCTACATTGCAGATTTCCAGTATGTCGTGACTAGTGACGATGCCCTCCGCATCTGGCAAGTGTCATTGCTGCGCGTGCGGTCTGCAGTTTGGCCGATTGTGGCGGGGATTGCGTAACGTTATTTCAGTGTCAGGTGCCGGAGACACGTGGTTTTGTTGCTCGCCACGGCCGTTGGGGAAACGGTCTTGATTACCGTAACTGGTTCTGTTGCTGTTCGGTGCGTTAGGTTCGTCGCGCCTATTGTTCCTCGTGTCAGCTTTCCACCATTGCGATGCCAATAGTTTCGGTACAGCTGTTGTCGGCTGTCATGCTGGTTTTCCCGCCGCCAGCGATTTCCCCTCGCTCTACAACGACCGCGACTGTTATCGCGCGGGAGTGGCCCGTAATTATTTCGTGGGGCTTGCCCACTTTTCCGAGGTCACTCGCGTCGTATTCTAGCTCTTGTAGTAGATTTTTGAGTGGTTCTGGGTCATCTTTGCATCTACTTTCTACGAGTATGTGACGAAGATGCGATGGCAACTTCGTGACCCAGATGCGGAGGAGCTACGCTGCTCCGTACGGGTTGTACTGGAATTGGTAAGGACCGGAAAAATTCGCATTTTGCGATAAATGCGAAATAGATACGAATTCTGCCTCAAAATACGAAAACGCGAAATTACTTAATAGAAGCTGTTTCATAACGAATTGCATCCAGATGAGCTATTTATCAGAGATAGTTTGAAATAACTTGATTTTCAGCATACGATAACGAAAATGTAAGCAGTTGCTTACATGTTGTGTTATTCAATCTGTATATTGAGCAAGAAGTAAAGGAAACAAAAGAAAAATTCAGAGTAGGTATTAAAATCCATGGAGAAGAAATAAAAGCGCCGGCCGCGGTGGTCTAGCGGTTCTAGGCGCTCAGTCCGGAACCGCGCGACTGCTACGGTCGCAGGTTCGAATCCTGCCTCGGGCATGGATGTGTGTGATGTCCTTAGGTTAGTTAGGTTTAAGTAGTTCTAAGTTCTAGGGGACTGATGACCTCAGATGTTAAGTCCCATAGTGCTCAGAGCCATTTGAACCATTTTTGAAATAAAAGCTTTGAGGTTCGCCGATGACATTGTAATTCTGTCAGAGACAGCAAAGGACTTCGAAGAGCAGTTGAACGGAATGGACAGTGTCTTGAAAGGAGGATATAAGATGAACATCACAAAAGCAAAACGAGGATAATGGAATGTAGTCGAATTAAGTCGGGTGATGCCGAGGGAATTAGATTAGGAAATGAGACACTTAAAGTAGTAAAGGAGTTTTGCTATTTCGAGAGCAAAATAAGTGACGATGGTCGAAGTAGAGAGGATATAAAATGTAGACTGGCAATGGGAAGGAAAGCATTTCTGAAGAAGAGAAATTTGTTAACATCGAGTATAGATTTAAGTGTCAGGAAGTCCTTTCTGAAAGTATTTGTATGCAGTGTAACCTTGTATGGAAGTGAAACCTGGACGATAAATAGTTTGGACAAGAAGAGAATAGAAGCTTTCGAACTGTGGTGCTACAGAAGAATGATGAAGATTAGATGGGTAGATCACATAACTAATGAGCAGGTATTGAATAGAATTGGGAAGAAAAGGAGTTTGTGGCACAACTTGATAAGAAGAAGGGACCGGTTGGTAGGACATGTTCTGAGGCATCAAGGGATCACAAATTTAGCATTGTAGGGCAGCGTGGAGGGTAAAAATCGTAGAGGGAGGCCAAGAGATGAATACACTAAGCAAACTCAGAAGGATGTAGGTTGCAGTAAGAACTGGGAGATGAAGAAGCTTGCACAGGATAGAGTAGCATGGAGAGCTGCATCAAACCAGTCTCAGGACTGAAGACCACAACAACAACAACAAGCAGTTGCTTGTATTGCACGTCATCTGGCGAAGCCGAATTTGGAAAGATAATGTGCGCAAGAACCTACTTGCAGAATAAAATGTACTAAGCCAACAATGTATTAATGCGTTCAATGATCTGGTGCCATGCCTATTGTGGGCGGCTGAATGGTCTGCTCGCTGGTAATGCAACGTAATACTCAGTCATGGGAACTAGCACTTTATAAGAAAGAAACACGTACGTTTGTTTGTTAGCTAAAGCTCAAAAGATAGGATAATGCGGACAGTTTTAACGTGGCAAATTAGGTGGCGGATGTTTCGAACTGGAGTTGCATCGAATACTACCAGAGGTGGGGCTGAACTACTTCGTCAACAGTACTCTGTTTATTTCAATAAGTAATCGCGCTTACCCGTCCGCGAATGCTTTGTGTTGTACGTTGCTCGTTGTTTTCTGTTCTTACTTTGAAAAAAGGAAGCGATTAGTCCTGGTCCTTCACGGATTTCGATTACGACCCTTACAACGCCAGAAGAGAGAGGCGATCCCTGTGACAATGTGTCAGCTCTGTTGTAGGCTGCTGCCCAGAGAAATGGAGACGGGGTCTCTTTCCCCGCACTGCTCCTTCCACTGTGGCGGTCAAAATTCTTGTCTGTTTATGCTCGCGGCCATCTGCGATTATAGCCTATAGCGCCCGCCCTCCGCGCTATAGCGACTGGAAAACAAAATCTTTTTTCGACGGTGATGCCGAAATTTCCCTAACATTAAAATCGAACTGTCGTACGTTCGGTTCTACTACTACGCTAAGTGCCCCGTCAGTTCTATCTGTAGCATTGTTAAGCATATGTGGTAGGGTTAGGAATGCCCACGAAAAGTCGAAATTACTAGTCTGCAGATTTTTTTTAATCTTCAAATTGGGCGGGAAAAGACAAATAATGTCCAGAAATACCTTATGTCGGAGACGCATTCACCTAACTGGCGGGAAAATACTACTGCTTTTCAACAGAACAACCATTTTTGAAAGCTTGAATACAGCCAAACGAAGAAAACCAAGGCTATTTCGGAAAGAGAAGGTGTTGAAGTTTTTGCAAAAGCGAACCTTCCAGTCAAAAACTTCCCAGTGAGCACATTTTTAACAGGCAATTTCAAAGAAATAATAATTTGTTAGACTTCACTCATGTGACGTGACAGCCTTTTAAATGCGTGCGTCTAATCATTTACAAACAAAGAAAATAGATGCGCATTACGACAAAAATAGACGCGAATTTTGCCAAAAAAGATGCGAATTTAGCCACAAATAAATGCTACTTTTTCCGGTCCCTAGGAATTGGTTTCTCTGCACCATGTTGTCGAAAAAGCGCTCGGGACTCGTGAAGCCGGACTGGTTCAGGTGTGGTAGCATTGTCACGCCACGTCTGACTTGTTCCTTGATCGCTTCTGGCTAACAGGCCGAAAGGAATGCCTCAAGAAATTAGTAAACTGTGTTGTAGTTTCGCGTAAGTGGCCGCAATCGGAATACAGATCCTCGTTCTATACTCCATTGCCGGCCGGAGTGGCCGATCAGTTCTAGGCGCTACAGTCTGGAACCGCGCGACCGCTGCGGTCACAGGTACGAATCCTGCCTCGGGCAGGGATGTGTGTGATGTCCTTAGGTTAGTTAGGTTTAAGTAGTTCTAAGTTCTAGGGGACTGATGACCTCAGCTGTTAAGTCCCATAATGCTCAGAGACATTTGGACCATTTCTATACTCCATCCAGCAAAACAAGAGACGTACTGCAAACGCGGCAAGGCGCGTGACCATAGCGCTGCCGTCGAGGGGTGTACAAGGCAGGGGCGTCAGAAATAAAAAAATGAAAGTCGTGTTTTTTATAATTTGGCACCTGAACATGATAAAGTGATCCGAGAACAACCTTCTGACACCTTTTTTTACGTTACATTAAAATTTATTGTCACTGAAAAAGACAAATATTTAAGCTTTCAGGAAAAGTTGTTTTTTCGCGTTGCTCTATATTTATGATGCCATATCTCCTAAACTGTTTGTCGCACAGCAAAATAATTTTATAATTGCCTTCAGTACTATATTTTGATGACGTCTGCAAATTTTCTGCCCAGTAGAGACAGTAATAGTGAAGTAATAAATTAAAATCTCACGTCTGATGCAGAACTTTTACCATATCATAATCCGAAATATAGTAAGCGACAAACTTTTCCCCTTTTAATTTTTTTTGTGGGGGTGTAAGCGAGAAAAGTTTCAGAAAGGTTTGAATTTAATTTTGTAGTTTGTTCGAATGCAATGGGTGCAACCGTTTGTCCTTTATGAGCGATGCATTGTGCTGTTCGCAGGCGCGGCGTTTAGTCAGTGTGGCCATCTCAGTTGCAGGTGTGAGCTCGTTAGTGGGTGTTGTACAGCGGCGATTTCAGGATATCTTAAGTTCATCTGTAAAGACGCTTGAAAGACTAGTTGTTGATTATTAGAGTAAGTATATGTGCTTGTAGTCACGCTGAGCATTCACTGTTTATGTGCGCATCCAATAACATCGCATGGTTTCTTATTTTATATATTCACTTATTTCATTAGCATCACATACGGCTGTCCTCATTATGTCATCCACGGATTCAGCGAGTGAGGTCGACGTGTCAGTTCTGAGTCCACCAAAGAAGCGAGCAAAGACGAAATCATTAAGTTCTTCTGAGAAGCACATGGTGCTTAATGTGTATAAAACGGAACTGTTACATCCAGAGCAATCGATGAGTGACATTGTTTCGAAAACAGCCGCAGCTACAGGTGTTGGACGTTCTTCAGTGTATCGTGTGATAAGTGAATACAAGGCCAAACACTCTTTGAAGTCTTCCTAGAAAGAAAAATTACGACAGAAACTTTCTGAAAGTGTTGATGACTTCGATAGAAATGCGATACGAAGGAAAGGACACGAATTTTTTTTTCGTAACGAATTGCCAACAATTGACTAAGTGTTTACAGCAGATCTGGGCAATTTTCGGAGAACTACATTTTATAAGTCATTGAGAGAAATGAATTTCAAATATGTCCGGCGTGGGCGCGATAGCATGCTAATATACATGGATGACATCATTTTATGGAGGCGGCGTTAACTTCGAACCATTAAACGGTTGAGAGATGAAGGCAGACCCATTTACTATTTGGACGAGACGTGGGTGAACGCAGGACATACCCGATGTTACGCCTGTGTAGATGACACTATAAATTCCTCAAAACAAGCGTTTCTGTCCGGATTATCCACCGGATGCAAGGGCCCATCAGTAAAGGGAAACGTCTGATTATCGCACACATTGGCAGCAAAGCAGGGTTCGTTGAAGGATGTTTGTGGACTTTCGAATCCAAGAAAAGTGGAGATTATCATGAGGAGATGTGCGCCGAAACCTTCGAGAAGTGGTTTCAAGATGTTCTTCCTCTGCTTCAGGAAAATGCAGTTATTATTCTTGATAACGCGCCGTACCATTCTCGGAGAAAAGAAAAAGTTCCCAATGCGAATTCCAGTAAGCATGAAATATCAGAGTGGCTAAAATCTAAAAACTTCGATTTCGAAGACGGTATGTTGAAGAAAGAACTTTTAGATATAGTTAAAAATCACAGAACAGCGCACAACGAATACTCAACAGATGAAATGGCGAGGAATGCAGGGAAAACTGTTCTCAGAATTCCTCCGTACCACTGTGAATTAAACGCCATCGAGTTAGTGTGGGCCAGAATCAAAGACTATGTTGCAGCGAAAAACAAAACATACAAAATGCCGGAAGTTAAAGTACTGCTAGAAGAAGCAGTAAGGACAGTGACTGCAGAGGATTGGAACAAGTGCGTCCTCCAGGTCGTAGAAAAAGTGGAAACTCAAATGTGGAAATTAGACTGCATTATAGAGGAGAGAGAAGAGCGGTTTGTTATAAACCTCAATGAAAACAGTTCAAGTTCGACAGAATGAACCTTGTTTCGTCCTTATTCATTATTATTTCTGGTATTATTATTAAAATTAACAATTAATTGTGTTTGAATGGAGCGTTTTGCTAGCAACCTGAATGAAAATAAATCTGCTTCGACAGAATGAACTCAGTTTAACATCATTGTTAACCCTCTAACGGTAAGGTGAAGTTTCCCGACATAAACGGTAAGGTGGCGTTGGATCAGACCCCACCCTCCAAATATCGATTTTTTGGGGTAAAATAAACAATGAATAATGGGAAAAAGTATTATTATCAATTAAACACAAATAATATTTGCTATAACAACACTTTTTTTATTTTTATAGTCAATAAGTAAGAGTGTAAAGTACTTTGGAAAAAAATAGGAACTTGATTACAAAAAAATACTTTAATAGAAATATTCTCTATAAAATTATTAGTAAATATCAATAGATTCAGTCACCAACCAGGAACTTGAGTGCTTCAGAAATTCTAAAGATACTAATTGTAGAAAATAATTATAGTGTGAGCAGTTTCGAAATATAAAGTTCTCAATAATAAATGTCTTTGTACACATAATGTAATAGGAACAAATAACAAATGTACACTCCTGGAAATGGAAAAAAGAACACATTGACACCTGTGTGTCAGACCCACCATACTTACTCCGGACACTGCGAGAGGGCTGTACAAGCAATGATCACACGCACGGCACAGCGGACACACCAGGAACCGCGGTGTTGGCCGTCGAATGGCGCTAGCTGCGCAGCATTTGTGCACCGCCGCCGTCAGTGTCAGCCAGTTTGCGGTGGCATACGGAGCTCCATCGCAGTCTTTAACACTGGTAGCATGCCGCGACAGCGTGGACGTGAACCGTATGTGCAGTTGACGGACTTTAAGCGAGGGCGTATAGTGGGCATGCGGGAGGCCGGGTGGACGTACCGCCGAATTGCTCAACACGTGGGGCGTGAGGTCTCCACAGTACATCGATGTTGTCGCCAGTGGTCGGCGGAAGGTGCACGTGCCCGTCGACCTGGGACCGGACCGCAGCGACGCACGGATGCACGCCAAGACCGTAGGATCCTACGCAGTGCCGTAGGGGACCGCACCGCCACTTCCCAGCAAATTAGGGACACTGTTGCTCCTGGGGTATCGGCGAGGACCATTCGCAACCGTCTCCATGAAGCTGGGCTACGGTCCCGCACACCGTTAGGCCGTCTTCCGCTCACCCCCCAACATCGTGCAGCCCGCCTCCAGTGGTGTCGCGACAGGCGTGAATGGAGGGACGAATGGAGACGTGTCGTCTTCAGCGATGAGAGTCGCTTCTGCCTTGGTGCCAATGATGGTCGTATGCGTGTTTGGCGCCGTGCAGGTGAGCGCCACAATCAGGACTACATACGACCGAGGCACACAGGGCCAACACCCGGCATCATGGTGTGGGGAGCGATCGCCTACACTGGCCGTACACCACTGGTGATCGTCGAGGGGACACTGAATAGTGCACGGTACATCCAAACCGTCATCGAACCCATCGTTCTACCATTCCTAGACCGGCAAGGGAACTTGCTGTTCCAACAGGACAATGCACGTCCGCATGTATCCCGTGCCACCCAACGTGCTCTAGAAGGTGTAAGTCAACTACCCTGGCCAGCAAGATCTCCGGATCTGTCCCCCATTGAGCATGTTTGTGAGTGGATGAAGCGTCGTCTCACGCGGTCTGCACGTCCAGCACGAACGCTGGTCCAACTGAGGCGCCAGGTGGAAATGGCATGGCAAGCCGTTCCACAGGACTACATCCAGCATCTCTACGATCGTCTCCATGGGAGAATAGCAGCCTGCATTGCTGCGAAAGGTGGATATACACTGTACTAGTGCCGACATTGTGCATGCTCTGTTGCCTGTGTCTATGTGCCTGTGGTTCTGTCAGTGTGATCATGTGATGTATCTGACCCCAGGAATGTGTCAATAAAGTTTCCCCTTCCTGGGACAATGAATTCGCGGTGTTCTTATTTCAATTTCCAGGAGTGTATATGATTTCTGCCTTACTTGTAGCGTTATATGTCAGCTTCATGCCCATTACCTCGCTAATGACCTTTCTTATTGTGATGTACACATTTTACTAAGACACTACGCAAAATTCAAAAAGTTTGCAACGAAAATGAGGAGTCGCTATGATTTTGCGTTTGGTGCGTATTACACCATATCTTGCTGCGTATGAAATTTAGCTAACATGCTGAATTTTTGTTTAGACTTGGGAGGAGATATCTATCTGCCTCCGATCTCGAGAAAATGGATCCCATGTAGCGCGCTCACTTCCGATCTCACGCCCGCGAGAATGAAATACTCGCAACATTTCTCGTATCTCCAAAACCGCTCGAGACATCGTAACGAAATTTTGGCGAATGATAGCACACAAGGAGGAGAGTGTTTTGCCAATTATTAAACATACGGAACTTTCTTATCTATGGCGATATATCACTACTTATACTTCCTTTTTTATTTATTTCACTCCAGTGCCTGTAATTTTTTAAGAGTTATCGACAGCTAGCGAAACAAGAGCTTCCTAGTTCGAAAATAAACATGAAATTTCTTCTTTTATGTTACTGCAAACCGATACTATGAGGTTTTTAGTAAGCTATTGAGCTCTGTAATTACCAATTACTTGTTTAATGAGGCCCTACGTTTCGGAATTCTGTCTCAATAGCTGATGTGAGATGAGTTTGGCAAATTACATTATGACAAAGGAAGTACAATTAAACCAGTCACCAAGAGAAATGTGGCCTTTACTCATAAATGGTGATGCTTCTTCGAATGAGAAAAGGTTAACAACTCACACAAAAACAGACTGGCAATTCTGTTGGAATTTTGGTGGAATCCCCGTAACCCATCGTATTTTTAACACTGAGCGACGGGAATGGAAACTTACCAAAGGATTTTATTCCTTCTCTTGATCTGAGCAGTATTAAAATAATGACGAGCATTCCTTCAGGCGGAATGATAGGCACATGCCAGATACTGTTTACTCATCTAGGGCTTGCCAAACTGACAATGCGTGATCGCGAATAAAATAGTTGTTATTGTGAAAAATAAACAATTGATATGTCGCACAACACAATGGTCAGTGTATTGTCAGCAGCGAAGGATAATGCGCGCGACAGGAATGCACAAGCTAGCCGTGTGTGCCTTGTGAGATGGAGTTCGAAAAACATTGTCATGAGAGTAGATCTGCCTTTGTCAGCCGCACATTTCAACAAATTAAATATATCTAATCATAACACCCTTTTAGGATATTCCTACTTTCGTAATAATACCGACCATTTTCTTCATTCGTGTAGCCTGTTGTTGTGTAATTAGTTTATTAATGCTGATAATGTCCATGCAACAATTGAACTGCTTTTTCTCATCACGGCGAACGAATTAAAACATTGTTATTTGTGACTGCTTTTCGACTGTTTCTAGCTTGCAGTGGAAATGTGTTGTTCACATGCATGTAGTACAGTGTGTCGTATTACATTACTACATCCATATCAGAGTAATCACAGTGAAACTTCTACACTTCAGATATTGGACGCTTTTTACCACTAGCACAAAGGGATCACACCTGTGGAGATTATCCCTTTCTAAATTTTTGTAACAGATCTTACAGATACGCTAGCTTACTAGGCAGCGAGAATATAACCTTGCTTTACTTTCCTGCCTTGATTCTTAATCACGTGATTTTATAATATTCCTTGCTTCCTTATTCACTACCCTCTGTCCGTTCTTGCGATCTGAAAACATCGCGGAGGCATGTGGTGCAATTCCAGCGGCCAATGGCTCATCAGTTACTGACAGAAGAAAAACAAAACAAAAGTATGCAGATATAAATAACAGAAAAGTATAACGTGCTAACGAAGAAAGCTGGAGCGTTTAAATGGTGAAAAACGAAACACTACCCAAAGGCAATAAAATTCAGTACACAGTAAGGCAAAATTTATCGTATTGGCACTACTACCACTGCTGATATGCGCCGTTCCTATGTGAGCATATGGCCAGGCTACTTTTCCGCTCCCCGCCTCATATTTCCCACGGTGCTAGCAAGGCAAGCGCGACGCGAGGCGCGAGGAACTGTGCCTCAACCACAACGTCGCGCGTCCTGGCGCAGGCGCGTGTCGCGTCCCAGTCGCATAGCGTCGCAATTTGCGCGGTCCCATTTGAACCTGGGATGTTACAAAAACGCGCGCTGCGCTGCGTCGCGCCACACGCGCTATACGCGTCTCAATTTGCGCCTAGCCCACGCCGTCTGCCCGCCGCACCACGCCCTGCGGCGGCGTCAAGCGCCTCGACGGCCGCCCCGCCCCCCCTCTCCGGCGAGGGGTGCGAGCCGCGCCGCCTTGAAGCCGCCACCGACCATGCTATGGCCGGCTTCCAAGCCGCCTTTGCGGCCGAAAGGGCCGCACTGAAGGAGGAGTTCGCAGCTGTGCACCGCCAGCTCCAGCAGCTGCGCGATGAGCTGCGAACTATCAAGAAGCAACCGCCGGTTCCCGCCGCCGCCCCCCCTGCGAGTCGACCGGTGGGGGTCGATGCGGCCACGCAGACGACCGACGCCCCATCCCCCGCAGCAGTGCGGGAGGCGGCGCCAATGGATACCGACGACGTGTCGCCTGGGCAGCCCCCCAAGGAGGCAGTTGCACGCAAGGGTGCTACCGCGCCTCCTGACTGCTCGCAAGTTGAGCAACCAACGAAGAAGAGGAAGCTGTGGCTACCATTCCCAAGAGTGGACAACGTGCAGGAACTCCTCAAGTGCATTGTCTCGACACTGCAAAACGGGTCATACCCCTACTCAGATCTCCCATACCCCTTCACCCCACCCGGCCAGCCTAAGCCTCCCCTCCCCCATCAACCGCTCGACCTACGCACATACAGATGGCGTACCATACTAGAGGAAGCAGTCACGAAGAAAGAGTTAGCCACGATTAACTCATACCCTATTTTCACGCCCTCCCAATGGGACGACCTAGTTGACATCATAGAATCGTGGGTGTGGGAAGAGCTCCGGTCGGGTAGGAGAAAGAAGAGGCTTCCCAACGACATGTATGTCAGGGAAAAACTCAGACAAAAATTAGGGAAATAACAGGGCCAAGTTCAGTGATGATCACCATGCGAGGCCATCATCAGGCGTAGCGGAGACTTGCTGAAACCACCAGCCAGCCATTTAGGCCGTTCGCTTTCTACTTCTCTCACTGTCCCTCTCACTATCCTTTAATCTTTCTTTTATTTTAATATAAAGAAATAATAAAAAATCGCAAAAAAAAGAAAAAAGCACAAAGTCAAGCAATTACGATAAAGCCGGGGATTTTTCTCCCCAAACCACCATGTTAGAAGGAGAAGCGCCTCGCACGCTAGTACTTCGCTCCCAGACGAGGACATCTTCCTCCTTGAAGTGTGCGTACGCGCAGTTGTCAGATCGGTTATTGCTCCTACAATGGCAGGTTATCAAGATTTAAGTGAGTTTGAACGTGCTGTTATAGTCGGCGCATGACCGATAGGAAACAGCATCTCCAAAGTAGTGATGAAGTGGGGATTTTCCCGTGCGACCATTTCACGAGTGTACCGTGAATATCAGGAATCTGGTAAAACATCAAATCTCCGACATCGCTGCAGCTGTAAAAAGATCCTGCAAGAACGGGACCAACGACAACTGAAGAGAATCGTTCAACATGAGATAAGTGCAACCCTTCCGCAAATTGCTGCATATTTCCATGCTGGGTGATCAAAAAGGGTCAGCATGAGAATCATTCAGCGAAACATCATCGATATGAGCTTTCAGAGCCGAAGGCCCACTCGTGTACCCTTGATGACTGCACGACGCAAAACTTTATGCCTTGTCTGGGCCCATCAACACCGACGTTGGACTGTTGATGACTGGAAACACGTTGCCTGGTTGGACGAGTCTCGTTTCAAATTGTATAGCGTGGATGGACGTGCGCAGGTATGGAGACAACCTCATGAATCCATGGACCCTGCATGTCAGCAGGGGGACTGTTCAAGCCGGTGGAGGCTCTGTAATGGTACGGGGCGAGTGCAGTTGGAATGTTATAGGGCCCCTGATATGTCTAGATTCGACTCTGATAGGTGACACGAACGTAAGCATCCTGTCTGATCACTTGCATCCATTCATGTAGATTGTGCATTCCGTCGAACTTGGACAATTCAAGCAGGACAATGCAACACCCTAAACGTCAATAATTGCTACTGAGTGGGTCCAGGAACACTCTACTGAGTTTAAACACTTCCACTGGCCACCGAACTCCCCAGACATGAATGTTATTGATCATATCTGGGATGCCTTGCAACGAGCTGCTCAGAAGATATCTTCACTCCCTCGTACTCTTGTGGATTTATGGACAGCCCTGCAGGATTCATGTGTCAGTTCCCTCAAGCACTACTTCAGACATTAGTCGAGTCCATGCCACGCCGTGCTACGGCACTTCAGCGTCCACGCGGGGGCCATACACGATATTAGGCAAGTCTACCAGTTTCCTCGTTTCTTCAATGTAGTTACTCAATTATTTCCAGCACATTCCACGTAATGACCTCCTTAAAATTTCGGCTTTGTTAAGATGTAATTTCCAGTCTTTATCTTCAGAATTATACTATGCAGGCGATCGGCAGCATACTGCTAGGGGGTTGATGCCAGAACAGTAGCGTAAATGACATGATATTCCGGCAAACCATGTAATACGTGAAATTCTGGAAATTTTCATGTGCTACTCGATGATTTCAACGTAAGATCATCACAAACACCGTCGTTCTTTGGCGAGTAAAATCTGATATTACAACAGATGTTGGTTTCGTAATCGGAAAATTAATTCTCCATTGAAGAAGTATTTCTCATTGATGAAGCTCAGAAAGTAAATATTCTTGTAACCCCATAGTCTGCAAATGGTCGCAACTCTTTGCAGAAACCATGGCAGCAAGCAGACCTGACCGGAAATTCAGTAGTACGTGGGATGAACCAGCCCAGCTTTTGTACGCCAGTTTGGGGAGTGGCTACTCCTACTGTCCACAAGAGGCGACCCAATTACCCATCAGGCCAGTGCATACGAGGGCAGTTGCATCATGACCATTGGCTGTGGTGGATGACTGACTGACATCATGGGAGATGTGACTGTACACGGTGCATGTGCTTTTTTTTTGGGGGGGGGGGGATCTGTACGTATTCGCCGTATATGTAGGAGTGTCTGTTGGTCGATTGGTCGATAGCTATATGCAGGGTGCTGAAGTGATGACTTTGTATGGTGCAGGATATGAATAGTGTTTACTATAGCGACTTGGCGATATGGCAAGGTGATGCAATCGTTTGTGGTGATATAGTCTGGTTGGATATCGGTTTCACGCCGAAAAATTCAAGCTTTCCTCGACAGTGCAGAGCAGTGTCTCTGTCAATAGTTTCTGTATTTTTGATCTGTAGACCACTTTTGCAGTGTTTAACTGTTTAACTGTCAGTACAATATGACTGCTGTATGTTTTTTTTTTTCTTTCGATCTGTATAAAAATAGTTTTCCATTGACATTCTTGTAATTTGTCCATCTGTAGAAAGTGCTCCCAGCAGCAGAATTTTAGCAGGTAAATTCAGTAATAAACAATCAGTATGCTCCTTTCGCAGGAAGTTGCATGACGTCAGAGAGTCACAAGACATCCTTTTTGGGGCGGGGAGGGGAGGGGGGCGTAGGAGTCTCTACAGACTGATTCAAACAAGGCAGGAGTGGGCAAGGCATCTATGGAAAGTTCTGTGACGTCGGAGAGTCATGTGATATCTTCTTTGTTCAAATGTTCAGAGAAAAGTCTGGGCATACTAGGCTCCTCTAGTTCGCAAATGTGGGACGCTGTCCCTCACCCCCATTGTGACTTTAGAGCATCTCCAGACGGGCAGTTGTAGAACAGCGAAAATTCACCGAAAACTCCTGCCAATTTGTCGTCTGTAGCACAGTGCTTTGAATTCTAGGAAAGTCTTTTAGACATCCGATCTGCTGTGTGTCTGTGTTTTTTTTTGTGATCTGCTGTTGGTTTCGAAATGTGTTATGAACTTTTGGGTATGTAATTGTTCTGATTTTCCTGTCTCTGCGTAGAAACCAATGTGGCTTTCCCACTACAGAGCTGTGCTTCGAAAAGTGAGGAAAATAAAAAAAATAATTGCCTTAACATCCCTGACTGCAGAGGCGAAAATAACTAAGCCCACTCAGTGTTTCAGCAAAGTGATGAACACCACAGTGTCTTTAGTACTCAGAATTTTTTTTCTCTCTGACAGTGCCTCCAAACAAGCACCTGAAACTCGAGAAGTGGGGGGTGTTGGGGGGAGGGGGGGGGAGGGGGAGCAGAAAGTGGGAATTGGCTATAGTATAGTTTCGAGCACCATGTGGTGATGGTATTGTCGACTAGGGCTGTCTGTGTTCAAACTTCAAGGCAAACAAATAAAGTACACTAACATAATCTTCCTCTCTGGCCGCTGGAAACAGACTGACTGTTTCCCGCCATTTCCAGGGGCAGGGGGATGTTGAGGATGTGGGAGACCAACAGCACACTGTGGTGGATGTAGTGTGAATTAGCTCAGCCGGTCCCTGCACTTTGAGGCAAACACACATCTACGAGTTGGTTTACTGGAGGCAGGCCAGTTGTGCTACAAATAAATGAAATACCCTGCCTTCCTCTCCAGCACAGAATTACTGTTTCCCGTCATTTCCGCAAGCTACACTAGCCCACTCGACCTTTTTCCGCCTTTTCCAGGGACGATGTCATAGGAGGGAGGGAGGGGGAAGTTAGGTAGACCTACTGACCTCTTCCCACCAAAATTTCCCACCGTTTCCAGGGGTTAGAGGGGGGGGGAGGGTGATATAAAATGCAGATGGCGAAACTCAGCCGCCATTCTGAATAAACTGTTTGTCCTAGAGACAGCTTTCTCCCACTACAGATGGCCACAGATATTCCCAGCCAGGCATTACTATGGATGTATATCCCAGCCCTACCGCCTCCCTCCCCCTCCCCCTCTTGAGACGGAGGTAACCATGAACCAGCCTGCACACATAGACATCCACACATCACCTGGAGGCTGCACTGCTTCCTCACAAGTGCAGCCATTCAGAAATACAGTATCTCTGCACTAGTGACTATTTAGCCTTCGCCGCAGCTCTCAGCGGCAGTCACATTGCGGCCTACAAGAGTGGAGTCATCACCATCATCACACTGGGACATCATAGCTTCGATCTGGAGCTCGCCGGATGAGACTTCACTTTGGTACACTGGTCAACTCACGGAACGTTGGTATTTTTCGTTACTCTGCCGATTCACGTCAAGACTGTGTCTAACTTAGTGTGTCGCCACTTCGCAGACTTAGATCTTTTCCAGCTGTTCACCTAGGCGGAAACTAACCTTTCACTGCCAGTTTATGATATATTCATACTGTGGCTGTTTTGATTCTGTCTCTTTCACTGCCACCTTATGATATCTTCTTACTGTGGCTGTTCTGATTCTGTCTAGCTGAGTATTACTACAGGATGCAACATTATTTCATTTAGTCAGGGTATTCATTCATTTTGATCGATCAAGAAGTGACTCATAATTTCACCTTGTCATCACCAATAACATCTATAAGTGTCATCTGACAATTTTTTCTTGGTTTACTTAATTAACTACAAACTCTGAATTGTTCACTTCGATATCGTTTCAACTATTCTGTGTGTACTGGCTCATGAATCTTGTTCAACTGTCGATGCTTTATTAATAAATGTACTGAAGTGCTGCTTGTCTGTAACTCTGGATACATCCAGGTCCAGATATCACAGTATTCTTCCCACAATACAGTACCAGCGGAAAAATGTTCAATCGCAGTACAAAAGTCGAATATGCTCCTGTTTAAAAGTTTCTGGCTGGAAAGTGAAGTACCAGCTGCCTCACTCTACCTTCTTCGAGACCTTTAAAATTTTTCCCAAAAATTTTGGCGTGTGAACATATTTGCATTCTTCTTCTCTCTCCCACAATCTCCCCTAACTGTAACTCGTTCACACGCACTATTCCATCGCTGTAAGTCGCTCTACTCATCCACTCCCACTTGCCCATTCTCACTAATTCATTCAACCCAACTCATTGTCATTATCTCTTTGTATCTCTGTATCTGTCACTGTCTCCTGTCTCATAGTCAGTCTTCTTCGTTCTGTCTTACTACTACTACAACAACTACTACTACTACTATTGTCTCCTCCCACTGTCACTATATTCCGCTTGCTATCTCTTACTGCTACTATCTCATTCCTTCCTTCCTACTGCTGTTGTCTCCTCTCACTGGGACTATCTCTCTCTTCGTAGTCGTCAAAGTCGTAGGCTCAGTCTCTCATTATCACTGGCTCTCGTCCACTTCCACTTTCTCCTTCTCTTTATTCTTCGTCCACTGGCACTTTCTCCTTCACTGTTTTGTTAGCACTATTCCATCACTGTCAACTACGTTCAACTGTCGCTGCATCCATCTCTTTGTCTCACACTGCCATTCCATTGTCTCCTTCACTCTTTCTTTACCACAATCACTGTCTACTACCTACCAGTATTTCTTACTTTTCTGTCTCTTTCTCATCGCCACTGCCTCCATCTCTTTGAGCATGGCATGTCACTCATATGAAAAGATCTGTAAGGGTCAGTAAAATTTTGGTAGTTTACTTATGTGAAATTGAAATAACACAAAACTGCTTTTGGATCTCAGAGAGGATTTTATGTCCACAGAAAGTTTGCATGTGCTTCAGTAACACACCAGGGCGCTTCCAGAACTCTGCTGATGATAACATAGATACTCTACAGCATATTTCTCCATGTTAAGCCACTCAATAAACTACGTTTTCGCCTCACACCGGACTTTACGTGTACAAGTAGGGTCACTTTGAACCTCAGTATCTCCGAAACGTACAAAGATATCAAGAAAATTTTCAAGGTTGTTCGGTATCGGGAGCTTAGGAACATATCTCCAAAATTACAGTCGTTTGGTTTGCGTAACCGCCTTGGAATCCGCGGCTCAGCTTTGCTACCCGAAAACTATGTTTCTGCAATGTTTCTCGATGATGGATAAAGATTTTTGAAAAAGACAAGATGCCCTGTGGGGAACTTGCTGCTCACCAGTGTCCTCATCCACAATGGCCCGGTAGGCAGTAACAGCAGACGACAGCTGTGGTGCACATCAGGTTTCGATGCCTCAGTGTTGACGCCAGCAAGCAAGTAGCAGGCTGGCCATCATCCAACATCTCACTCAAACTCATTCTCTCTGGTTCTTCAATACATGCAGAATGGCAGCACGACAGATTGTGTCTTTGTGCTCCAAAAGCTGCGGTGTTTATAGCTTGTGACGCACTGGCACTAAGTGCATGAACGTATTTTTCCCCATTTGTCGGACTCGTCAGCGCTCTTTGCGTCACTGCGGTAATTTCAGTAATGATTCTAGGTCGTCGGTCTCGATCTTTATGTCAAGGTAGCGGCGCTCAGACGTCGTGTTACGTAGTGTTACTTCTCAGTGCCTTGCTAAGTAGTTTGCGCTTCTGCCTGTCCTCTCCTCGACGTCCGTTGCATTGGCGGTGCGCCATGTTAACATAACACTTGGCACGTCAGTTCAGCTCCAAACTACTCCATTCGGAGCTCGCCTGATGGAAATATAATTTAAAAAAAGCTTTGAGCCTGCACAATAAAATTATATTGCTGTGAAGCATTCCCCCTTCATTTCAAAAAATTCGCCCTGAACTTTGCATCTTCTTAGCCTCTACACTACATCATAAATCTAATTACATAGCTGTGTTTGATGCAAATTCCGTTTCTCTGAAAGCTGGTTACATAGATTGTTTGCTTGTTCTACATTATCATCCTAAAAGTTTGAGTCTTTTTTACACCTATGCTTGGTTATTCTTATTTACTATTCCATTATTCTGTGTTTCCGCTTATGGTAGTTGCCCACTTGGCAGGGATCTGGTATGTTGGCAAGCCTGGTGGAGTATACTCCTGCGCCTGAGACAAAAGTGAAATACGCAGACTGCTATCAGTAACAAGCTGAAGCCAGTGATCGTAACGCTTTTGTTACTATGCTTTGTCGTCTATTGTCATGGTATTTTTGAATATGTCACAACATTTTCCACTTGGAAATTTTGCCCAGCTGAGATGATTTTGGTACTGAAGTTACGAAAGTTTAAGCTGCTAATTTATATATGTCGGAGGAAGGAGTTTGTGCATTTATTTCTCTTGTTGGAAACGAACCGATGGCTATGATGAGAATGCGAATTTTATGGCTATGATGAAAATATGAGTTTTGAGCGGATAATGAAGGACGAATGTTAAAATTAAGTGTCAGATGGTAGATCAGAATGCAAAGTGTCGGAGGAATCTGATAGGAGAGAAAACGTAAAGGAGAAACGTATCTTCTGTAACGTATCGTCGGATGTAATGGATGCTTTAAGTGACGAATCTTATGAATTATCGGCAGATGTTAATAGAGTTTCTTGTGATAAAGTTTGTAGTGATTTGACGGAAATAAATGAGGATCTGTTTAAGAGAGATGAAGTCTTAAGTTGTGTGGTTAATTGTGAGCATGTTGAGCTACCGATATTGTTAGTTCAGAGGAATGGAACAATATATTTGGTGCTAACGAGAATGAAGAAATGACGAATTTAGAAGATGATTTGAATGCTATGGATGATTAAGAGGTAGGTCACGAGGATACAGGTATGTGTAATGGGGAAAATATTTGTTTCCAGAATATTGTTAGTACAGAATGGTAGGGTAAGTTAGAAAGCGAATATTCTATTAATTATTGAAAATGGTATAGAAAAGTATTGAAGTCATTGCAGCCTCACTGGTGGGCACAGGAGATATATAACGTACACAAAGCTTTGAAGGGAGGAAGGACGAAATTGGGATGAAAGAAGTGTTTAATGAATTGTTTGATGATGATGAAGTTGAAGGTTGGTTTGATGTTGTAATGTGCACAATATATAAGGAGAAGAAAGGAAGGGATACTGAAAATGATCTTTTGAGGGATCAGTGTTCAGAGAAGGAAGAAATCATCAGTGTGTAACCTATACTATAAATGAAGGTGGGTAATGAAAAAATAAGTACACTTTTACTTTCCAGAAGTAATGTGTTGGCCATATAAAACCAGTTTGTAACCAGAAATAAGAATAAGAAATTTGTATTTTTTTCAGTGAACAGTGTTAAGATTAAGACTGCATCTGGTAGCCTAAGTAGACCCATAAAACGAGAAGTTTAGTTAGAGTTTAAGTGTAACGATCAATATTTTACTATGAGATGTTTTATAGTGAATGATATTGTTAACAATATATCCATCTGGGATACAGATTTCCTGTATAAATATAAAACTTCTTTGAATTGTGATGAGGAACACTTGAATTTAAAATAGGAGGTAAGAGAAGGAAAGCAAAATTCAAAAATCTATTAACTGGAGACAAACGAATTACTTATACAGTTATTACGAAGGTAGGGACCATTGTAATTCTATATATGACAAAATAAAAGAAACTACAGATGCGCTTGAAAATATTTCGAATGCGCAAAAGAAGGAATTGTGTAATTTGTTGAGTCGATATGAGGATATTCTCTCAGACAAGCCTGGTAGGGTGGTGGACTTTGAATATTCAGATAAGGTGAGGCCACACAAGCCTATCAGATCAAAACCATTAGTGATTGCTGAAACAGCAATTGGGAGGTAGTGAAGGCTAGATTAAAGCAGTTGTTAGAATGGGGTACTGTGAAACAGTGTATGCATGATTACTGGAATCCGATAATAATTGTTATATGGAAGAAATTCAGTTAGAAGAGTTTTGGATGCTCAAATGTTCAATAAGGTTGTAGTAAGAGAACTAAGTCAGCCAGGCGTGGAAGAACTCTTACAAATTTTCATTATATAAAACTGATGTCAAGTGTCGATTTATCCTCTGGCTTTTGGCAAATTCCATTGACTGAATGAAGTTGTCAATACGTTGCTCTCCTATTCGAAGGGCGATGAGAGCACTAAGTCATTTACTGGGAGATTGATCAATGAGCAAACTTATAGTCTACATCAATGATATTTTGACTGCCACGAAATCTTGGCGCAAACATTGCGAGCTCTTGGAGGAAGTGATCTTAGCCTTAAGAAAGAGAGAGATGACTTTAAAACTCCTGAAGTGTGAATTTGTTAGAGTGGAAATTCAGTTTTTAGATCACAAACTCTCATCTGAGGTATTTTGGCAACCAGTGAGAAACGTAACACAGTTTCAGAGTGCAAGAGGCCAACTAACCAGAAAACGACCTAAATCATACCTAGGGCCATGCTGTTTTTGCTGAAAATTTCTAGATAATGGGGGAATGACTATTCGAAACCTATGTGAACTATTAAAGAAGAACTCGCCATGGATACAGGGCGACGAGTGTGAGAGCGAACTCTTAGCCATAAAGAACAACTTATGCGGTAGTAAAATGCTATACTACCACAAAATGAGCTGCCATTCTGCCTAGCCATGAGCACGACTACAGCATTCCTGAAAAAAGTGACTCGCTGTTGTGTATGTGTTCAAAAAGTTCTGGCTGTATCTGGAGGGCTGCGAGGTGACCGTGTTATCAGATCATACAGCTCTTAGTTTTCTGCAGGATAGTAGATCGCTAAACGGTATGTGCTGGGCAACGTTTTTGCAGCAATTCAACTATTGCATAAAATGTTTAAAAGGAACTGAAACCACGTAGCTGCTGCACTGTCACAGCTGCCTTTTGTGAAGAGGGAAGTGATGAAGAAGAAGCAAATCAAGCGTTTCGAATGTTATACATGAAATGAGTAAGCGGGGGGGGGGGGGAGATTCGTGTTGGCTGCAAAGACATGCAATGAGCGCAAAATGACGACTCTGAACTGAAAAATATAAAACAAATTTTGGCAGCAAGCGTTACGAAAAGATCCCTCTTTACTATAAAATTCACAAGGGCATTTTATTTCGTAGGAAAGACGAGAAAACGGAGCAGTGGAGACTGTGCTTTCCGGAAAAGTATGTTGAGTAGCTGATAGACTACCTCCACTTAACTTATAGCCATTACAGGGTACAAAATCGTGTAGAAATCATAAAAGTGTGTGTGCACGTAAACAACCTAGCCAGGTGGGTGCGCATTCAGTTGGCCACTTGTGACGAATGCCATCGGTTGAAACGTTGCACTACCTACCACGAGAGGGACATGCGAAGTATGTCCCCAACAAAGTGGGCAACCTATTGGCTTTGGACAATTATGGGCCACACCCAAATGGTCGTGGTGGAATGAAGTATTTATTAATGATTGTTGTGTTTTCAGAGTTTATCAGATTGTACCTGGTAGGTAATAGCAAAACTCTAATGGCCAAACTGGAAAACGATTTCTTTCCTAAAGTAATAAAACTGAGAGGCTGTTATCTGACAATGGATTATAATTGGCATTTAAAAAATGGAATGATTTCATGAATAATCAAGACATGAAACGCACAAAGTTATCAGTACACAATGTTGCAAGAAACCTATCCAAAACCTATAAGCAAGAAATTGGCCACTTGTGTAGAATGTATGCAAGCAACAACAAACATACTAACTGAACAGAGTT
The DNA here is from genome assembly GCF_021461395.2 of Schistocerca americana. NCBI lineage: Eukaryota > Metazoa > Arthropoda > Insecta > Orthoptera > Acrididae > Schistocerca > Schistocerca americana. The sequence continues at coordinate 204,704,374 of NC_060124.1, read as the reverse complement.
TATCAAATTTTTTGAAGACGTATTAAATAGTGTTAAGAGTACTTGCCATCAGAAGTAGTGACAGGAAGCAAGTCAAAGCTTCAACTTACTGAAGTCATGGATTTTGCACCAGGTCAGCCAGTAACGGTAGCCAAGAGTGAGGAGACAGGAAAGGCTCGTGTTGGAAGACGATAAATGTAAGAAAAAAGCGACATGATGGGCGTTGTAAGAAGATTAACAACAAGACTGGGGACCACGTCTAAATGAAAACCAAAGAAAGATCTAGTCAAGTAGATTGAGAAATAAAAAGGCTCTTTGAACTACACCATGGACCATTCGTTGTTGCTGAATGTCCACATCCCAATGCATATAGGCTCAAATATCCTGTATTAAGAAAATTACTGATGCAACAACAAACATACTAACTGAACAGAGTTTATCAAATTTTTTGAAGACGTATTAAATAGTGTTAAGAGTACTTGCCATCAGAAGTAGTGACAGGAAGCAAGTCAAAGCTTCAACTTACTGAAGTCATGGATTTTGCACCAGGTCAGCCAGTAACGGTAGCCAAAAGTGAGGAGACAGGAAAGGCTCGTGTTGGAAGACGATAAATGTAAGAAAAAAGTGACATGATGGGCGTTGTAAGAAGATTAACTACAAGGCTGGGGACCACGTCTAAATGAAAACCAAAGAAAGATCTAGTCAAGAAGATTGAGAAATAAAAAGGCTCTTTGAACTATGCCATGGACCATTCATTGTTGCTGAATGTCCACATCCCAATGCATATAGGCTCAAATATCCTGTATTAAGAAAATTACTGATGCTACGAAACGTGACAGAGCTGTGATTACACATAAAAGAACGTGGTAGGTGTGTACAAATGTGTGAGTATATATGTGTAATTTTCATGTGTAGTTTATAAGAATTTTGGATACTATTTCTGTTTGGTGTAAATGGTCAACTTGGTGAATTTAGCTCAAGGAAAGTGTCGACGTTCACCACACAACTCTTGGTGTGCAGAAGGCAGCAGAATATCATTAATTTCGTTATCTCTGAAAGAGAAAAATAGATTGTACGGTACATATGTCTTGGGACAATATTTCATGAGGTTATCTAATGGTGTTTCTTGTAGTATTTTCTATGGATTTCTTGTGTAATATGTGTAGTTCATTTCTAATTATTGTTCCCACAAAATTTGATGCGTAGAGGTTATTATTATATGCGTACAGGCATGTTTGTAATGGTTTGAGAAGATGTTCATCGATCATTTATTTCAAAGGCCTATTTCATTTCTGCATGACACTGTCTGACCTTCAGTCCCCATTTGGGACACATGCCAGTTTCCACATAAAACTTTATTTTGCTTTTATTTGCTCCTCAGGCACAAAGAGTCACTATGAAGCCCTTTCTGTGAGGAAAATTGAAGAAATAGTAAATGACCCGAACTTTATGGCTTCTTTTGGTGATGATAGTGATGTCCCTCCAGATCGTGAAGGTGAGATGTCTGACTGTGAAGATATTGACAAAAATATATTTTAAAATACTGTTCCATCTGATGTGTCAGATTCCTTGGAAATTCATGTCAATGGAGAAAAGAAAAATGAGGAACATGCAGGCCAACGAAAGAAGAGAGTGATAGCTATTATCACTTCTAACTGGACAACACGAGATGCGACTTACTCTAAAACCTATTCTGATACAGCAGAATCTGAATATCGAAAATCCAATTTGGTAGTAGCACTAAAAGGAAAATCTGCTGTTGAGTGCTTTGAAGAATTTTTTGATGAACTGGTGCTCAACTTGATTGTCAGTGAAAGTGTCTGATATGCTACACAGAACAATAATCACATTATGAGTTATCCTACAGATGCATAAAAAAGTTCACTTGATACCACACTCTTCCACAGGAAAAGCTATACTGCTATACTGGAATGAAGATAAGGACTCTGATATGAGGTGCGTACGACAGCATATCAGTCGCAACAGATAACTGGAAATATAACGTCACCTTTGCTTCATTAATAACATACGTTTGAACAGAATCCCACCTTATGAAAGGGATAAACCTTTCAAAACTCATCTGTTGATGGATTTACTGAATAATAATTTCACGAAATTTCAAGTTTTTTCCGACAGCCTGAGCACTGATGAGCAAATGGTATGACATTATTGACACTATTACCTAAAACAGTTCATTTGCGGGAAACCAGTGAGGTTTGGATTCAAACAGTGGGCCATATTCTGTTCTGAAAGCAGTTTCTGTTACCATAAGTCAGTCTATGAAGGAAAATGGAAGGATACAAGTGATATTTCAGTTCTGGGACTTGGTGGATCAGTAGTGTTGAACATGATTTCTTTTCTGCAGACTCCTGAACAAAATATGTTTTGATAACTTTTGCACAAGCTTCCGTTTGATGAAAGAGCTCTTACAAATGAGAGTAAGGGCAGCTAGAACTGCCTGTATAAAGCGAATGAAGAACTGTCCAATAGAATCTGAGAACAGCATGAAAAAGAAACAAAGAGGAGCGTATGACTATTGGAGATAATAGCAGTAATATGGAAGGATAACAATTGTGTAAAGCTCTTGTCAAACCATGAGACAGTGCATCAGTAAGTCAAGTAATGAGGTGGAGCAAAGCTGAGGACAAAGGAGTGCAAGTTCCAAAGCCAAGAATGATTTCAGAATGTATTAATCATATGAGAGGTGTGGACAAACTGGATTGGAATGTGGAGAAATATCATGTGAGAATTCTAGATAAGAAATGGTACTTCCCATTGTTCACGAATGCATTAGATGTAGCACTGGTCAGTCCACAAGTCATCTACTGCCTCTCGAATGAAAGTATTCCACTGCTTCAATTCTGGAGGATGGTGGCAAGGGCATATCTTGTTCAGTCATCTGCTGCTTCTGATCCTAAAAGTGCAGGACGTCCATCGTACCCAAAATCATTCCTTTCATGTTTCCAATTGAACCCAGGACTTCTGGAAACAGACATGTGATTAAATGCACAACACTGGGGAAACAAAGAAAATGTGTAATTTGCAAGAAAAATGTGAGGAAACAGTGTTCTGTGTGCAATGTGGACCTCCATATTGATTATTTCGTTAGCTGGCATAAAAAATTAAAGATAATGTAAAAAGAGAGTGGCATGCGCCATGATCTCCATTTGGGGATCGATAAACATAAATCTTTTATTTCAAGGTTACTGCATTATTTGTTTTATATTCCTTTTCTTCATTTGTTTGTTAATCAGGCAGCAAAGAAATAAATGTAGATTGAAGAAAAAATATTTAGTACTTAATTGGTTAAGGCCAAGAGCACTTCCTCCAACAACACGAAATCTTCACGCCAAGATTCTGTTGCAGTCAAAATATAATCGACATAGACTATAAAGTTGCTCATTAACCAATCTCCCCGTATGTGAATTAGTGTTCTCATGAAAACAGCAACAGATGTTGTTAATCCAAATGGCACCACATTGAAGTGATAACTTCTCCCTTCGAATAGGAAAGCAGTCTATCACCTACTCCCTTCAGTCAATGGAATTTGTCAAAACCTTGAGGCCAAATCGACACTTGACATTAGTATATACTTCGAAAATTCTGTAAGAGTTCTTCCATGTTGCCTGGCTGATCTAGTTCTCTTGCTATAACCTTACTCAATAAGCGAGCGTCCAGAACTGTTCTAACTGAGTTATCTTTCTTGTAACAATTACTATCAGATATCAGTAATTATGTATACATTGTTCCATTCTAACATCTGCTTTAATCTAGCCTGCATTGCTTCCCAATCACTAATGGTTTCGATCTGGCCTCACCTTAATTGAGTACTCAAAGTCCACTACCCTATCAGACTTGTCTGAGAAAATGTCCCCATACCAACTCAACAAATTACACAATTCCTCCATTTCCACAATCGAAATATCTTCAAGTACTTCAATAGTTCATATTCTGCAGTGATACATAAAATTGCAATTGTCTTAACCTTCAGTAATTACTGTATGAGCAATTCGTTGTTCTCCAGTTAATAGATTTTTGAATTTACTTTCCTTCCTTTACCCTCTAATTCAAATTAAAGGTATTTCTCAACACATTTCAAAGAAGTTTTATATTCACATGGGAAATCCATGCCCTGTACGATATCTTTAACTAAATTATTCACTGTAAAACATCTCATACTACAACATCGACCATTACACTGAAACTCTAACTGCATTTCATGTTTTATGGGTTTAATTTCTCTACCAACTGCAGTGTTAATCTTAACACTGTTGAACAGAAAATTATCAATCTCTTATTCTTTCGTCTATTTACAAACCTGTCTTATACAGCCGACACAGTACTATTGGAAATTAAAAGTATACTTATTTTTTCATTACCCACTGTGATTGATTATATCTCCTCTTCCATATCAATTGTACACATTACAGCACCTGAAAAACGAACTTGTAAAGAATCTTCAGTCATGGATGTGAACTGGAGGAAGTTTAAAATGTGGGATCTGATTGGCTTTGCTGGAGGGAAATTTTTGTCTGATGTGCTATCTAAAAGTGGAGGAACTAAGTCTAAGTAAGTATAAGGTTTACAGTGTAGTTATTGACATAATGCATTAGCTTCGTGGCACATTTCATCTCGCTTAACGTCTTTAAAAATGAAACATAAAAATGGATGAAAGAATAAGCTTTGTACATAGAAGAATGTAAAATGTTTCAATGTATAATATAAACTACTAAATGGTTCATAAGATTAAATGTATCTTTAGGCAATATGTGTGTGTTTGTTTGTTTTTCAATTGTGTATATTTTAGTAAATAGTATGTAGTAACCTACTTTTTACTCATATGTCAATTCCCTCTGCAAAATTTGTTACTAATTTAATGTCAAAGACATGAATTGTGTGTAAGTGCTTCAAGACATACGAATCAACAAATAAATAAACTAAACAGAATTTTCCCACATCAGGTACAGAATTAAATAAAAAGACAGGTCCTTTATTCTTTGATTACACGACTGGCAACCGATCACAGGAAACAGTTACAATTGTTGTGGACGGAACTGACTGCGATGAAAGTGAAAGTAAATGACGAAATAAGCACAAAAAATGTCAAAAAGTCTTAAAAGGTGTCCAATGTCGTAATTGTTGACAATGAAATTATGTCAAGAACTCAAAAGTAAGTACAAACTTTGTACCTGATGACTGAGGATATCTGTTGAATATGTTTAACACATGCCTGATTACATTTTGGAATCGAAATTAGAAACAAAGATAAAATAATGAAAGTGTTACGGAGCAACATAAATTCATTGAACAGTTAATCCAGTACACCATAGAAAATATAACCAATTTAGAAACAAAACTCTAAAATAATATTGCTTTTGCAAAAAACCTGTCGCCAAAATACAGTCATATACATCGATTGTAGACTAAACAAAACTCTAAGTGGGATTCATAGCTCTTAAAGTATATGATAACTCATTTACCTCCTAAAGAAATTAATGAAGTAGCAACTACAAATGTTACATGTAAACTTTCTGAGAATTTGAAAAGTCGTCTACCATAATAAATTCTGCCTTAGTGTATGATGAGAAACACACCTCAAGAAACAGGAATAAGAGGCCCAATGAAATCATGAAAGAAGAATGGTCGTATTCTGATACACAGAGACAGATCTAAGTGATTATGACTAAAAAATAATGGAAAACATGCCTACATTACAATAACGAATCACATGCAAGTTAGTGCATAATATTTGATGGTAACGAAGACTTGTGTACAACAAACTGTAAACTTGTCATCAAATGATTGCGTTTATAAGAGATAGGGCTAATGGGGTTTTCAAGAAATCAGGCATATAATACTATATGTTCTCTAAAAGATTCACTTGACCAGCTAAATAGCTCAATCTCATACTGCACTTTATAGTAAGCAAATAAAGACCAGTTCACACTGGCCATCATGGTACCATCACGTCACATCACCATCATGGCAGTGTGTATTCACACTGTTTGTCACGTCTTAGCATGTCAAGTCAATTCAAGTAACGTGCTATCAACTTACATGGCATCCACTATTCTTAATGTGATTTTCAACAACTTTTATGCATGAAGTGGACATACACAATATGATAGTTTATATACGTGGACGCTAGAGACCACATTTGTATGAAAATGACATTTATTGGACTCAAATGGTTTGCAGCTTCCAGGGATAATGTGTATATTAGAGAAGGAAGACAGAAGTGAAAAACAACACAAAAAAGGCGAGGTTCTGAAAAACGTCATTACATGTTACAGAAATTTCACACACTATACAAGGAGCTCGTGGGAGAGAAACCATTTTATATTTCAGAAAGTTGAAGCATCAGTTTTCATTTGTTACACCAAACTGCACCCAGAATCACATCATGTGAAAAATTAATTTGTTTAAGTATATGTTAAGTTGCTAGTTCAGTGCAAATTTTTGTGCAATGGTGATATCTTCCTCAATACCTCTGCCTTCAAGATTTATAAGTTTCCTTTGAGTTTTGTTTTTGGTTTTTAACAGCTCAAGTGCCTTATTTGTATTGGGATTAGCTAGTGAAATCACATAAATATTAACCACTGATGCTTGCAAAACGGTTTCACATACAATCCAGAGAGCTACTTAACAATAAATAAGCCCACCACAAACATACATTTACACAAACAACTTGCAGTCTCTGAAGGTTTCAGTCCATTTCTTTACGAAATGCTAAAAAATACCTTACACCACACAAATAAATTCTACCTGCTAATGAGTCTGATTCTATTCACAATATGTTTTTCCCTTTCAGTTGCAGCCATAATGCAATGCATTTCATTGTAAAAATTAAATACTGGACAAAAAATGTATAAAAATTCACTTTATAAATGTAGAGGAGTACAAGTCATTCAGTACACTCATGTCATACATTTCAGATTGCTGCCTCACTACTACTAATAAAATAAATAACGAAGCACAACAATTTATAACAAATATCAAACAGAAAACAACTGATATTAAATACAAAACCAACAAGGATACGAAATTTGGAAATCAGCACATTGTCGTATATTGGGAGGAAATGAGCTTGGATGTCATGTAATCAACAATGGATGCATTCTGTCAACCATCAAAACTTTCCTCCCAAGAAACCCTGATGATGCCATGCTGTGATCTGATGGATGGGATGGCCAGTGTGGATGCTGTAATTTGAAAAGCTTTGCAGAATCTTTTGGTGGGACAGGATGTGACATGATGGCCAGTATGAACTGACCTTAAGCTCTCAAAGCTAATAATGGCCTTAAAAGCATATATATTCAATCTCATATCGATCATCAACCTAAGTAGTTTAGATGGAAAGTCTCATACATCTCATGGCCACCTCACACTAAGAAAGGAAAAAACGTTGTCAGTAAGTATATCATTGACTGTTTTGCCATGAGGGAGGCCATCGTAATATGGCCAAAATATCAATTCTATAGTTTATGTTTTAAAATACTTTTATATTTTTTACAATGATATGTACTGCACCCAGAAGAATTTTAATCATTGGACGCATTCAAGTAAAATAAAAATATAATTTTTGCAGGTTGGAAAAATATTTTTACCAGTATATCCTATGAAACAAGGGAACTGCATCAAAATGATTTTAAAATTTTGTAGAGTCAGGGCTGAAAAATATCGTTCTATAACACAAATTACATTATAGGTAATGAAAAAAGATATTTTATCATAAATATTAATGTTAAGGAATTGAGGTGCTACTTATGGTAAACAGCTTAACTTGTCCTCAGCTTGTGGTCTAGTGGCTAACATTGCTGCCTCTGGATCATAAGGTCCTGGGTTTGATTCCTGGCCAGGCTGAGGATTTTCTCTGCCTGGGGATTGGGTGTTTGTGCTGTCCTCATCATTTCATCATCATCATCATCATCATTCGTGACAGTGGCAAGATTAGATTATGTAAGAACTCGGCTGTGAAAAAACTGGGACTTTGTATGGGTGCTGATGACCACACAGTTTAGTGGCCCACAAACCAAACATCATCGTCATCATCAAACAGCTTAACTTGTAGTCTATGTAACTTATGTAATAAAACAGGCTATGTGATGAGTACTAGGTAAGTAATATTCATGAAATAATACTGATATGTGTATACCATTTGTATAATACATCCATTTACTGTTAGTGTCTTATAGAACATCACAGTTGTTGAGAGGGAAAGAAAAGAATTAGACTTCTGAACTTAAAAATTCTTAATAAATAAATAACAGCCTGAGGCAATTGTTGTGCTTAGGGATTTTCTCATTATTGAATGAATACTCAGATTAGCTAGTACATAAATTATGTTCTTAAAAAAAGGAGTATACAGCAATATAGGTATAAAAGCACTAAATCTAATTGCGCACTTTAAAATTTCTTGAGTAGGCCTATCCTCATTCTAAACTATCATTCTCTCATTTCACTGCATGATTAAGTGCGAAACAGGTTATTTTTGAGAATTTTGCAGAAGATTACGAAGTTATATTTTCGTATGTTATTGGTACGAGTGTTTTGGATACTAATCCATTTTGTAGCCAATCAGCATTTGTGATTCACAGTTACTCCCAAAGAACAAACACTCCTGGATTTCACTGTATGTCAACTCAAGTAAAGGTGCGTTTTCCAGAATTTTCGGAAGGTACCATTGTCCTTTACATAATCTATGAGTAATCTGTAGTAAACAGGCGTTTGTAATTTACTTACAGTAGCATGTATTCTAACTAAAATTTTGTGTTACATCTAGCTTTCCCCTTAAAGAGGAGTAGCCCTATGTAATATGTGTATTTATTGTAAAATAATTTTCGTGTTTGCTAACAACTATAATTAAGCTCTAAACGTTTTAGGGAACTAATAATTTTCTCATAGATTTTTGTGTTGCCTTAATAGAAATCTCTTTTTGTGTATTTGCTTCAATTCTTATAGGAAATTAGCTAATTTTTAGCTCAGCAGATCGAAAGATAATCAGCAGGCTCAATTTGAAATTATTTGTGCACTTCCTTGTAATATGCTGCACCAGCCAAAGTGGAGCCCCACTGTGAATGTTGTTCTTGAACACGGATGGTGGTTGACATTTGTAAGCAACTGTCAAACCATTGGCAGCTGCTGTGAATTGGTGTGTTCGAAGAGCTCCTGTGTGTCATGTACCCACGATACAGGTACGAGATTTTGTCAAGTACCATCTTCTGCTGTAGATCCTGTCTCCTCTACAGAAAATACAGGATCTGTCATTACTCATCCACATGACTGCAAGTGGTGTGTCAATGGTAGATCTAGGTGTCCTGTACAGTGTGGACTGGGACCAGGGAAGACTCAGCGTGTTGTACTATGCATGGGGGCTTATTTATATATTTATGAAATGCAAATACTTTTTTAAATTTTAGCGCTGTAGTTGTCCGATTACGAAGTCTCGTAAACGGTTGGCCCTGACTAGTTTTTGTACGCAATCTGACTGCATAGAACAACAACAAAGAATGAAATGAAAATTTTCGTTAACACAATTAATTAAGTCCCCAGCAACTATAAAACCTATGAAACCAAAACACAAGTATAATTGTTCTGTGTGTGGGAGTGTGATTCAACGTACACATCTGGCACGGTTCCTCTTCAATAAGATAAGAAACTTCAAATACCATTTATACTGAAGTGATAAAAAAATTAGAAATACTATAATTGCGCCAGAAAACCAGAATTACACTCTAATACAAGAACACAAGCCAGATGCTTTGTTGACTGAACCTGTAATGACGCATTATTTACGACATTAAAATAATGAAAAATAAAGCGAGTTTTGTTACCTTCATATATTGACGAAAAGCACTCTAATCATTACAATATCTCCATTAGAACAACATCTGCTGTCTATCCCATCAAACAACTGCATAAAACATGGAACAAGCACTCACTACTACGACATCTCGACAAGCACTCCCTACTACGACCTCTCGACAAGAACTTTTCACTAGCACATCTCAACAAACACTGCCTTCCACAAGTCCTCGACACGCACTGCCAGTGGAGGCGGCGGAATAATACTCTTTGGCGCAATCTCTGGCGCTGTGGCTCAGTGTAGCCACCTTTCATATGCCCTTCCTCCACGGGCCAGAATTTGATGGTATTTTTGCCAGCATTGGTGGTGAAAATACCACCAAATTCGTCCACAGACAAAAATAAAAGATAATATTAATATGTAAATATCACATAATTAGATAAAATTTTGGCTTTGCACTGACCTTTCAATAACCTAATATATAAAATACAGTAAGCAATACAAATTCTTTCATACATGTGACTTTACATAATAGTTTACACAATACACAAAAAATCAGTTTATACAAATGTTCCCATAAAATGCTTTGAATTATTAAAAAAAAACAAGTAGTTGATAATTCCAGCAGTAGCATCCAGCAATGGTCAACAGGTGCAAACAGCAAGAAGTAACATCATTTCCGCAGAAGCAGTTCCATTAGTGGCACTCAGCAATGTTGAGCAAGTACAGACACCAACAGGTGACATCTTTTCAGTAGAAGCAGTCCATCAGTGGCACCCAGCATTGTTGAACAGGTGCAGACACCAACAAGTGACATTATTCAATAGAAGCAGTCCATCAGTGGCACCCAGCAATGTTGAACAGGTGCAGACACCAACAAGTGACATTATTTCAATAGATGCAGTCCATCAGTGGCACCCAGTAATGCTGAACAGGTGCAAACACCAACAAGTGACATCATTTCAGTAGAAGCAGTTCATCAGTGGCACCCAGCAATGTTGAGCAGGTGCAGACACCAACAAGTGACATTATGTCAGTAGAAGCAGTTCATCAGTGGCACCTAGCAATGTTGAGCAGGTGCAGACAGCAACAAGTGACATTATGTCAGTACAAGCAGTCCCATCAGTGGCACCCAGCAATGTTGAACAGGTGCAGACACCAACAAGTGACATTATTTCAGTAGAAACAGTTCCATCAGTGGCACCCAGTAATGTTAACAGGTGCAGACACCAACAAGTGACATCCTTCAGTAGAATCAGTTCCATCAGTGGCACCCAGTAATGTTGAGCAGGTGCAGACAGCAACAAGTGACATTATTTTAGTAGAAGCAGTCCATCAGTGGCACCCAGTAATGTTGAGCAGGTGCAGACACCAACAAGTGACATTATTTCAGTAGAAGCAGTCCATCAGTGGCACCCAGCAATGTTGAACAGGTGCAGACACCAACAAGTGACATCATTTCAGTATAAGCAGTTCCACTAGTGGCACCCAGCAATGTTGAACAGGTGCAGACAGCAACAAGTGACATCATTTCAGTAGAAACAATCCATCAGTGGCACCCAGCAATGTTGAACAGGTGCAGACACCAACAAGTGACATCATTTCAGTAGAAGCAGTTCCATTAGTGGCACCCAGTCATGTTGAACAGGTGCAGACAGCAACAAGTGACATCATTTCAGTAGAAACAATCCATCAGTGGCACCCAGCAATGTTGAACAGGTGCAGACACCAACAAGTGACATTATTTCAGTAGAAGCAGTTCATCAGTGGCGCCCAGCAATGATGAGCAGGTCCAGACAGCAGTCCATAATATTCACTATCACTAATCACACTGTTCATCAGAGTTTATAAGCAGAAATTAAACATGTCCTAGTGGCACCAATCATGTAGAAAAAGTGCAAGTAACAGTCCATAATATTCACTATCACTAATCACACAGTTCATCAGCAGAAATTAAACATTTCTAACTGGCAGCCATTATGTTGAACAAGTGCAGGTAACAGTCCATAATATTCACCATCACTAATCAGACAGTTCAGACATGAACAATAGTTTGAATGCACACACAATTGCTTTTACAAAATTATTCTCAATGCTCTTACCCTAAACATACAAATTATAATAAACACACAAATGATATCAGATAATTGTCATATTAACTATTACAAATACACAAATACCAGTAAACCTATAATATTTATGAGTGTCAGTGCAAGCCACTACAAACAAGTAAGATAATATTTAGGAGATAGGTCGGTATCAATTTGGGATTGGGAAAGGAAAACACACAAAACACACTCACTCATCTTTCATCCACATTAAGTACTACTGTGTAATTGAATAGTGTTAACTGTGTAAATGCAAATTTGTCCAAAACTTTATGTTCAACTTGTGTATTAAGTAGTAGTGGCAGCAATGTATAACAGTCAATAATAGTTAGTCAACATCGTAGTCATCATGTCAAGACCAATGTTTGTCAAGCCAAATCAAATGTACTGTTGCTGAACAACTGTCAGTGTGCCAAGATATGCAATTACTTCCTCTCTCCAAAAAAAAAAAAGTATGTACTGCTTAGTGATTTAACAAAGTGTGTGTGTAGACTATCTTCCTTCTACTTGAGTGTTCTAGTCTGCCAACTTCATCTTCCTTGTTCCATATAAACCAACAAAAAAAATATGCTCCTCACTTACTTTACCTCTTATCCACCAAAACTCCAATAATCATCAGCATCACATAATCTTAATACTTCAATAATACCTCTTACGTCGATACATATAAACCTTATCATCAATATCATTTACCTTACCTCTTGTCCACCAAAACTCCAATAATCATCAACTTCACATAATCTCAATACCTCAATAATACCTCTTCAATTCGTCGATACATATAAACCTTACCATCAATATCATTTACCTTACCTCTTGTCCACCAAAACTCCAATAAACATCAACTTCACACAGTCTCAATACCTCAATAATACCTCTTCAATACGTCGATACATATAAACCTTAGCACCAATATCATTTCACTTCCATAATAACTCTTTCCTCTAGTCAGTCTCCTCGAACAAGTACAGATAAAATTCTAGTGCAAACTTCAGTTCATCATCCCATACAATCCGAAGACACAAATGTCCACACACAACCTCTGTGTAATCCATCTGAGCCAAATCTTCTACTCATTTTGAATTATAAAATACATTTTGGTTACCTTGTCCATCATTAAACAAAAGAAATGCATACATGACCTCTAACAGCCTTTAGTTCGAATAACTCTCAGTAAGTAAGTACGATTACGAAGTGTGAATAATCGTGATATTTCAGTGTGTACACCACTCCAAGAATTATGGCAGAAGCAAACGTGGAGTATTTTTTGTGTCAAATGTCACTTGCTATTTCAATTGCTCACGAAGAATGCAGTGTAATAACTGTCAATGGTCTAACCCTTGTGTTGGTATGTCACGTCGTTAGCTTCCTTCCTATTAGCATAAATTTATACAGCTTCCATAAAACCTCAGCTCATGTGACTTCTATGAAGTTTCTTGTACTAATGTCGTTCGTCGAATTATAGCAGTTCATTTTCTTATCTTAAAAATATAAGGCACTGAGCGTAAGCAAAACATACAATAGCGAGTAAATATACCAGTAGAGAACAGAATGTCAACAAGTGGAGGCAGCACAATTCCTACAACGAGGCTCTGCCAAGCGAATAATCTATAATTAATACCATAGTGTGACCTAAACTCTATGTTTGTTCACAGTATATCAGCATTTCTATATACCAAATTAAATAGTAGTAATGACAACAAAACAGAAATGTGTAAATATGCAATCCATAAGCAAGGCAGCAAATATGTTATCTAACATAATAAACAGGTCATTAGCACCATATCAGCATAAGCAAATAAATGTTCATATGTAATCTTAATAAGTAAACATGAAGGCGCAAGCAGATAAATCACAAAGTATAACTTACACACATAACCATAGTCAGCACAATTAATCAGGTGACAATTATAATTTAAATAAATAAGCACAGCAGGCACATAATAAAAAAATATGACATCAGTGAAAAAGCAGTGCAGCCAAGAGATGCATAATATATACAAATAACAACCCTGTTCATTAATCAATCATTGTCAAAATCAGTTAATGTACGCAAGCACATCGCTTCACAAGTAAATTCATAGAACATGAAATTTAGTACAAAGTATGAATCACATAATCGCGAGCAGAAAATTACGTCTAAAGTACGTACCTAAGCGGAAATATGTTACCTGAAAAATAAATTCAATTAATAGTTACCTTTTTAGTTTATTAGTTTCTTCTTGGAAATTACATTCTTCCTGAAATTTTCTCGATAGCAAGTCCTCTTAACGTCGGAGACACACATAATTTACCTGAAGTTCTTAAATATTTTATACAACCGTACCCTGAAAAATACTGAACGTTAATAACATAATTTATCAAGTCACTATAGCTTTATACTGAATTTAATCGGAGAAATTAGACTGGGTATTTGTTCACGGCTGTCAGTGCATTCGCACTGAGCGCTCGATCAGCTGTAGGCGCGTGACGTAGGAAGTGATTGTTTGCGGTCAACGACTGCCTCGTGCGCCGCGCAGACTTGACTGTTGCTTTGAGTGTGTGCCGCCGCCAAAACACAGCGCGGTATCCTTGTACTCTCCGAGTGTTTACTTGTAACTGTTAGTTTCTGTAAAGTATGTCATTCCACAAAAATTTTAACGTTAGATATATGATGTATTCCCTTAGAGCGTCGAGATTTAAGAGTTTCTACTTCAACAGTGTTATCATGAATAATTTTGCGAATTCTATATGGACCGTTATAAAGCAAAAAAAATTTGCGACACAAGCCCTTTCCTTTGTGAGACAAACGATGAGACTTAATTAACACCTTTTGACCAACTGACAAGATTTTTAAACGACCAGGACGCTTAGCTGATTTCTCTCTTCTAGCAGCCGCAGATGCAATATTTTGCAGAGCCAGGTTCACAACTTCAGAATGCCACAGTTTCCGTGTAGGCGGAAAAGGAACGATTTCAGAAATGCGATTTGTCGGTGCTTTGTTTTTTAATATCAGTAATGGCGGTAAAGAAGTTGAATCATTAGGGAGTTCATTCAGAATGTTTTGGAAAATATGAAGATACTGATCCCACGTTCTGTGATTCTGATGACAATAAAGTCGACACAATTTATTGATTTCCTTCATCCATCTCTCTGAAGCATTAGATTGAGGGTGAAAAAGTGAAATGAAGATTGGTTTAATCTTACGACGCCGTAGAGTAGGAAGCCAAATTTTAGAGCGAAACTGTGATCCATTATCTGATATAATCTTATCAACATGACCCACTTCTTTAAGAAAATGTTTGATGAATGCATTAGATACTGAGCGAGCTGTTGCTTTGCGTAAAGGTGTAAAACACACATATTTTGATGTCAGTTCCACTGCTACGAAAATGTATGCAAAACCATTAGTAGAACGAACCACTGGACCGAACAAATCGACTGCAGCCATGTCCTTTAATTTCGCTGGAATGATAGGAAACAACGGTGCTCTGTGAGAAATAGTTGGCGGCTTAGCCTTTTGACATAATTTGCATTTGGCAAGAACAAATCGAATACGTTTTTCCATATTACTGAAGTAGCAATTTTCCCGTAATTTATGAAAGCATTTTCTGGGACCAAAGTGTGCGTAACTGAAATGCGTATACCAAATCAGCTTATTAACCCACTCATCAGGAATACAAACTAACCAAACAGAGTTCTCAACCGATTTTCGTTTAAAAAGAATATCATTGCGAACTAAATAATGCTGTCTAATCGCTACGCTTTCCTTTCTCCTCCACTTCTCTTTAATGTCCTTCCAGATTGGATCCTTATTTTGTTCCTTAGCGATGTCCTGGAGCGAAGAAGAAATAAAATTCTCAAACGCAACACCTTGAATATACATCAAACAATAATTGTTTTCCTTGCAGTCCTCTTCAGCACTTTGTTTCAAACCCATAGGTGCACGTGATAAAGCATCAGCAACAATATTTGAAGAGCCCTGTATATTAACAATACTAAAGTCAAATTCCTGTAGATACAACGCCCATCGTGACAATCTTCCATGAGTTAATTTTGTTGACATAAGAAATTCCAGAGCTCGATGATCGGTGTAAACCTTAGTATGTCTGCCAAACAAAAATGTCCGAAATTTTGTGAAAGCCCAAACAACAGCTAAAGCTTCAAGTTCCGTAATCGAATAATTTTTTTCTGATTTAGAGAGAATACGACTTCCAAATGGAATAGTCTTTTGTACTACAACGCCGTTTTCTTCTATCTCTTGAAATAAATGTGCACCTAGGCCTTTGTATGATGAGTCCGTCGCCAAACAAAAATCTTTAGATAAATCCGGATGTGAAAGAAGTGGAGCAGCAACTAAAGCATCACGAAGTTGTTCAAATTCTGACTGAGCTTCCTCATCCCAACACCAATTAGAATTCTTTCCAGATAGTTCACATAAACGAGGTGTAGCCAAATCGTCCAATCTAACAAAGCGTCTAAGAAAATTACAGACACCAAGGAAACTACGAACATCACGTTTTGTGGTAGGAGCAGCATAATTACGAATTGCGTCTAGCTTCTCTGGATCAGGGAGAATACCTTCTGTAGAAATAATGTGACCGAGAAATTTCACCTGAGAACGACCAAATTCAGATTTTTCCAAGTTCACTGTAATGCCAACTCGTGCAAAAATACGTAATAATGAATCCAAAATTTTGTTGTGCTCACTCCAAGAACGTTTAGCAATAAGAATGTCGTCAACATATGAAGTAATGTTGTCACGAAGATAAACAGGTAAAATTTCGTTTAAACTACGAATGAATGCTGCTGAAGATACAGTAAGTCCAAACGGTAATTTCCGAAACTGGTAACAGTTACCAAAGGCTAAAAAGGCAGTATATTTTCTACAATCAGGATGGAGTTCTATTTGCCAAAAACTTGCGCGCATATCAATCGTGGATAAAACTTTAATTCCATGGAAATGTTGAAGAAGTTCATTTAAATTTTGTGGACAGTCAGTTTCAGGAATGATGATATTATTTATCTGTCTGGAATCCAGAACCAAACGAATTGACCCATCCTTTTTAAGAACAACGTGTAATGGGCTGGTATAAGGACTGACTGCTGGCTCAATAATGCCTTGATCTATCATGTATTGAAGTTCACTCTTAACCTTGTCTCTGTAAGCCAAAGGAATAGCGTACGTTTCCCCCTGAAATGGTGTGTGTTTTTTACTTTAAATAAATATTGTAGGCCTTGTATAGTTCCTGTCTGATGACTAAATAGTGTAGCATGTGAAGTCAAAATGTGGTGCAGCTCTTCTCTTGCAACGTCATCTGGCACTTCAGCTCTCTTAACCTTTTCATTAATTAATTCTTCGCTATTAATTATATAATCCATCGCGTCTCTGTATCTATTGTCATTGTCATGAATAAACACACTGTCGTCATAATGCTCAACGAAAACATCAGAAGTAAGAAACCTTAAAAATTTTGTATCTGATTCAGATCTTGTTAAACACTCGAAAAATTTCAAACATTTCGACATTCCGGCAACAGTCAAATTCACACTTCCTTCTTTAAAGTTCAAAATTGCCTTATGTGTGTTAAGAAACTCCATACCTAATATAATTTGTGTACTGAGTAATGGAACAATAATAGAATTAGCAGAAAATTCGTATCCTTGACAAATGAAATCTAAGTTGGTCTGTTGTTTGACTTCCACACTTTTTCCCGAAATCGCTCCTCGAATTGTAGTTTTAGAAACAGGTAATACAGGACAAGCAATACTTCTTACACATATACGAAAAACTGACTCACTAATGACATTCAATGGGCTCCCAGAATCTAAAACTGCAGTGAACTTATTCTTACCCACACATACTTCAATAACAGGATGTAAAAATGCATCTACATTATTTTCCTTTTCGTCTAGCAAAATGTCTCTCATGTCTTCCAGGCGTACGTAGTGTAAAGTCGTAGTGTCATTACTTTCTGAACCGTCTATATTGCTGCCAGAAGCCGAAGCTACAAGTCATTGTCGATTGCTTGCGTCACGTCTTTGATTATTCGCGTCATTTCGCGGATCAATTTCTACGATTTGCACTTCTCTCTCTGAAGTTCTGTCACGTGGAGGATGCCAATTAGGTCCTTCCTGCCTGTTAGATGCAAATTCTTGGTTGTGTCTATTATTGAAATTTCTGTTTTCCTGTCTGTCTGCATAACTACTTCTTGTGTAATTTCGACTGTCACTTCTGAAATTATTGTTGTATTTACACCCTGGTTATTTCTGTAGTAAGAATTTCTATTATTGTATGAATAATTTCTGTCTTGATGATACCGATTGCTGTTTCCGTATGATTGATCATTCCGGTAGGAATTACCGTTATTATAATTGTCTGTGTAATTTCTGTTAGAACGTCTGTTATTGTCATAAGGCTGGTATCTATTGTCCTGTCTGTTACGTCTGTCATTCTCAAAATTTCCGCTATTACGTCCGTTCCGATCACTATCCCTATTCTCTGAAAATCTATTGTGATTACTGTTACTGAAAAAATTACATGAAGTCCCATCGTCGTTGTCATACTCATGTTCTTGTAGCAAAGTCTTAAAAGTCTCGATGTCGTCTTTACATCTTCCACCTAAAGCAATTTGTCTTATGGATTGTGGCAGCTTAGTTAAACAAATGCGAATTAATTCAGTCGGGCTATAAGGGTTGGACAGGAACTGATTCTTTCGAATCATGTCTTCAAAGTATTCTGCCGGCGTGCGGAACTCAGACTGTTTAAAATTACACTGCATAATCAGACTATGTTTGACTCTGTCTTGCGTGTTTTCGGACCAATATGCCGATAGAAATGCATGATAAAAATCATTTAAATTATTACAATCTCTAATGAGTGCGCGCATCCGCGGCGCCGGTTCGTTTTCTAAATATCCACACATAAATTCCAGTTTGTGACTTAGTGGCCAATTTGGTGGGAGTGCGTACATAAATTGATCTAACCATGAACATGGATGTACGTCATTCTTAGAATTGCGGAAGATCTTAAATTTCCGAACAGTCAAAAAGTGTTTATGGTCAAAGTTTTCGCCTCGTGGCAACAAAGACCTACCGCGACTGTTCCAGTCCGAATGTCGATTATTGTCAAGTTCACGCGCCTGGCGCTCTCTTGTTGCATCCCGTAAATGAAACAAATTATTTTCTTCTTCAAACCCCTCTGGTATCTCTGATTCTAAATTTCTTTTGCTGTCTTTTCCTACGATTTCACCTTCAATTTGTTTGACTTGCTTTTTTAATGCCTCAAATTCCCTTTTACGCGTTCATTAAATTTTCCTTGATTTTCAACATGTTTATTTATGTTCTGGTACTCTTCAGTTTCCGCAAATGGCAATGGAGCTGTATCATCCGAATCTCTGTCCCCATGTAAACTAAGATTTGTCAATTTATCTGAAATCTCCTCAACTCTTTCCGACAAGTCACCTATTTTTTCTTTCTGTTTATTTACGTCCTCCGTAAGTGTCGCGACTCTTGTTTCAGTGTCGACACATTTGGTAGTTAACTGTTCATATTGTTGTGTTGGGTTATTTAATCTGTCATTTGGTACGGATTCCTCGATTCTCTCAAATATTTTTTCCTTATCGTGTGCACGTTGTAAATTTAACTCTGAAAATTTTTGTACTATCATGCGATCTCTTTCTTCCTGTTCTCTATCCTGTTCCCTTTTGTCTAATCTCTACTGCAATTAATCTATTATTGTGAGAATTCAAAATCGGTTGTACTTCTTCTCTGATTTCTTTCTTTAACTCATCTTTCATATTTTTGAAATATGTCCCTATTCGTGAGTCTAACCGTGTTTCCAGTGTTCCCATCTCAGTTCTGATTGTTCCTATTTGTGAGTCCAACCGTGTTTCCATTGTTCCCATATCAGTTTTTAATTCAGATCCCAAAGTTCCCATCTCGGTTTTAATTGTTCCTATCTCTGTTTTAATTGTTCCTATTTGTGATCCCAGTGAGTCTAACCTTGATCCCAAATTTAATATTGCACCCATCAACTGCTCCATATGAACTAGTTCAAAATTCCTTTCGCCCCTAACATTTCCCACAAAACCAGTTTCCTTCGTCATAGCTGTAAGGCTATCTGTGTTCGATACTATTACAGAATCTTCTGTCGTTAGTCTCGTATTCTGTAAATTTTCTGATTGAGAAAAATTTTGAAATGGTTCTGGACTATTTTCCCGACGTATTAAATTGTTTTCCACTTCATTATTCATCACACTGTTCTCCTGTGTTGGCGAGTTCGCCATGTTAACAATTTCGTCATTCTCACTATTCATCATTTTTGCCTTTTTCATTGATTGCGTAATCATTTACAAAATGTACAAAACTTGTCACTATATGAAAATTACACACAATGACACTTTATCATCAACAATATCATTCACACGAAATGCTTCCCTCAAACACGATTAACGAACAACAGAAGAATGACAATTACCAAATATACACATGCAATATAGATTACAATTACTAAACTACAAATTACTACAACAATTCTACTGTCTACTATTTTTACAATCAGAAGATTTCCAAGGGACGATCCGAAGCAGCGGTCGCCACGTGCATGGGGGCTTATTTATATATTTATGAAATGCAAATACTTTTTTAAATTTTAGCGCTGTAGTTGTCCGATTACGAAGTCTCGTAAACGGTTGGCCCTGACTAGTTTTTGTACACAATCTGACTGCATAGAACAACAACAAAGAATGAAATGAAAATTTTCGTTAACACAATTAATTAAGTCCCCAGCAACTATAAAACCTACGAAACCAAAACACAAGTGTATTTGTTCTGTGTGTGGGAGTGTGATTCAACGTACACATCTGGCATGGTTCCTCTTCAATAAGACAAGAAACTTCAAATACCATTTATACTGAAGTGATAAAAAAATTAGAAATACTATAATTGCGCCAGAAAACCAGAATTACACTCTAATACAAGAACACAAGCCAGATGCTTTGTTGACTGAACCTGTAATGACGCATTATTTACGACATTAAAATAATGAAAAATAAAGCGAGTTTTGTTACCTTCATATATTGATGAAAAGCACTCTAATCATTACAATATCTCCATTAGAACAACATCTGCTGTCTATCCCATCAAACAACTGCATAAAACATGGAACAAGCACTCACTACTACGACATCTCGACAAGCACTCCCTACTACGACCTCTCGACAAGAACTTTTCACTAGCACATCTCAACAAACACTGCCTACCACGAGTCCTCGACAAGCACTGCCAGTGGAGGCGGCGGAATAATACTCTTTGGCGCAATCTCTGGCGCTGTGGCTCAGTGTAGCCACCTTTCAACTAATCCCCCTAACCAACAAGTCTGAGGTTGTGTCTTTCACTGAAACTGAAGCTGAGCCAGTGGAACTCACTTCACCTGTTTTGAGAAAACAAGATTTGTCTGGTGTCAAGAGGAGTCAAATGCAAATGGGTAGGAGTCTGTTAAATATCGGCAGTTGAAACACATGGCGAATGATGGTATCCCTTAGTAAAACGGTAGTAAGGGGCAGGAAAGAAAACCAGATGCACTGCCTGTATACCTGGGTCTCACTGAACATTCTTACAGCCATTGAGGGAACAGGATGCAATCAACTCCAGATTGTGGCGCTCGTTGGAACAAATTATACCTCTTGCCTAGGCTCTGAGGTTATACATGCGTCATTCCAGAGACTGGCAGAGCCTCGCACATAGAGTTTCAATGAAGCTCACAATTTGTACCTCTGTCCCCAGAATTGGTCATGGCCCTTTGGCTCCGAGTCGAGTGGAAGAACTGAACCAGAGACTTCGAAGGCTCTGTGAAAAGCTAGGCTGCGACTTTCAGGACCTGCGCCGTGGGGTTGAGAGCTGTAGTGTCCCTCTAAATAGGCAAGGTGTGCCTACACATCAGAGGCTGCTACTCAGGTAGCATACTGTATTTGGGGTGCACACTAGGGCTTTTTAGATTAGACGACTCTCCGTACAACCCAGATAACAACAGCTGTTGGAAACCTGAAACTATCAATGTAAGATTGAAAGAAATGTCTCCAATAGATGAGAGTATTAGAATCCTAATGGTGAACTGCCTGAGCATTACCAACAAAGTGCCAGAGATAAAATGCTCATGAAAGACAGTAAAAGTCACATAATACTAGGGTTAGGCAAATGGGAAATGGAGGTGGAGTATTTGTTGCAGTAGACAAGAAAGTCAAATCCACCAAGATAGAAACTAAAGCTGAATGTGTGATTTTTTGGGCAAGACTCAGAATCAGAGGTAGGCAAGAAATTATAATTGAATCCTTCTGTTTCCCACAAGACTCCTAATGTAACTGAAAACTTTAGAGAAAACCTCTGTTCACTTGTAAGTAAGTTACCCACTCATACCGTAATCATCGGTGCAGTCTTTAATCATCCAACAGTTAAGTGGGAGGATTATAGTTTCATTAGTGGTGGACGTGATAAGTCGTCATGTGAAACAATACTAAATGCATCTCTGAAAACTACCTAGAACACACAGTTAGGAACCTTTCTCATAATGGAAACATTTATTTATTTATTATTTACATAGTTTACGCCCACATTGGAGCACTAACACCAAATATAATACAACAGAGTCTACAATTATTAAGTTTAGGTCTTAGCAGTCAGCAATTTCTTCGTTTCACTAAATTTCTTCGTTTGCTGTGATCTGGCTGCTCGTTCTTCTGCAGATATGACATACCTTATTCGTTCTGATGGTCTGAATGTCATCTGTGTGTATTTGTTCTTCAGAAGCAGTTTCTCTTCTCTTTGTTGAATTTGGTGTGTTGTGATGTTCAATTCCTCCAGATCACTTTGTACTTCTTTAAACCAGATGTTTTTGGTTTTACTGTTCCAGAAGTAGTCAAAAAGTTGCTTCAGGATTCTACTATTTGGTAGCTGAGATATGTTGCTGAAAAATGCAATCCTTCTTTTCCACATTGTATCAATAATGGATTGACTTTCTTTATACACTACTGAATTGGGCAAAAGTCTCCACTGCCCATTAATTTGATGTTCCTTACTAATAATTGTTCTGAGTATTCTTCAATCAACTTTCTGAAATTTGTCAGTTGTTGCTTGAGTATTTAGTTTGGATAGTGTTTCACTTGCGTATGTTGCTTCTGGTTTAACGACAGAGGTGTAATGTCGAAATTTATTGGATCTAATAGCAAAAAATAGATCTGACCTCCTTAAGGATGTCCACATCGACAGTGACTGTGATGGAGATGTTGCAACAGTGATCACCAAAGACAAAGGACAGCTAAATCAAGAAGAAATATATATATTTCCGGTCAACTAGATTAAAAAATCAGTAGTTTCATATCTCAATAAGGAACTTTCACCACAGGGCAGGAGCATGTAGAGTAAATATGACTCAAGTTTAAAAGAACAGTCGACCATCCACTGGACGGATATGTACCCAGTAGAATAGCTCATAATGGGAGGGAATCTCCACGGTATACAATCACTGTACAGAAACTTCTAAGGAAACAGCGACTATTGGATAGGGGCAAAACAAAGCGTAGAGCTATAGACAGAGAGATACTGAATAAAACGCGTTTGGCTGTCAAGAGAGCAATGACTGATGCTTTCAATAGCTACCATAGCCGAATATTGCCAAATGATATTTCAAAAAACCGAAAGAAATTCTTGTTTCATGTAAAGGCTGTCAGTGGCACCACAGTTAGTGACCAGTCCCTAGCGAATGAGACAGAAACTGAAATTGAGGGTAGCAAAGCAAAAGCTCAAATGCTTAACTCCTTCTTCAAATGTTCCTTTACAAGGGACACCCCAGGAGAATTGTCCCAATTTAATCCTTGTGTCACTGAAAAGATGAATGAAATAAATATTAGCGTCAGTGGCCCTGAGTAACAGCTGAAATCGTTGAAATTGAACCAAGCGCCAGGGCCCAGGGAAAACCATGCCAGATTCTATTATGAATGAACAAAAAACCATCCCAGTTCTTGGCAAAGATCACACCCGTCTACAAGAAGGGTAGTAGAAGCAATCCCAAAACTATCACTCAAACCAAGGACATCGATTTGTTGTAGAATCTTAGAAAGTATTCTGAGCTCAAACATAATGATGTATCTTGAACAGAATGACCTCCTCAATGCCAACCAGCAAGGATTCCGAAAATATCGATCATGTGAAACCTAACTCGTACTTTCCTCACATGACATACTGAAAGCTTTCGATCAAGGCAGTGAGGTAGATGCAGTATTTCTTGATTTCTGAAAAGCACGTGATTCAGCATCACACCTACGCTTATTATCAAAAGGACAATCACATGGGGTGTCAAGTGACTGAATTGAGGACTGTTTGGTGGGGAGGACGCAGACTGTTATCTTGGATGAAGAGTCATCGTCATATGTAGAAGTAACTTCAAGTGTGCCCCAGGGTAACGTGTTGGGACCCATGTTGTTCCTGTTATATGCTGATGACCTTACAGGCAATGTTAATAGTAACATTAGACATTTTGTAGATGATGCAGTTATCTATAATGAAGTACTGTCTGGAAGAAGCTGCATAAATATTGTCTGATCTTCATAAGGTTTCAAAATGGCGCAAGGTTTTTGCAACTTGCTTTATATGATCAGAAATGTAAAATTGTGCATTTCAGAAAACGAGTAAACATAATATCCTATGACTATAATATCAATTCATCACTGTTGGAGTTGACCAACTCATACAAATACCTGGATAGCAATATGAAATGGAACGATCACATGAGGTCAGTCGTGAGTAAAGCAGGTGGCAGATTTCGGTGTATAGATAGACTCCCACTAGACCGAGTCTTGAGTATTCCACAAGAGTGTGAGATGCATACCAAACAGGACTATCAGGAGAGATTGGATGTATACAGAGAAGGGCAGCACAAATAGTCGTAGATTTGTCTGATCCATGGAAGAGTGTCACAGAGACGTTGTAGGAAGTGAATTAGAAGACTCTTGAAGATGACATAAACTGTCCCAAGAAAGTCCATAAAGAAGGATTCAAGAACACGCTTTAAACGATGATTCTGGTAACCTATTACACTCTCTTATGTATCACTCACATATGGATCATGAGGATAAGATTAGAATAACTACTGCACACCCAGAGGAATTCAACAATTATACTTCCTGCACTCAATACATGAATGCAATGGGAAAAAACTCTAATAACAGGTCCACTGGGATGTACCCTCTGCCATGAACTTCATGGTGGTTTAAAGAGTACAGATGTAGATGTATGCATACAATAAAATACATTTTGCTGTCTAAATGGCAATGTGACAAGTTTTCAATGATTACTGTAGCAGAATGTTTTGAGTGGTCCCTGACAGTAGCTAAACAAATACTGATTATATGAAAAATCCACCAGACACTCAAGCTTGGTAAAGGAACTGAAACTGAGGGTAACGAAACCAAAGCAGAATTGCTTACATCCACACTCAGAGTTTATTTACACAAGATGTTCTGGGTAGTTGAATCATTAAAATTATGTTAATTCAGTTTCAATATTTACGTATTATTTATGCTCCTGTGGTTTCCACTCATTCTTGTCCATTTATTGTATGAACTCCTATAAGAGCCCATCTAAAATGGATGTCTGAGTAAGATTACATCAGTCTAACACCTTCTCATTTTATCAGTACATTTTCTTAATAAACAATCTTCCATCGTAATTCTCACTGTTGCTTGCTCAAAAGGACCCCTTCAGGGTCTGTGAATTGGTGGAAAACCCGTCAGTTACGTGTTGTCACGTAAAGGCATCTTCTGCATGCTAACCCGGAAGTACTTCAAACAAATAACAATGTATCACAAACAAATATTTGTATTAACACAGCGAAACCTATGCAAAAATGCGGATCTGAGCGCTATTGAACCATTCCTTTTTAGACAACTTCATAAACCACACAATTACTCATTTGTTTATGACAATGAGGGTACAGAAGACTTCACAGCTCTGACTCATGAGAGAAATATCCCATATATACAAAAATTCTTTACTCTCACAAATGCTGATCTGTATAAATGAGTAACAATGTCACTATTTCTTAAAAAAATGGCTCTGAGCACTATGCGACTTAAGTTCTCAGGTCATCAGTCGCCTAGAACTTAGAACTAATTAAACCTAACTAACCTAAGGACATCACACACATCCATGCCCGAGACAGGATTCGAACCTGCGACTGTAGCAGTCGCTCGGTTCCAGACTGTAGCACCTAGAACCGCACAGCCACTCTGGCCGGCACTATTTCTTAAATTCTTCTAACTCAAACATTCCTCTACAGTATATATTACACATAAATCATTAGATACCCATTTACTTAAAATATTTATATTATTTTGATTTGCTTCTTAAAAGCTGCTAGTTGAAATTGCAATATGTAAATACACAAGTCATAGTCATGGGCGATTGGAATTCGAGAGTAGAAAAAGGGAGAGAAGGAAACATAGTAGGTGAATATGGATTGGGGCTAAGAAATGAAAGAGGGAGCCGCCTGGTAGAATTTTGGGCAGAGCTTAACTTAATCATAACTAACACTTGGTTCAAGAATCATGAAAGAAGGTATACATGGAAGAATCCTGGAGATACTAGAAGATATCAGATAGATTATATAATGGTAAGACAGAGATTTAGGAACCAGGTTTTAAATTGTAAGACATTTCCAGGGGCAGATGTGGACTCTGACCACAATCTATTGGCTATGAACTGTAGATTAAAACTGAAGAATCTGCAAAAAGGTGGAAATTTAAGGAGATGGGACCTGGATAAACTGACTAGACCAGAGGTTGTACAGACTTTCAGGAAGAGCATAAAGGAACAATTGACAACAATGGGGGAAAGAAATACAGTAGAAGAAGAATGGGTAGCTTTGAGGGATGAAGTGGTGAAGGCAGCAGAGGATCATGTAGGTAAAAAGATGAGGGCTAGTACAAATCCTTGGGTGACAGAAGAAATACTGAATTGATGAAAGGAGAAAATATAAAAATGCAGTAAATGAAGCAGGCAAAAAGGAATACAAACGTCTCAAAAATGAGATCGACAGGAAGTGTAAAATGGCTAAGCAGGCATGGCTAGAGGACAAATGTAAAGATGTAGAGGCTTACCTCACTAGGGGTAAGATAGGTACTGCCTACAGGAAAATTAAAGAGACCTTTGGGGAAGAGAGAACGACTTGTATGAATATCAAGGGCTCAGTGGAAACCTAGTTCTAAGCAAAGAAGGGAAAGCAGAAAGGTGGAAGGAGTATATAGAGGGACTATACAAGTGCGATGTTCTTGAGGACAATATTATGGAAATGGAAGAGGATGTAGAAGAAGATGAAATGGGAGATATGATACTGCGTGAAGAATTTGATAGGGCACTGAAAGACCTAAGTCGAAACAAGGCCCCGGGAGTAGACAACATTCCATTAGAACTACTGACAGCCTTCGGAGAGTCAGTCCTGACAAAACTCTACCATCTGGTGAGCAAAATGTATGAGGCAGGCGAAATACTCTCAGACTTCAAGAAGAATATAATAATTCCAATCCCAAAGAAAGCAGGCGTTGACAGATGTGAAAATTACCGAACTGTCAGTTTAATAAGTCACAGCTGCAAAATACTAACGCGAATTCTGTAGAGCCGAATGGAAAACTGGTAGAAGCCGACCTCAGGGAAGATCATATGGGAACACATGAGGCAATACTGACCCTACGACATATCTTAGAAGCCAGATTAAGAAAAGGCAAACCTATGTTTCTACCATTTGTAGACTTAGAGAAAGCTTTTGACAATGTTGACTGGAATAACCTCTTTCAAATTCTGAAGGTGGCAGGGGTAAAATACAGGAAGCGAAAGGCTATTTACAATTTGTACAGAAACCAGATGGCAGTTACAAGAGTCGAGGGACTTGAGAGGGAAGCAGTGGTTGGGAAGAGAGTGAGACAGGGTTGTAGCCTCTCCCCGATGTTATTCAATCTGTATATTGAACAATTAGTAAAGGAAACAAAAGAAAAATTCGGGGTAGGTATTAAAATCCTTGGAGAAGAAATAAAAACTTTAAGTTTCGCCGATGACATTGTAATTCTGTCAGAGACAGCAAAGGACTTGGAAGAGCAGTTGACCGGAATGGACAGTGTCTTGAAGGGAGGATATAAGATGAACATCAACAAAAGCAAAACGAGAATAATGGAATGTAGTCGAATTAAGTCGGGTGCTACTGAGGGAATTAGATTAGGAAATGAGACACTTAAAGTAGTAAAGGAATTTTGCTATTTGGGGAGCAAAATAACTGATGATGGTCGAAGTAGAGAGGATATAAAATGTAGACTGGCAATGGCAAGGTAATCGTTTCTGAAGAAGAGAAATTTATTAACAATGAGTATAGATTTAAATGTCACTAAGTCGTTTCTGAAAGTATTTGTATGGAGTGTAGCCATGTATGGAAGTGAAACATGGACGATAAATAGTTTGGACAAGAAGAGAATAGAAGCTTTCGAAATGTGGTGCTACAGAAGAATGCTGAAGATTAGATGGGTAGATCACGTAACTAATGAGGAAGTATTGAATAGGATTGGGGAGAAGAGGAGTTTGTGGCACAACTTGACAAGAAGAAGGGATCGGTTGGTAGGACATGTTCTGAGGCATCAAGGGATCACCAGTTTAGTATTGGAGGGCAGCGTGGAGGGTAAATATCGTAGAGGGAGACCAAGAGATGAATACACTAAACAGATTCCGAAGGATGTAGGCTGCAGTACGTATTGGGAGATGAAAAGCTTGTACAGGATTGAGTAGCATGGAGAGATGCGTCAAAGCAGTCTCAGGACTGAAGACCACAACAACAACAAATACACAAGTATACTTTTGGTGAATCATCATTATTATAATGCCTAATGTTTCTTGCCAAATTACATAATATCATAAGCTTTAAGAAATTCTGTTAATTGATTCAGTTAGGTTAACGTAATAATATTTACACACACTTCTGGAAATGGAAAAAAGAACACATTGACACCGGTGTGTCAGACCCACCATACTTGCTCCGGACACTGCGAGAGAGCTGTACAAGCAATGATCACACGCACGGCACAGCAGACACACCAGGAACCGCGGTGTTGGCCGTCGAATGGCGCTAGCTGCGCAGCATTTGTGCACCGCCGCCGTCAGTGTCAGCCAGTTTGCGGTGGCATACGGAGCTCCATCGCAGTCTTTAACACTGGTAGCATGCCGCGACAGCGTGGACGTGAACCGTATGTGCAGTTGACGGACTTTGAGCGAGGGCGTATAGTGGGCATGCGGGAGGCCGGGTGGACGTACCGCCGAATTGCTCAACACGTGGGGCGTGAGGTCTCCACAGTACATCGATGTTGTCGCCAGTGGTCGGCGGAAGGTGCACGTGCCCGTCGACCAGGGACCGGACCGCAGCGACGCACGGATGCACGCCAAGACCGTAGGATCCTACGCAGTGCCGTAGGGGACCGCACCGCCACTTCCCAGCAAATTAGGGACACTGTTGCTCCTGGGGTATCGGCGAGGACCATTCGCAACCGTCTCCATGAAGCTGGGTTACGGTCCCGCACACCGTTAGGCCGTCTTCCGCTCACGCCCCAACATCGTGCAGCCCGCCTCCAGTGGTGTCGCGACAGGCGTGAATGGAGGGACGAATGGAGACGTGTCGTCTTCAGCGATGAGAGTCGCTTCTGCCTTGGTGCCAATGATGGTCGTATGCGTGTTTGGTGCCGTGCAGGTGAGCGCCACAATCAGGACTGCATACGACCGAGGCACACAGGGCCAACAGCCGGCATCATGGTGTGGGGAGCGATCTCCTACACTGGCCGTACACCACTGGTGATCGTCGAGGGGACACTGAATAGTGCACGGTACATCCAAACCGTCATCGAACCCATCGTTCTACCATTCCTAGACCGGCAAGGGAACTTGCTGTTCCAAAAGGACAATGCACGTCCGCATGTATCCCGTGCCATCCAACGTGCTCTAGAAGGTGTAAGTCAACTACCCTGGCCAGCAAGATCTCCGGATCTGTCCCCCATTGAGCATGTTTGTGAGTGGATGAAGCGTCGTCTCACGCGGTCTGCACGTCCAGCACGAACGCTGGTCCAACTGAGGCGCCAGGTGGAAATGGCATGGCAAGCCGTTCCACAGGACTACATCCAGCATCTCTACGATCGTCTCCATGGGAGAATAGCAGCCTGCATTGCTGCGAAAGGTGGATATACACTGTACTAGTGCCGACATTGTGCATGCTCTGTTGCCTGTGTCTATGTGCCTGTGGTTCTGTCAGTGTGATCATGTGATGTATCTGACCCCAGGAATGTGTCAATAAAGTTTCCCCTTCCTGGGACAATGAATTCACGGTGTTCTTATTTCAATTTCCAGGAGTGTATATGGGAATTATCTGTTCTAATACAATATTTAACAACTCATTTACCATCATCCTCGTTTCATCATTGAAACCTAAAGAGCACCAATGCAACTAGATCCTACTTTGAGGTACCTGTCATATTCAAACCATCACAGCTTTTTTTTTGCTATAATAACTTACTTTATTGGCCCATGCTAAAGAGTCAAATGGTTCAAATGGCTCTGAGCACCATGGGACTCAACATCTGAGGTCATCAGCCCCTAGAACTTAGAACTACTTAAGCCTAACTACATCCCGAGGCAGGATTCGAACCTGCGACCGTAGCAATCGCGCAGTTCATGACTGAAGTGCGTAGAACCGCTCGGCCACCGCGGCCAGCTGCTGAAGAGTCATATGGCATATTGGCTTAATCACGTACTCTCACACACTGAATAAGTAGCAGGGAAAACGTTGTTCCTGTGCACAGTATAAAAAAGGTACAAAGACCATATAATTATCACCCTAAATTGGTATTTCCCAGTAATAACGGAAGAAACATGTCTTCCTTGTACACAGGAAGGACAAAGAGCACTAAGACCATGGTAAATATTGGTAGACTCTCCACGAGTTCCGGTCCTTCACACTATATTCACTACATTTATATACACCACATAGGTTCTCATCTCTTAAAAGGTGAAAGGAAACTGATTCCTAGACCAACACGTAAGTCAATGCTATGATTTCTCATGAATGTTCACATTATTTAGCCCTTTCAGCCCCTCTGGCTACAGTAGTGTACATTAACTTTTACTGTGCCTTACATGTAACAGAAGTATTTTTTCCAGTGGAAACCTCAGGTATTCAATTGTGAATGTTCAACCTTTTCATCATGCACAAGTGCTACGAACTGTTGGGCACCACTTTGAAAATATTATCGAGTCAATGTAGCAGTGCACAGCAGCTTGCGACAGTGTGCAGTAACTTGTGACTGCACATGGATGAGGTTGGCTCACTGTATTCAACTGTATAATTGCATATTTGTATTAATATTGCATTTAAAATCACTAAAAAATCACCTAAGAGTATTACCACATAAATAAAAATTTTCCTTGCTCCAGAAAAAAATTCGGGTCTGATAGAGTTAATCTGTCACAATACATCCTAATAGATGTTACCCCTTAGCCAGGACACAAAGGTCATCAGGATACTTCATTTCTATATTCATACTTATCAATATCTGCACACCATAATAGGCATTGCCTTCTAGCAGGGTCAAGAAGGTCCTTAGACCACACCACATTCATATTTGTACTTATGCATATAATTCTGTACATTCATAAAAGTCCTTCCACATACTGCTAACTAGTTTTCACAGTCCTCTTACTATAATTATCTAATTAGTGTTTCTTGTTCCATAACAACCCAACACACTTAAAAAAATACAAACATTGTTATCTATGATACTATCTTAAAAATATCATCTTAAATTGTTGCAATGCCAAATGTTTTACTCCCCCTTCGACTGACCATAGTTTGAAGATACTCAAGATACTGTAGTACACTAAATTTTGAAATTAATCATATTCATCGCTTGCTGGCCCTTTCTTGATGATTGTCACACTTAGTAATATTTTTTAAACGTTCCTGTTTCATGTTCATTAATAATCATTAATATTGCTATGTCATATACATGCCAGAGGTAATGCCTACCATTCTCTTCAGCTAAAAGTCTGTGAATCAAATCAGTCCACAGTCAGAAAATCCCAAATTGCCTCTAGTCTCATTAAATACAAGAAATTAGATGCACTTCATTTTCATTTTCTGGTGTACTAAATGTTCTCACTGTTCTCTTCACAATATAAATCATAATATCAAAATAACAGTATCTTCACTTGATAATGGTCTAAGGCCGAAATTGCAATAGTGTAATAAAAACTTATAACAGTCATTGGCGTAAAGATGATGTCCTTCAGAAAAAATATTATTATTTTGAGCATAGTCTTCTTGTGTCCAAAATGTAATTTAACTGTGTACTTACCTCACAATGAACACAATCAAAGCTGAATTAAGTGTCTGCTGCTTCATTATGTGTAATAATATTCTCATTTCTGTAGATAATTAATGAGGAAACAACCTGCATTTTTCCCCAGTAATGGTAATGTATCATTAATAGCATCAGGTAATAAATTTTCATTAGGAATCTCTTAGTAATAAGAGGGCATAATTGTTTGCCATTAGTTACTGTAGACAGTAAATCATTATAAAATACATACAATGATAAACTGTCAGTAATAGTTGGAGATAGCATATTGTTTGTAGTAGCTAACACTGGTAAATATGTAGTACCAGGAGTTGGTGAAGAATCAGTGGAACGATTAGCTAACAATGTCTCACTATTAACTGGTGATGATAAAATCTCAATAGAGATAGGAGCTGGAACACTCTTAATAATTAAAGACAACCGTCAGTTCTTTGAAGGAACAGAAATTGACAATTCGTCAATCATGAGTGATAATCGTAAGTTATGAGTGTTAATAAAATGGCTTATCTATGAAATGTTCATTATCATCTGTTCCATCACCACTACAAAAGGAGATGACAATAGGCTGTTCCTATATCTGAGGTTCCATTTCATTGATACACACTGAAAAAGTTTCTAAATTTTTATTAGCACTGTATTCCAAAGTACTTTCTGTATCTGTTATTTGTTCATCATTTACTAGGACATCCTGCGCCGAAATACCTGTAATAATATCTGAATATCCAATGTTATTGTCAATCTTATCTTCCACTAAATCTAAATATTCACTGAGAATTTGTATCTTGTTTCTGCTGAAGTATACTGCATTACCATATCTGTCCATACTTTCATTTAACTGAGAATTATGTCTACTAGCGTATTATCTATCTTAGAAATTATATTATCTATATGTGAAATTTTATCACATATTTTTTACCAAAATTTTCAGTCATTTCTGTTTTGGAATCTGTCGATTAGTGTAGAAATGCCTGTTTTAATTTATTATCCATTTCATTCATGTGTGTTTATTGCTATAAAACTGCTCCCATTAAAACTATTGATCGCTGAACTCTGATTTGAGTTACTGTTCCTAAACTAATATTTACCCTTATGAGAGCCACCGTTTCAATCTTCTAACAATAGCTAACGTAAAAGTGCCAAAAAATGTTATGATAAACTACCAATAATAAATTATTTATTTTATCTAGCGGTCATCTTTTGGTTTCTTTTCTTTTTAAATTGAGCTGTGTTTAACAAATTGACTTTTGACTTTTTAACTGGGTATTCATGTAAGACCTTCAGCCTGTCGTTTTACAAAGTTAACTGGAAGTGAGAAATCACTTCACAGTGTATTAAGTTCTAAAATAATAGAACCCACCACATTATAGTAAAGTGGACACCACTGTGATGACCATTGTGAAGCGCTGATTGTATCTGATCCTCTCATCATGTATCGCACACTAGACTGCTGTTTCTGGATGTCATATACATTATTGACTCGACTGTGGATACCAATACTGTCTGCAGACTGCTTATCAATTCGGTGCTTGTAGCGTGGTTGCTGTTTGATAACTGCTTACTGCGCCATTTGGCAGTGTTGTGTACAAAATGATAGTTTTAAAGTGTTTTTGACAGATTGAAGGGTCAATTGGCATTAATTTAGTAGAGCGTGCTACTAAATACTTTGCTGATGGCTTTTTGAACTAATTTTGTTGCAGATACAGCATTTGTTTGATGAACTTGCAAAAGCAAGTGACATTTGAATCTTCTTTATTTCTTTTTGACTTGCAGTGTTGGACTACATTCTTAAGAGCGATCTATAATTGCTTTATTATATTTAAAATTTTCTTTATAATTACTAATTAATGCCAAAGTCATCTGGTTGCTTGAGAAACACCTGTTGATTTCTATGTGTAAAGAAAATTTCACTTGTATTTATTCTTTGGAGATGATAAGAAGTGCTTAAAAATTGTTTTCAGCCCTTGAAGTATATGGTGTTGAATTATTTATTGATGTAGTAAGTAAACATTTATATTACCTGTATAGAGGTTGTCTCTGAAGGAATGGCCTGTATTCAGGAATACAACGGGGATTCGAAGCAAAGAAGTCTAGTAAACATGGTCTCTAAAAAGCATACTTTAAGAAGTAGCGTCCCCTTATTTGTATTTGCATGACCAGTGGATTTTGTAAAGCTCCTATTTGTTTTTTTTTATTATTACCACAATATAACTTACTTACACTCTATAAATAAATATTATTCCAAAACACTGGCACATTGAGGTTCTCTCGAAAAGGTACAGTTTATTGATATTAAATGTCTGATAATGAGTTATAGGAGTTTAGAGGTTTCGAGAGCCATGTGGGTGTGTGCGTGTGCATGTGTGTGTGTGGGGGGGGGGGACAAAGATATATGTCTCATGTTATCACTGGGCTGTAGTGGGTAACATCGTCGGACATGACAAAGTTATATGCTTCATGGTATCACTGTGGTGTGGGGGGTAAAGTCGTCGCTAGAGTGCTAAAGTATGGTACATATGGTTTGTGTCCTGCCATCTGCAAATATTTTATTATTCACCTTCGCGTTTCAGAGAAATTGTGGGACTTGTAATTGCCAATAATATATAAATTAAGCACGAAAAGCTGAAATGCGAGTGAATATACAAAACACGTTGATTATCTGGTAAGAACAAACTACCAATGTTAATCGGAACAAAGAACAGAAAAAAAGGACTGACACATGGCAAGGTATTAAAAGGTGACTTAATTTCACTGTCAGCCACTTATAATGGGTAAAAGAAAATTTACAAGATAGTTGTTTTAGGAGACTTCTTATCCAAACAAGAACATCTTCAAATGAAGGACATACACAGGCGAAATATATTCTGACACTGATGCAGCCATATTTCTGCTGGTGTTGCGGTTACTTTCAAGAGCAATGGAAAAAGTTTAATTTCCTGTCAGCTAATTGTAATTTTTTGAACAAAGTAGAACATACATCATACAACCAGCACATTCATTTAGTGGTGAGGGTGCTTCTGCTTAAATGCCTTTTTGTAACAGATAACACTAATATCACTAAGTAAACAACTAGAATGTAGTTGACAGGTAATCACTTTCAAAGAAAAAAAATACAGCAATGGTTGTAATTTTTCGCACAAATTAGAATACCCTTCACACAACCTGCACATTTATTCATACTACATACTGTTACATAAACAATGAGTGTGAAGTGGGTAGGTAGTCACTTTCAAAGAAAAAAAAACAGCAATAGATTCCAAATTTATAGTGAATGAACCAGCTGAACATATAAACTGATTCTGCTTTAATTCATCTGCTAGAATGGCTGTCGCAGTTATAACGATACCTTCACAAGATCAGGTTCATTTGAGCAGTTGCCAGAGAGTGCCAGAAAACAAGCATTACCGCACATACACAGCTACGATGATGTAGGAAGCCCATGCTTGGTGTTTGCTCTGCTCATACGATTTTCGTCGCATTTCTGCTTGGAATTTTGTGCATGGTGAGTCATCACATGGCCATGTGCAGCATTGCGGCATGTTGTTGAGAGGAGACATATGGAGCTGTTCTTGGAGCAATTGTTTTATCATAGCCTATACAGATAAGGAATGCAAACTAAGGAAGTAGTTCTTGGCATAATATTCATTTCTAAACTAGACTCAACAGCTCAAAGTGACCTAACATTTGGTAATGTTGTGGCTTTAACATAGATACTGTGTTTCTTCTTCATACTCTCCACTATTGTGTAGAATTTCTAATCAGATCTAATTACATCTACAGAGTACAGCAAAACGCTAGTAAAAAGGTGTACAAATTTGCTGCAAAAATTTGAAAAAAAAATATTTCTTTGTGTCGTTTACACCAGAACAAAGGACAATACATTACTTCATGACTATTTCAAAATGTATAAAAAATTAACAAGGCTGTCTCTGAGACAGAGAAAGTGTATGACTGACAGTTTATATTCTACTCTAAGAATAAATATAAATCCACATAGGGAGTTAAATTGATAAAACATGGTGTACTGCGAGTCTAAAATTTACCACAGAATGTCATTCCTTAAAATGTCATAAAAGAAACATGACATTAGAGACAACTCCAAGAGCATCAGAACTTTGTAAACCATACTAAAATACACAATTCGGCTTAAAGTGCACATACGAGGGTGGTTTGAAAAGTTCTCGAAACGGAATAGAAAAAAGCTACTTACATCACTGAAACTTTTTTATTTTTCAATAAAGTCTCCTTGTAGATTAATGCACTTGGTCCAACGATGTTCCAGCGCCTTGATTACATCTCGAAAATGAGTTTCCTCCAGGCCTGCAAAATAGTTGTTAACTCTGGCTATCAATTCTTTGTTTGAAGTGAATCTTCGTCCACCAAGAAAAATTTTCAATTTTTGGAAGAGATGGAAGTCTGGCAGAGCCATATCAGGCAAATAAGATGGGTGTGGCAACATTTCATACCTTAGTTAATGAAATTTTGCCATGGTGACATGTGCGCGTGCGCGCTTTGTCTTGTTGCGGTGCCCATCTTGCAGATAATTTTTTCATTTCTAATCTTCAGTTAAAATATGATATACCCTTTCAGATGACATCTGGCAAGCAAGAGCAATTTCACGCACTTTCAATTGGCGATCCTCCATGACAATTTTGTACTCTTTTGCAATTAATCTGCAGTAGTGACACATCTTGGCCGACCAGTGCGCATAAAATCAACTAAGCACTCCCAGCCAAATTTAAATTTAATTTTTCCGTTTGGAAACAGTTCAATACGAAGTGGCAGAATCCCCCACTGTAATCTGGAAAACGCCATGAATGTCCTTTGCTTTCATACCTTTCTTTGCGAAGTACTTAATCACTGCTCGAATCTCAATTTTTTTATCTTCGCAAATCACTACGCTGGACCACAACAGAGCCACGTCACCGCTGCAGCTCTCTCCCAAGAGCACTGACATAGCACGTGTTTACAGGCAACAGTCCAGTGAATATCACGTGAACAACTCTTTGCGCTAGTGCTGACCTGTCTTGGTGATTCCGAGAACTTATCAAACCACCCTCGCATTTATGTCCAGATTCACACTGAAGTACCTGATATTAAGCTTTACTGCGTGCTTTCCTGGACGCAAATTTTCTTATAGTACCAGTACATATTATCTCATGTCTGGTTGTTAATTATGATACAATGCCACACATGCCAGAAAATGAAAAGGTGAACTTGCAGTTGAACGAACAGTTGAAACAAGCCAATACTGTGAAATGATACACTTTGTTTAAAATAAACTAACAGCCTAGGCAGAATAGATTGATAGAAGAAAATTTCCTTAGCAAAACGACAAAAAAAAGACAATTAATGGTTGACAGCTAACAATGTGTAAATTTTCTCTCAATGTATAAGAGTCGATAATGAAGCGACAAGAAGCGTAATAAATGTATAATAGCACGTGATCAAAAACGACAATCAAAAGAGAGTGACTTGTATAAGTAGTTACGAGAATGTGGTGCTTCTATGCTAGTCACTAAACATGCAAGCAACGGCTGTGTTGATGCTTTCACGACTCACCAACGGTTAAAAAAGAAAGTCTGACGAATCTTACATCCGTCTCGGATTTGTTGATGCTGATGGCGCACCTCTCTGTGTGTTATGTAGCCAGTTACTTCCAAATAGTTCCACAGTGCCTTCTAAGACGTGCTGACATTTAAAAGGTATACATCTCAATTGAAAGAACAAGAATGAATAATTTTTACAATTAAGAAAGAAGAGCTATTAAGATGTCAAAATGCTATGACTTATGCAACCCAAACTGTGGATGAAAAAACTATAGAGACATCTTATTTGATCAGCTGTCACATTGCACAGGTGGGGGAAGAGCACATTATCGCTGAGAATTTAACAAAAACATGTGTGGCAGATACAATACAATATGTGCTCGATGAAAAATCCGTGAAGTGTCTTACTACAGTGCTGCTCTCGAGAGACATTGTTTTGCATCGAATTAGGGATTTCACAGGGTAAGAACTGCTTAGTGGCCTTGTTCGCAACAAAATCGTCTTGCAAGTTGATGAGACAGCTGATGCTTCTGGAGTGGCCATCTTGCTAATAAATGTACAGTATCTATATAAACATTCACTTCAAGAAGACATGACCGAGCGAGGCGGCGCAGTGGTTAGACACTGGACTCGCATTCGGGAGGACGACGGTTCAATCCCGCGTCCGGCCATCCTGATTTAGGTTTTCCGTGATTTCCCTAAATCACTCCAGGCAAATGCTGGAATGGTTCCTCTGAAAGGGCACGGCCGACTTCCTTCCCCATCCTTCCCTAATCCGATGAGACCGATGACCACGCTGTCTGGTCTCCTTCCCCAAAAACAACCAACAACCAACCAAGAAGACTTGCTAGTGTGCTGTAAGTAAATATTTTGATATCAGTTTGAACCATGATGTTGCTATTTCATACCTACAGCAACCGCCGATATAAATTACAAAATTCCTTTGTAAATAGGAAAGGTACGATTCGTTTTCTATATTTTGTCACTTCCCTTTGGCTTCTCTCTCTTGCAGCTGTTTAGTATGTGAACAGCTTTGTAATTGCAACCAAGAAGTTTGGTAATCATAATGGTAATGACTGTTTCTGTCTATGTTTCATTAGCAGATCACTTTTTTACCTTTGGTCACTAATAACATAAAAAGTTTCACTGTCTCAATGTAGTTGAAGTTAGAAGGAGACCGGTTTGATGATGCAGCGATTTGTGCACCCACCACATGCCATTATATGCAGATTTGCATCCTACAGAAAAGCCAAACCTTTACAATTTAAATTTGTTTTATGAAGTCTGATTTATGTAATTTAACATAATGCAAAATTATTTGTTGTATGGTATTTGATACTAATATGGTGCACCATCACCTAACTTATCTGCTCACAAACAGTGATTTGGAGCCTGACAACTACACAGTATGTAACCACATTAATTATAATGGACCATTCATGGAATAACTTGTAATGCTTCGATATTACTCGATCCAGTTATGATTTCCTTATTTAATTTCTGTGGTGGTCACAGTGATTTATCCTGATTTCTGAACAATTAAGGTATGGAAGAATGCTAAACCAGCAATTTTCTCAATCCTTAAAAAAAATTGAGAAACAGTTCAGCTTCTCTATCTCTGTTTTTATTGGGTGAGTTACAGTACACATTATTGCCAACTAACATAACTGGAAAGAAATTTTTAACATGCTCAATAATTTTTTAAATAAATCATATCGATATGAACGATTCTATCGATATTTGTGCAAATGGGGCAGAGGCAATGATTAGTAAAACACCAGGAGCAGTACCATTAAAAAATGTAAAGCACTAAACTGCATTTCCAGCCCTTGTGTCTTGCACAGCCAAGCAGTCACATAAAGAAGATACTGCCCAATCTAAAACTGGTTCTTGACGAAGCAGTAAAAATAGTGAATTACGTTAAATCAGCTCCTCTTCAGTGCCAGTTGTTTTCGATAATGTGTGAAGATTATTGGTAGAAGACATAAAACACCACTGCTCCACCCTGAGGCTAGATGGGTATCTCAGGGTAAGATGATGACAAGATTATTCGAACTAAGAGGTGAATTACGTTTTTATGGCTCACATTTCTTTTAAAATACTGTTAAAGCAATGTGACTTGGTTATTCAGACTAACTTTTTTGGCTGATATACTCGGAAAAATTAATGAAGCAAATCTGTTTTTACAAGGAAAACAGACAAAAAATTTCAGTACTAATAACAAAATAATCAATTTCAAAAAATTAGTTTTTTGGGTTGTTTGTGATGGCAAGAGATAACTAGAAACACTAAACATGTTCATTAATGAGACAGAAGAATTACCAAATGAAATGTTTGAGGGATTAGTCCAGTTTCTCCAAGATATGCATGTATCTTTTGAGGCATATTTTCATGAATAGCAGAATACAAAACTGAAAATGAATTCTTGGGTTCAGAATCCTTTTGTGCCGAATTTGAAGAAGCCAGAAAATGTGTCAAACGAAACCTATGAAGCCGTTTTAGAAGTGATATCAGATTCAAGCAAAGCATCATTGTTCAAAACATACCACTTGAGGGTGAGGGCTTGTACTGAATCATATTATTTTTTCGTTCTTTTCTTTTCGTATATATAAGCTATATCTAAACTGAATGACTTATAGACACCGCCAAATGTATATTAACGAGTTGTTTTCTGTCAAGGATAATGTTTTGATACATCATTAAATATCTGTGTGAAACAAAGTAATAAACACGCTCTTCAATTTATTAACTCATGTATCTTTATCCTTTTGTTTCGGGATCTGGTAGCATATGGATGTATGTTTGGATCCATTGTACCAGCATTGCTAAAAATGTGTATTTTAACCATTCATTAAAAGTATTATAAAAAGTTATTAGAAAATGAATATTTATTTGCACAGTTATAAGGTCAACTCCTATCTGTTCATCATTTCACTCAGTGCTGAGATCCTGCATCAAGAGGTTCGGTGCACACAAGAATAATTTACGCGGTATCCAGAGGAGCATTCCTGCATTGACATGGTCACAATCAAGACTAGACATAATGGAATTACTGTGAAGGTAATGACTCAGACTTGATAGGCACCTATTGAAACTGGTTAAATTATACCAAAAATATTGTTCTTCAGATGATGGATCGACAATTTCAATGGTTGCGATGATTATTTGGTGCTGCACACTAGTGGAAGCAGCAGTATGTAATGTAAATTATGTTCATTGACCTTGAATGTAATGATATTAAAGGTTTTTTTGATACTGGTATCGGTTAAAGTTCAACCAAGATTGTGCACAGATTCATATATTACCTTCAAAATTTTTTTTCAACTATTCTTTCCAATCCATTTTTCCAATTATTCAAGCAATTAGTAATCCATTGTCATTTCCACGTTCGTATTCGACAGCGGCCGTTCAAAGGATGGCATCAAGCAAAATATGAACAGACCTTTCAATTGTTGAGATAAAAATTTTTGACATAGATTATTCATATTATTGTCACAAGGAACTAATGAAACTTTAACTGTATTTGTTACATGTCCATGAGATTGGGAATGACAAAAACATTGAAGGAGCAAATTAAAATTAAATTCTGCCTACAAACGAGACGAGCCTGAATGCTGATTTCAGAGGTAAAGGTAGGAAGGCTACAGTGTATGATTATGCGGCCGTGCTTGGTGCCATCTCTCTGGCAGTAGATAATCTATTTTTCTTCCAATT
The DNA here is from genome assembly GCF_021461395.2 of Schistocerca americana. NCBI lineage: Eukaryota > Metazoa > Arthropoda > Insecta > Orthoptera > Acrididae > Schistocerca > Schistocerca americana. Next base: position 204,662,814 of record NC_060124.1, on the reverse strand, counting down.
AATACCCTTTATGGAATGTGCATTTCTATAGAAAAGACGAAAATTTCTACAAAGTTATCATTAAAGTGCAAGATAAGTCATTTTAATTCTATAAGACTGTGTCAGATAACAATTAGTTTCATTAGTGAATACACAACTAAACCTACTTTAATTGAAAAGTACTGATACAGACAAAATTTCTTTTTTGAAAAAATTTTGTTCATAATTTTGTTAAAAAATATTTACAATGGAGGGAAAGGAAATGGCCATTGTTGAAAATTAATTTTAAGATGCAATGTGCCAATATGTCGGAAATCCGAGCCTGGCAACAGTTGAAGATAATGCGCCAACTCGTGAACTGGCAGATAGAAACCATAACAACGAGGTTGGCATCCCACTATCAATAACTGATGACACTGGCAATATCACTAATCATATGTTACTTTTATTATGCTTGATGAGACAATTTCTCAGTTATCACTGTGAAACATTTATTTTTAAATAGTGAAACTGAAGTGCACGGCAGCGAAAGTTCCTTTGATTTCTGGCTGACGACATCGCGAACGCAAGAAGAGGAAAATGTTCGTAAAAACAATGTAAATGCTAGTGAGACACACAATTTGACACAACTCATGCAACAAATAACACAACAACTTAAGGGTATGACACAGCAGTTCACAAAACATCAGTAAAATATAGGACAACAGTTTACACAGCAAATCAGGCACTTCACGATTTCAAGAATAGTGTTAGACAACAGTTCAGTGAGCTGAGCAAAACTATATGCACTGAATTATCTGGCGAACTGGGGGGAAGTTGACAGAGCTAGGTAAACAACTAAAATAAGAAATAATTACCGGCATATACTGCAGTATAAATACTTCAATGGAAAGAGTATCATCCGTAGATGATAAACAGGAACAACTTGCAGGTGAGTTACAAAACCTTAGTGACGTGTATTCTCAAATTCAGGAGACGCAATGCCAGGTGGATGCGTCAGTAAAATATTTGACGGACGCAGTCAGAGAGCTGCAAGACATATGGAAAAACTTACCTACAAAAGTACAAATGTTAAGTCTAAGAGTGGTCCAGTTATGTTTAGAGCCAAATTTGGCAAAAAAAAGAGAGATAAGATATGTGCAGATGTAAAGGAAATAACTGAAGAAGCTGAAGCCAGGATGCTGGATAAGAGCAGCACTCTGTAAAAGTAGTGTCAGAGTGCAAAATTTATTTAGATACAGTAGAAGAAGCTCTAAAAGAGAAAGAAAGTCAATTTCTTGCTAAAATAGATTCAGATTTAAAGGAAACAGAGGAAAGGATACGAGGCAGTACTGTTAAAACTACTGACATTCCAAAAAACATTTGACAGAAAAGAAATCCATACTTTTAGAGAAGTTAGATATTTTCAATGTTTACCCACAATACGTGGCTAATCCGTCGAAGGAAAATAGCGAAGGTTGCAGAATGCAACAACACTTGCCGGCAGCTGCAAGTGTTGAGCAAGCACAGTCGCCATGCGCTGCACCACAAGCGAACATAAACACGCCTCTCACTGATGGCGCAGAGTGTTTGTCAACACTACTTGCAGATGAAGGATTACTTAAGCATCGACAATTTCCGGTATTTACCTCTGAAGGGAAAAGAACAAATCCAGGGGTTTTATCAGAGCATTTGCTTTGTACCTGGACTGAAGCCCAAAAAACTAGATTCGTATTCGGATACATACAGGATGATGTTCTACTATGGGCTATGGAGATGGCAAAACGTTGCCACTTCTATGTACAGTTTGAGAGAGCCTTTCTGGATAAATATTGGTCTGAGGCCGGGCAAGAGAGGTTCAGACGGCGAAGTATTCAAGCCAGCTCCATCCTCAAGTAAATGTGCTGAAAATGTGAAAGAGCCATCCATCTACCCGCCCACACTAGGGAAAAACTCGTTACCATTCCGGAACACGAGACCGAATACTTTCTATCTGTATTGGACTCAACAGATTTGATATAAGAAGAGAGACCAGTACAACACAAACACGTTTATATGAAGATAGTGACACAGCGATTTAGAGACCAACAAGTGAACAATGGATGCATAGTACAACAGGGATGGCAACCTAACCCCAAACAGACCTATAGTAATGGCAACGGTAATCACAATAGCAATGACAAAAGCCATAAATTCATGGGCAGATATAAAAGAAATGGGCAAAAATTTTACAGAAACATCTACAACAGGCAAGCTGCGTATGGCCAGCCTGTACAATATGTACATGCACAAGTTACTGGCAACAGTCAGCCGATCGCTTGGCAAACACAAAACAATACCAGACAGCCAAATAATCAACAGACAGCGGAATTCGGCCATAAAAGTAACGCACATACGCCGAATAACACGCAAAGGCAAAGAGAATTTCAGTCGAGAACCTCACAGGTACTAACTGGCGTAATCAAACACCAACAGTGCATATAGAGACCGATGCCGCTATGACGCCGAAGAACTTGAACCAGTCTCAGTAGGCCCTCATTCTGTGACCTGGGAGGAGAGTGGGGGCACGAGTTTGATCGACGCTTCCTTTATCAGATACGATCAAGGTAGTGATATGAAAGATTATGTGCATCACAGCAGTGACGATACACAGGAAAACTTGACTGAGGGCAAGGTACAAGCTACTATTTAAGTCAAAATATTTGACCTTGGTGTACCCACTGTGCTTGACACAGTTGCTATGACTAATTAGATGTCACAGGAATTCTTTCAAGAACTGAAGAAATGTGGACGTATACCAACACTGACGATGCAAAATTGCAAGGTACAAACTTCGACTGGCCAGAAATCGAAAGGAGTCAAAATAAAAGCTTTAATTCGCACCCAATTAGGACAGTTTTCTGTAGGATGCAGGGTAGAGAAATTAATAGACGATTATTTAATTGATATCGATATATTTAGGACATACCAATTATAAATTGACATAGGCAAGGGCCAATGCATTTCACTGTAATTAACCAAGGTTTTGCAGTAGACATGATCAGGGAAAGTTACTCACGACTTTGAGGTTCAATTGGTAAATCCCATAGCAATGTTTGTTAACAAATACAACAACAAACAGAAGGCAGCAGAAGAGGTAAACGTCGACACAATAAACATGATGGTAAGGGAATCAAAGTGCTTGTCTCAAGAACAGCAAGGTAGGGAACTGATACTTGCTTATATACATGTATTTGAAAAAAGACCAGGTATCATTAAGGATTTTGTGTACAAAATGGAAGTATATCCTCACGAAACTTTTTGTTCTTCCTCATACCCTATACCATGGACAAAGATGGAAGCAGTAAGAAAAGAGATTAGTAGGATGCATGAATGGGTCATAATACAACCCTCATTTTCACCTTATTGTAGTCCTATTTTGGCCATGAGTAAGCTAGATGCCAAGGTGCGCTTGGGCCTTGATGCACGTAACATTAATAAGATTGTTGTACCAGTATGAACACATCGAGACAATTTAGAGGAGCAGCTTATGAAATTACTCAATGCTAAATTTCTTACTATGATGTCCAGTCCTCATATTGGCAAATAAAACTACATGAAGAAAGGTGTAAGTACACCACTTTTGTATGTGGGGCAGGAGATTCGAATTTCAAGTATTACCATTTCGACTTGACTGCAAGTGGCAACTACTATACCCAGGAGCATACTGATTGGTACACATAAACACGGGTAAATACAAGGACCTTTATCCACACAAAGACTTGAGAACATTTATATATGTTGTTAGTTGTTAAAGAAAATTTGTGTGTGTGTGTGTTTTTATATGTCAAATGTGTAAACAATAAGATGAGTGGTTGTAACAAGGAAGAATTTCACTTTTATGTGTCTAGAGACGACGATACGCTAAATACACGTAGCCCAGTTGTAAACAAATAAATGAACTTGTGAAATGCGCGGCAGTGTGCAGTGCAATACACAACTCACTGTGACGTAAGTGGTATCAGAGCTATGCATCGTACATGCATTGGGGAGCAAACTAGTCAACAAACCACAAGTGCATCTGCACCAGACAGCCACAGCTGGAAGTTGTAATTTTTCCTCCTATCTATGTAATTATGTAGTTCTCAATTCATAATAGGAAACACAGTCATAGCACAGTCACTCAAAATGATTCAGAAATTTTACTTGTTAGAATTAAATCAGGTGATGATTCTTCTTCTCTGCAGGCTTGTGCTTTGTGGCAGTCTGCTAAACTGTACAAATCAAATGCCTCGTATTTTTGGGAGCATTGTATAATCAGTCGGGAAAACTCAGATCAAGAGGATGTTTGGCTTTGATAAAGTTTAACCTTCCGAAGGAGTAATGGAGCTCTTGGATTATTAAATGCAGGTTCGTATCCAGTCTTTCGGAAGTTCCCTTCTGATTAACAACTACGCAATATATCGATGAATATCATTAATTCTCAACTGTCAAATAATGTAAATTGTTACCGACCTTTTGTATGAAGGAGCGCTATATACAGGGTGTTACAAAAACATACAGCCAAACTTTCAGGAAACATTCCTCACACACAAATAAATAAATGATGTTATGTTGACATGTGTCCGGAAACGCTTAATTTCCATGTTAGAGCTCATTTTAGTTTCGTCAGTATGTACTGTACGTCCTCGATTCACCGCCGGTTGGCCCAATTGAAGGAAGGTAATGTTGACTTCGGTGCTTGTGTTGACATGCGACTCATTGCTCTACAGTACTAGCATCAAGCACGTCAGTACGTAGCATCAACAGCTTAGTGTTCATCACGAACGTGGTTTTGCAGTCAGTGCAATGTTTACAAATGCAGAGTTTGCAGATGCCCATTTGATGTATGGATTAGCACAGGGCAATAGCCGTGGCGCAGTACGTTTGTATCGAGGCAGATTTCCAGAACGAAGGTGTCCCGACAAGAAGACGTTCGAAGCAATTGATCGGCGTCTTAGGGAGCACGGAACATTCCAGCCTATGATTCGCGACTGGGGAAGACCTAGAACGACGAGGGCACCTGTAATTCTTCGTGCAGTTGACAATAACCCTAATGTCAGCGTCAGAGACGTTGCTGCTGTACAAGGTAACGTTGACCACGTCACTGTATGGAGAGTGCTACGGGAGAACCAGTTGTTTCCGTACCATGTACAGCGTGTGCAGGCACTATCAGCAGCTGATTGGACTCCAACGGGTACACTTCTGCTAATGGTTCATCCAACAATGTGTCAATCCTCGTTTCAGTGCAAATGTTCTCTTTACGGATGAGGCTTCATTCCAACGTGATCAAACTGTAAATTTTCACAATCAACATGTGTGGGCTGACGAGAATCCGCACGCAATTGTGCAATCACGTCATCAACACAGATTTTCTGTGAACGTTTGGGCAGGCATTGTTGGTGATGTCTTGATTGGGCCCCATGTTCTTCCACCTACGCTCAATGGAGCACGTTATCATGATTTCATATGGGATACTCTAGCTGTGCTGCTAGAACAGGTGCCTTTACAAGTATGGCACAATATGTGGTTCATGTACAATGGAGCTCCTGCACATTTCAGTCGAGGTGTTCGTGCGCTTCTCAACAACAGATTCGGTGACCGATGGATTGGTAGAGGCAGACCAATTCCATGGCCTCCACGCTCTCCTGACCTCAACCCTCTTGACTTTCATTTATGGGGGCATTTGAAAGCTCTTGTCTACGCAACCCCGGTACCAAATGTAGAGACTCTTCGTGCTCGTATTGTGGACAGCTGTGATACAATACGCCAATCTCCATGGCTGCAACAGTGCATGAGGGATTCCATGCGACGGAGGGTGGATGCATGTATCCTCGCTAACGGAGGACATTTTGAACATTTCCTGTAGCAAAGTGTTTAAAGTGACGCTGGTACGTTCTCTTGCTGTGTGTTTCCATTCCATGATTAATGTGATTTGAAGAGAAGTAATAAAATGACCTCTAACATGGAAAGTAAGGGTTTCCGGACACATATCCACATAACATATTTTCTTTCTTTGTGCGTGAGGAATGTTTCCTGAAAGTTTGGCCGTACCTTTGTTAACACCCTGTATATATTTTCCTTTTAATCACACAACTTCGTATCAGCTATCTTTTTTCATAAATCTCAATATTCAGATTACAATTCTTCAAACAAAGCTCAGGCTAATCGGCATGAAGACAATCTCGGAAGCTTTTTTTCTAACAACCACCAGAGAGAGTACTACAAAGAATAATTATGCGCTCATGGCATATCTATTGTATGAAACTACTTTGCGCATGGATTCTGCGAGCATGAAGATAGGAAATTAGAAACGTCATTCAAGGGTAGAATTGTATCAGAATAATTCATCGAATATAAAGAGATATTACAAAGTATTGGAGCTTACAAAACAAACAAACCTGATGAGCTACAGTCTGCACTGGCATTCGTCAAGCCGATTGAATAAACAGAAACATAACAGATTAAGAGAGAGTCTATACTACAACTATGACTATCTTCGCATTACACAGACACACACACACACACACACACACACACACACACACACACACACACACACACACAAAGATAAGCTAAGGAATTATATACACAGGAATGGGGCATTAACAATAAGATATTTACTTTTCTGCTATACACATTATATCTATAAATGTACAACATTTACACAATTGCAACTGCACACACTAATCATAGATGAGAAAAGTCTTCCTGAAGGTAAACAAGCGAGTACAGTATAAGTGGCAAACTGAACAAGAGGTCACACCACATCTCTAATATCCTTTATGTTTCAGATTTATACATACATGACATGAAATAAGTTTTGTGATAAATATGGGAAGAAAGTATTAGTAGCCATCGAGCCACTGTACACTTATCTATGAAGAATATGTTTTTTAAGTTAGTATTAAGTTTTTTCTTCAAGGGAACGATGCATCAACATGTCCTAAAGTGAAGAAAGATAAATGCTTGTAGAGTGTTAGGTACCATATAAACATAAGAAGGACTGCACTGCAAGTAAAGATAGTTGTAAGTTTATGATATGTATGAGTTTGATAGTGTGAAAGTATGTGAAGAAGAAAATAGTTGCAGTACATCACATATCACGATACTAAACTGAGGTTGAGTACTACCAAATAATCAAGGGGTCGAAACCTACCTACTGTGAGCATCGACTAACCATGAAAGCGTCAAGCACCTGAATTACATCGAAATTTTTATGCACATTTGTTACTTATGTAAACATTGTTTTATGCTCATTATACATGACATATCGTTCTGATGATACAGCTCTGTAAACCTGAGCACATGAAATGGTTATCCTTTATACAATGAACATAACAGGTAAATACAGAGCTGCACTTTTAAACACTTCATAAGTATTTGATACGATTGGTATCATCAGATTTGAGTTGTGCTCAGAAACAACAAACTACGAGGGCCGTTCAGAAAGTAACCTCCAGTTGATTTAAAAAAATACACCAAGTTAAATAAAAATATTTTAATATATACATTTTACAACTACATGTTTGCACTATTTTTCTACATAGTCTCCATAGCGATTGAGGCACTTATCGTATCTCTTCACAAGCTTTGAAATTCCTTCTGCATAAAAATCACCCGCTTGTGCCTGGAGCCAGCCTGTGACCGCATCTTTGAGCTCTTCGTCGTCATCAAACCGCTGTGACCCGAGCCATTTCTTCAAATGCATGAAGAGGTGATAATCACTTGGCGCCAGGTCTGGGCTGTAAGGTGGATGGTTGATAACGTCCCACTTGAAGGACTCAAGAAGGGCCGTTGTTCTGCGAGCAGAGTGAGGACGGGCGTTATCGTGCAAAAAAACGATACCGGAAGTCAGCATACCACGGCGTTTGTTCTGTATAGCCCGTCGTAACTTTTTTATTGTTTCACAGTACACGTCTTGATTAATGGTCGTACCACGTTCCATGAATTCAACCAACAACACCCCTTTGGCATCCCAAAACACCGTTGCCATCAGTTTTCTGGCAGAAAAATCTTGCGAGGCTTTTCTTGGTTTGGTAGGCGAATTTGAATGTGCCCACATCTTTGATTGTTCTTTTGTCTCAGGGTTCACGTACTTAATCCAGGTTTCGTCACCGGTCACGATTCTGTTTAACAATGGTTCTCCTTCGTCCTCATAACGTGACAGAAAGTCTAATGCCGAGGCCATTCTTTGAGTTTTGTGGTGGTCGGTAAGAATTTTGGGCACCCATCGTGCACAGAACTTACGGTAACCCAATCTTGCTGTCACTATCTCGTACAAGAGAGTCTTAGAAATCTGTGGAAAACCAGTAGACAACTCCGACATTGAGAAACGTCGATTTTCACGAACTTTTGCATCAACTGTCTGAACGAGTTCGTCAGTCACCAATGATGGTCTACCACTCCTCTCTTCATCATGAACGTTTTCTCGTCCACTTTTAAATAAACGTACCCATTCACGGACAACTCCTTCACTCATAACTCTTGGTCCGTACACGGCACAAAGCTCACGATGAATAGCTGCTGCAGAATATCCTTTGGCTGTAAAAAACCTTATGACAGCACGCACTTCACATTTGGCGGGGTTTTTTATTGCAGCACACATTTCAAACTGCCACAAAAACTAAACTAGCGCAGGTACGACGTTCACTCGACCACGGCTTGATGCCGACTGACCTGTTGAGTGCGTGAACGCACAGATGGCGTCGCTACTCCCCCCACAACCCGCACTGTGACCAATCGGAGGTTACTTTCTGAACCGCCCTCGTATTTTGTTCTTGGGATCACAGTTGAGTCCATTAACGATTCGTAACTGAGTACATGAATGCCTTTCCTTGGAATTCTCACAAGCCTGTAGTGTGTAGATCCTCTATGGAGAATGCTAGAGAGACGAGACCATGTGTAGTTATCTAAGTGGCACGTAGTATCTATTGTGGCGATTATTGTTTACTTCTTTGGTTCTTTTTGAAGAGATAAATATGAAGTCATTGTAAACTGAAATGAAATTATGTCAATTTATGCTATAAAAGAAAATAGAATTCATTATTGTATGAATGTTATATGAAGCATGTATAACCAAACGAGAGTAAAATATGTACTTACATAAAAGGAATCGAATAATGTAACGAAAATGGATCTGACAAAATGTACTAAAACCAAATGACAAGTAACAGAATGTAGACAGAATATTTTACAGACTACAACGTATATGAGCGACGATAGTGGCATATCAGCAAATTAATAGGATAAGTGCATTTTGTAATTGTTTTTGTGTTTTATTATGTTATGTGTACAGTATGTGGGAAGAACACGACAGCAACTTTATGTAATGCAACTGTATGAAACACGCTCAAAAACAAAACGCAAAACATACGACACCTGGCTGCAAAGTGTTAAATGTGCGTGCATTAAAACTGTACATGGGTGTGGATGTGGCAAACTAAAAATGGCAATACTTCATGCAACATCAATTTTCTGCGTTAGACAACGTCGCAAAACCAGCAAGAAACTTATCTTGTCGACAGTTGTCACAGGTATGGCTGGTCTCCCCACTGAATAAGCGAGAGCAACGAGTGGAAATATATTCCTCGGGTCGCTGATATGGAAACCAAAGGATCACATCGCTGAACACGAGCTTCACGAATTTGTGCAGTGAAAGCCACTATAAACGGACGACACAGACACTCTAGCTTCGTTCTGGACATCTGAGAGCGAACTGTGACGATAACGGACGTTGGGCTGTGTGTGCGTACTTTCCGAGCAAAACACTGTGCAGATGCTGACCGACAGTTATCAGACTATATGGTTACAGCATGTACTTTGTTAGGAGAGAAAACTTATAAATGTATGTGTTAAAAGAAGCTGACATGCCCATATAAATTGATAACCATTCAGGATAACCGAAAATAAATGCCGTGCCCATAGCAGCCATGATTATCAAACCACAAAAAGGGAAAAAATTCAGACCCTGTGGACCTCCATATGATGTCAGTGAATCATATTATTTTTTCGTACTTTTCTTATGTATAAGCTATATCTAAATTGAATGAGTTGTAGACACCGCCAAAGATATATTAACAAGTTGTTTTCTGGCAAGGATAATGTTTTGATACATCATTAAATATCTGTAAGAAACAAAGTAAGAAACATGCTGTTCAGTTTATTAATTCATGTATCTTTACCCTTTTGTTTTGGGAAGTGATAGCGTATGGACATACTATATGCCTGGATCTGTCATACGAGCTTCGTTGAAAATTTGTATTTTAACCATTCATTAAGAGTATAATAAAAAGTTATTAGAAAAGAAATATTTATTTGCACAGTTATAAGTTCAACTCTCATCTGTTCACCATTTCACTCGGTGCCGAGATCCTGCATCAAGAGGTTTTGGTGCAGAAAGAATAGTTTATATAGTATCTGGAGGAGCGTTCCTGCATTGACAATGTCACAATCAAGACTAAACACCAAGGAATTAATGTGCTTCGTGTGACAGATCGGCAGTTTCAATGGTTGCAGTGATTATTAGGTACTACTGGAAGAAGCAGTATGTAATGTAAACTATGTTTATTGGCTTAGAATTTAATGTTATTAAAGTTTTGTTGATATTGGAAGCAGTCAAATTTTAACCAAGATTGTGCACAGATTCATATGTTACCATCAAAATATTGTTCAACTACTCTTTCTAATCCATTTTTATTTTATTTATTTATTTATGCATTTATTTTACCTGGCAAGATTAGGGCCTTCCGGCCCTCTCTTACACCTAGCCAGGCACACTCAGATTGAACGAATTACCGTTTCTACAGAACATTAAGGACATATAACGTGTTCAGTATTAATGTTGAAGAAAAAAACAGAGATTATAACAGTAGTACAATGATAACTATAACAATCAAAAATATAATTATAGCGATCAAGAATAATAATAATCATAATAATAATAGTAATAATAATAATGACTATGTATATGAAAGTAAACATATTTTTCTTTTATGAATGTCAGTCCTATTGCTAGTTGGGAATTTTCTCGTTATGTTCTTGCAGCTTGTGAGTTATTCTCATCGAGCAGAGACATAAGACGATAGAATGGGGTGAAAGAGATATAGAAGAGGTAGCTAGGTTAGAGGAAGAGAAATAGAATGGTAAAATTCGAAGCTGTGATGGAGAGGAGAAAGAAAGAGATGAGAGGGGTACAACAATGGTGGCTATACCGTCCCTAACATGTAAGTTTTGAGTTCCCTCTTGAATGTTGAGTGGTTCTGGATAAGACGCAGATCACAGGGGAGCGCGTTCCATAGTCGTATGGCTGAGTTGGAGAATGACACAGAGAAAGATTTTGTGTTATGTAAAGGTACAGCCAAGATGCTAGATGTATCCGATCTGGTATTGCAGTTGTGGAATGATGATAGGTGTTTAATGTGAGAAGATAAGTATTGGGGGCACCAGTGGCTAAGAAAACAATGAAGTAAGCACATCGTGTAGAAATCACGTGCCTTATGTGGGCGTATCCAACCTAGCTGGGAGTATGAAGGACTGATATGATCATACAACCGTATATTGCACACGTATCTAACGCAAGCATTCATCACTAGCTCGAGGCATCTCGAATTTTCACCATTTGTGCTGTGTTGAACTACATCACAGTAGTAAAGATTAGGCACGACTAGTGTTTGGACTAATTTTTGTTTAACATGGGTTGGAAATATTTTTCTAAATTTTTGAATTGCATGTAGGGAGGAGAGTGATTTCCGGCAAGCTGTGACTGTTTGTTCCTCCCAGTTAAGGTGTTCGTCCAAGATTATTCCAAGGTCTTTTACTGTTTTTTGGTATGGTAGTTGGGTACCATTGAGGAGTATTTGAGGGACTGTTTCGCGAAAGTACCAGCTGATTAACTTTGGATGAGATATAAGTATGACCTGGGATTTCTTGGGGTTTAGTTTCAGACCTAGGTTCTAATTATTTAAGGAATTATTAATCCATTCCCATTTCCACATCCCTGTTCAGACTTCATGATGAATGACCACAACTTTCCACACAGGCTCTGACTGTTCTTCTCCCATTTCGAACAACATACTTTTGTGAAATGGGATTTTCAGCATATGTGGCTACAAAGAAACAATATTGCAATAGACTGGATCCTGAACCTGTCATGCAACTCCCTTCTACCTTACGTAAAAAAGTTGGTCAGAAATGAAAAACAACTATACACCTGCCATTAAAGGAAACACTTTTATCTTTGTTGGTTTTTCTGCACACTGTAAAAGTCAGTAGTTTATAATGTATCCATTTTTGTATGATTTTCGTTCAATGATTATAATTAAAGAATGAACATAAACCAGGTTTCGCTTATTTTACGGCTCGGTAAAATATTTAATATTTTAAAAGAGTTTCGTCGTCAAGAAAGTTCACGAATCGCTGGTTTAGACACTGCTGTTTACAGTTTCATAGCTGTTGTTGTTGTTGTTGTGGTCTTCAGTCCTGAGACTGGTGTGATGCAGCTCTCCATGCTACTCTATCCTGTGCAAGCTTTTTCATCTCCCAGTACTTACTGCAACCTACATCCTTCTGAATCTGCTTAGTGTATTCATCTCTTGGTCTCCCTCTACGATTTTTACCCTCCACGCTGCCCTCCAATGCTAAATTTGTGATCCCTTGATGCCTCAGAATATGTCCTACAAACCGATCCCTTCTTTTTGTCAAGTTTCAAGTTGTGCCACAAGCTCCTATTCTCCCACATTCTATTCAATACCTCCTCATTATTTATGTGATCTACCCGTCTAATCTTCATCATTCTTCTGTAGCAACACATTTCGAAAGCTTCCATTCTCTTCTTGTCCACACTATTTATCGTCCATGTTTCACTTCCATATATGGCTACACTCCTTGCAAATACTTTCAGAAACGACTTCCTGACACTTAAATCTATACTCGATGTTAACAAATTTTTCTTCTTCAGAAACGCTTTCCTTGCCATTGCCAGTCTACATTTTATATCCTCTCTACTTCAGCCATCATCAGTTATTTTGCTCCCCAAATATCAAAACTCCTTTACTACTTTAAGTGTCTCATTTCCGAATCTAATTCCCTCAGCATCACCCAACTTAATTCGACTACATTCCATTATCCTCGTTTTGCTTTTGTTGATATTCATCTCATACTCTCCTTTCAAGACACTGTCCATTCCGTTCAACTGCTCTTCCAAGTCTTTTACTGTCTCTGACAGAATTACAATGTCATCGGCGAACCTCAAAGTTTTTATTTCTTCTCCATGGATTTTAATACCTACTTCGAACTTTTCTTTTGTTTCCTTTACTTCTTGCTGAATGTACAGTTTGAATAGCATCGGGGTGAGGCTACAACCCTGTCTCACTCACTTCCCAACCACTGCTTCCCTTTCATGTCCCTTGACTCTTATAACTGCCATCTGTTTTCTGGCAAATTGTAAATAGCCTTTCGCTTCCTGTATTTTACCCCTGCCACCTTCAGAATTTGCAAGAGAGTGATCCAGTCAACATTGTCAAAAGCTTTCTCTAAGTCTACAAATGCTGGAAACGTGAGTTTGCCTTTCCTTTAATCTTCCTTCTAAGATAAGTCGTAGGGTCAGTATTGCCTCACATGCTCCAACATTTCTACGGAATCCAAACTGATCTTCCACGAGGTCGGCTTCTACCCGTTTCTCCATTCATCTGTAAAGAATTCGCGTTAGTATTTTGCTGCTGTGACTTATTAAACTTATAGTTCGGTAATTTTCACATCTGTCAACACCTGCTTTCTTTGGTATTGGAATTATTATATTCTTCTTGAAGTCTGAGGGTATTTCGCCTGTCTCATACATCCTGCTCACCAGATGGTAGAGTTTTGTCAGGACTGGCTCTCCCAAGGCTGTCAGTAGTTCTAATGGAATGTTGTCTACTCCTGGGGCCTTGTTTCGAATTAGGTCTTTCAGTGCTCTATCAAACTCTTCACACAGTATCATATCTCCCATTTCATCTACATCCTCTTCCAATTCCATAATATTGTCCTCAAGTACATCGCCCTTGTATAGACCCCCTATATATACCTTCCATCTTTCTGCTTTCCCTTCTTTGCTTAGAACTGGGTTTCCATCTGAGCTCTTGATATTCATACAAGTCATTCTCTATTCTCCAAAGGTCTCTTTAATTTTCCTGTAGGCAGTATCTATCTTCCCCTTAGTGAGATAAGCCTCTACATCCTTACATTTGTCCTGCTTAGCCATTTTGCACTTCCTGTCGATCTCATTTTTGAGACATTTGTATTCCTTTTTGCCTGCTTCATTTACTGCATTTTTATATTTTCTCCTTTCATCAATTAAATTCAATATTTCTTCTATTACCCAAGGATTTCTACAAGCTCTCATCTTTTTACCTACTTGATCCTCTGCTGCCTTCAGTACTTCATCCCTCGGAGCTACCCATTCTTCTATTGTATTTCTTTCCCTCATTCCTGTCAATTGTTTCCTTATGCTCTCCCTGAAACTCTGTACAACCTCTGGTTTAGTCAGTTTATCCAGGTCCCATCTCCTTAAATTCCCACCTTTTTGTAGTTTCTTCAGTTTTAAACTACAGTTCATAAGCAATAGATTGTGGTCAGAGTCCAATCTGCCCCTGGAAATGTCTTACAATTTAAAATCTGGTTCCTAAATCACTGTCCTACCATTATATAATCTATCTGAAACCTTTTAGTATCTCCAGGGTTCTTCCATGTATACAACCTTCTTTCATAATTCTTGAATTAAGTGTTAGCTATGATTAAGTTATGCTCTGTGCAAAATTCTACCAGGCGGCTTCCTCTTTCATTTCTTAGCCCCTATCCATATTCACCTACTATGTTTCCTTCTCTTCCTTTTCCTACTGTCGAATTCCAGTCACTCATGACTATTAAATTTACGTCTCCCTTCACTACCTGAATAATTTCTTTTATCTCATCATACATTTCATCAATTTTTCATCATCTGCAGAGCTAGTTGGCATTTAAACTTGTACTACTGTAGTAGGTGTGGGCTTCGTTTCTATCTTGGCCACAATAACGCATTCACTATGCTGTTTGTAGTAGCTTACGCACACTCCTATTTCTTTATTCATTATTAAATCTACTCCTGCATTACCGCTATTTGATTTTGTATTTATAACCCTGTATTCACCTGACCAAAAGTCTTGTTCCTCCTGCCACCGAACTTAACTATTTCCCACTATATCTAACTTTAACCTATCCATTTCCCTTTTTAAATTTTCTAACCTACTTGCCCGATTAAGTGATCTGACATTCCATGCTCCGATCCATAGAACGCCAGTTTCCTTCCTCCATATAGCAACGTCCTCCTGAGTAGTCCCCACCTGGAGATCCAAATGGTGGACCATTTTACCTCTGGAATATTTTACCCAAGGAGACGCCATCATCATTTAATCATACAGTAAAGCTATAGGTATTTAAATGTACTGTATTTGCATCTCTAGCAGTATTACCGTATCTGAACCTAATATATAATGCTGTCTGGAAGAACTGTCGATTCACTCTTTAAGTCAGGCATGAGTCCTTAAAATGAGTTCGTTACAATGTCTTTCGGTTGAATGCTCGATTTGGTTGTGGTGACAGACTGATCTGAAGCTCGAGGACTAGGTTAGGCACGAAGGAGAAAATTTGGTTGTGAGTTGGAAGCCAACGAATACGAATACCAACCGAAGGTTTTGGTCACAATGTAACATAACAGTCGCGACACTCGCTGTTGTAAAACTTGTTACTGTTTAACAGCTGGAGCTACACTAGCGCTCCAAGCGGCGAGAAAGAAAAACTTCAGATGCGACGTCAGCATAATGTTTGTTTCGAATCCCTTTCCTACCTGATTTACGATATAGCTGAATGATTTTTTTGCCTCCAAGACTTGTGTAATACCAGAAGACATAGAAGTTCTAAGAGTGATTCTACACAACTGGCCATTAAAATTGCTAACCCAAGAAGAAATGCAGACGATAAACAGGTATTCATTGGCCAAATATATTGCACTAGAACTGACATGTGATTACATTTTCACCCAGTTTGGGTGCATGGATCCTGAGAAATCAGTACCCAGAACAACTACCTCTGGCCGTAATAATGGCCTTGATACGCCTTGGCATTGAGTCAAACAGAGCTTGGATGGCGTGTAGAGGCACAGCTGCCCATGCAGTTTCAACACGATACCACAGTCCATCAAGAGTAGTGACTGGCGCATTGTGATGGGCCATTTGCTCGGCCACCATTGACCAGACGTTTTCAGTTGGTGAGAGATCTGGAGAATGTGCTGGACAGGGCAGCAGTCGAACATTTTCTGTATCCAGAAAGGCCCGTACAGGACCTGCAACATGCGGTCGCGCATTATCCTGCTGAAATGTAGGGTTTCGCAGGGATCGAATGAAGGGTAGAGCCACAGGTCGTAACACATCTGAAATGTAACGTCCACTGTTCAAAGTGCAGTCAGTGCGAACAAGAGGTGACCGAGACGTGTAACCAATGGCACCCCATATCATCACACCGGGTGATACGTCAGTATGGCGATGACGAATACACGCTTCCAATGTGCGTTCACCGTGATGTCGACAAACACGGATGTGACCATCATGATGCTGTAAATAGAACCTAGATTCATCCGAAAAAATGACGTTTTGCCATTCGTGCAACCACGTTCATCGTTGAGTACACCATCGCAGGCGCCCCTGTCTGTGATACAGCGTCAGGGGTAACCACAGCCATGGTGCCCGAGCTGATAGTCCATGCTGCTGCAGATATCGTCGAACTGTTCGTGCAGATAGTTGTTGTCTTGCAAACGTCCCTATCCGTTGACTCGGGGATCGAGACATGGCTGCACGATCCGTTACAGCCATGCGGATAAGATGCTTGTCCTCTCGACTGCTAGTGATACGAGGCCGTTGGGATCCAGCACGGCATTCCGTATTACCCTCCTGAGCCCACTGATTCCATATTCTGCTAACATCATTGGATCTCGACCAACAGGGTCAGCAATGTCGCGATATGATAAACCGCAATCGCGATAGGCTACAATCCGACCTTTATCAAAGTCGGATACGTGATGGTACGCATTTCTTCTCCTTACACGAGGCATCACAGCAACGTTTCACCACGCAGCGCTGGTCAACTGCTGTTTGTGTATGAGAAATCGGTTGGAAACTTTCCTCATGTCAGCACGTTGTAGGTGTCGCCACCGGCGCCAACGGTGTGTGAATGCTCTGAAAAGCTAATCATTTGCATATCACAGCATCTTCTCCCTGTCGGTTAAATTCCGTGTATATAGCACATCATCTTCGTGGTGTAGCAATTTTAGTGGCCAGTAGTGTACAATAAGCGCAAGTAGAGGTAAAAATCATAGGTCCAATGGCAAGCTACAACACATTCGTGAAGAAACACTTGTGACATTGGATAGAACTGCAGGTTACCACGTTGATATCAAATGAATATCAACACGCAGATTCACACTTAACATGCACAGACGTGTATTACACGCGTAAAGAAAGTTGATACTCGGCGCAGTGGCTGATGGGAGCGACCATAAAGGCATTTCCCACTTACAGCCGCTCCCATCTGCCACCCCACCGAGTGTCAACTTTATTTGAGCGAGTAATATCTCTATTTGCAAAAGGGATCGGCACCTCATTTGTTGTTCCTTAGGTCTACTGTGTTTTAGTCATTGTCGCCTGTTGCCACAAGTACGATCTTCATCTTTATATTATTATAAGTGGGACAAGCAACTGGCAGATAGTGGGAGAAATATGCTGTGCGTGTAAACCACAAGTCCTCAAAGGCAATAACAAGGTCAGAAGTGCTGTCATATGTTAAAAGTGCCATTAGAGACTTTTTTATCCAATGACATATTCTCTAGTTTGTCAGTATCGGAGAAATGGTATACCTTCTGCTCTAAAGGTGGAATATGTTGTCACTTATCCAACATTTTATTCATATGACTTCCACATACCTCTGTAATGTATGCACTGATGGAAACATAAAACATCTTGACAAACCCAGTATGTCTGAATTCTGTAATATAGTAAACACCTTGGTTTCATCTTTCCACCTTGCAGGACGTTTCTGCTTCAATGGCATGCTAATCTAAATAATTATGAAAAATCTGCCTCGATTGCATAAACTACCTGGTGTTTACCTAGATTTCAGCGTGGGTAACCACGCCTTCTTCAGAACAAATATAAATCAGCTTGCGTAAATTGGCATAGTCAAAGGCTAAAATCAACACCTACAGCGGCAAGGCCCCATAATTTTTTTTAAAAAATACGCGGTACGTATGTACCAAGTCAATAATATTACTTATCTCAACCCTGTGTATACTGCCTCGCCCCAGCCAACATAGGATGGTCACAGGCTCTCCACCGAACTGAGGCACTGCAGGCTGCTCACATGCGCGGCTATCGATATCACTGCGCATGCGCATGGCCAGGAAACGCTGAAACCTAGGTAAACACCAGGTAGTTTATGCAATCGAGGCGGATTTTTCATAATTATTTCGATACTTACGATTGCTGACGCGCTGCAATGCTGAAAGTTCTTAAATTCTTACCAGCATGCTAATCTGCTTAACAACAAGTCAAGGATATCCTTTCTTTAAATATCGGAATCCTATAATCTTCAAAATCTGTTTGTTGTTCTTCACTTGATGCTTCTGATACAGTTTCTGTTACTGCCTGTACTTAGTTAGAATGAAAGTCACTTTCCTTGTCCTGTAACAGTTTATCACGATGTCTAGCGATCTGCACACGCCTTTGCAAGACACGAATAACTACACTTAATCTAATCACTTCATCGTCAAAGCAGGTCTCTGTTGACGATTCAGATAAACCTGGGACTGGAGCGTTGTTCTGGCTGCTTCTGTGCCACGGGAGTGTTTTACAGCTTTAGACGGATTGTCGAAACTTTGTGGGAGTTTTCTCATCATCGTCCGTCCAGGTGGCTTATTAGCAATGTCAAACAGTGTGGGTACTACATTCCACACGAGTTTATTACTGTCTGCATTCATGAACTGGTTTTGTTCGAAGTGTAGCGAACAAAACTTAACATTATTATAAAGGTAAATTCGGGTATTTTTTCATAAGATCTTCTCGTCTGCTGTTCACTAACCATTTTCTGCTCCTAAAACGAAACATTAATCATTAATACACATGTAGTTTGCAAGCGAATCCTGGCGACACACTTTAGTAACATTACGTTATATACCTCTCACGGTCTATAGGAAACCTAAGAACGGCCGATGTGATATCTTATTCTTGTTGTTGCTGCAATTTATTGCACTACAGACGGTCTTGTTTGTAAAAGAACCATTGTACAAACCAAAATAAACAACTACTATTCCCTTTCGCTTTCACGATCGCGCCGCATTCAGCAGCAATACTTACTAGCCGCTTGGCACGCTGCTGGCGCCGTAGGCAACAAAACCGAGGCGAAGTGTCGCGACTGTTATGTTAGACTGTGGTTTTGGTGACATATTGACTTGTAGCCTAGTCCACTTTTTTACATTCGTGCCATAATTTAATTGGTCGATTTCAGCCGAACGCCAGTTGGAGTGTACTCAGTTTAGTTGCACATGTACCTGACCGTAAATAGGTATATCTTTCTTGTGACTTAACCCACCTTTGACAGCTAGAGAGCCTTCAGCCTCTCAATCAGTGTGTTCGGCAGGAAGGAGTGGAGATGTGGAAGTTGCGTGTGTATGTGATTTGTAAATGGAAACTTCGACAGAATCATGCATTGTAAACATTTTTGTTTAAAACGGACCGAAGGCGATGAAAACATTGTGTATTTAAAGAGTATACTTCACAATGTTCATTGTCGCTCTTAATCTGGAAGAAATCCGGTGTGCAACAAGTAAAACAATATTTCCTTTCTTTACACTTAATGTTTGAGAAGGGTAAGAGTTTACACTGAAACCTACAGGATGGATGGTATTGTGGAATACCTAAAAAGTCCAAGCTTGGTAGCAAAAATTCAGTTGTATTTTGGCGTGTTTCCGAAGAAAGTACTCTATGACAAATGCGAATTAAACGGACTGACGAAGTCACTTAACACCTTGCAGTCAAAAAGTGCATGTAATATTCATAACAGAGTGGGAAACCAATGTTCTGGTGTTGTTAGTAACGGCCGCTCTGATTCAGAAGGCCTAATAGGTACAGAAAGTAAACAAGACTGTCCGGAAACAGACGTGGATGATGAAACAGTTTCTTCGGAATCTGAAACCGAAGCTAGTGATTATGTCGTTACTAAGTTGTTCTGGCATTATTTGTTCATTGTTGGGACGGCATTAGGTGACGAAATATTTTATGCCTCCTTTATTCCCTTTTGGTTTTGGAACATTGATGGTGCTGTCGGGAGACGAGTTGTTTTAGTGTGGGCGATTATAATGTATATTGGTGAGTGTTTCGGGCCTAATGATATGCATGTTATAGAAAATGTGTAAATTCGTTTGATACATCCTAATTTTCAGGCCAAAGTATTAAGGATGTTGTTCGCTGGCCTCGTCCATCATACCCGGCCATCAGATTGCAAAAAAAGTGGGCGCAAGAATATGGAATGCCATCGACTCACGCAATGGTTGGTGTTTCCATACCATTTTCTGTTATCCTGTACACAATGAACCGGTATCAGGTATGATTGACATACTTCAGGCAAGTAATGTAACTAAATTTGAAGCGATAATTTACAACATATACTTTTCTTTCCAGTATTCAGTCAGTCTAGGACTCATAGTTGCTGTCGTCTGGTGTACAGTTATATGTGTTAGCCGGCTGTACCTGGGAATGCACTCCGTTCTAGTAAGAGACTATTACACTTTATTTCAGACGCATTTTGTGAGAATTAAGTATTAACAAAAATAAACTGGGAGATTCTCTCAGCAACATCTCATAGCATTATATTCCTATTTCAGGATATTGTTGTCGGTCTTATGTTAGCCATAGCCTTGATGTTTCCCGTAGTTCCCATTGTGGACACGTTAGACCATCATCTTCTTACAAATAAATGGTCACCTGGATTTGTCATGCTGGTGTCCATATTGGTGATGGTGTTTTATCCAAGCAGTGACAGATGGACACCAACTCGGTAAGTACATAACAAATGTTTAATACGTAGACACACATCAGCCATATAACTTAAATCATTCTTATTGGAGTCTGATCAGTTTTTTCATGTTGAAAAGTTTGGCTGCCTTGTTATTTAAATATAGTGTGTTATATTTTGATTTCTGAATAACATCCAAATCTAATAAAGTCCTGTATGTTCTCTACAGTATAAAAAAAAATTAAATTATAATTTAGAAAATTAAGATGGCCTGGCTTTCATACTCTTGAGTTCTTTGGTGCCATTCATCATTACATAGTAATTTCCATTCCCTTTAATGCTAAACTCTTAACACACAAGCACGGTAGAGTTTTGGGTGCAAGTGAAATTGTCAGATTGCCAGTACCTTTGTATGTATTATGCCTTTGGTAGTAGGAGCTGTATTTCTATAGAAGCTACAACTCCTGCATAATAGTTGTAAAACAAAGCTTAGTGCTATAGACAGAGATAGTTAATTATATCTTAGGCTGTCCAAAGGATAATGGTGAAGCACTAGACTGCTGTGGTAGGATCTTATCAAAAGATATCGGCATTACAGAAGCGTCGGATTCCACCCGTCTGCTCTGACCCATGATATCATCAGTATGGCAGAAGTGCCTACTTCCAGCATATACAAAATTATGATGTTGTCACTGCATACAAATGCCAACAAATGCAAACAATCATAAAAACTACCCAAGAATGTCTCGCTCCAACAATAAAATGAAACTGATGGGACAGCTGCGGGAAATAGAGGGTTTAGGGTGGGGCAATCTAAATGTATGACAGTACAAAACATCACACCATCCCAAACAAGTATCATTAAAAAAAAAACGCAACTTATGACATAACAGTACAGCCCCAAAACCAACAGGAATTGTACACTTCACTCAACCTATACCGCTCAAACAAAGTCCACAATACCAAAAAACCAACATCTGCCATTCTGAAAAGGGGAATTGGACGTCCCTTAGACCAGTATAGCTCAAATGAAGCCCTCATTGGCAACAAACCAACACCCTCATCTATGAAAAGTGGAATCGGACATTTCCCTTGACCTATGAAGTTGAAATGCAGCTTTCTCTACCTACTGACAAAAAAAAACCTACAAACTTCATACACCTATGTAACACAAAACACCACCAAAACCCCCATAGTCACTAGATCGATTAAAACACAACATAAATTCTGTAACTATAAATGTCAGTTACCATAGAAAAAAACACACACACACACACACACACACACGAAAAGAAAATACATGATGACAAACACCAAACTGACCAGGCCTAACAAAAATTCCAAACGCATAAATAAAAGAAGCAGAAGAAAAAAAAACAACTTGCTGAAAAACAGTGCAAACACTTCCATATCCACATTACAGCAGTGACTGTCCTGACTCAACCCTTCATTATTGCAGTGATAAACAAGACTTAAATGAACCCAATACCACACTTTAACTCAACACATCAATATCCACCACCAGAGTCCACCGTCAAATACAACAACCCGACTAATCAAAATCACTGCACCGTAGTGCCGTCACACACACCACCATTACGTCATTGGTCAAAGCAGGCGGGTGGAATAACAGGCTTCCAATGATCCAAGATATCTCTTAAAACAAAAATAAATTCTCATTGTATCTTAAGGGTTTCAGTGTCGGAAAGTTAGTGCCCAAACATTTGTGGACCATACAAGAACTGAAATTGGGGGTAGCAAAGTGAAAGCAGAGTGTTGCAAAGGAAGCCCTGGAAGTACTGTCCAAGTTTAATTCTTGCGCAAGTGCAGATATATGTGACTGTGGCATTGAGAAACAGCTGAAATCACTAAAATTGAACAAGGCACCAGAGCCTGATGGAGTCCTTGTGAGATTGTGTGCAGAATTTGCAACTGGGTTACAGCCTCACTTAATTGTAATGTACTACTTTGGGAGGGAACAGGTATCTAGTTGCAGTTATCTGTACTGTAGTGCAGTCTAAAAAAGGCTACACAAGTATCCAGTCAAATCTTAATTGATTTCAAATTCATAAATAGCCTGGCAACTTCCTTTAAATGTTCACAAATGTAAAACTAGACGCTTCACAAAGTACAGAAATGTAATGTTCTGAGACTACAGTGAATGAGTCAGAGTTGGAATTGTGCAAATACGTGGGTCTGCTGATTTGTGGGGAAGTGAAAGCGAATAATCACAGTAGGTTGTCACAGGTGGCAGACTTCAGTTCATTGGTAATGGAAATACAGTAAGCCGATATTGATTCCTTACAGACCATTGATCAACTGTTTTAGACTAGTTCTCTGGTTTGTCAGATGTATACTAGACAGGAATTAGATAAAACATTGAAAACACAAAAAGGACAGGACGAATAGTTGCTGCTTGGTTTGACTCATAAGGGACCATCACAGAAATCCTGAAAAACCTGAATCCCCTGTGTATCACTCCCTCAGGGAACACAAGGACACCAAGCGTGGTGGCGCAGTGGTTAGCACACTAGACTCGCATTCAGGACAGTGGTTCAATCCCGCGTCTGCCCATCCTGATTTAGGTTTTCTGTGATTTCCCTAAATCTTTCCAGGCAAATATCAGGAGGGTTCCTTCGAAAGGGCACAGCAGACTTTTTTCCCCGTCCTTCCCTAATCCGATGAGATCAATAGCCTCGCTGTTTGGTCTCCTTCCCCCCCCCCCCCCCCCCAAGCAACCCAACCACAAGGACAAAATTAGACTAATTGCTGTGTTCACAGAGGTGTTTCAGCAGTCATTCTTTTTGCACTCCATATGTGAATGGAAAAGGAAGAAACCCTTCATGCACTTTATAGGGGTTTGCAGTGGGTGTAAATGTTTTGTTCTGGATGCATTCACAGGTTTCCATTTTAATGTGCGGTATTGAGTTCGCTTTGCAGGATAGTAATAACAAAGTCCTGTCTTACACACTTGAGCTGCTTGCATTGTAGAGTCTGTTTCATAAAATGTGATGCACAGAGGAATAAAGCACACAGTGACAACAAATCACATTAGTTGTGATATCAGCCACAAGTACCGTCCACAGCCGACTGTTGTAACCAGCATTTCTAGCAGTCTCATAACAGTGAACAGAAGGCTCAACCAACCACATTCTCTGGTTGTGAGTACGGTAGATTTCCTATAAATAATTAGCGGTCAACCACTTTATTCTGATCTAAGTATGTGCAGCACTTATATTTGACATGCTTCCCATGTGTCAGAGTAAAATAGCTATAGTGTTTTTGTTTTCAAGCCACAGACAGAATTTTTCCCTAGCGGTCTGTATATGTTGTCTGGCAGAGGATGTGACCAATGTTGCTACCGACCAGTATGGCAGTATGACATATTATCATGCGTATTTTTACTATTGAAGTATCAACATGCCTGGTGAGCAGTGGTCATTTTTGGGTCGGAATGCTAATGTTTTAATACCTACAAAGATATTAAAAAATGTGAGAGTATAAGACTATGGCACCTTTTTGGTTATCGACTTTACAGTCTCTAACCCCCAAATTGTGAGTTTGCTACAATGGTCAGTGTGACAGTATTTGTCATTGACCACTATCCAGTGGTCACTTCAATTTGACCACTGACAAACAATGTATGATGTTGGGCTCTTCGAAGAGCCAACTGGTAGTTGTGTACCTTTGCTTCCATCTTTGTCTCCTCTGTCACACTGCATTGATGAGATTGTGGGGATATCTCTGATGTGATCACTCACACCTCATTTCCGTGAGCCCATTCTGCAGCCAGCCGGTTCTGTAGAGGACCAGAGACATCGCAACAGCTATTCATTATCATTGGACGGCCTGGAAACATCTTAAATGGCTTCTTTACAGACAATCCTCATCACCTTCAAGTTCGTCAGTGTTAAGGCTAATTATTAAATTAATTGCAGTAAGAAGAAAGTCTGGTAGCACTATGCCTCTCCTTGGGAACATATGTCTCTTCATCACAGGTATGGGCAAAGCTCTGTAGTCTGATGGGTCATTAAAGATTAATTGTCCCATGTTGCCTCTTTCACGGTGATACATCTACTGACGTGTAAATTTTTGCCGAACATCTTGCTGCCTGTTTTGCAACTGCACTGGTGTCCTCTTCTTACACACCTACCTTTCACACACATAAGAACGCCAACTTAAAGACTCCATCGAATCAGTGTTGTCAGCTGTATTTGACTTAAAGATATTTTTCCTCCACAATGGTGAGATAGTATCATTGTTCCAGTCTTTAAACTATGCAAAAACCCGGTGTCCATAGACAGCTGCTGACTGATTAGCCTCACCGACGTGCTCTGCAATCTGTTTCAAAGGGTGGTAACTGGCCCTTGCCGATAGAAGTGCATGACACATGACTTTGCGGCTGAAAACTGGAAGCCTTGGGTTAGAGACCATGACTGCGCCTTGTGGATGGCTCCCTGGAGGCACCACTCAGCAACAACAGTACTGGAGCAGCAGTACGAAATGCAGAAGTCGACTGCATACAGAGAAGGTGAGACAGAGGGCCGGACAGCTACTGCTAGGCCGTTAATGGCCACTAAAAATAGAGAGACACTCAATACAGAGCCCTGCGGGACTCCATTCTCCTGGATATGGATGGAACTATGGGAGTCACCAACTTGGACACGGCAAGTACAGAGTGGCAGGAAGTTTTGGGTAAAAATGGGGAGTGATCCCCAGAGACCCCACTCATACAGTGTGGCAAGTCGTGTCGTATGCTTTATGCAACTCAAAAACGACGGCAATCAGGTGGCGTTGCCGTCTAGAAAAGGCTGTTTGGATGGCATACTCGATGGACACAAGGTTATCAGTAGTAGAGCGACTCTGACAGAAGCCGTTCCGACATGGGGCCAGCAAGCCACGTGACTCCAGGACCCAACCCAACTGCCGACATACCATACGTTCCAGCAGCTTACAAAGAATGTTGGTGAGGCTGATGGGCCAATAGCTATCCACATCAAGCGGGTTTTTACCGGGTTTGAGCACTGGAATGATGGTGCTCTCCTGCCATTGCGATGGAAAGACGCCATCGCACCAGAGCCGGTTGAAGATGACAAGATGATGTCGCTTGTAGTCAGATGAGATATGTTTAATCATCTGGCTGTGGATGTGATCTGGCCCAGGGGCTGTGTCGGGGCAATGTGCAAGGGCACTGAGGAGCTCCAATTCTGTAAATGGGGAGTTATAGGATTCACTGCGGCATGTAGTGAATGAGAGGACCCCTTCCAGCCGCCGTTTGAGTGTGCGAAAAGTTGGGGGGTAATTCTCCGACGCAGGGTCTCCAGCAAAGTGCTCAGCAATCGCATTTGTGTCGGTACATAACTCGCCATTTATGTTAAGACCGGGGACAGCTGTTGGAGCCTGGTACCCAAAAAGACGTTTGATCTTTGCCCAGACTTAGGAAGCTGACGTGTGGCACCCAATGGTGGAGACTTATCTCTCCCAACACTCCTTCTTCCATTGTTTGATATG
This sequence comes from Schistocerca americana, assembly GCF_021461395.2. Taxonomy (NCBI): domain Eukaryota; kingdom Metazoa; phylum Arthropoda; class Insecta; order Orthoptera; family Acrididae; genus Schistocerca; species Schistocerca americana. Next base: position 204,636,255 of record NC_060124.1, on the reverse strand, counting down.
GTAGCAAACACGGGCACGGAGCCGTTTAAAGGCTATGAGGTTCTCCAGGGAAGGGTGCCGCTGTAGAGCTGGCTGACGCTCCGTAATTGCTTCAGTAACTTCCAGCGACCACCGAGGGACTGCCTTACTTCTCGGGCACCCTAAAGACCGAGGGATCACGTTTTCTGCAACAGAAACAATTGTGCTAGTCACTTGCTCAACCATCACATTGATGTTACCGTGTGGGGGAGATTCAGCGGTGACAGTGGAGGTGAAAGTCCCCCACTCCACCTTGTTCAAAGCCCATCTGGGTAGGTGTCCGTGTGCCTGATGCTGGGGCAGTGACAGGAAGAGGGGGAAGTGGTCACTACCACACAGATTGTCATGTACTCTCCAGTGGATAGATGGGAGAAGTCCTGGGCTGCAAATTGATAAATCAATGGCCGAGTCACTACCATGAGCCACACTGAAATGTGTGGCAGCCCCAGTATTTAAGAAGCAGATGTCGAATTGCGACAGTAAAGTTTTGACATCTATGCCTCGGCCAGTAAGCATGGTACAACCCCACAAGTGGTTATTGGCATTTAATCTCCCAGAAGTAGGAAAGGTTTAGGGAGTTGATCAAATAGTGCAGCTAATACATTCAGGGGTACTGCACCATCTGAGGGAAGATATACACTGCAGACAGTTATTTCCTGCGTCGTCCTTATTCTGACAGCCACAGCTTCAAGAGGGGTTTGAAGGGGCACACGTTCACTACAGACAGAGTTTAGGACATAAACGCAAACACCACCTGACATTGGATTATAGTCGCTACGGTTCCTGTGATATCCCTTACAGCCGCGGAGGGCAGAGGTCTGCCTTGCTGGGAACCAGGTTTTCTGGAGGGCAATGCAGATAGCAGGTATAAAGCTTGACAGATGCCATAGCTCAGCCAAGCAGTGGAAAAAACAACCACAGTTCCACTGGAGGATGACATTGTGAGACTGGGAAGGAATGGAACATTCAATGAGGCAGTTTACACCTCGGTCACCTGCTGACACTGATTTATTGCCTGATCAGTCTGTATCCATTGTTTCTGAGGGTCTGGTGAGATCTAGGTCCTCAGTGGACACCAAAATCTCCACCCCATCCTCAGCTGCAGAGCTTGTAGGTAGCGGTGGCGTGGGTGCCACCGCAATTTCCTTGGTCTTAGGGGTTTTCTTTTTGGATTTCTCTCACTGCTTCTTGGGTTTCCCTGGCTGGGAGGACTTCACTGGCTCAGTCTCCGGGACTGAGGAGGAGCATGAAGCCCTACGACCAGCTGCTTTCGGGCTCTTCAGTCACTGGAGGGGGTCGTCTTTCCCACTAGAAGAAACCTGGGAAGGGAGTGACCCAAGGGACCCCTTCCTTGCGAGAGAAGCCAAAGAAGACTTACACTTCTCCGGCTTAGAATTGGGAACGAATGTCCCCAATGGTAGGGGGGTGTTGCTCCTGAAGTACGTGGTGCAAGAGTAACAGGGAGGGAAATGCGCCCCCCCCCCCTCCCGCCATCAAGGGGGCAGGTGTAGTCTTCCAGTTCTGAGAGGTGACCTAGGTTGGCGGAGCTGATTATGCCAGAACTGTTGGAGCGGCGGTGTAAGACAATGTCATACGCACAGGATGCAGGTGTTCAAGTTTTCTCTTAGCCTCAGTGTAGGTCAGTTGGTCCAGGGTCTTGTACTCCATGATTTTCCTTTCTTTCTGGAGAATCCTGCAGTCAGGCGAGCAAGGCAAGTGGTGCTCTCCGCAGTTGACACAGATGGGAGTCGGGGCACATGGAGTATTGGGATGTGATGGGTGTCCGCAATCTCGGCATGTGACGCTGGAAATACAGCGAGAAGACATATGGCCGAACTTCCAGCACTTAAAGCACAGCGTCGGGGGAGGGATATGGGGCTTTACATCATACTGGTAGACCATCACCTTGACCTTCTCGGGCAATTTATCAATGCACCGGTGGCAACCTGATTATCCTTCGGACCTCTGTGGACGTGCTGGACGAAATGTACACCTCGCCGCTCTATATTAGCGTGCAGCTCATCGTTGGACTGCAAAAATGGTCTCTGTGAAATATGATACCCTGGACCATATTTAATCTTTTATGTGGCGTGATCGTTACAGAAACATCCCCCAGCTTGTCATAAGTGAGTAATGCCCGTGAATGGGCGGAAGATGCTGTTTTGATCAAGACTGACCCATATTTCATTTTGGACAAGCCCTCCACCTCCCCGAACTTGTCCTCTAAATGCTCAAAAAAAAATAAATAAGGCTTAATCGTCATGAAAGATTCCCCATCAGCTCTCGAACATACAAGGTACCGGAGCGAATAAGATCCACTGCCATCCTTAGCCTGACGTTCCTCCCATGGTGTGGCCAGGGACGGGAACGATTTGGGGTCGTACTTCTGTGTGTTGAATTGAGCTCGTGTTCGCTTAGAGACTGCTGGTGTTTCATTACTAGCAAGAGATGATGAACTACGCTTCATCGCGTTTCATCCGCCCTGATGCCGCCGACTCCAACCAGGGGCCCTCCTCACGGGTGCCACCCAGCTGCTGCAAAGGCCACCTGGCAGGATGGCCATTGCCAGGAGTCCTGATGCCCCAGGGTGATGGGCATCTACCTCTTGGCATACGTGGAGAGTTAACGGCGCAGGCATCAGCAGAGTGATCCCTGTGTGGTCAGGGGGCTACAACCAACAGGGTACACGGCGGCCCCACCACAACGGACTGGCTACCGTGCTGGATATCAGGTGCAAAGAAGTCCATGGTCATTCTCGACGCAGAAATCGACACTGCATAGTGCATGGTGGAAAATGCATCCAGGGAGGTGTTCTCGCCCAAGAGATGGAGAATAGGCAGGACTGCAATGCGATGACGAGAAAGTGGGCTAAAGATCTCAATGCACGAAGGACACGATGCACCTTGTAAGGCGCCCTTCCCCAATTGGCTCGCCCTTCAGGAACATTTTGAAGAATGGAGGTCAAACCCTACAGGGGACCGTTACATCTTCTTCTTCTTCAGTAGCTCTACAGCCCTTGGTGAGCCTTGGCTTCTTCAACAATCTTCCTCCACACTTCTCAGTTATTTGCTGCTCTTTTCCACCCCAGGACTCCCATATTGGTGATATCCATTATTACCTCATCGATCCATCTTCTTCTAGGTCTCCCTTTTCGCCTAACTGAATGGATCATACCTTTCATCATTTTCTTTGGAATTCTATCCTCTGCCATTCTCTCAAAGTGTCCTAGCCATCGTATTCGCTGTGATTTCACAAATTTTACTATGTCCCTGCCTTGTATTAACTCTTGTAATTCGGCATTGTAGCGTATTCTCCAGCCTTCTTCCTCCCTTATTGGCCCATAGATTTTGCGTAGTATTTTCCGCTCAATGCTTCTTAGAGCATTTTTATCGTGTTCTGTCAACATCCATACCTCTGAGCCGTATGTGATAACTGGGCGGACTAGGGAATTATATATTAGCAGTTTAGTTTTTCTTGTAACAAGGCTATTTTTGAAAAGCTGCATATTTGCAAAGTAAGCTCTGTTTCCTGCTTGTATTCTTTCTCTTATAGCCTTTCCAATACTGTTATCATTTGTTATTAGGGCTCCCAAGTAATTAAAAGAGGACACTCCATTGAAGCATTTCCCATTGATGTTTAGGTTTTTAGGGGTTCTTCTGGCCTCAGATTGTGACATTACCATATATTTTGTTTTGTTTTCATTTACTATGAGGCCAATTTTTAAGGCTTCTGTTTCCATTGCCCGGTATGTCTCTAGGAGTGTATTGGTATTTCTTCCTACTATAGCAATGTCATCAGCGTATGCACATATCTGGCTAGTTTTCATAAATATGGTGCCTCTTTTGTTGATTTTATTTACTGCACTATGCAGGGCTATGTTGAGGACAGTGGAGAGACTATCCCCTTGCTTCACACCTTTATTAAAGTCAAAGCTATCACTTGTTCTGCTAAGGACCTTTACTTTTGCTCTTGTCTCTGTCATTGTCATTCTGATTAGTCTTATTAATTTAGCACATATTCCAACTTCTTTTAGTACTCTGTATAGTTCTTGCCGATTTATGCTGTCAAAGGCTTGTTTGAAATCGATGAATAAGAAATGCAGATCTATATCATATTCATAGAACTTTTCCATCATTTGCCTTATCACAAATATTTGATCAGTTGTTCCTCTGCCTGGTCGAAAGCCACACTGATATTCCCCTAGTATGCCTTCTGCACACTTCCGTATCCTTTCGTTTAATATACTTGTGAAGATCTTATAAGCTGTACTTAGGAGTGTTACACCTCTATAGTTTTCACATGCTGTTCTGTCCCCTTTCTTATAAATGGGGACTATTATTCCAATTTTCCAATTATCTGGCATAGTTTCTGTTTCCCATATATCTGATATTAGTGTGTGCAGTTCCTTTATTACAGCCGCACCACCAGTTCTTATTAATTCAGCAATTATGCTGTCTTCCCCAGGGGCTCGATTGTTTTTTGACTTGTGCACAGTCTGGGAGACCTCTTGTAGTGTTGGCTTTCTTGCCTCATTGGTTTCATTGTCTACTTCCAGCTCCACTCTTCCCTCCTGTGCAGAGGTCTCTTCATCTTCTAGGCTGGTGCTTAGTGTATCTTTGACCGTCACATAAAGGCTGAAAAATGGTCAGTTGGAGACCACCTGTCCGGTAAGCCGTACTGGTAAGAAGACAAAAGGTCCTGAGATTCAAGGACTCAAATATCTTGGAGCCAAATCAATTAACACCTGGAGGAGATAGTGGTGTTATGGGCAACTGAAGTGTTGAAGCAATTGGTTAGGGGTGGAATCGGGGCCAGGAGGTGAATCACGGGAAGAAAAGATGGCCAGAAGAAGCTCCCATTCAGTAAAAGGCTCATTGTAGGATTTCACCTCACAAGGGGTGAAACATAAGTGGGAAGCTTCAGCCCTTTGTTTCTGGAGGAAGTGGAAGGCAGATGAGTAAGAAGGTGACACAAATGCTTTTGTAAAATACGTTGCAAGGTGTTCCACAAGAACTGATGGATCTGGCCATCTGGAAGGGCAGAATGGAAGACTGCTGCTGACAGCCTTGGAGGGTATGGAGTGTAGCCTACATCTGTGACGAAGGGACAGAAGAACCTATAGAGGAGACAGAGTTCCCAATACACCTGTTTGCTCTATTTTATTAAGTAATGGACTTTGGTGCAAAGATGTTTGAAGGTAATAAGACTGGTGTAGGACGGGTGCCACTTACGATGTTGTAAGGTGTGACGATCATGGGTAGCGGTGGCAATGGGATGCTCCACCAAGGAACTGGCCGACGGTGAACTGGGCCTGTCAAGTGGGGAATGGCAATGCCAGCAGTGCGGATTATCTTACTGGACACATCACAGACAACTTCATCAATATGACCTGCAAAGAAGGTGGAAGGTATATGGAGGCCAATGAGCATGATGGAAGGCCCAGTGGGGTAACATGGTCAGCAGGAAGCATGAAGGGAACAAGAGAATCAACGAGAAGTGGTCACTAATTCATCGCATGCAGTCAGGGTAAGGGATGAAGAAGGGGAGGGGAGGAGTGATAGACCAATGGCAGAAAAGTGCCTTATAAAACACTAAAATGAGTAGGGAAACCATCATTAGAAAGGCATAGGTCGTGGTCCGCAAGAAAGTGGCCAATGAGGAGCCGCCCAATTAGATGAAGAAGCACTGCCCCCACAAAGGGTGATGGGCATTAAAATCTCCAAGGGAGAGGAAAGGAGGGGAGAGCTTTTGGAGGAGGACAGGTAGGGCAGCAGATGTAGATGTCCTGCCAGGAGGGAGACAGAGATTGCAAAATGTGTCGGCAGAGTCCAAGTGGAATCCGTATACTAACAATATGTGTATGGAGTAATATGCAAACGCCACCAGAAGCTCTCAAAGGGCTGACCCAGTTCTGACAGCAAGCAAGACACCCAAGAAGGGTCACTGAGTGAGCCATCACCAAAATGAGATTCCTGGAGAATGAGAAGTTGCCGAGTATAGGCAATAAGGGATTGATTGCAACTCTGAGAGGTGATAGTAGTATCCACTGAGTAATCACAGGTTGCAGCCAATCATGACACTGGTTCACCATCTGTCACAAATGATGATGGGGTGACATCCATAAATAAGATTGTCAGACTCAGAAGGCAGAGATGGCATCTCTGGCGGCACTGGGGAGAGCCTTGTCCTGGGATTTACGTTTCTTCTACTTCTCTTCCATAGGTTGAGGAGGGCAGGGCACAAATGGACAGCAGGCTTCTGCAAGCTCCAGAGTCTAAAGAGAGCAGGCGACTTTGGGGCGCACAGACTGTATCCACAGCAAACAAAGGCTTTGTGGGGGTGAATGTGTCCCCAGTCCATCCTAATGCAGACTAGGAATCAGGAAAGGTGTTTCACCCAAGCTAGTGAGCCTGGCCCTCCTCTCAGGGTTCAGCCTGGGAAGGGAAGGCTGAAGGGTCAACAGTCAATGATTTGTTTACCAGTCGGAGAGAGAGTTGTAGGAGAACAGCCAGATTTTTTGAGCTTGTTATGCTTCATGCACAGAGCATCTGCCCCAATATCAGCCACTCGATTCAGAAGGTCTTACCGTGGGCTCCACCCAGCTACAGCAAGCTTCGTACTTATTAATAGCTTTTGATAATTGATAATTGCATGTGAGGCATAAATGGTACGTTCCACACATTAAGCAACAAGCTGTATCTGTTACGTATTCTCGCCGACATTGAGTCGCATCAGTTTACTTAACTTCAGTTTAGTTTACTTGAAAGATTTATAAAGGTAGTTATTTTCCCTTTCCGTTTTTAGGGATAGGTATCTTAAAGTTCATAAAGGAAATATGAATTATTTTCCCAGCTAGCAAACAGTTACGTGAAACCAGCAATTTTAACTAGACATTGCTTGGAGTTCCCTCAAACAATTCACTATTAGATAGTAAAAACTGTTTGAAAACTCTGATAGGTAAAGCTGAAAATAGTCACTTTAACTTCATGCTATGTTATTTTCTTTTATCTATCACTGGTTCTATGTTTCTCTATCCAGTCTACAAAGCACTGCTTGGTATTCTTTATTTAATTTCAGTTTGTAGGGGAAGAGCTTATCTTATGGGAATGAAGTTTCCGTCTTATGTCTGCATCTACGTCTCTTCTCTACGTGGCGGAGGGTATATCCCAATGTACCAGTTATTAGGGTTTCTTCCCATTCCATTCATGTCTGCAGCGCTAGAAGAATGGTTGTTTGAATTGTAATCTTATCCATATTAGTCTTAGCGGTGTATTTCACTTTCATAAATGATCGGGCACACAGTTTAAATTAATCTGGTATATGTTGTTAAACACTTCTTTTTACACACAAATCACATAAGCAATCACCTACAGAGCTTATTCAGATTAGAGTTGGTCTAATACTGAACAGAACTGGACAAAATAGAGCTTACAATGATTGTCCTTGGCTTATGGTATATGCTATGAAAAAATCTAAGGTAGGAAGCTATAGCTTTCTAAACTTTGCAGTTTTTGCCGTTTTCTTCTCCTTTGTATTAAACTTATATTGAAAATTTCCAAATATTTTCTCAAAAGAACCAACTAACCTAAGCTTTATTTAACTTACAAAAAATGAGTGAGTGGTTACAGTATGTTCCACCCTTGGAGCAAAAGTCATTGAAGACCACTGCGAAACCCACTTCTGGAAAGTCACTTGTTTCGGCAATGAAGCTATCTGTTCTGAAGACCAGTGTAGCTTTAAGCCATAAACTGTTACTGAAAATGCAAAAACATGTACCTTGACAAACAATTTTTTATCTGTGCTACAGAGCACACAATCATAGATGGCTAGAATGTAACTGTCAGTGAGAGTAGAATGTAATGTTAACAAAAGTAACATTTCCTTGTCAAGCAGACAAAAAGAATAAAATCATTTTGCACCTGATTATAGTCTCACTTCTGTGTCCAAAGGCAACTCATGGTATAAAGAATAGCAAGAAATCTCACAGATCCGTATAACTGTAGCAATCAATATAACCTCGATTTTTATCTGAGGGATCTGATAAATGTTATACACATAGTATGGATGTCAACTTCCCCTTGAGGGAACCACCAAAAGCTTAAAGTAAAGGTTGAGGGGAGAACCTGTTACATCATGCCCTCAGAATAAATCCTCCCCCCAGGGGGCTTGCAGTTCTTTTGTGAGTTCATGCATGGTGCACCCGGGGCCCAATCTGTTGTGGCCTATTCTTCCTTCCTGGTCTGCATTTCCTTCACCATGCCACTGCCTTCCCATCCTCACTCCTTCCCACCTGCCCCCTCCTTCCCCTCTCTTGGTGTTCTGATTTCTGCAACCTGGCTATCTGCCTGGTTCCTCCTTGGGGTCTAACTTCCACTTCTAAATTTTATGTCTTTAGTGTGAGCCGTTTGGGGAAGAACTCCCTCTCTGGTGTCTATGGTGTGAATTCCTCTCCCCCCCCCCTTCCCCTTCCTTCCCCTGTTCCTTCCTAGCCGTAGCCCCCTTCTGTCCCACTAGGTCACAAATATGTGTAGCCAGTCCATGTGGTGTGGCTGATATGTACCCATCTGGCAGAGTTCCATGACAACACAGGGCTCACACAAGATACCTGATTTGTTGCACCTCCCCATGTAGGCCAAGGAGTCGTTGCTTATTCTGGAGCATTGAAAGTTGCGGCAATGGCTGCCATGCCAGATGGCCCTTGCTGTGGGTGGATGGCTCCTATGGGGAAAGCCCCTGGTTGGAGAAGGTGGTATCAGGGTGGATGCTTAGCGCATGATGCATATCAAGCTGCAAGAATCTGGCCATTCTCAAATGGCTCTCTCTTCAAGTGGTAAAGGATCATTGACTGGTGCTTCGTATGATCCTGCCATCTGCTATCTGCCCTCTCCATGGGAGAGTGGGGAGATGGACCATTCTGGTCCCTGGGATAGCATCTGGAGGTGTCTGCACTTTGTTTTGCATCAGTGTTATTGGTGACTGGATCCCCCCTTTGTACCGCCCTGGAAGTACCCACATTGGGCATTCCGCAGAGCCAGTTTCTTTATGTGTGTCTGCTGTGCACTTCTGCACCTCCCTTGGATTGCGTTGATGTGGTTGTGCAAGATGTCTTTGACACTATTCTTCACACTGCTGGCACTGCTGTCACCCTATCCACAGGTCCCCCACATTGTTGACCGAAACCATGGTGGACTGAGGACATAGCAGTCACTATCCAGAACCGCTGACAGACACTACAACAATTTAAATGACGCCTTTCACAGACTAATCTTATCACTTTTAAGCATCTCCATGCTAAGTCTCACTACCTTATTGAGCAGAGTAAAAAGGAATATTGGGAGTGCTACGTTTCCTCCCTGGGGATGTATGCCACTTCATCATAGGTTTCATCCAGACTCCGTAGTCATCTGGTCTGCCAGCGACAATCAACTGTCCAGGGTCTTCTCCTACAGGGTGCTCTGTGTACTGATCCATTAGTCCTTGCTGAACACTTCGCAGCAGCATTGGTGTCCCCTCCTGTTCTGCTACCTTTCCCCGGCAGTATCGACTAGTTGAAACTCCCCTATGTTTCAGTCCTCACCAAGCTGAAGCCTACAATGAACCCTTCACTGAATGGGAATTCTTGCAGGCTCTTACCTCTTCACATGACTCAGCCCCAGGCTCAGATTCCATCCACAACCAGATGATCCAACACTTGGACATTACCCAGAGGCAACATTTACTGAGGGTCTTCAACCACGTTTGGCTCATTGGGTGTCTTCCCCTCGTAATGGTGAGACAGCATAGGGATACAGAGCAACATCTCTTGACAGCTACTGACTGATTAGCCTCACCGACTTACTTTGTAAACTGCGTGAGAAGATGGTTAGCTTCTCATTATGTTGGGTACTCGAATCTCAGGGCCTGTTGTCTCCATATCAGTGTGGCTTCCAGGAAGGACGATCTACAACGGACCATTTTCTTAGTTTGGAAACAGAAATCTGACGGGTCTTTGTAAACTCAGATACCTTGTCACAGTCTTCTTTGACCTACATAAGGTATACGACATGGCTTGGTGCCATCACATTTTCGTTACAATTCATGACTGGGCCTTTCATGGCTCCCTTCAGATTTTTATCCTCGAGTTTTTACCCCACCGGCGCTTCCAGGTTAGAGTTGGCACTTCACTTAGCACCCCTCGTATCCAGGAAAACAGTATCCCACAGGATTCTGTATTAAGTGGCACTTTCACCAACAGTGAGCTTGTAACTTCTGTTGGACCTCTGGTTACCCCAGCATTGTGTGACGACAGATTTTTGCATCTGGTGCAGCTCTTACTTGGTGGTATCCGCTGAATGCCAGCTCCAAGACACCATCTGGCAGCCCTCTGTGTGGGCAATTTCCATGGCTTCCAGTTTTCTCCCTGAAACCCCCAGTACACCCTAATTAATGCTCTCTGTCTCCTGGCCCACGTATCTTGGGGTGCAGACCGTGCTATTCTTCTCCATCTTTACTGTGCTTTGGTTTTGTCCACACTATATTATGGATGTCAGGCTTATGGCTAAACAGCTCTTCTCACACTGGAACTACTTGACTGTCTTCATCATTATGGGGTGTATCTGGCAATCGGTACATTTCACACTATTCCCACTGCAGAAGCAGAGATTCCCCCTCTACAAATACGATGGAGCCCACTCCTGGTTTCTTAGACAATTGCCATTTGATGATTTCCTGACCATCCCTTGTACCCCTTCCTCTTTGCAAGCAAGGGATGTCTCCTCCCTGATATCTGCCGTTGGGTGGGATTGCTGGCTGGAATGCGTCTCACTTCCCTCTGTCGGGATCATTTCCAATCACTGGAATGTGCTCCATATATTTCCTCCCGCACCCCTCCCCCCTCCCACCCATGGATGTTGCCTAGATTAGGACCAACCTGTTCCAGTATTCTAATGTCTCTGTCACCGCTATGATATTCAAGTGTCTTGTATATTCCATCCTCGAAGAGTTCCAGGGTGGTACCATCTTCTACACTGATGGTGCTAAACTATAGGAAAGACAGGATATGCTGTTACATCTCCTGCTGGCATGGAACACCATTTACAGCCAGGGTCATGTATGTTCACAGCAGAGTTGCTAGCCACTAACAGAAGTCTCCATTTTGTTACTCAGCCCTACCTTCACAGTGTTTTAATAAGTACTGACTCCGTGAGCAGCCTGCAGGCTATAGACCAATGCTACTCGCGTCACCCTTTGGTCTGTGCTATCCATAACCTCTCTGCCCTTAGCTGTGCCACCTGCTCAGTTGTCTTTCTCTGGGTCTCAAGTCATGTGGGCATCCCAGGGAATGAAGTGAAGTGGCTGGTCATTTGGCTAGTGGTGCAGATACTTGAGCCCCATTTCCTTTCATGATTCCAGGTGCAGATATAGGGATAGAAATTAAATCTCACTTTGCACAAAAGTGGAATGACATCTGGTGTGCTACTGCTCTTAGTAGTAAACTCCACACAATTGAAGTGACTACTGCAGGTTGGCACTCATCCTTCCACTCATCTTGGAAGGAGCCCACTGTCTTATGCCATCTATGCATCAGTCATATGGATGCACTCATTGTTTTCCCTTGTGTAACAAGCCACCCTCACAATGTGACTGTGGAGTCACTCACGGTATCCCATATATTGGTGAAATGTCCCCTTCTTTTGGCACTTCGTACTAAGTATAGCATTCCAGATTTCTTGTCTGTAATATTAGCAGACGATTCACAGATGGTTGAACTGCTCTTCAGTTTCCTATTTAAAAGTGGTTTTTATTTTCAGTTATAAGGTTTTGCTTTACTCCTGGAGCAGAGCAGGATGGTTATGGTTGGGGCTTCTGTTCCAGTTTTTATGCCGTTTAAGCATTGGTCATACCTGACTCACCCATTGTTTCCTCCTATGTAATGACCCATCCTCACAATGTGGTTTTGGAGCCGGACTGACAATATCCCAGATACTGGTGGAACGTCCCCTTCTTTCGGCCCTCCGTGTTAAGTATAGTCTTCCCGATTCCTTAAATTTAATGTTGGCAGACGATCCACGGATGCTTGAACTGGTTCTCAGTTTCATCTGTGAAAGTGGTTTATATTTCCAGATATAAAGTTCTACTTTAGTCGTGGAGCAGGGGCAGGTTGGTTGTGGTTGGGACTTCTTTTCCAGTCTTCTTGGTCTGTAACCTCATAACCACCCCCATTTTTCCAGTTTTTAGATTTGGTCTTACTTTTTATGCCTTTTACTGTGTGTGTTTAATGTTTATTATTATATAATGTGACTCCTCTGATTGGATCTGTCCACTTTTAGCGGACTGTCTTTCTTCTGTGACTAATTTCAGAATTGTGGGACTGATGACCTCACCGTTTGGTCCCATAACCCCTCTCAATTAATCAACCAGTCAGTCCTGTGCCATAAGTTCGCCTCATTTAATAGTGGTACTGAATTGTCTTTAATGAAACAATTATCTGGTTGGTCCAATTCATAGATGCCATTATCAAGTGTGCTTTTGCAAATAGATTCTTTCGTACTGTAAATATGACAGCCTCATTTATCACAAATTTTCTGTGCTGTGTCATTATTCATGAAGTGGTAATGCTTTTCATCCTTCACTTCTTAAAGCAATTTTGTTTAATAGTCTCCAGTTATTGGCATATTGGAATTCTTGAAGCACATAATCATTGATTTGTAGTGATCCAGTAATCCATCCCATAGAATGCACCCTACCCACTCATTTTTCACTTTGAAATTCAAAGTATTTAACTTATTGGAAGTGAAAATTATTTTGGATGCATATTGTTTTCACTTTGAAATTCAAAGTATTTAACTTATTGGAATGAAAATTATTTTGGATGCATATTGTTCCACTAATTTGCAGTTCTCCATTCAAGTTTTAAGGAGTGCATCCAGCAAACCAGTTCTTAAGTAAAGTCCAGAATCTTCATGTACCTGTTTTAATTTTCCCCTTATGCTGTTGTTGTGTTCTGCAGGTGCATGTAAATTGCTGACTCAACTGATGTTATTTCCACTCTAATATCACACACTTTTGACTCGCCCTTTATTTCACCTGAGATGCGGTCCCATAGCTTCACATGCTGAAGATATGATTTGATAGCAGTTTGCCTTGTATTGTAATTCTCTCTTCCTTTCAGTTTCTTTGTTAACTGTTATGAATTCAGTCCCGTAGTTCCAGTTTTAAATAGATCACTGATCTTCATTTTGTTTTGTGATTTTATCAAACTGCATCTACTGTGTATGCTGGGCTCATAACCTGTGTGTTTTTTTGCTTCGATACTCAGTAAAGCAATTAAAGAAAGTGATAAAAGTTTAAAGAAAAACATAAGAACCATTTTATTGTAAAAAAAAAAATAAAAAAAAAATGTGCACACAGTATTCAGAATGAACAGATAACCTAGAATAAAAAGCTTACATGAAAAAATTAACAGCTAAGAGCATATACGAGGGTTGGAAATTTAATAGTGGCAACTATTTATTTACAGCTCATACAAAATAGATACATGTTTCAAAGTTTTACTGACCTTCAAAGTAGTCACCATCATTGTGTATAATCCATTGCCAGTGCTGTGAAAGTCGTAGGATGTTCGTAGCAGTGCCAGTTGTGTTGACAGTTCGAGCGGCGTGGGCTATTGCCCGACGAATTTGTAACAGTTCTGAAGCGAATGCCGTGAAGTTTTTCCTTCAGTTTAGAAATCTAGTTGAACTTACGAGGGCTTAAGTCAGGGGAGTGCAGTAGGTGGTATAGCACTTAGCAGCCCCATCAGTCAAACAAATCAGTAACAGCTTACACTGTACATGCTTGAGCATTGTCCTGCAAAATGATGGTTGGGTCCTGCAGAAAGTGTCCTCACTTCTGTCTCTATGCTGTTCATTTTTGGAACGCAACCTACAACCACCTTTATTGATAGTAACAAATTTCTTTTTATACATTTCAGTGTGAAATATAATACACTGTGTACAAAATCAAATGAAAGCCTTTTAGTGAAATAGCTGAGATAATTTTAATGTATGTGAGATTCTAAACATTTTTTTGGTATCAGCTATTTCTATAAGGAAAGGTAATGTCAGAGGAGGGTGTCCCATTACAATATCCCCCTCACAAAATTTGAAAACAGTGTGTTTACAATATTTTGTGAGACTATAAGGTTTGTCAAACAGTGTACAAATTGATGCCAAAAGGTAGATTATAGATGTATAGAAGTATCCGATACGTAATATATTATGGAAAACATAAGAAAAATATCTAGTCAAGTCATAATGTATACATATATCAGGATATGGCATTCAGATCTGGATCTGTGGAGCATACTGTCACAAGACAAATAACACCAGGTCAAAACTACAACATTGCAACACAAAACTATAGAAATAAATACAGAGATAATGTGAATTACTAGAATTACAATTTGCAAGTTTACATACATAAAATCACTCGTTCAAAATCTTCAAAAGAGAAGAGAAAAATTTCAGAGCCTAAGTGTATGACGAGTGAGCAGACTTGAAAACTCATGACGACGGGTACAGACCAGAAGAATATACCCACAGTCTTGAGTAGGAATCAATCAGCCACATAAACCATAGTATTTAAGGATATGTTGATTCATTAAAGGACAAAATAATGAAAAAATATTAGGGCCTAAGTTTGGGGATCAACCCATGAAACCAAACTACACCGGGTACAAACCAGTAAAACATGTTTCGACACAACAAACTGAATAAAGCTCATAATCAATCAGTAAGTTCAATTATGTGATGTATCTAGCCTCAGTCAATGGTTGTAAGCTCTACTATACTAGTGACACACACACACACACACACACACACACACACACACACACACACACACACACAAAAAAATCGCAATGACCAGGGGTACCCAAAACAGAGTTAAGCATAAACCTGCCCACAACTCAAGTTCCAATCAGATGCAATATTGTAATACTCAGGATAAATACAGGCAAACAGAGTCATAGTTAGCTTTGAATGATGACATAATTGAGTAGCCTGAGGACCAAACTCAGTGTATGAAAGCAGACATGTACACATCTTGTTATATTGTCTATACTAGTAAATGTCTTCCACACTATTTGCTAATTGTCCATACAAACTAACCTACATACATAAAAGCCTAGAAGGTTCATTTACAATTGATAAAAAATAAAATACATGCTGATTTAAAGTTACATGATGTATTGGAAAGTCAATTACCCTACTTGAAAAAACATGCATTAACGCAGAATAACACTGTTTTTGGCAGTCTTGGCTAATAATTCACAAATATCAGTCACAGTATGTTGTTAAAGATGCTTGAGTACATTACCCAGCACCTATGATCTCTTGTAAGTGGACTGGTACAGCCATTCAGCACTGTGGGGAGAGGATCTGCCCACATCTCTCATTTTCCACCTCAGAGTTCTCATCACATGCTCCAATGGATAAGCAACTTCCTGCCTAGCATTCACATCAAATTCTGAAACGTGTTTTGTGTACTAAATACACTATTCAATACCTTCTTCACATCACACAAGGTATGCTCTCCCTCTCCCTAGTCCTTTTTCAAGTAGATCTTCTTTTGCAGGGTTCAGGCCTTTTGCTATGTGTAAGGCTTGAGGGCATATCTCTGTCTGATAATGTCTTACTTTCGTAGTGGTTGAAAGATTCTTTGTGTTTTGGATGGTTGTAGTGAGTGAGTGAGTGCGCGCGCTATATTAGTGTTGTTTATTTGTGCTCCCATAGCTGCTGCGTCTGTCAGACCAGGTTTTACCGTTTAAGTTTAATATCTCTGCCTTCTGATGTCATCCCGCTAGAAGCTGTTTTTGTTATTTTGTTTTCTCAATTCCCTTTGTGCACAAAATTAAATACACAATGTTTTGGTTGTGGTAATTTGTGTAAATTGCTTTTAAAAATCTTTTAGAGTATGTGTAATTACTGACTGGTTGACATTTTCTTTTCCAGTGGTGATACAACTATTGTCGTAAGTGTTTCTACTGGAATTCTGATTGGAGCATGGTTAAATTATCAGCTTGGCAATCTGTATGAATCATCTTTGTCACCTCCATACACCATCATTTGGCCTTCATATGAGATGTTGGGATTGGCAACACTGAGAACTGCTATTGGGTTTTGTTGCTTGATAGCTACAAGAGCTGTGGGGAAATCTGCTTCATATGCCACGGTCTGTGCCTTACTTCGCCTCAGTTCTAAAGAAATCAGAGAATCGCAGTACAGCATTGAAAATAAGCAGAAGATTATTGTCGAAATAAGTTATAAATATATCACTTACTTTTTGATGGGAATTAACACAGCATATTTGTTACCAAATGTTTTTCGCTTGATAGGAATAGAAAGGCCGACATTTTATACAGAAATATAGATTTTTCATGTTCCTTTGTGTACATCACAGATCTCAAAAATAATCTTTTATGCATATGATAATGTTTTGTTGTCTCTATCATTTCTGTAACAAGATACATAAAATTCAGATATATTTTTAATCCTCGGATTCTCTTTGAATAATAGTAATCATACTTGTTTTTGCCTTAAAAATTTGCATAGAAGACTGTAGAAACAATTTTCTGTGATTGGCACAGTTAGATCTTCACCATGTTTGTGAAAGGCTTTCCTTCTTTTAGTCTTTATTGGCAGTTAGGAACCGTAATCCTAGTCATTAAATTATAGACATAATGTAGCTCCAAAAAATTCAAATTTCTGTTAACATACTGCCTGTATGCCTGCTGTTTAATCAACTGCTTATTTATTGGTGCATTTATCTGCCATTGGTAATGTTTTTTTTTTTTTTTTTGAAGCATGTATTTACAGAACAAAAATTGCCTCAGTTCACAAGTAACAAGTTGATTATTTGTACTAATCTGTATGAAGGAATATTAACATCTTATTTGATGAACAATGAGTATTAAAGCTAGGTTAAATATTAAATGTTATAGACTATAATGACATGATGAATCACTGATTTTTCTTTATACGTAGTCCAGTTTTTTTTTGTAATTATTTGCAACCATTTGACACAGATGGTGTATTTAGATTAATTTGTCAGAATCTTGCCTCAGGAGCTATAGCTGATTGTTAAAACTGTGATGCTAATGCATTTAAATATGTTGTATAGATTTTGCTGTAATGATTAAGTTATTTATTTTTTACCTTGTAAGTTATTGGTGCAATGTGATCTTATTTAAGGTGCCAACATGAACAGTGTGGGGGATGGCTTCTTTTTGTCAGCCTTTTGCTTTTTGACAGCAACCTGTTCAGTTAGTCCAGCTTCTGTCGTAGATTACAGCTCATTCTCCAGAGAAGACACCTGTTCCTCTAGTTCAGTTTGTATGACCTGCGATGCTTCCAATCCAGATTTCAGGAGCATGACCACTTATGAGGATCAAATGAGGATGTCCGTATAGAACTGAATTCTTCTTCTTCTGCATTTCTTTCAGTGGGGAATTTTCTGCTATTAAACAGAGTAACTGCTTTTCTAATTTAAAAATGTTTTACTTTAATGAAATGTACCATGGCTTTTTTTAAAAAAAAATGTGAAACTGTAACAGGGAATTCCAAAACACAGCCAGTGACGGTTGCTGTTATTATCATACACAAAGCATTATCAGATAATACTTCATACGTCTTTCCAGTTCCGTCACTTCTGTGAATGTCTTGTGCACTGTCCTCAGACATAGTATTCTCCTGTAGTTTTGTTTCTCTTGGTAGCAGGCCAGACTATCCACCAGTTTATCCTAGTTAGACAGGCAGATGATTAAGACATCCCAGTGAAGTCACTTCCAATTGACTCACAAACATCTGACTTGTGACCAATCTGATCTGGGTCAACTGCCACATGATATACTACCTCTTCCAGTGATTGGTCCCTATCCCAGGTAGAAGGTACTTGCACAATATCTTCAGAACCCAATTTCTCTTTGTTTTGCATTTCTTCCCCTTCAAACTATTTTCTTTGAGAAACACAATCAGTTTCTCCTTCTGTGATTGAAGAAGCAAAACCAAGATTGGATGTGTTATTAAGTGTTGAAAGAACTGATTCTGATAGCTTTGCAAAGAAACCATCTTTTGTCTCTTGCCTTAAGTCCCTCTTTTGATGCCAAAGTTTCTTGAAACTGAATACCTTGACTTTCTGCACATCAGTTGAGTGAAGTTCTAAGCTAATGCTTATTTCTGTTACTCATTTAACCTGAACTGATTGTTATCTTTTCCACTAGGAAAATCTACATGATACTGTTCAATAGCCATAGGTAACTTTGCTATATCACCTTTTGGTAAATATCCTTCTTTTAATCAAAAAATATTTTCTTCATTGTAATTGTCAGAGTTGCCACTGCATCTGAATCAAATTCTCCAGCAATGTTTGAGATAGTAACATTCTTTGAATCTTCAGTTCTGTCAACTTCCAGTAGTTCTTAGGAACTTTCTTATCTTTTAAAATATAGAAAATTTCATATATAAAACTTTTATTATATATTACTATATGTATCAATGAAAAATATTGTGAATTATATTCATGGCATTTGAAAGAAGTACCTGATACTTTAAAGTTTGTATTTATCATTTCGCATGTGGTTGTGTGGTGTATCAATGATTTACAGGCTTTAAACATTTTATACAATAAAATATTTATGGTGATTATGTTGCAATTGTTAGTTTTATTGATGACAACCTGCAAAATTGACCATCATAATCATGCAAAGTTAGTAACATGTGAACCTTTAGAAGCTACATATGAAATATTAAGATATGGCTGATTTACACCAGTTACACATTAGAATGTACACTTCAGTACACAGAATTGTACATTCCTGTTGTGTCAAGAGTGATGTGGGCATGGAGTAGCATATGCCTAATTGCAGTCTGCTCACAGTCCCATGATTTGAAAGTATAGTGGAAGATGTCTTGTGTGTTAGCAGTACTAAAAGACAACTGAACAAGTAAGAGGCTGTTTTATAAATATGGTTAAAAATCAAATTATGTTTAAAAAAACACATTTTTCCTCAGAAGTCCCCATTACTCTACATTTCAAGCACTTTATTTTCAACTTCTTCATTCTGTCAGAATGTGTGATGCCTGGCTTTTACTACTGAAGCAGGTCCATATTTCCCATTTTCACATCTAGTGTGTGTAAAATACACTAGTTTGCAAGATTCATAGTACTGAATATCTTTAATATGCATTAGGACTTTTGTCTTAGTCAGGCAGAGTTTACATTTTGCATTATACAGTGTCAAAGAACCATTCTTCACTCGGCAGAAAGAGTGGAGGGTAAAATATTGATAAAAATGGGTTATCAGTTGTCTGGCTTTTCTAAAAGTGTTACATCTACGTTATGTGCAAAAGGTAATTACATGCAAAATGTAATGTCCTGTATTCAGGCTATGTCCAACACATACGTTTGATCTGTCAGTAACTTTTACGACGGTGCATGTTCTTCTGTATAGTGAAAGATTAGTTCTAATAAATGTGGAACATGAGTCACATTATAAAAAGTACGAATTTCAGATGGACAGTAACTTAAGCTGAATCTAATTTCAGTGAATTCTGCTGAAGTGCCAAGATTTTAAGAGTTTGTGGATTGTTGTCTAATGTATGTACCACTTTTACTAGCAAAAAAAGTAAAATGACAGCTGGTTAGTGAGACATTGCAGTAATGGTTTCCGTTCTTTGTGCCATTAGTCATATAATATTAACAAATAACAGTTGCTGTCTCTCTCATATAAAGAGAAAATGGAGCAGTGTAAGAGTGAAATACTAATAACTAGTAATATAGTGTCTAATGTTATTAGATTTTAGGATCTAATAAGCAAAGCATTGTAACACAACATAGGTCAGTTGTTGGCACCATCTCCACATCCATAATTTGCGTTCCTCTTTGACCTCGTACAGTGGAAGAATGGGATAGTGACAATATTACAAAAATGCTACTCATCATATCGAAGAGATGTTGAATCGCAGGGAGGCACAACAAAAGACTGCTAAACACGTGAGCTTTTGGCCAAAAGGCCTTGTAAAATACACAAGCACAACTCACACTCACATGCCCAATGTCTCAGGACTGTGAGTCAGGCCTCAGTGGTTGTGTGTGTGTGTGTGTGTGTGTGTGTGTGTGTGTGTGTGTGTGTGTGTGTGTGTGTGTGTGTGTGTGTGTTTTGTCTACTCTAGGAGGAGGTGTTTTGATCGAAAGCTCACATGTTTAGCAACCTTTTTGTTGTGCCTGTCTTCGACTCATCACTGCCTTACATGAAGAGGATGATAATTTTAAAGTGCTACCTGATATCCCCCCTCATCCCCACCCCCTGAGGCTTCTCTCTCCTTTACAAGTAAGGATGCATACCATAATCAGTTGTTGCGAGATTATTAACTTTGCAAAATACAAGAAGGAAGGAACACACACAAAACCCTTATTGTAACATTGCACAAAAAAAATTAAGGTATTAGAAACTACCTAAAGGAATAATGTGATGATACAAATAGATGATTATGTACAACATTCTTGGAATATTTGAAACCAGTGAAGAGACTAGAAAGTAGCTACCCCTATAAGTTGAGAACGGCAGATGAATGGTCAGAATTCAAGAAAACTGTTGCACACTGTTGCAGTTATTCTATGTGAAAAAAAGAATCACCATGGTTCAACAGATTTAAGCTAGAGGGAAAGGAGTTGAAATGTGTGTTACAGGAAAGGGGAAAGGTTTAAGAAGAAATGAGGTAACCTGCAGATCTTTCTATCTTTACAAACTGCAGGATATTAACACTCCTGGTAAAGAAAACTAGTTAGATTTTATCCAGAAATAGTAATAGTTATGTCAATTGGTAATGAGTACTGAAATAAACTTTACATCTCTGAGAAAAAAGGTTTAAACATAAATTTTGAAGTCGGAGGGTTGTAGTGTGAGGTGGAATAAAGAGTTTGTGCAGTGAAAGCTGCTTGAATGAACCCAATGGCAGCAAGTAACAGGAAAAACTTCTTAAAGATGTAGAGCCCCACCTAAATGGAAACAAGTTTAAAAACCCCTACAGAACAGACACAGATTTTGTTTCAGGACTATGATGGCAGCTGAAATCTGAGGACATGTCCATTTAGCAACAACAGCTGGACATGATTTATTTTGTCTTCTATTGCATTGTGCACATATTATGTGCCCATATGGCTAAACTATCCAGGCAAATATATCCTGTGGTAATCTAATAGTGTAAGTATGAGAATGTGTATAAAGTGTATGTTTATATCTTAAGAATAGGAAATTCCAGGTAGGAATATGAACAGTGTAGGAAAAGATAGTGCTAGTTACCATCAAGGTGACACATTAGGTTGCACACGAGCACAATTAAGACTTCCCAAAGTTTTCGGCCACAGCCTTCATCAACAAAAGAGAAACACACGCCATTCATACACATAAGCAGTCACATCTCACATACACGACTGGCAGCTCAAGTCTGAATACAATTATGTGGGGTGGAAGCAGCAGTCTGGAGCGTAAGGGAAAGGGGTAATATTTTACAGGGTGAGAGGGAAGAGGAACCCTGTCTGCTGGAGTGTGCAGGGCTACAATGCCAACACTTGTAGTGTCAGGAGGTTGTAGGGTGGGGGGGGGGGGGGGGGGGGGGGAATGAGCAAAAAGAGAGGAATGGGAAAGGTGGGCAGGTGTGTTGGCAGAGGATGACAGATGTTGGGAGATGAGAATGGAGAGGAGATGATAAAGCAGAGAGGGTGGAAACTGTTCAGTGGAGGGTGTGGGGACAGTGTTACCATAGGTTGAGGCTGGGATAATTACGGGAGTGGACAAAATGTTTTAAGGATAGCTCCCATTTGTGCACTTCAGAAAAGCTGGTGGTGGAGAGGACGATCCAGATGGCTTGGGTAGTGAAACAGCCATCGAAATCAAGCAAGTTATGATCAGCTCTATGTTATGCCACAGGATGGTCCACTTTGCTCTTGGCCACAATGTAGCAGTGGCCGTTCATCGTGGTGGACACGTGGTTGGTAGTCGTACAAATATAAAGAGCTGTGCAATGATTGCAGCAGAGCTGGTAAATTATATAACTACTTTCACAGGTGGCCTGGCCCCTGATGAGGTACGTAGGATAAACCTATGACAATAGAAAATGTTGTGTGGGTAGATTGGGCAGTCTTGTACCCGGGTCTTCCACAGGGATATGATCCTTATGGCAAGGGGTTGGGAATGGGAGTGGCATAGGTATGGACTAGGATGTTCTGGAGGTTGGGAGGGCAATGGAACACCACTTTAGTAGGGCTGGGAAGGGCCTCGGATAGTGTCCCTCATTTTAGGGCATAATGGTAGGCAATCAGAGACACGGTTTAGTATAAAACTACATTGTAATTAACATTATCTAGTGTCATAACAGTTTCCAAATTGACACCAGCTCATGTCTGCTGTAGTCTCCTTGGTATCAGAAGCAAGATGTGTTCCTTTTATAAGCAAGGAGCATATGTAACCCATAGGTTGTGAAACAACTGCAATGGAGGACTACAATTTAATGAACATCAGATTGCTGAAAATGGTAAAATGGAATGAAGCTCTTGGAGGTGTGATAACGAGATTCATTTGTGAAAAACTGCATTGAAAATCACCAGTGGATATGGGAGTACATTTCACTGGATTAAGAGGATGAAGGAGATGCTGGCGTATTCAAAACAATTAAATGTATCACTTTTCCCACCACAGACTGCATTGGCATCATTCATACTGAGATTACCAACATGCAAAAAAATGAAACAAATGTGATTTATGTCCATGAAATAAATCATTGGCAAACTTTTAAGTTCTCCAACATTGTAAAGGACTTAACCAAATTGGAATCCAATAGATGTCTGTGTGCACAGCGACCGTTGAATATTCAAATTTAAAGGAAGACAGCAGTCAGTCATAAAAATCTGTAATTTTTAGCAGGTCTAGATTCAGACTATAACATAATCATCGGTGCATTACCAGAAGAGTCATATAAGTACCAACATGTCAAAATTTTATGCTCTGACATATTGATACCGATATGATTCTTCTGGTAATGCACCAATGGTGACTAAGTTGTAGCCAAAATCTAGATCTGCAATAAATTATGGATTTTTGTAACTGACTCCTGTCCTCCTTTAAATTCGTAGAGAAGTTACTTTATGTACAGAAAAGTGTAGGGGTATGTGTCCCCCAGTGTTCCTCCAGGAAAAGAGAGGTGCATGAAAAAATGGAAAGCAGTGAGTTGGTCTTCAGATCCAACAATTGTGAGTCATAAGCTGCAGTTTCTCCATGTGGGAGCTGAATTTGGCACTGTCCAAGGTGCGTGATACTGCTCCCAGTCACAAAAAAAATCCCATGCACCATGCTGCAAAACGTGCAGATAATATTAAAGGAAATCCCCCCCAAAGGTTTTAGTTAAATATGGCTGACAAGACAGTTTCCCAGCTCATGGAGAGAGGCAACTTCAACACCGGGTCTTGAACCGGTAAAGGTCCAAATGTGTCCCAGTAGTTACCAGTGTGTTGCCTTAACAAGCAACAATACAGTATGCACATGAGAAGTCTGCCATCACCTGGTCTGGACATCGGAGACCGGGAAGCTCCGTAGCCACTCTGTGTAGATTCAGGTGACATCGATCCACTGTTGACAACCTGACCTTGCTAGAGGCATTTATCTGGTAGGCTTTCCTACATAAAACATCATTGTATAGGGATGATTTTTGTCATTGGTAAGGTATAAGACACTACTTGGAGGTATAACATTATAAGACCGCTACACCAATGGACCATTTGTAGCCACCTCCCCATATTCCTTCGGTCCTTTCATATTAATGCTTTTTTAGGTACCAACTTTGTGACATGCTGTTGAAAGATTTTGAGCAGGAGAATGGTGTTCCCCAGGAAAATATCGCCCTCATTGCCATAGCAATAAACAGCATAACATCTATGTAAGGAGGCCTGTGCAGGGCTCCTTATTTGTGGAAAATTTTGGAATTTCTGTTCCTCCTCCAATACCACAACAGTGACCTCTGTGTGTGTGTGTGTGTGTGTGTGTGTGTGTGTGTGTGTGTGACTTGCATATGAGGAATGCCATTCTACATTAGAGTCAGTGACATTTGTAGGCCTTACATTTGATTCAAACAGTGGTGGTCACCACACCTACAGAAGCTGAAGCCAAGGATACAGAAAGTACTTAATATCTTTAAGTGCCTTTGCCACAGGTCTTGGGGAGAGGGCAAGGGGTGCCTGTTCCAGTTCTTCAGAGCTGTTGTGAAACTGCAGCTTGACAATGGATCAGTGTGTAAATAAGTGAGACCTTTTCGCCTGAAAATCTTTGACACTGTGCACCATGAGGTATCAGGCTGGCCACAGGTGCTGAGAGGAGCAGCAGCATACCCAGTCTCTGTGCTGGCTAACCATCACTCACCATCCAGTGGCAACTCCTCATGTGCATACTGCATTGTTGCTCAGCTATGGAATGCCTTTTCTCAAATCTTTCACAAGTTAAAAGTCAGTCTGGGATCTGTGTGAAGTGCGAACTGGTGTCACAAGGTGTGGTGCAAGTACAAACCCAAATCCAGGATTGCTACCAACTGCTTCCCGGATTATTAGAGAGGGACAGAGTAATTTTAGATTTACTGGCATACAGAAGAGGCTTCACTCGTGCCTATGTTTTTGGTACAGTATTTTACTTCATTTTAAATAAGCATGTCAACTAGGTAGCTATATTCACAGGTGGGTCTAAACAGGGGGCACGTGGGGATTAAGAGGAATGAAATGACAGATGTAGGGGCCGAGGAGGTGTGGTGCAATAATGATAGTTCAGTATGCTATGCCATACATGATATCACCTCACTGTTGAGGTATAGTCATGCATAGAAGAGAAAGAGGGGTGACTGGCAGTGACAAACAATGAACTGCATTTATTAAACTCAGCTGCATACCTCTTCCCAGCCACACAGCCAGGATGAGGTTCTTCTCACTCGTCTTTGTGTAGGACAAGCCATATAATGCATGGCTTTTTGCTCTGATAGGAAGACCCTCCAATTTGTGGTGCTTGAGGTGTACAGATCATAAGGCACCACATTTTAACTGACTGTGTTTTATATTCAGACAAGAGGAGAGCAGCTAATTTACATACAGGTTTGTCCTCTATTTTAACTGACAATGACACAAATGTGGTTTGATTTCAAGGTTCTGTGAAATAACCGACTCATTTCCTAAAATTTTAGGGAAAAGTTTTTTTTAGTATTATCTGGGTGACTGGCTCAGCCAAGCTTTTTTATAAGTAATTAGCCAGCCACATTTCCCTGTGTAATTATTTTAGCTTTGCTCTTGTATTACTTGAGTTGTAATTGACAATTGTAGAGTATCAGACTATTTTTTGCTATCTTACAGGATGTGAGATAGTGTGATCGTGTGGGTGAAATTGGGAGAGCAAGTACAATTTTATTTCAGATTGTCTCTTACTTGTTTTATAACATTTTCGACATTTTAACCATATTTGTTTCTATTAATTTTCATAAAGCTACTGATAGCATTGCTGTTGAGCATCGCTAAATGCACCCCCCCCCCCCCCCCACACACACACACACATGCACACAGAGGTCACTCCCAGTGACAGTGGCAAGAGGGGGGGGGGGACACTATAGCCCCCCACCCCCCAATGGAGTATCATATTACACTGGATAAAATGACTTCAGAAATCAGCTAATATATTACTTCAAGAGATTCAATCTTCTTTTTTTTATATAATTATGTAGCAATATAGGATGCACTGTATTTCAAACACATTTTAACAAAAAAAAGTGGCAAATAGCTTACTGTGTAAACCAATAAATATCATTTAACTTAAAATGGGCATCTCATTATTTATTAATATATCTTGGATGTATATTAATGTACCACTCACTATAATCAAGAAAGCTAAATAGGCTCTTGCAAATATCCATAAAGAAAGAGATATGGACATTGAAAATATCATTGACATATTCAGTAAAAAGAAACAGAGACGAATGAGCATGATAAATTGGGCAGAAGACGGAAATATCCAGTGAATTTTGTTACAGAATTTTTTTGTATTCATGTCAAGTTCATGTTTTTACATTCATGTCATCTTCTGTATCCAGAAAATTAATGAAAACTTATTTGTTGTAAGTTGACCTTTTTATGGTTTATGTAATTTATAAAATCTGCCATGTTAAAGTAAGGGTTTTTTTTTTCCCTGAACTCCAAAACAGTTACCAAAAGATACTTTAAGCAACACCAAATTTTACCGATTTGTCAGTGGAGGACCCCAACTCCTTTTTCTTAAAGTGATATTCCATTCCCCCAACCTGCCCCCCCCCCCTCCCCCCCCCCCCCTCCGACTGACTTCTAGAATCACCCCAGGTCACTCCTGAATCTTAGCAGGGGTGTTACTGAGGCAAGTAGATCCTAATCATTTGTGTGTAATCATTTGTTTGTTTGTTTTGCGAGGGGGGGGGGCAGGGGTGCGCGTGTATGCTGGTTTTAATGATTGTTGTGTTGTTCATTAGTGTTGGTTTTAGTGTGTGTTTTAATTCACCTATTTGCTTGTAAACATTTGAAAAGAGCTCATTCAGTAGATATTCTGCAGTGCTTCTCTGGCCCTGTGTCATTGTTCCATTTGCTTGCCAGTTTGGACAAAGTCTGTGGAGATTTCAATCTTTTTTAGTTAGGTGCTTGTGAGCCACATCATGTGTTGTCCCAGTATCTTTCAGTCTCCAACAATGCTGTCCTAAAAACTACTTCAGTCTGGTTGATGTCCATAGCTGTTCTAGTTTTTTGGTAAAGTTTAGATTTGTCTCATTTGCTGGTTTAGTCTGCACTCCACAGTGCACTATGTATCACTTGTGTTCAGTACAATAATCATTAGCATGTGTGCTCTGTAATCTGTACTGCGATGTGTTGTACATCTCATTTAGTCCCAGCCAACTTTTTGTAATAGAAGTAGTGTTTCTCCTGTATGATGACTGAATCCTATGTAGTGCTATTTCCGATGATTGATATTATGATCAGTGGTTTTAAGAGCAGGTTACTGACTCATCTATGATGTGCTGTAATACACGTATCTACAGAAGTTATAGAGATGTTGCCTTCAACACTGACCTGACCTGACCGCTGCAGGTTGTTACTTTCCGATTCACAACACAGAGGTTTTGATGTTGGAAGATAGCAATATGGCTATACCGTATGTGTGTGTTGTACGTAAATAGATGCTTCTATGTGTAAATCATTGAACCAACGTAGTTAAACAGTTACAACATATTGGTCACACAATTTATTAGTTTTCTGCTCTATTCTTAATTATTATTCCTGCTACAGGAAGGTGCTGACCTACTATAAACTTCTCACATTTCTTAAGCTTAATGCAATTACAGAATATTTTTCATCACACACATCTCACTTTTATTTCTAAATCATCTTCTGTGATCATTGTGGAAATATGGATACATAATATACAGTATGTCTGTAAACAATGGAAAATTGTGGATGGAATAATGACAGTAGTATGAAAAGGCTTGTTGCTATTTACCATATAGCAGAGATGATGAGTCACAGGTGGTCACGAAAAAAAGACTGTAAAACAAAGCTTTCGACCAAACAGGCATTCTTCAGAATAGACAACATACACACATTCATGCAAACGTAATTCACACATTTAGTCCCAGTCACCTTTTTGTAATAGAAGTATTGTTTCTCCTGTATGATGATTGAATCCTATGTAGTGCTAGTTCCGATGACTGATATTATGATCAGTCTCAGGCTGCTAAGGGCTGGGCAATCAGTGACTGTGGTCGTGTGTGTGTGAGCTGCGTGTGTGTATGTTGTCTATTCTGATGAAGGCCTGGTTGACCGAAAGCTTTGTTCATCATTCTTTTTATTGAGCCTCTCTGTGACTCAGCATCTCCACTATATGAGTAGCAACTGTCCTTTTCATAACATTGGCAGTACGTCTACATTTTGGTTAGGATAGGTTAGGTAAAGCTTAAGACAGAAAAGCCAATAATATGTACTTTATATACAGACCAAGTCTTTGTTTAACATTGTTACCAAGAATCTCAAAAAGTTCTTGACCAGTTTACTGCAAATTCATGCACAGAGCTCTAACAAACATTCAGACAGACATGGACAATATATTTTTAATACTACCTCAACAGTGTTGTTTCCCTTCCCGTTACCTCTGCAGCTCCCTAAACAGCCACACCACCAGCCACCACTCCTCTTCTACAAACCGAGTGTGGCCACCAGTCACAACAGTAATGTGTTCTCAACCTGTTGTCTAAAGCCCTTTCTCTTCCTGAATTATCTGTATTATCCAACGATCTCACTTTCAGCCCTAAACCTCCAGTTAACCATGCTGCTTTGGTGAAGGACCTACTTTTCTCCACATATAATGTCAGCTGGAAATATCACTTTGCAACCCCGTCCCAAAACCTTCCAGCAGTAAAACCTGACATTGAACCCTGCCTTGAACAGTTCCGACCATGATCCTAAGTTGATCCACCACCAATACCTCGAAATCATCCCTTACAGCCTTCCAAGAATTCCTCCCAACACTTCCTCAGGTCCCTACAACACGACCCTAACCTGTCCTCTGTAGAACTCCAGGCTCTTTGTTCCCTAAAAGCTGATGACTCCATCATTATCCTCCCAGCAGATAAGGGATTTACCACTGTGGTACTTGAAGGATACGAGTATGTAAATGAAGGTCTGCTCCAGCTGCCTGACACCTCTACATAGAGTATCTGCTATCAACATCCCATCCCTGTGATTCAAACTGACCTGCAGTCCCTCCTTAAAACCTCAGGCTCCTCATAAGGACTTAACACCTAAGCCCATAGACCTTCTTACCCCACCGAAACCATGCACATCCACCTTTTATCTTCTTCCTGAAAGCCACAAACCTTATCATACTGGCCCTTCCATAGTTGCTGGCTTCAAAGCACCCACCAAATGTATATCTGCCTTAGTTTATCAACATCAGCAACCCATAGTACAATAATTTCCCTCCTATATTAAAGACACCAACCATTTCCTAGACCATATGAAATCTGTTCCCGTCCCACTCCCACCACACACCTTGCTTATCACCACTGATTCCACCTGCCTATATACCAACACCCCCAAGAACATGGTCTGTCAGCTGCAGAACATTTCCTCAGTTGGCACCCACCTGATTCCAAACCTGTGACAGCCTTCCTGCTCACCTTAATCGACTTCATACTTACTAATAACTACTTCACCTTTGAGGTGCAAACAAACAAACGCATCAGGGATATGGCCATTGGACCCAGGATGGCTCCTTCCTGTGCTAACCTTTTCATGCGTTGCTTTGAGCGGGCTTTCCTGGGATCCCTAAGCCTTCAGCTCCTGGTTTGGTTTAGATACATTGATGACATCTTTGCCATATGGACTCATGGTTAGGCTGACTTGTCAAAATTCATGGAATATCTAAATACCTTCTCCCAATTAAATTTCACATGGTCCTATTCCAAATCCCATGCCACTTTCTCTGATGTAGATCTCATCCTCATCGAAGGCCAGCTACACGCTTCCTTCCACATCAAACTTACTAACAAACAAAATTACTTAATTTTGACAGTTGCCTTTCTTCCCATGTCAAATGTTCCCTCCCATACAGCCTCAATATTAGAGGCCTTCACTGGACGTAATTACCCCACCAGCCTAGTTTGGAAGCAGATTTCCTGGGCCATCACATCCAATCCTGCTGATCCCTCCAAAAACATTTTAGGACTACACCAAAAAGGGCATGGCATGACATCATAAAATCGTGCTCTGAAATGAGATCCATTCTGTCTGAGATTTTGCCTACCACACCTAGAATAGTGTTCCATTGCCCTCCCAATCTCTGCAATATCCATGCCAGACCCAACGCTCATCCTGCACCCATCTCCCTACACTATGGCTCCTACTCCTGTGACCACCCCACTGCAAGATCTGCCCTATGCATCCTCCTGCCACCACCTATACCAGCCCTGTAACGGGCAAAACATATACTACCAAGGGAAACGTTGCATGTCATGTACCAGCTGTTATGTGAATAATGTTCAGCCTTTTTCATCAGCATGACTACCACCAAGTTAGTTAGGATGAATGGGCATAGGCAGAGGGTGTACTGGCAACACACAGAATCCTGTTGCAGAGCATGCACTACAGCATAACAGTTATGACCTCGATGCCTATTTCACCACATGCACCATGTGGATTCTTCTCCCAGATGCCAGTTTCTCAGAACTCCACAGGTGGGAGCTGGTGTTACAACAAGTCTCAGATCTCGCCACCCATCTGGCCTTAATTCACATTAATTTCTTTGGTCTCAACATTTCTTGATAGTAACAATTCCTTTCTTCACTTCATTTTAGTTTTCATATGTCTTTCACTTTCTAACCTGTCTGTTTATCGCTGTCCTCTCTGTTGCATACAGTGCACTTAGCTTTTCACTCTTACTAATTCATGCATGATGTTTTAGCAGTAATCTCTGTTGTGCATATTACCCTGTCTTCCACCTTTAAGCTCTCAGTTTTTCAAATCTCGCCCGGTGTTGCCCCACAACAATCAGTCTTTCCTTCTCATCCCCTTCACAAGTCTCCCCTGACCCTGGGTTCTGGGTGAACTTTCCAGACTCTGCCCCTTTTCCTAAAACTCACAAGTTTGTTTCCTTCAGCCCTTTTGCCAGAAGGAGGCACTGGCTCCAAAAGCCTGCAAACATAATACTTCTTATATGTGTGTTTTCCTGCCACTGCTTTGTGAGTAGATTTTTTATCCGCCCAACTACATTGCATTATATTTTTAATATATGTAAAAGGGAATGGTTATCAGCAAAAATCTCAAAAAGTTCTTAACCCTTTTACTTCAAATTTTTACACATTACTCAATTAAACATCCAGATTGACTGGAACAGGAAAGGGAGGTAATGACAGTGGCACGTAAAGTGCCCTCCGCCACACACCGTTGGGTGACTTGCGGAGTATAAATGTAGATGTAGATGTAGACATAGGCTATATATTTTCAGTCCGTATAATATGTAAAGGGGAACAGTTGTTAGCAAAATTCTTGAGAAGTTTTTGACCAATTTACTGCAATTTTTATACTGTACGCTAATAAAGATATATAATTTTTAAACAACTATGTACAGGTTCCCTGTTAAAACCAAATAAAATGCTATTCTATGCTGTGAAAATGTGCGGCTTTGTTTTCTTTCACAGAGTCAGTTTTAACTACAAAAGCAGAGGATTACACAAATCATGCCTCCCATATATATTCTTCTTCCTTATATCAAACAATGGAACATAACAGTATTATGAGAAGGAAAGTTGCTACTCACCATATAGTGGAGATCCTGAGTCGCAGATAGGCACAACAAAAAGATTTTCACACTTAAAGCTTTCAGCCAATGGCCTTTGTCAACAACACACTCTCTCTCTCTCTCTCTCA
This sequence comes from Schistocerca americana, assembly GCF_021461395.2. Classification (NCBI taxonomy): domain Eukaryota; kingdom Metazoa; phylum Arthropoda; class Insecta; order Orthoptera; family Acrididae; genus Schistocerca; species Schistocerca americana. Next base: position 204,604,758 of record NC_060124.1, on the reverse strand, counting down.
AACGCAATTTGCACACACTTCCTCCTTATACATAATTTCAAACAAAAATTGTGTATACAACAGTATGCTGGTTTTTTTTCTTCCTCACAGATGGCTTTCACAGAAAAGACGAATGTTGTGTTTATGGCTAACTTTGTAATCCTACCCATACACAGCATAAAGCTATACAAGATATTCTCATTGAAGCTACTATCCTCACAGAGCCAGCAGCTGAAGAGGAAACCGTCATACTCCGTGACCAGTGATCCCAAACGATTTACCCATTCATTTAAGTTACTTCAAGTCCCAATCGAGGTTCCATTTGCAAAAACAATGAACAAGGTTCATGGTCACAGGGAAGGGAGAGGGGATGAGCAGAGAGGGGGATCGAAATGGATATAGAGAGGGGGAAGGACTGAAAGAGGGGGGAGGAAAGAGAGAGAGAGAGAGAGAGGGAAGGAGGAGATGGACAGAAATGGGGCGGGGGAGGAAGAGATGGTGATGGAGAAGGACAGAGATAGGAGGAGGAGATTAGGATGTACAGTATATCCAATTTCCACACATACTTATCTATTGCAAAGCACTGCCAGATTTGTAAGTAATTGATGTATAATAGCTGCTGCGGAATATGTCTGTGTAGAGAACAGTATTATTATCTTGTTCCGTATAAGTCTTACAGGCACATAACATCTGCACTTAGACCTTTCACGACTTTTAATTAAACATTAATTAGTCCACTACTCATCTAATCTAATTGAATTACCTTAAGGGATGCTTTACGAAAACCAAAAAGCTGATCGCTAACACTTATTAATGTGAACGGGACCGTACACCCATTCTAAGACTGTACATACTTTTTCTAGGTTAAAGTTATCAGATCTCCTTGTGCAGGATTTTCATAGAATGATGATGTATAAGGAAGTGTGTTTTTAGATACCTATATAAGTTGACGATTTTATTTTTCTTATCCATCATTTTCCCATGTCTCTTTGGCACCTTGTTAGAAAAAACTAACAGTAATAAAAATCAAAACTCTTTAAGCTCTTTGCTTTTGAAGAACACATGTGGAATTTATTTATTATCTCATGCTCTTTTATATCACAGCTCATACAAAATTGCTAGAGATCTTATTATTGATCAGTTTCTGTTTGTTTGACATATTGTACAAAGTAAACAGTTTCATTTAATAGATGACAGCAACGCTTGTCTGAAATGCATAAAACAGTTTTAAATTGTTAAGAATGGGTTTTTATAAAATTAAAGATCTACAGTTGGGCATTTATGTTTTTTCATTGTGATACACAATGTTATCAAAAGTATCTGGACACCTGGCTGAAAATGACTTACAAGTTCGTGGCCCCCTCCATCAGTAATGCTGGAATTCAGTATGGTGTTGGCCCACCCTTAGCCTTGATGACAGCTTCCACTCTCGCAGGCATACATTCAATCAGGTGCTGGAAGGTTCCTTGGGGAATGGCAGCCCATTCTTATGGAGTGCTGCACTGAGGACAGGTATCGATATCTGTCGGTGAAACCTGGCACAAAGTCGGTGTTCCAAAACATCCCAAAGGTGTTCTGTAGGATTCACATCAGGACTCCGTGCAGGCCAGTCCATTACAGGGATGTTATTGCTGTGTAACCACATCACCACAGGCTGTGCTTTATGAACAGGCGCTCGATCATGTTGAAAGATGCAATCACCATCCCCGAATTGCTCTTCAACAGTGGGAAGCAAGAAAGTGCTTAAAATATCAATGTAGGCCTGTGTTGTGATAGTGCCACCCATAACAACAAGGAGTGCAAGCCCCCCTCCATGAAAAACATGACCACACCATAACACCCCCACCTCAAAATTTCGCTGTTGGCACTACACACGCTGGCAGATGACGTTCACCAGGCATTCGCCATACCGACACCCTGCCATCGGTTCGCCACATTGTGTACTGTGATTTGTTACTCCACACAAAGTTTTTCCACTGTTCAGTCGTCCAGTGTTTACGCTCCTTATACCAAGTGAGGCGTCATTTGACATTTACCGGCATGATGTGTGGCTTATGAGCAGCCGCTCGACCATGAAATCCAAGTTTTCTCACCTCCAGCCTAACTGTCATAGTACCTGCGGTTGATCCTGATGCAGTTTGGAATTTCTGTGTGATGGTCTGGATAGATGTCTGTCTATTACACATTACGACCCTCTACACTGTCAGCGGTCTCTGTCAGTCAAAAGACGAGGTCGGCCTGTACACTTTTGTGACGTAAGTGTCCCTTCACATTTCCACTTCACTATCACACTGGAAGCAGTGGACCTAGGGATGTTGAGGAGTGTGGAAATCTCACTTACAGATGTGTGACACAAGTGACACCCAATCACCTGACCACATTTGAAGTCCGTGAGTTCCGCCGAGTGCCTCATTCTGCTCTCTCATGATGTTCAATGCACCTAATATGAAAAACATATGTTTTTGGGAGTGACCGGATACACGTAGTGTAGGTATGACTAGGGACAGCAAAATATCAGGAAATCAATAATGCAAAATTGACAGTTTTTAGGTATCCAATGCAACATTGACAGGTTTTATGAAATGGTACACATTCTTGCATTTTCTGCAAAATAATGTTATAAATTTGAGGATAGAAGTTACTTTATATTTGTTATTGATAGCCGCCGAAATTGGATTTTGACTTCTTTTTTCCTCAAAGGTGAGATTTGTGTATAACCTAAAAATGACCTTTCATTTCCTGCTTATTGAACTATGATGTGGCTTCAAACTAAAATACTCTACTTCTAACAGACCTCATTCCAGTAACAGTTTTAATCACTGACCTCACATTTCATGAGACTTTTGCACAACAAACCATACAGAAAATGACACATCTTATAGATAACTTTGACGTGGTGCATCAGTAACATTGCGTACACGAGTATAAATAAGAAAAACTTCCAAATACAGCACTTTAGTTTTGCAAACATGTAAACCAACATTGTATCTGTTTGGTTTGCTTGTACCAGCCTATTGATAACAGGATATAAGTGGTCACATGAACATCAGTCTTCAAATATGACCAACAAAAGATTTAAATCATGCTGCAGTATTAGTAGAATTGATCAGTTCATATGGAATCACATTGAATATCGAATAAATATTGAAATAAACATTCTCAGTGATCTGATTAACTGCCCAAAACACAACTGAATTATTTCACATGTCGTATAGTACTTTGCGGCATTGGCTCGAGCAGGCGTAGAGAGGTGGACAGCCAGTTACAAAATTGCAATGGCAAGCACTGTAATATTGCTACCTCAGCATCCTGTACTCCTGCAAACTGCCTAGAACAGGCCGGGTTGTTTCACACCCATTGCTGGCCAGAAATTTTCAGGTGTATGAGACAGCAAGCAGAGCTTTTTGTCACAACAACGCTGCTCGGACGAGTGTAGCTGTGCCTACAGCAATGCCAAAGATCACTTACACTGGGGGCTTGTCTCCCATCACCTGACATTATTAGGCCTGTCCTGTCCTCTCCTAATGTCAAACTGGCCTCCTGACATGACCACCACTGGCATCCTGCTGGTTTTAACTTCAACTGCAGCCTCAGCATTATCCAGTCACTGGTGTGATAGCACCAGCTAGCCTGATGCTCTTGGGCATCAAACTGGATTTACTGTGGCGGGGCCTTCAGCACACCACACCACAAGCACCTACTACTCCATCGTATCTGGAAATTCTGGCTTCGACCCAAGCTATGTTGAGTCCGACTTGCCATTCCTCCATGCCGAGGCTTTGCTGACAACTCCTACCTCACCAAGGCCACCCCAGTTGGCTGCTGCCACCACTACAGATGTCGTATTCCACCACTGCAGTCGGTCCCGGTTATGGGCAGTGGCTGACTTTGCCATATAGAATGAGCTACCAGTAAAAGCTGTTTAATCTTCCTGCCAGTATTTTTCTGCCATCAACACCATGGACCACTATTTTGGCATCAGAAGTGAGACTGATAAAAATGCTATGGTCATCGGCAGTGTGAGTAGAAGCATGTGCGTTTTATAACCGCTTGTCAGGTCCTAGTGTCTATTGTTCCTTGAATTTGACCTCCTGATGCCCTGTTTCTCAATGTGTCTGGCATAGACTTAGTTTTGGTATTTGGGAAGCCCAAGGAATGAGCCAGTGATGCCAGTTGCATATACACAGAGTAACGTACTGGGTCATGCAGCCCTCTGCACTGAATCTCGCAGTGTGGTATGTTGTGTACATCTGAAGAAAGGGAATTTCGCCATGTGTGATTGAGGCTGTGGGTGCCAAGGGAACACAACTCAGTGCTGATAGTAGACAGTTGTAAGTATATTCTTGTGAATAATGTTAATAATGTTGATAAGTAAATTAGGAATTTAGGAGTTCCCCAGGGGTCTTTGGTAGTAGATATGTGATCTGAAGTCCACAGAGTGCTTGAGTTGTGTGCAGAGCTTTCCTTTGCTTTTTCCATTCTTGTCTGCACTCCTATTACTTAGTCTATTTTGTAGTCAGGTAAGTGTAAACTGTAAGCACTGACAAATTGAAAAATAGATCTGTCTCGCAATAGTATCGTATGGTTTGGGTGGCTTTTTTTTTTAATTGGCTTAAAGCAGCATAGCGAGGTACAAGAATTCCGAGGAAGCCAGATGGTTATTAGCATGACATCTTTGTTACACCAGTCCAGGCCCTTGAGTACTGTAGTGCTCGAGAGCAGAAAATCCACCTAGAGTAACTCGCATGACCATTGCAGGGCATAGTGGGAGAACATATAAGGTTTTAGGGGGTTAAGATGAGGGAGAGTTATGGAGTATTGTTGAGTAGTACTAAGGGACACAGGTTGTAGCTGGGAAAGTGCCTGTGGGTAAATACATCAGTGGGATGGCAGGGCTCATGATATACAGGATGTGTGTCTCAGGATGAGAGGTAAAAATTATGGTTTATGTGACAGTTCTCCAGTTCTTATGGGCATTTTGACTATAGTCACTCTACCACAGATTACATTTGTTTTGTAAATAGTTCAGGTCATGCTCTTGTTTTCAAATTTCTGTGAAGACATGCTGAGATTCAAATAATGGAAGTTGAGTTTATGCAAGAAGCTTACATAGGAATTTAAAGGAGACATTTTGATGTTGTTGAAGTATGTAATGAGGTAATACATTAAAGGAACTTCTGGGTGAGATCTCTCCTTACAGCAATTGTGTAATGTTGTAATGCCTATGTTTAGTTTAGTCTGACAATGTTTTAATCATTTTGTGAAATGCAAAGGTTAAGATGACTAGGTTAAAGAAGATAACAGAACAATTTTAAGATTAAGTAAGGAGGAGTACAAAGCTTGCAAAGTCTTATAATGGGTAGGATTCCTCCCAGAACTCCACACTCCTATCCTTTTGAGATGGTTCGCATTGCTGCCAAATGAGCAGGTTGAAGAAAGAGACACTATGCTGTGAATGGTGACTGAGACCAAGAAGAATAAAAGACTGACTGTTCGTTAGAGTGTGAGCAGCACTCGCTGTCCATATTCGCTTCACTCCTGGTGCAGAAGAACATGCCCAGCAGTTTCCTCACTTGCCATCGTGTGGCCTCATGTGCACTGAGTGCAGGGCAACAGGCAAATGGCCCTGAGATGCAGCTAACAAAACGTGGACTCTATACAGCCTCATCACAACACCGGGGCACTAATAGGTCTGGCAAACATTGGAACGCATTTAGAATTATAATTTTTTTTGGCGGTCTATTTTATATGTTTTTTTTATATGAAGTGCATGCTATTTACCTGAAATCCATCAAGTATTACCACAACAACTGGGTATGATTACGTATATTGAAAATTCAAGTTATAAATGAATATTGCCTTTTATTGAAAGTCATTGATTTAGCTGTGAAACTGCAAATCCATGTGAATGAACAGCTAATGAAATAATGCTTGCATTCAGTCTGCAGCTAAAATTGCACTGACACATATTTTAGTTAGAACACATGAAAAATATTTATGTTGAGGAGTGTGACAACTATTTGTGATTGTCAATTTTTTTTAACAAAAAAGCCTCACTCAAGCTATACTGTAGGCTCTCATAAGTAAGTTGAGCATATGAACTATTAGGACTTGTTACAGTTGATAATATTAACTTCCGTGAGCACAAAGAGGGAAAAAGTGCAAGATAAGCAGAAATGGACATTATACAAACAAATTTCTATCTGGATAATTATTTGAATAAGTAGATCATTCAGGCAAACTGGTTCACAAGTATGTTATTTGTAGCTTAAATAATGAATAATGTGCAATGCCAATTGAATAAGTAGATCATTCAGGCAAACTGGTTCACAAGTATGTTATTTGTAGCTTAAATAATGAATAATGTGCAATGCCAAAGTATTTTATTTGTTTATATCTTATACAGTATTGTATAACTAGGGTTTGTTGCATGGGGTCAGTGCAGTTACTGGGTAATAAATAATTTATTAAAGATGTGTTCAGATATGTGCCTCAGTGGCTTAGTGAGTTGCTCAGACTACTAAGCTAAAGGTTTGGGATTCAATCCTCTGTAGGCCCTATAGAATTTTCTGTTGCCTTTGCTTATTTCATCTTTAATAATGAGAAAAATGCCAAGTCTAGTTCCACAGTGTTACGGAGTACATATTGAACTATGAATCACTTTGTACCTGGTTGTATAATTCAGTTTAGAGGTGGGAGGAAGTCAAGGGAACACCATCACACGCAGCAAAACACTGCAGTGTTTAATTAGGCAAACAGCTGATGGTTTTGGGTGAATGTCCGTCACCAATGCATTATGTTCGGCCTCTCATCCTTACCAAACCAAGGGTTGGAGCCAAAGAATTCAGCCATGTGGGACCACAGTAGGCTCTTGATAACTTGTTGATGTTTCCCCTGTTTTGTTATTGTTATAAAGTATGGTAACATTTTAATTACAATTTCACTAACCAATTTTAGGAGGGAAGAAGAGGATTTAGCGGTTGTCGCATTTGCAGCATATATTTCACTGCAAGACGCTGATTGTCAGAAAATGAACGAGCAATGCTGGTGGACAACCTCTCTTTTAAGAGGTGGATAGCAGTGTTGGGGAACAAAATTGTCTGATCTTAAAGCTGAATTGGAATATGCTTATCAGCTTTAATGCAGCTTCCACATTCCGCTACACACTCCAGTATTTTTAAGTGTAATAAACATACACCGGTTACACCCATGCACGCACACCCATGCACACACACACACACACACACACACACACACACACACACACACACACACACACAAACAAACAAAAACCACTACTGAACCAACAAACATTTGAGACCACGAGGGGTGTCCCAAGGCCAACCAACTGCCAACACTTAGATGTTACCACCAGCAAAGTGAACTGCAGCTGAAGCCAACCACTTCATTGGCTCAGATTTGCCACCCGTATGCACTAAGCAAATCTCAGTCAATAAAATGGTTCATTGTCATTTGTTGGCTGATTGTGTGGGCCTTAAACCAAACTTTGGGTTGCTGTACAGTGTAACAAATGAAACATAAAAATACTTCATAGGTGGACAGCCACAGCAGTTACATTACTGATGCGGCCCAGTCCAATGCCTCCTGCCTCTGTTCACATGTGGAAGTACTCTACATAAGTAGTCAAAGATAAGAATGCAGCCAAAAAAACTTAATCACAGCACCTTCCTGCATTGTACCAAGATCACTGACATTATCAGATATGGGTGTCACATTGATATAATTACGCACTTCATTCATGTATGTACTCTCCGCTTCCTTGTAGCTGAGTGGTCAGCGCGACAAAATGTCAATCCTCAGGGCCCGGGTTCGATTCCCGGCTGGGTTGAAGGTTTTCTCTGCTCAGGGACTGGATGTTGTGTTGTCCTAATCATCATCATTTCATCCCCATTGATGCACAACTCGCTGAAGTGGCATCAGATTGAAAGACTTGCACCTGGCAAATGGCCTCCCCAACAGGAGGCCCTAGTCACACGACATTTACATTTTATGTATGTACTGCTACAAAATGAGTGTACAAAGCAAGAACTCAGTAGCTGCTAATGACTAACATCAACATTCTTTAGGAGATTTGAACTCTCCTATAATATTTATGGAATGTTCTTGGATGTTTCCACGTCATATGAAAGCGTTTCGGGATTGACCCCAAATAAGCTTTCTGTTAGTGAATGAAGAGTTTTTCGATACAATGGACTTTGCAGCTACATAGGGCAATGAGATTGAAAACTTTCAGAAGGGACCCTGGGTTTGATTAGATAAGAGTTCATAATTTTTTTGTTTCTTAATTGAGTTGAGCCTCTATGGAGTGCGTGGTAACAACCGATTTCATTTTAGTGTCTAGGTCTTGTTCCTGTTCCAGCTGTGACTTCCTGCCAGTATCTTCTGAGCCCATCAAGAAGTGTCTGTTTATGCTCTTCGGACAAAGGTCCTTTCCATCTTTTGGACGTGGGTGCCATTTCAAAACCTTGGTAGTTGCTCACCAAGCCTCTAAATTTTTTCCTGTCAGGAATTTCTCTCTCTGATATACCAATCTGTCTAAGATCTTTTTCACATTCTTTGAACCATCTCTGCCTTGTTTTCTTAGACTGGATGAAACTCCATATTCTTTTTGTTAGTCAATCACCGTCCATCCTCATGAGATCACCGTAAAATAACAATTGTCTCTTCTTAATGGATGCTGTGATAGGTTCTGCCATGCTGTAAAAGTCCTCATTTGCTTTCATTCGCCATTTTCCATCAACCCATCTATTACCTAAGATTTTCCTTAATATCCTAAGCTCTCGCTTTTCCAGACACTCAGCTTGACCTTGTCTATTCATGATCATAGTTCCAGACGCATATAAGCCCTCAGGTTTTACAACTGTGTTATTATGTTGGAACTTGGCCCCTATACTCATAGACTTTTTGTTATAGGTATTCTTTGTCAGTTGGTATGCCTGTTCTAACACCCTCATCCTGACATTAATTGCTTATTTTTCTAATACATTCCCCTGGGTGACTTCACCAAGATACTTGAAATTCTTAACTTGTCCAATTTTTCCCAGATTGGTGATCATCAGTTCATGTCCATCACAGATGTTCGTCATATATTTTGTCTTTTGAATAGAGATCTGGAGTCCAGCTTTTTCAGCAAATTCTGACTGCCTATTGATCTTGTTGACTGCTGACTCTATGTAGGTAGCAAAACTGGGCAGATAATCCACTAAGGCCAAACAATCACTGTAGACCCCTTTGTTCTTAGAACAAAGTCTGAACCGCTCTTCATTTGTTTCTTCTTGGGCTAACAACTTTCTCCACTCTCGAATGACCTTTTCCAAGAAGCAGTTGAAAAATAGTGGGTATAGTCCATCTCCTTGTCTTACGCCTGTTTTGATTGTAAAGGATTCTGAAATCTCACCCATAAATTTTATTTTTGACACTGTGTTAGTGAGAGTTTGTTTGATCAGCTTTCTAGATTTATCATCCACCCCAAACTCTTCCAAAATATTCATTAATGCCTCATGGTTGATGGAGTCATATGCCTTCTGAAAATCAACGAATACGACTGCATAGTTATTTCTTCCAGTTTTTTTGTGCCTGATGATGTTCTTCAGGTTAAAGATCTGTTCTGAGCAAGAACGGCCCTTTCAGAAACCAGCTTGATATTCCCCAATCAGTTGGTCAAGGTGATCTTCTATCCTGTATTGCTTTGGAGAGAAACTTATATGGAACAGATACCAATGAGATGTCCCTGTAGTTACTGACATTCTTTTTATCACCTTTTTTGTGTAGAAGATGGATTAAAGCTGACTTCCATTCAGTTGGTATCATCCCAGTTCTCCAGATCTCCTAAAAAAGTTGGACTAGTACATCTAGAGTTTCATTATTTGCCAGCTTCAGTAGTTACACCGCTATTGAATCCTCTCCAGCTGCCTTTTTATTTTTAAGGCTGTTGATGATCTCTTTGAGCTCCTCTTTACCAGGTGGAGATTAAAACTGTGTGCCGGACCGAGACTCGAACTCGGGACCTTTGCCTTTCGCAGGGAAGTGCTCTACCAATCTGTCAGGAAGTTTCATATCAGCGCACACTCTGCTGCAGAGTGAAAATCTCATTCTGGAAACAACCCTCAGGCTATGGCTAAGCCATGTCTCCGGAATATCCTTTCTTTCAGGAGTGCTAGTTCTGCAAGGTTCGCAGGAGAGCTTCTGTTAAGTTTGTAAGCTGGAGACGAGGTACTGGCAGAGGTAAAGCTGTGAGGACGAGTCGTGAGTCATGCTTGGGTAGCTCAGTTGGTAGAGCACTTGCCCGTGAAAGGCAAAGGTCCCGAGTTCGAGTCTTGGTCCAGCACACAGTTTTAATCTGCCAGGAAGTTTCATATCAGCGCACACTCCGCTGCAGAGTGAAAATCTCATTCTGGAAACAACCCCCAGGCTGTGGCTAGGTGATGTCTCCGCAATATCCTTTCTTTCAGGAGTGCTAGTTCTGCAAGGTTCGCAGGAGAGCTTCTGTTATGTTTGGAAGGTAGGAGATGAGGTACTGGCAGAAGTAAAGCTGTGAGGACGGGTCGTGAGTCGTGCTTGGGTAGCTGAGTTGGTAGAGCACTTGCCCACGAAAGGCAAAGGTCAGGAGTTAGAGTCTTGGTCTGGCACACAGTTTTAATCTGCCAGGAAGTTTCAAATAAAAAATTTTATTGGTCATGAATAACGAATAACTATTTTATTCATTATTGTTCATTCAACTAAATTTTGCCCAACTTTTGTTGTAAGCATAGAGCATGTGCACTGCAAAATTGCAACCTGTGTACAAGTGTGTGTGAGTGCATGGCAGATGTATGGCCACGGGCAAGCACTCACTAGACCATGCCATGCGCATGGCTATGGACATGCACTCACTTTGCTGTCATTAAGCGAGGCAGCATCAGTCATCTTCTGTGACTTCTGCAAGCCTACAAGTAGTGTATTCGGTCACGCTCTGTTGCACATCACAGCTGCATGAAGACCACTCTGATGACCTACTTGTCTCCAGGGCTCTACTGTACATAATAGGTGTGGGAAGGCAGAGGTGTAGAAATGTAAATATGATGGACTCATGTCATAGTAAGTTCACCGATTCAGCAGCAGAATAGAATTCAGAGCAGCAAACTCACCCCAAGAGGGGAGTAATTGTTGTGGCAGCGGCTCGAGCTGGCCACAACAGGCCAGAAAATGGACCACCATTTACTAAAATCTAGTGGCAAGCATGTAATACTGCTATCTCAGCATCTTGGACAGATGTAAGTTACAACAAGTGGAGTTTTTTGTCACATTACCACCTCTCAGTATATTTAGACCTCCAGCCCAGCTGAAGATTACTTGCACTGTGGGCTTGCCTCTTGTCACCTCACATTAGTTAAGTCCTGTGCTGGTATTAGATTGAGGATTTCACGTGACCACTGCCAGCACTGTGCTGTGCTTCAGCTTCAGTCCCAACTTCGACTTCTGTCTCTGCACTGATGCAGTACCCACTCCAGTCAGCGGACTCCACCATTTTCGTTACGAAACAATTACCGATTTCAACTCGCTTAGGTTAATGGTAATTAATTCAAAAATGAAAAAATGAATTTTAAGGAAGCAGATACCAAAACAAGAGGAGAAGTAAAAATATCCTGGCTTGCTTCGTCACAAAGTGTTTTTTAGTTTTAGCACTTCTGGAATCACCACTTACACTATGTGATCAAAAGTATCTGGACATCCCCAAAAACATACATTTTTCATATTAGGTGCATTGTGCTGCCACCTTTTGCCAGCTACTCCATATCAGTGTCTTCAGTAGTCATTAGATTTCATGAGAGAGCAGAATGGGTCACTCGGCAGAACTCACGGGCTTCAAACGTGGTTAGGTGATTGGGTGCCACTTGTGTCATATGTCTGTATGAGAGATTTCCACACTCCTATACATCCCTAGATCCACTGTTTCCAATGTGATAGTGAGCGGAAATGTGAAGGGGCCACGTACAGCACAAAAGCATACAGGCTGACCTCGTCTGTTGACTGACAGAGGCCATCGACAGTTGAAGAGGGTCGTAATGTGAAATAGGCAGACATCTATCCAGACCATAATACAGGAATTCCAAACTGCATCAGGATCCACTGTGAGTACTATGGCAGTTAGGTGGGAGGTGAGAAATCACGGATTTCATGGACGAGCAGCTGCTCATAAGCCACACATCACGCTGGTAAATGCCATATGACGCCTTGCTTGGTGTAAGGGGCATAAACATTGGATGATTGAATAGTGGAAAAATGTTGAGTGGAGTTAAGAATCACAGTACACAATGTGGCAGTCTGATGGCATGGTGTGGATATGGCGAATGCCTAGTGAACATCAGCTGCCAGCGTGTGTAGTGCCAACAGTAAAGTTCAGAGGCAGTGGTGTTATGGTGTGGTCGTGTTTTTCACGGAGCGGTTTTCAGCCCTTGTTGTTGTGCATGGCTTCCCACAGTTGAAGAGATTTTTGGGGATGGCAACTGCATCTTTCAACATAATCAAGCACCTGTTCATATTGCACAGCCTGTGATGGAATGGTTACATGGCAATGTTGTTATTGTTGTGGTCTTCAGTCCTGAGACTGGTTTGATGCAGCTCTCCATGCTACTCTATCCTGTGCAAGCTTCTTCATCTCCCAGTACCTACTGCAACCTACATCCTTCTGAATCTGCTTAGTGTGTTCATCTCTTGGTCTCCCTCTACGATTTTTACCCTCAATGCTGCCCTCCAATACTAAACTGGTGATCCCTTGATGCCTCAGAACATGTCCTACCAACTGATCCCTTCTTCTGGTCAAGTTGTGCCACAAACTTCTCTTCTCCCCAATCCTATTCAATACTTCCTTATTAGTTATGTGATCTACCCATCTAATCTTCAGCATTCTTCTGTAGCACCACATTTCGAAAGCTTCTATTCTCTTCTTGTGCAAACTATTTATCGTCCATGTTTCACTTCCATACATGGCTACACTCCATACAAATACTTTCAGAAATGACTTCCTGACACTTAAATCTATACTCGATGTTAACAAATTTCTCTTCTTCAGAAACGCTTTCCTTGCCATTGCCAGTCTACATTTTATATCCTCTCTACTTCGACCATCATCAGTTATTTTGCTCCCCAAATAGCAAAACTCCTTTACTACTATAAGTGTCTCATTTCCTAATCTAATTCCCTCAGCATCACCCGACTTAATTAGACTACATTCCATTATCCTTGTTTTGCTTTTGTTGATGTTCATCTTATATCCTCCTTTCAAGACACTGTCCATTCCATTCAACTGCTCTTCCAAGTCCTTTGCTGTCTCTGACAGAATTACAATGTCATCGGTGAACCTCAAAGTTTTTATTTCTTCTCCATGGATTTTAATACCTACTCCGAATTTTTCTTTTGTTTCCTTTACTGCTTACTCAATATACAGATTGAACAACATCGGGGAGAGGCTACAACCCTGTCTCACTCCCTTCCCAACCATTGCTTCCCTTTCATGTTCCTCGACTCTTATAAGTGCCATCTGCTTTCTGTACAAATTGTAAATAGTCTTTCGCTCCCTGTATTTTACCCCTGCCACCTTTAGAATTTGAAAGAGAGTATTCCAGTCAACATTGTCAAAAGCTTTCTCTAAGTCTACAAATGCTAAAAATGTAGGTTTGCCTTTCCTTAATCTTTCTTCTAAGATAAGTCGTAAGGTCAGTATTGCCTCACATGTTCCAGTATTTCTATGGAATCCAAACTGATCTTCCCCGAGGTTGGCTTCTACTAGTTTTTCCATTCGTCTGTAAAGAATTCGTGTTAGTATTTTGCAGCTGTGACTTATTAAACTGATAGTTCGGTAATTTTCACATCTGTCAACACCTGCTTTCTTTGGAATTGGAATTATTATATTCTTCTTGAAGTCTGAGGGTATTTCACCTGTTTCATACATCTTGCTCACTAGATGGTAGAGTTTTGTCAGGACTGGCTCTCCCAAGGCCGTCATTAGTTCCAATGGAATGTTGTCTACTCCGGGGGCCTTGTTTTGACTCAGGTCTTTCAGTGCTCTGTCAGACTCTTCACGCAGTATCGTATCTCCCGTTTCATCTTCATCTACATCCTCTTCCATTTCCATAATATTGTCCTCAAGTACATCGCCCTTGTATAGACCCTCTATATACTCCTTCCACCTTTCTGCTTTCCCTTCTTTGCTTAGAACTGGGTTTCCATCTGCGCTTACATGACAATAACATCCCTGTAATGGACTGGCCTGCACAGAGTCCTGTCCTGATTCCTATAGAATACCTTTGGGATGTTTTGGAACACCAACTTCATGCCAGGCCTCATCGACCAAGATCAATACCTGTCCTCAGTGCAGCACTCCATGAAGAATAGGCTGTCATTCCCCAAGAAACTTGCCAGCACCTGTTTGAACATATGCCTGTGAGAGTGGAAGTTGTCACCAAGGCTAAGGTTGGGCCAATACCATATTGAATTCCAGCATTATCGATGGAGATAGCCATGAATTTGTAAGTCATTTTCAGCCAGGTGTCTGGATACTTTTGAACACATAGTGTATGTCTTTCCTGATTCTGAATGTACGAGAATGAGACCTTTTTAGACAGTTATAGATCTCTTATGTGTCAGTATGATTTAATTTTTAGTTGATTGATAAACTTTTTATTGAAAGGTCATTCTAATTATTTTATTTTGGATAATACTGAATCCTCTGGCACAAGTTTTACTATCAGACTGGTATTTAATAGAAAACGTTCAACAGTATTGTGACTGATCACATATAATGCAACAGATACATCGTCAGAAGAATCAAAATTTTTATCTTTCTCTAATGGCATTTGTGATATCAATCCTGCGTAATTAGATAAAAGCACTGTGCCATTCCGGAAGGGACAGTATTATGTGGTCCAAAAAAATCTACTGATGGCTGTTGATCTGTAAGTAGAATAAATATTTGCCATCAGTGTGTTTATGGAACTTGTTGACAACAAAGATAACAGCAAGAACCTTCTTTTCAATTTGGCTGTAAATCTTCTGAGCAATTCTCACTGTTTTAGGTGTAAACACAATTGGCCTTTCCAAGCCATTTTGTGTATGTGAAAAGTAAGCTCCAATTCCAAATTCAGAAGCATCTGCTGAAATAGTTAACATTTTATTTGAAACATATGTCATGAGGAATTTTTCATCTAGTAACCTTCGTTTTAATTTGTTAAGTACACATTGGCATTCATAGTCACAGTCCATGTTATTCCCTTTCATATCAGATTGTAAAGTGGTTTACTGATGAATGGTGCATGTGGAATGAATTGTCTGTAGTAATTGATCATGCCTAGAACAGCACATAATTGGTTGAGATCTTTGGGAGCCAGAAGTTTCTTAATTGCCTCAATGTGTTGCAATGTTGGCACAATGTCTTATTGACAGAATGTGTCCTAATTATTGGACTCCTTGATAGAAAAATGTGAATTCCCCATGTTAAATTTTAAATTAGTTTCTTGTCAAATCTTTAATATACATTCAAAAATATTCAATAGCTTTTCAGCAGTGTTCCCTGAGACAGTACCATCCAGGTAGTTCACAGCATTAGGTGGTTTCCTAATCAATTGTTCTAAGTATCACTGGAACAAACTTGGTGCACTGGCAGTCCAAAATGGCACTCTCTTTTACTGATAAAGTTCAAATGGAGTACTGAAGACCAATAATTTCTCTGTTTTCTCATCAAGAAGTATTTGTAAGCAGCTGTCCTTAAAATCTAGTTTTGTGGAGTATACACTGCTAGCTAATTTAGGCATCAATTATTCCAGTTTTCGAAATAGATATGTATTAGTTATTGATTCCACACTGCTACAAATCATCAGTGTTCCATTAGATTTTTTTGTACCACAATGATTTGAGTTGCCCACTAACCACTGGTAATTTATCCTATAATACCGTTCAGTTCAAGGCAATCTAGTTCCTGTTTCACTTTGTCCTTTAATGCAACTGGAATATTGCATGCATTGCAGAGCTTTGGCACAGGATTAAGCTTCATTGTGAAGTGTGCTTGTAATTTTTATCACTGCATGTTGTTTCGGAAAAGAAATGGTATAATTTTTGCAGCTCTGTGTTAGGTACATCATTGAGTTTCTGACATGGCCCCTTCATAGATTGTGAAGCCTAGGTTATTGATTAAATAAAGATACAATAAATTTGTTCCTTTCTGAGAATTTACTACAATAAATCTAGCCTGTTTCATAAATTGTTTGTAAGAAACATCCATTATGAATGGGCTGTTGCTTGGTATTTGTCAGTAGCTACAGCTAAATAGTGAACCGTGAAACTTAGTTAATTTCAGCAATTCCAATTTTTTGTTTGCTTGCAGATTAATTAAAGCAATGGGAGAGCATGTATACATTTGAAATGTCAGAGGTACTTTAGTTACTTAGGAGTATCACAGGTAAAGCCTTGTCATTACTAAGAAGATAACATTCACTTCGTTTTTTACCCTTGAAATTTTATTGTTGTGCATATGTTCAGCTTGAACATTATTTTGATTAAAGTATTCTTATAATGAATTACTTTCATGTGCTTTAGTGTCTTGTTAAGTTGTCTAATTTGCTTTGTGCTGCACACTTCATATTTATGATCATTCTTTTTGCTGTATGTGCATCATGCTTTTGTGAAGAAGCAGTCTTTGCTCATGCAATTAATACCATAGTGTGTACATGAAGATAATTTTCCACTATAGGATCTGTTTATGAAGTGCAGTTGTCTGTTACTGCAAAATGACTATCTTACACAGCCACACTGTGGCCTGCCCAGTGGACTGTTGTTGATGCATCATGACAAACTAGTGTCTTCGAATTGAAGTGAGTTAACTGACATAAGCATCTCACCATGTGCCCAGATTAAAGGCAAACATTCTCACAATGATGGATTAGTCAAACTAAGGAGGTCTTTCTTCAACTTGTGAGGAGAGTGCATAATGAGCATGTCACTAATGAGAGAATTGGTGTGAAACTTCCTGCATTTCACACAAAAATTTGTACAATCTAGTAAGCCCTGTAACTGTGCTATCCCTCCTTTGTAACCTTGATTGGGATTTTCAAATACTAGAAAACTGTATGCCTAGCTGCTGCTATGTGTATTTGAGATTCAGAACAAGATTGTAGCTTATCTTTAACTTTTGTATATGAAAATGTCACTAGATCTGCTTCAGCAGATAGCTTTTGAATCAACGGAAAAATTTCCACTCCAGCATTAACAAGAAGAAAAGCTTTGCACTCAACAGCACATGGTAATTTGTGCATGATGAAATGTTGCTCCAATCTTGATACATAATTTGGCCAGGATTGACAGCCAAAATGGTGGTGATGGCGCCTTGAAGATTTCTTGAACATCTTTCTTCTCTGCTTCTGTTTTTAATAGCTGTGCACCAAAAGTTCTTTACTGTGAAGAGTTGTTGTACCAACACAAGCATGAGTTTCAATAAGGCTAACTGAGATATTTTTGAAAAATAAAATTGTGAACAGTATACAAAATTCTGAGTTCTTTCCTAAAAGAAAATGAGATTAGCAGCCAAAGCAGTATAAGCATGTGTTGCCACAAAAATTTCTCTTTCTCTTGTTTTTCTCATTCCAGGGTTTTAAACCTTTTGTCCCAATTGCCAAGTTCATACTCTTTTTCCCTCATTGCCAGGAACTATATCAATCTTTTTTTTACTGATCGCCAGGTTTTGTGTTGTATACACAAAATATGTTTAGTCTCAAATGTAACAAGGTGGCTATTGCTATTTGGGGAGCAAAGTAATTGATGATGGTTGAAGTAGAGAGGATATAAAATTTAGACTGGCAATGGCAAGGAAAGCGTTTCTGAAGAAGAAAAATTTGTTAACATTGAGTGTAGATTTAAATTTCAGGAAATTGTTTCTGAAAGTATTTGTATGGAGTGTAGCCATGTATGGAAGTGAAACATGGACGATAAATAGTTTGGACAAGAAGAGAATAGAAGCTTTCGAAATGTAGTGCTACAGAAGAATGCTGAAGATTATGTGGGTAGATCACATAACTAATGAGGAGGTATTGAATAGAATTGGGGAGAAGAGGAGCTTGTAGCACAACTTAACTAGAAGAAGGGATCAGTTGGTAGGACTTGTTCTGAGACATCGAGGGATCACCAATTTAGTATTGGGAGGGCAGCGTGGAGGGTACAAATCATAGAGGGAGACCAAGAGATGAATATACTAAGCAGATTCAGAAGGAAGTAGGCTGCAGTAGGTACTGGGAGATGAAAAAGCTTGCACAGAATAGAGTAGCATGGAGAGCTGCATCAAACTAGTCTCAGGACTGAAGACCACAACAACAACAACAACAACAACCCTGTATTCATGGACTAATTCCCTCTATACCTAACTGTAAACTATCCATTTCCCTTCTTAAATTTTCTAATTTACCTGCACAATTAAGGGATCTGACAGTTCATGCTTTGATCCACAGAACGTCAGTTTTGTTTCTCCTAATGATGACATCCTCCTGAGAAGTTCCTTCCTGGAGATCCGAATGGGGGCTATTTTACTTCTGGAATATTTTATCCAAGAGGATGTTGTCATCATTTAGCCATACAGTAGAGCTGCATACCCTTGGGAAAAAGTATGACTGTAGTTTCCCCTTGCTTTTAGTCGTTCACAGTACCAGCACAGCAAGGCCACTTTGGTTGACATTACAGGACCAGATCAGTCTATCATCCAGACTGTTGCTCCTGCAACTACTGAAAAGGCTGTTGCCATTCTTCAGGAACCACACATTTGTCTGGCCTCTCAACAGATACCCCTCCATTGTGGTTGCACCTATGGTACCTCTATCACTGAAGCATGCAAGCCTGCCCACCAACGGCAAGATCCATGGTTCATGGGGAGGGCAAGGGGGGGGGGGGATTAGTCTTACAAATTAAATTATTTCTTTGTGACATTTCAATTAATATGTTAAACACCCTTTCTCTGCACTTTTGCATATTTCTTTGCTAATAGTCATTGGTTTACATGCAGATTGTTAAGTACTGAATTTGACTGATGACAAATGAAAGTGTTAGTGCTTTTCTTTCTTATATTTTGAATATTAATTGTAATTTGTGCAATGAAATAATGTTGAAATCCCAACAGAGTTGTTATGTGTCATGAAAATTAAACTTGGAGTGTTGTAAGAATATACTTAAGAAGATAGGAAATTTCTCTTCTACAGTGCCTGTGGATGACCTCTCTTCCTATATATTATCTCAAAATATTGTAGCTGAATCAGCCATTATAACTTGAGAACAGTACTTATGTTTCACTATCTCAAACTAACAATCAAAACATTCAAATCACGCCTCCATAATGTAAATTGGAGTCACATATATTCCGAAACAGATGTAAATTCCAAGTAAAGAAATTGCATCAATATTTGAAACCTCCTTCCCAAAAAAAAAGTTTATAGGAATGTACCAAAAGAAAACACAAAAAAACCATGGATAACAAATGGGATTAGGACATCTTGCAAGCAAAAAAGAATTTTGTACATAACAGCAAAAGAATCAGGAAACCCCAGTCAAATAAATCACTGTAAAAGGTATTGTAAAACTTTGAGTAAGGTAATCAAACTTTCAAAAAGCATATATTTTAGAGCCAAAATCAACCAATCCAGTAATAAAATTAAAGCAATCTGGGACATAATAAGGAGCGAGACTGGTACAAACAGTGTCAGTAAACCAGTAGACATTGTACTAAACATTGATGACTATACTGTAAGCAACCAAGAGACTATTGCGAATGCACTCAATGACTACTTCATAAGTGCTGCAGAGCAAATAGGTTGCAATGGATGGATCCTTAGAAAGTGCCATGGATCTACCGAAGCACAGTTTTCCCATTCCAGTGAGCGAGATAAGGACATCCCCCATAACCAAATATGAGATTAAAAAAACCATTGCCTCATTAAAATGTAAGGGATCATCTGGTGTAGATAATATCTCCAGTAAGCTGCTAAAAACCTGCTCTGACCAATTAAGCAAAGTATTAGCCCATATATTTAATGCCTCTATGTACCAGGGTGTTTTCCCAGAGGGCATGAAACTTACTATAGTGAAGCCTCTCCACAAAAAGGGAGACACAACGCAAGTCTCAAACTATCATCCAATGTCCCTCCTGTCCACTTTCACTAAAGTCCTTGAGAAACTACTGCACTCCAGAATTGTAAGGCACCTAGAAAACTCTGGCATCATAAGTGATAGACAGTTTGGTTTCCGGAAAAGTTTGTCCACAACTGAAGCCATATTTTCTTTCACAAATGATATACTGGAATCCCTAAATAATGAAATGAAGGCAGTTGGAATATTTTGTGATCTGTCCAAAGCCTTCGACTGTGTGGACCACAAAATACTCCTCAACAAAGCACGCCACTATGGGATCACTGGGGCACTGGGAAGCTGGCTAAAATCCTACCTCCAAAACAGGAAGCAGAAGGTAATTCTCAATGGGAGCAATAAAGAGGGAGAGGTAGTGGAGTCAGACTGGAGCACTGTACTCCATGGAGTACCCCAGGGATCCGTCCTTGTTCCGTTGCTGTTTCTGATATACGTAAATGACCAGCTTTTTCATGCAATACATGCAAGTTCACCATGTTTGCTGACGACACCAGCATTTTGATTAGTAACAAACAGCTCAGTGATATAGAGGTTGATGCCAACAAATTACTTACAGTACTATTAACCTGGTTCCAACTGAACTCGCTCACAGTAAACCTGAGTAAAACAAATTATATCCATTTCAGCCCTGCCACAAACTCCCCCCAGGAGATTACTGTTTTAAATAACAATAATCAGATAGAGAGGGTACACTGCACCAAATTCTTAGGCCTCCACATAGACAGTAGGCTCAACTGGGACCACCATGTCCTTGAGACTGTAAAAAGGCTGTCCTCAGCAATTTTTGCCATTAGGACAATCTCACAATTTGGAGACATAAATGTCACGAAGTCCACATACTTTGCTTACTTCCACTCCATTATGTGTTATGGCATCATATTCTGGGGCAATTCACCCTCATCTAAAAAAATCTTCCTCATGCAGAAAAAAGTAGTCCGTATAATGTGCAGAGTACCCCCGAGAACCTCCTGCCGTATGCTCTTTAAAAAACTTGGAATACTTTCCACAACCTGCCAGTATATTTTTTCCCTAATGAGTTTCTTGGTTGCAATCCTGCCCACTATGAAACCAATGAAAGCTTCCATTATCACAATACAAGAAAGAAGGCTGACCTCCACTTTGAACTAAAACGTTTAACTCGGGTACAGAAAGGAGTGCATTACACCCGTGTCAAAATATTTAACTTATTACTGAGCTATATAAAAAGTCTACGTACATCATTCAAAACAATCTAAAGACATATTTAATTGATAAAACGTTTTACTCACTTGATGAATACTTCAACAGAGAAAAGTAGTCTTTGTATGTATTTATATTTACTGTTGTTTGTTTATGTTCTTTTTGTTCCTATTTGTAACCATATACTTACTGTGCAAATAGGCTTTTGCAATGTGATAAACTTTGCATAATGTATTATTCCTATGACTTTATTTTAGTTCATTATTATTTTTGCAAGTCTTATGTAATTTATGTCTAGTTCTGCTCTTGTAAACTAATTCTTTAGTGCTAAAGACGACACAAATCTCTCTCTCTCTCTCTCTCTCTCTCTCTCTCTCTCTCTCTCTCTCTCTCTCTCTCTCTCTCCCCCCCCCCCCCTCCCCTTGTCCCCTTCCCCACCTGTCCCCTGGGGCTAATGAAACTGTTTATGTTGAAGGCATAACACTGTGCGCAGAATTTAGAAAGCACCAATTTTATCACAAAAACATTCTCACAGTTAAATATTTATAAAATAACTTGATAGGATTGAACTGACAGTTAACAAATTATCAACAAGCAAAAAACAGTATAATCTGAACTGAAAAGTCTCTAGCTAGAAAAATTATTTGTCTGATGGCTAGCAGAGTTTCATTTATTTATGTGCACCTGTCGGCAACTCAACACTCTCACTTTTTAGTGAATTGTTTCCTTTACTCCTAAACTATCAGAACTTTCTGTACCATAGTGACATCATTTTTGTTACTTATGATTATTCCTGTCCCTTCAATTTTTCCCCATTCCATTTGTTTGTTTTCCTGTCTTTTTCTAGTAATTTCTATCAGGCATCTCACTGTTTTCACTGAGCAACCCTCAATTAGTAAATGATTTTTGCACAATAAGTTCATGTATAACCCAAAATTGTTCATACACATTGTTTGTTAACTTTCATTTAATTTACATTGGAGATGCATGTTGGAAACTCTATTTTGTTTACCAAAAGCTTTCCTGGCCATTTTTCCACTTATGTTCATCTCTTTTGCTAACCCTTCAGTCACTGTATCCAGCTGCTGCACATACAAAAACTCATCATTAGCTCTTATATTTCATTGTAAATTTGTTCAATGTTCTTTTCTCTGTGGTCATAGCACATAATTTTAGTCTTATTTCAATCATTTTCAAGTCTTATTTTGAAACTTGCTCTGTTAAGTTCTTTTAGTAGTTGTCATTTGCCGTCTCTTTGCATTAGACACACAGCATGTTATTATCAAACAAAGATGGTTCCATTAACACATATTGCTTCTTTGTATTCTCAGATCATGAATTTGAAAACTTTGTATAGGATTGCTGTAGTTAGTTTTTATGATAGGAATCTCATTGTCTGACATTCAGTTTTGAATTCCCATTTCACTGATGATGTCTAATGGAAACTAGAGCACTAGTACACATATTCTTAATAAACTAGTATACATAGAATAGATGTCTTGCATTTCAAAGGTTATCTGTACAAATTTTGTTAAAATTTATTAAACAAATTTCTCATAATCTGTAAATCCCACGTGGCATAGTGATAATATTTACTTCACTATATAAATTTATTCACTTCTCATAAATTGTCTACTTTGCCATGTCCATTTCCTAGACCAGCTTGTTCCTTCGATTAAATTCCAATTCTCTTTCAATGCAGCTCTTGATCATTTTAATGAATGTCTTGCGTGTTACATTGAGGAGGAATTTTTTTCCAACATTTGTTCTGAGATATACATAAATAATTTTACAAATTTGTTTTGTATTATCTTCTGTAGCCTTAATCATTGTTGAAACACTAACATTTCTCAGTGCCTTTCCAAATTTTGGTTGACTTCATAAGCCTCTGTTGGAGTAGAAGGAAATGGCCATATCACAAACATTAATATGAAAGAAAAATCTGTGAACTCTTTTTAAAAGAACAAAGGCTTCTTACCTCTTCATTATCTTTTCAAACAAGATCAAAGATAATCCAGTCATGTCACAATAAAGGAATAAATAAAAGTGCTCTTGTCCACTTGTTTAATACTTAACACTTCCCCGCCCCTCCCCTCCCCTCATTTGACCCCCTCAAATTGATATCTGTTTTCCTACAATGATATTCATGAATATTATGCTCAGTGATTTTGTTAACAAGTCTGCTTGATTTTTATCCATTGAATGTCAATCATTCCCTCCATTACTTTCTCCCTGATGCAATGTCATTTTATGACAGTATGCTGCTTTCAAATGGTTCTCGTTAAATTTTGAATGACATTGTGGCAGCTTTACTACTGAGAAAGCTATGTCTGATCAAGTCTTCTGTACAAAGTAAAGGAGTCTAGCAATAAGCTTACGATATGTAAAACTTTTAATTTCATCATCACACTTTTCACCAAGGAAATTTGGTTTCATTTCCATCAGGGTCTTGGCTCCCTTAGCGTTTTTAAGTCTAAATCTTTCAAATAATTAATAAATATACTTCCTCTGAGGAAGATTAACTATTCTATCTTCACTGTTTTCAAATTTCACTCCTAACATGTGGGGCACCATGCCCATGTTCGTGATTTCAAAGAAACTTTCTAGAAAAGTTTTCACCCTCTGCCTCAGCTCTTCATTCTGTGCAAATGTAAGCATTTCATCCACATATATTGAAAGACTAGTTTTCCCTTCCTTTGCACTTAATTTGTATTCACATGGATCTATATCATTTTGAATAAATCCCAGTTTTTCTAGTGAGTTATTTAAATGATCATTTCCAGCATTTTCCACTTTGTTTCACTCCATATGTTAACTTGTTTAACTTCCAGATCAAACTTTCTTGATCCTTCTTGGTGAAACCTTCAGGCTGGAACATATAAACATTTTCCATTAATTTGGTATGTCTGTATGTATTACTCACATCATACTGATCAACGTGCCAACTTTGCTCAACACTGGCTGCTATCCAAAGACAAACTGTTCCAAAAATTGAAACAACAACATAAATCTCATTATAGCCTATGCCTTTTATTTGATTAAAGTCATTTTCAACTTTAAAAGTTTGCTTCTCCTCAGTTATCTTATTTTTAAATACCCACCTGTTCTTTCCTGGAATTACATCAGATCATATCTCAATCAATTTCCAGGCATCATGATTCTTTATGGAGTTAATTTCTTCATTCACTGCATCCATCCATTCTACTCCATCATTAGAATTATTAACTGCTTCATGATGTGATAATGGGTTGTCATTGTTCATTCCTCACACAATTTTTATTTGTGCTTCTTTGCTATAAGCCTTCCCTTTTGAATGAAGTGTCATTGGATGACATTTGCTCAAACCCATTTTTTTCTTTTGTTGTATCCTTTCTTGGAATGCACTGATTTTGTGAAGTTTCAGAATGTCCCGTATGTTCCTGATGACCTCCACTTAACTAAGGCATTTGAGCCAAATTTTCCTCCTGATCTGAGAAATCATAAAAGTCCCCTTCATTGCTTGAATTTCCTCTTTCTCTTCATATTTCAACTTCAATACTTGGAAAGGGTAATGTTCTTTAATTGTACATGTCAATAAATTTTTTATTCTCTACTTCCAGTTGAGTACTTGCCACTCAAAAATTCTTTGAATATACAGTCCCTAGATTCCACAACCTGATTCACTTCTGGCACCCAGATCCTGTGTTCATGGCCACAGAGAGATATCCAATAAGAATGTCTTTTTCTGCCCTTGTAGATAATTTAGAATGATGTCTGTTTGTATATATGAATGAAAATTTTGCATTCCATCTCACACAATAGTTCTACATTGAGCTTTCTATCTGCCCACAATCCAGAAGGTGTTTTTCCATTATAATGGCTATTTGTAACACAAAAAATGAAATGATCAATGGCATTGTTGGCCGAGAGGCCCCATGCAGGGGGAGTTCAGCTGCAGTATTGCAAGTCCTTTTAAGTTGACGCCACTTCGGCAACTTGCGAGTCAATGATGATGAA
Organism: Schistocerca americana; assembly: GCF_021461395.2. NCBI lineage: Eukaryota > Metazoa > Arthropoda > Insecta > Orthoptera > Acrididae > Schistocerca > Schistocerca americana. The sequence goes on along the minus strand of NC_060124.1, from coordinate 204,579,432 downwards.
GTACACACACAATTTCTTATTTATGCTGTAATGTACATCAACCCAGCCCAGGAACTATTTTGTAAATTGCTTCCTAGCAGCTGTGACTTTTCATATCCATTAATCTTCTATGGAGATGTTCAGCTATACCATTTTGCTGTGGTATATATGTCATAGAACTGCAAGCATTTGCACAGACATCATTCTAGGCCATTGCCAGTGCAGATTATCTTCATGTATTTACTGGTTAGTTTTTCCATTTGAATCTTCCATTTATTGAATTTTTCAAATACTGATTCTTCACCCTTTTTTTAATAAACACACAAATATGTATCTACTTGCAACCTGCACAATACTAATTAAACATCTATTGCCGCCCAAAACTTGTAATGTTGATATGTCCTCTGAGATCACCATGAACGAGTTCTGAAGTGGGGTTTTTGACCATTTGAATTTTGTGATACTGTAAAATGGTCTTTGTGTTAATTTATGAGCGAAACGGTCATCACATGGGTTTATTTCATTTTTTTCACAGTCTAATCCCAGGACTGCATCCTTTTTATCATGTTGTTGATTGTACTCTTACTGGAGCACATCATTTGATGACTCCTAAAGTCTGGCGATTTTGTTAAACATATTATTTCCCAATATGTTTATTGATCTGTCATTTGTACATGGCTTCATATTTATGTAATATAAATGATCTTTCTGTTGAGTTTCAATGAGCTACATTCCAGATTCATCGGAGATCTTGCAATCTTCTTTATGGAAAACGACTTTTCTATCATTTTCAATGAAGCTGTCTCACAGATAAAGATCAATTCACACTAGACATCAACGGAATGGTATGTCACATTACATCAGTGTCAGGAAATATTCACAATGGATGTCATGTCATCTCATGTTGCATCAATTTGTGTATCCCAGTACCAAACAAGGAAAGTGAGGTACCATCCATGATATAAAATGTCTATATATAAAGTTTACCAATGGCCATGGCAAACTCATAATGGATATTCTTGATGAATTTTGTATTTTGCTGAGAAGTGAAACAAAATTTCACAACAATGAAACAATGGAAAATCCAAGAAGGATAACAATATTATGAAAAGGAAAGTTGCCACTCACCTATAGTGGAGATGCTGAGTTGCAGATAGGTGCAACAAAAAGGCTGTCACAAATAAAGCTTTCGGCCAGTAAGGCTTTCATCAAACACAGACGACACAAACACACACACACAAACACAAACACACAAGCTTCAGTTGCCTGAGACTGCAGTCATGAGTGTGTGAATTGTGTTTTTTTCCTTTTCATAATAAATTTTCAAAACATTGACATTTATTTCCTAGCAGAATTATATACATACAAGCACATCAAATAATATTTGTAAGAGAATACTTTATCTACAAGGAGCAATCAAAAAGCTTATGTTCAAAGGCCATACAGTCCAGAATCAATTTGCCATTCAGGCAAAATCTCTGTGAACATTGAGGCAATAATCCCACTGACTCACCAGGTTGAAGATACCTGTTTGCAAAACATTGTGTTCAGCTATGTGAAGAAGTTCTTAACTGCCGGCTGCACATCGTCATCTGAAAGAAATCGTTCACCCTGCAAGGCCTTTTTTAAGGGACCAAAGGTGTGATCATTGCATTGGGAAAGATCAGGATCATAGGGCACGTGTTTGAGTGTCTCCCACTTGAACTGGTGTAACCTCTGCATTACAGCATTTGTAATATGGGGACATGCATTACCATGAAGGAGCACCAAGCCTTGTCACAGTTTTGGCAGCATCTCACCTTAATTGCATGCCACAATTTCTCCAGCGTTGTGCAGTACCACTCCCCACTGATGGAGACTACAGGTTTCTTGAAATCAAATAACAGGCTGAGCATCATCTTTCCAGCAGATGGCTGGATCTTGAACTTCTTGGGAAGAGTGGACAATGGATTACACCAGTGTATTGTCAACACTTTTAACTCTAGTTTCCAGCAGTGGCACCAGCCTCCCATATCAACCGGCATCTGGTGTCAAATCGCAACCAACATGGAACATGGCACACCATTCCACAATGCTAGTTTTCAAACCATTCCACAATGCCAGTTTTCGACAGATCTGCTGCCCCACATACATTCTTCATTCTCTGACAGATGTCTACAAGTGTTTTGTCTTTTGGCAGCCAAGAAAAGAATAACAGCACATTGATGCTGCTCGGACACATTTAGTAATATCACCACCATAGTTCATGTTTCCACATTTACCACCTACACATCAGAAAAACATGAAACTTGTGATCATCGCTTATGTTATGCTTTTTTCTCCCCATATATAAAGTAATGTCATAAACAACAGCATTTTTTCCTTCAATAAAACTGATCTTTTCACTTAATGAAAGAATATTTTATGAAAATTTCTTTGTTAATTTATGTTTTCATTTACACACACTGCCGGCAGCAGCTGTGTTCTGTTATTGTGAAACCTAAATCATTTTTCACTTTCAGATTTCTGGCCTTGCTTGTGGAAAAACACTCAATGGAAAAAAAATATCCAAGTCATCATGGATCATTTGCAATTTGTCATGAAAACAAAGCAAAATATTAAAATAAAGATTAAGAAGACACAAAATGACAAAAATGTGCCAGAAATATAGTCTATTTTCTGAAGTAAGACGATGATGACACAGCTCCCCCAAAATCGCCACCATCAAAACTTACTTCCTGAGAAATCTTGACAGTGCTATGTGACATGGTATTCTTTGCCATTGATGGCCTGTGTGGATGCCTCTATCTGAAATACATTGTGAAATGTTTTGACTTGATGTGACGGGACATTCTGTCAAGTGTGATTTGGTGCTACGATTGCTTGGTTGATCACAGGCTCAAGTAGTGTATTTGTAGCTACAAATTCTTTAGCCAGACCTCCATTGTTAGTCATGTTCACCCTCACTGTACCTTTCCCCACAGCTTCTGTATTTTTGCCCTCAGCTTAAGTTAGGATTTCAACTAAAATATTTTTATCAACAGATGAAAAATAAATTATTTGGAACCATATTGTGAGTAGCCCCAGAATCCACTATCCAGTTATAGTTGTTCAATGCAAGTGTGCCACGGGTAGCAATTGTACTAAGAGCATCTCATTTCTTTCACTCTCTTTAAAATTTGCCCTCTTCAGGGAAGTTCCTGGATATGTGATTGACTTTGCTGCAGTTTTAACAAACAAAAGTAGCTTTTTGTGTCACTTCTTTCATTGTTTGTTCCTGACCTTTGTCACATTGTTCCGGAAGTGCTGTATTTTGGTACTTCTGATTACGGATACTAGCTTTCAAAGATAATGCAAACATTTATACTCATGACTGATAACATCTTCAGGAAGCAGACACCTTTTAATTGTAGTGCCTGGCATGTAATACAAAGCTGTAACTACTGCATCCCATGCATATGCAAGCCCTCTTATGATAGTCATTGCTAGATCTCCATCTCCAGTTTCCTCACCAGTGTTCATCAGATCTGCTGCCATTTTGTTTATCAGGTGTAGATAATTTTGCATAGATTCACAATTCTTCATTTTCAATTATTATCAGTTTCACAGTGTGAAATTTGCTATCCTTTGGAGCATATAATTTCTGAAGCTCTTCCCATACTGTTTTTGGATTTGTCAATTTTCATATATGGATTTGGTGCTCATTACATATCAAAAATACAATTTTTGCTAGTGCCTTGCATTTACTTTATATATATACTTTTCTATCAGCAACTGATGCAGTTTTGCTAGGTCCCATCTCATCAGGCCCAATTATAGTCTTCAAATCAGAGTCTATTAGAATCATTTTCATTTCTTATGATGAGGAAGCACAATCCCATTTGTCAACTGTTATAATTTTTGGCTCTTTCATTATCAAACTAAATCTTTAAATTCTTTCTGCATGGTGTTGTAATGTTGATTCATATCAACTTTGTGCTACTCGTCAATTATGCAATTGCATAAGAGCAGTCGAGAATTCTCATCCTTCTCTTCAGTCATTCCCATTCATTTTTAAAGGCTTATGACAACAGATTTATAAACTGCCTCTTTTTGTGCCTACAGCCACCGGACATGAGATCAGGGCTGGTTTAAGGGACAAGCAACACAAACCAACGCTTAGGTCACCAAGCTGAGAAGTGGTGTCACAACTGTAAGATTTCTGGACAGGACATATTACAAGCAGTAGCAACCGCTTGGGGCACTGAATAGAGGAGGGTGCCTGGGGTTCCCAAGTGCACAATTTGTATGTAGTGCGTATCACAGCATAAAAAACAGACAAGCATGAAATAGTACACAGTAAAATGGAGGAGGGGGGGGGGGGGGGTCAGCAAATATAATTAGCTTGTGAGGAAAAATGTTTTTTAACTAGCTCTGCCTGTAATCTTCCCTTATACCAAGAACAAATAGTGAAAGGTAACCACTGTTGCCATACGATTCTGCCGAACTGAAAAATGTCATGTCGACTAAAAAATCCCACACCACAATGCTAAATGAAATGTCACACTGTACCATGTACTTCCGAGAAGAACTGAGCAAAGCCGAGACAGGCTAAGCCGTGGCTGTATGAATGTAGCACATCATGCTCGCATGCAGTATGGCACGCCTTGGTTGAACCTGGTATACATAGTCTTTTCTTTCAAAAAATATTCATATGTGCTATATGATCATTTTATTCTACTCCAACAATGATTATGGGCCAAGAAGTGCTAATAAAGCTGCATTAGTGATAATTAATGCTGATATAAAACTTGTACATGCTTCCCTTTCATGTCCCTCGACTCTTATAACTGCCATCTGGTTTCTGTACAAATTGTAAATAGTCTTTCGCTCCCTGTATTTTTACCCCTGCCACCTTCAGAATTTGAAAGAGAGTATTCCAGCAACATTGTCAAAAGCTTTCTCTAAGTCTACAAATGCTAGAAACGTAGGTTTGCCTTTCCTTAATCTATTTTCTAAAATAAGTTGTAGGGTCAGTATTTCCTCACGTGTTCCAACATATCTATGGAATCCAAACTGATCTTCCCCGAGGTCAGCTTCTAGCAGTTTTTCCACTCGTCTGTAAAGAATTCATGTTAGCATTTTGCAGCTGTGGCTTATTAAACTGATAGTTCAGTAATTTTCACATCTGTCTACACCTGCTTTCTTTGAGATTGGAATTATTATATTCTTCTTGGATTCTGAGGGTATTTCGCCTGTCTCATACATCTTGCACACTAGACAGTAGACTTTGTTAGGCCTGGCTCTCCCAAGGCTGCCAGTAGTTCTAATGGAATGTTGTCTACTCCCGGGTCCTTGTTTCGACTTAGGTCTTTCAGTGCTCTGTGAAACTCTTCACGCAGTATCATATCTCCCATTTCATCTTCATCTACAGTCTCTTCCATTTCTATAATATTGTCCTCAAGAACATCGCCCTTGTATAGACCCTCTATATACTCCTTCCACCTTTCTGCTTTCCCTTCTTTGCTTAGAACTGGGTTTCCATCTGAGCTCTTGATATTCATACAAGTGGTTCTCTTTTCTCCAAAGGTCTCTTTTATTTTCCTGTAGGCAGTATCTATCTTACCCCTAGTGATATGTGCCTCTACATCCTTACATTTGTCCTCTAGCCACCCCTGCTTACGTCTTTTTGCCTACTTGACCCTCTGCTGCCTTCACTATTTCATCTCTCAAAGCTATCCATTCTTCTTCTACTGTATTTCTTTCCCCCATTCCTGTCAATCATTCCCTAATGCTCTTCCTGAAGCCCTTTACAACCTCTGGTTCTTTCAGTTTATCCAGATCTTATCTCCTAAAATTCCCACCTTTTTGCAGTTTCTTCAGTCTTAATCTACAGTTCATAACCAATAGATTGTGGTCAGAGTCCACATGCGCCCCTGGAAATGTCTTACAGTTTGAAACCTGGTTCCTGAATCTCTGTCTTACCTTTATAGAATCTATCTGATACCTTCCAGTATCTCCAAGCTTCTTCCATGTATAAAACCATCTTTCGTGATTCTTTAACCAAGTGTTAGCTATGATTAAGTTATGTTCTGTGCAAAATTCTACCAGGCAGCTTCCTCTTTCATGAATCCATATGGTATTTGTTGTATAGCTAGAGAAGGCCGAAATGCACGCGTTAAACTCAAGCAGGCTGGCGTGAGGTCTGAAACAGGATACGGAATGAATGCTATAAAGAAAAGTACATAGCTGCTGGAATACTTAACTTTAATCCATCATTTGTATACATCGTTCTTGATGAGACATGCTTCATACGATAACTATCAATTGCTATGGTGCCTTGCTAGGTCGTAGCCATTGACTTAGCTGAAGGATATTCTAACTATCTTCTCTGCAAATAAACGAGGCTTCGTCACTGTTGCATCGCTAGCTAAGTCATCCGTACAACTGGGGCGAGTGCTAGTACGTCTCTATAGACCTGCCATGTGGCGGCGCTCGGTCTGGATTCACTGATAGTGGCGACACGCGGGTCCGTCGTATACTAGCGGACCGCGGCCGATTTAAAAGGCTACCACCTAGCAAGTGTGGTGTCTGGCGGTGACACCACAGTATTCATATTCTGGCATCTGCCTTACCTACAACTACTGTTCTGTTGTCATTCCACTTTAGGACAATGTCACTGTAGTGCAGCTGTGGCTACAGTCGGGCTTGTGGCTGGTCTAATGCAGCCACGTTTACATGGAACACAATCATGCAGTGTGCATGCAACCAAATTGTAGCCAGCCAACCAGCTGTCTGCCCAGTATTTTGTATGTGACCAGCCTACAGTCAGTGAACAGTTGCAGTCCAAGTTGTAAGCAATTACATAGGACAGTGCAATGCTTGACAGGCAGTGTGCAGCAATCCATTTATGTAGTTCCAGCCATGTATTTTATTTTTACATTTCCTTATTTGTTGCTGTTGTTTTCACATAGGATCTTTCTATTATCATAGACTTCAATACAGATAAATTTGTTTTATAGAGAAGCCTGCTTTGTGGGAACTGCTATTTGAGGAATATGCAGATAAAAACCTGAAAGCTTCACATTCTTATTGCTGTTGACCACATACAATAGAACAGGGTTTTCCAGTGATAGCAAGTTGCAGTTGCAATCGAAGTATTAATACTAATAATCATATTATGTGTAAAAATCAAGTATCTTGTTTACAGGTATAATCATAAATATTAATATGAGTGTTGACCATATCATAAAACTCCTTTATGTTGTAACATTGATTTTTTGTTGGCCAATTACATAATTTAAATTTGAACTTTTTAAGTGGCAAGGATTGAGCAGCAAGAGGAAACTTTTTAAAATTTTTGAGGGCACTATTTCTAATGCCGTGTTCATAAATAGTTTCCCTGGTAACACATTCTCTATTTTTGTTCTTGAGAAAGAGGCCGACTCATAGATGTATGGGTTCACCACTGTTAGTATCCTAAGCCTGGTAAAAAGAGGATGGTGGTACTCTTCAGGACCAGCCTTGCATATTACATAGACAATTTCTTTCTTTCTTTCTTTCTTTCCTTTTTTTAAATGTTACTGAAATGAGGAGAATGTTGTCATATGAGTAGGCCATATGACATATCTGAATGAAATATGTCAAATGGAGATAATTATTGCTCACCGTGTCTTTCAGTTTCAACATGAGGTATGGCACTTGTCAAACCTGTTTATAGGCTAGGCTGATATGTTCTTCTCAAGTGATTTTGGCATCAGTGTGTATTCCTGACATGTTTATTATCTACATTCTTAGACAGTTCTAGCATATGCTTTTGGTTTTTGTCTGAATTACAAACAAGTTTATTGGTTGCAAACGAATTTAATGAAGAGTCACGAGTTTCCTGTATAATCTTGTAAAGAGATCGAATGTTGTGATGTGAAGTAAGTAAAGTTGTATCATGAGCATAGCAGATAACTGACTGTGACACACAATGGTGCACGTCATTGACAGCCACAATGAAAAAGAAGCGGCCAAGGACAGAGCCCTGTGGAACACCTCTACCAGTTTCTACTAAGGGGGAGTATCTATTTCTTATTGAGGCAAACTTTCTTCTATTGTTCAGGTGGAAAGAAATTATTACTAATGTAGATTTTTGTATACCATATTTTGTTAGCAGTATGTTAAAAGGAATGCAATTGAATGCTGGACTTAGATAACATAATGCAAGTGACACTGTTATCTTATTCTCAGAAGCTGTTAAAGTCTGATCAGCGATTTCCAAAACAACTGCAGTGGTATTTTACCCAGTTGAAATCTATACTGAGTGTTCCTAAGGTCGTGGTTTCCAAAATAATTGCTTAATTGAATGTACATTAGTGATTCAAATATTTGTGAGAATATCAGCACAGTAGAAACTGGTCAGTAGTTTTTGCAGGAGTTGTTTATCACTCTTTTTGAAAATGGGAATAACTGTCAAGATTTTGAGTTAATTCAGAAAAACTCCATATTCTAAAAATTTATTAACAATAAAACGCACTGGCTTACTTATCATGTGAACTACTCTTTTAACAACACAATTAGACATACAATAGTAGTTCATATTTTTGTAATTAGATAATTTGGAAACATTTTTACAGAATTCTTTATAAATTGGCAAAGTCTAATATCAATATAAATGTTATCACAACAGATTAAATCCTTGTGGGCTCAATGAAAACTCTGAACACGTTCAAATTTTTTTAAAGTGTCTGTGAAGGATATAGAAAATGCAGTCTAGCATTAATAAACAATAGCTCTGTAGGTTGGGATGGAATATCCACTACTGTTATTAAAGCAGTACACAACATAACTGCAAACCCGCTACCACAAATAATGAATCAATGTTTTGAAGAGGGCTGCTTCCCAGAAGTATTTAAATATGTTGAAGTTAAACCACTTTTCAAAACAGAAACAAAAGAAGTCTTGGGAAATTATCGCATTATCACAATTCTCCCAGTCATAGCTAAAAGATCTGAAAAAGTTGCTGTTAACCAAATCCAAAACTTTACTGCAAAGTAGTCTGTTGTCCTAAACAATCAATTTGGTTTTCAACAAGAGGTAAAACTCCTCAGATGCAGAAAACAGTTTCATTGAGAAAATAAGTACATCATTAGACAACAGCAAAGGTGTTTGATTCCATAAAACATGCATTGCTTATTTACAAAATTGAGCAAAATTTAGAAGTACGGCATTAGGGGCATTACCTTACAATGGCTTAAATACTACTTATCAGACAGAAAGAGTTAGCATTTCTGTAAATGGAGCAAATTATTGTTCTGACTGGAGAACAATAGCTCAGGATGATCCACAAGGTTCCCTACTAGGCCAAGTCTTGTTCTTCTTCTGTGTTAATGACATACCATTAAATATCAGCTCTTCATCAGTTTTGTTTGCAGCTCATACTTCTGTGTTATTTGAAACTCAGGATTCAGAAAAAATTCCTGAATCTCTGATCAGCTCGTAAAAATTTTGTTTCAGCTAAACAGGTTGAATCCAAACATATTTAAGACTCACATGATGCAGTTCAAAACTAAACATTAAAAATTTGAGCAGAATAAAATTATTCACAACAACCAGGATACAGAAGAAGTTGACTCAGTCAAATACTTAGGAGTAAAGTACTTTGAATCCATTATTAGGTATGGTATTGTTTTTTGGAGTAACTCAACAAGCATAGTGCATATACTAAAAATACAGAAAAAATTGTTAAAAATATGTGCACTGTAAATCATCCACCCATTACCTCAAACTGTATGCCCAGGGAACAAAAATTTGTAATAAATTAAAAGGGAACAAGTTAATGAAGATTAATTTAGATTCACTTAAAAGAAAGCTACAAGAAGGACTGAAACTAAAATGGTATTACTCAGGGAATGAATCCTTGCAGGTTAAACTGGAAATTTAAGTTGGATACAGTGTGTGATATATCTCAGTAAATACCTTTTCAGTGTTACATTGTTATTTATTAGTATAATAATTATTGTACCTGTATTGTAAATCTTTGACTTGCCCTTGTATGCAAACCAAGTGGATCGCATGCCATGAGATGAATAAAGAACAGTTGCACAAAAGACAGAATGTGAGAGAAAATGACTAAGCTGTTTGGTGGCAGGGAACAAACAATGCTACAGGAACCTAACACGTAAACTATTTTACCTTTATTTCAGTTTAATTAATGCAACCATTATATATGATGTACTGTTTATAATCCAAATTTCATGACAGAACATCTTCATCTACAAAGTAATCTGTAAATATTGTCGCATCCTTAAAACAATCAAGTCCGAATATGAAACTAGTGTCATCAGTGAAGTACATTTGGAAAGAAAAGCACATTTATTACAAATGCACATGTACAGAGTGAACAGAACTGACATCTTGAAGGAAACTGCTGTTATTTATACATGCACTGAATATTCCAGTATACACATACATTACAAACATAAGACAATTCAAGAACCTTACAGAAATTATAAATACTAAATAACAAATAATTGCTGGTGATGAGGTTTGTCTGAAAACAAGCACCATGTCAGTCAGTGATTGTAATGGCTGTGCCCTTTGCATGAAGTGCAGCCCACGACATTGTTCTCTCATTTGGAGAAACAGCAACCTATTGTTTCAGAAGTTCTCATTGGGGCTGACTACAGCACTCTGAATTTAGATCTTGTCAGTGATCTTCTATATGACAACACTGGCAGTTCCTCACATTCTAGTCACATCCCCTCCACTGTGGAAGTAGTCTCTCCCATTGAAACTGTGTGTTCTTGGACCATGTCTTCAGTTTCCTTGAACGAGAAACCCCCATCATTAATATGCACCGCAGGACTATAATAGAACTTCATATTGGGGATATGGACAGTGTCTTTGCACTTTTGTCTTTTTGATGAAGAGTCATAGTACTGAAATTTGACTGTGACTTCTGACTAGTGACAAAGGAAACATTATGGGCTACAGTAGCACTTTAGTGATTCTTCTGATGGTCCCACTTTCTGAAAAGTCATAAATGTCCATAACAAGTCTCCTGGGCTGTATCTCACTGGCCAGTGCTTGGTGTTATAGTGTTGATGGTCCTTCTGCTGGGCATCCAGGGTTTGTATGCAAGCCAAATGTCTAGCTTCTTCAGTCCTGATGATAAGGTGTTACATAGGCATCTTGAGTACTGTCCAGTTAAAATGGGACTAGTATGTCTATTGCCATTTTGGGCTTGTACTAGACCTCACCCATCCAATAATGTCTAGGGTCAGCTGTGTTCTGTCTTGAACACATTTCAGTGTGGTTGTCAGTTGGCTGAGATGTTCTTCAAACATCTTTGAAAAAATGATGAAGTCCTCCAGATAGCAAAACATTGAAGATGTCAATGAATGTTGTCTGTAATACACTCAATGATGGCTGGAACATTATGTAGTCCCAACGGCACAACTTTGAACTCGTAGAGACCGTAAGGTCTTATCAATGCAGCCTCCTCAAATTCAGTTTGTCAGTAGCCTCTCTCAAGTTCCATAGTTGAGAAATACTTTGCTCCTTTCAAGTAGTCTAGGGTGTCATCAATGCACGACAATGGATAGACAGCTTTCTTCATGATTTTGTTTTGTCATTGGTAGTCTATGTAGAAATGTTATATGCTGTCATTCTTCTCAAGGGCTGCAGGAGCAGACCAAGGACTCTCTGAAGGTTCAATGACATCACCTTGCAGCGGGCTCTCAACTTCCTCCCTAATAAAGTGTCATTCATCTAGTGACACACAATACAAGTGCTGGATAATTGTCAATTGGTCCCCAGTGTTGATACCATGTTTTACCATGGGCTGCTTGGTCTGTCTTTTCTCCACTCCCAGTTCCTTGCTGAGACCAGATCCTATCGGCACTTTGACAGTAGCATCCTCTGTGGCACTGTCTGTATTGGTAGTTCAGCTGTCCTTACGCATGAACCAATAGGTATGAGTTAATCAACAAAAGTTTTACTGTTTAACTAAGTATCTAGACTGATGACTAAAACTGGCCTTGTTGATGATGGCATGATAACAACACCTTCAGCAGCAAGTAACCAGCCAGAACAATTTTTGTTATGTGCTTGTTGGAATAGCTTTGTCAGTCTGAAGCTCTGACTTTTCAGTCTGTGACTGCTTGTGATGCCTGCAAGAGGCAAGCTGAGAACAGCAGTACAATTCTGCTAAAATGACAAATTCAGTGGGCTGCTTTCTGTCATTGATAGCTATTCTTGCTCCACATATTCCTGTCAGCTGAACATATTTCCCATTAGTAACATTCAGCACAATTGTTTTTGTACCACAGACTGCAGTCTTCTTTAGCTATTGGTTATAAGCATTCAACATTATAGAAAAAGAATCCCCAGAGTTGACTAGCATCTGGACAGGTTGGCTGTTGATAAGATTTCCTGACATCCTATAACTGTTTGAAGGTTTTCATCTGTGATGGCCTCACCTCCATGGTTGGTCACCTTGCTTATTTTTCCTGAATTTAGCAGCTAGGTGAGTAGCTCGTACCTGTGAATGGTGACAGGAAACAGGTATCAAATTCTGGGGAGCAGGGCTTTGTCCCACGGGTTAAGTTTAATCATATGCAGTTGACTGATGTGAATAGAACGTCTTGCAGTATAGTAGTCGCTGAACACTTGTCTTCTTTCTCTGTCATAGTGAACAATATGTCCAGAGCATCCACAATGAAAACATACCCAGTGTCTCCACCAAACAATGTCAAATCTGAGACAGGGTTGCCGGTGAAGTACAGCCCTTAGCACTGAAAGAACATTTATTGTGAACACCAATGAATGGACAGAACAGAACTCCAACATACAGGTAGAACAGAACTGACTCCTGGATGGAGAGTGCTACTATTTTTACAAAATCAAATAGTCCAGAATATACAAACATAATAAACTTCAAGAACATTTTGGAGATGATAAATACTAAACAACAAATAATAATTATTGGTGGTTTGTTTGCTGACCGGAAGCAAACCAGCCAGTGACACTAACAAATATATAACACTGCATTCAGCATACTTCATGGCAATATGTTTTTGTTCTGTGAGTTCTAACAAGCCTCTGCATATTCATTGTGGAATATCTTCATGAACTGGAGGATATCCGTACAATGTATCTAGAAACTGGTGTACCTTCATTGATTTGTACATAGTCATGTGGAACACCGCACCCCTAAATGGTGTCTGTAACAAAATCAGTGTCTACGTTTAGAGTCCTGTGAAAAATGTTCCACCTAATTTTCACAGTCCTAAATATACATCATACTGAATGTCTTGCTTGACAGTGATGATAATTGAATACTTTGTTTTGCATATCAGGTAGCAGACTGATGTAAGGACACAGAAATCTGTGTGACTGTGGAAATGCATCGTCAATAACAAGCTCATTATACAATACGTTGCCCTTTGTTCATAAGTGAAATATGTTTGTCTTCAGGAATATTCATGTTATTAGACAGTATTCCCTAATAGAACACGGTTCTGCAAATGAATAGCACATTTTACTATATGACTCTACGTCTGTAGTGACAGTTTATGACTCTTATATCTACAGTGACCATTTTATAGTTTGCATCACAGACAGCCATTAATATGATAGAGTAGTATTCCATATAATAAACATATTGACTGTCATGAGGTGGCCAGTGACCCCAGCAAACAGCTCTGCTGTGGCTGGTGGCAGCCTCATAATAGTAAACATGTTAAAGAACATTCATGCATTGTTTGCAAGTTTCACTAGTCACACACTGCTTCCATCAAATGCAGTCGGACAGTTTGAGAAATTGGCCTTAGTTTCAAAATCTTTTCATACTACTTGCAGCCAATCATCTTTTATTAGTTCTGACAAACATTTATGTATTTTTTTACTATAAAACCTTTCTTACAGTTTGTAACCATATATGAGAAGAAAAGTTGCTACTCACCATGTAGAGGAGATGCAGAGTCGCAGATAGACACAACAAAAAGACTCTCACAATTAGAGCTTTCGGCCATTAAAGCCTTCATCAACAACAGGTGACAGAGAAAACACACACACAACTGCAGTCTCAGGCAACTGAAACCACACTGTTTGATTGTTGTTACTCCCAGTCCAAAAGCTTGATGCAAATCAAAAAACATACACTAGACTCTCGCTAATCCGGCCATTCCTGGCACATATGGTTGCCGGAATAGTGGAAGTGCTGGATTATTGAGTGTCTGAAATTTATTTTATTCCTTTATTTTGTTTTTTATTTATTTTGAAAACGTAAGGGATATAGTTACTGTACTTTATTAAACCAAAGGATACAATTTTAAAACATAGAGGATATACTTTATTAAATCCAAAAATACATTTAATTTTGAAAGAAAACGTAGTCCTTGGGTGTATACTGTACACAATTATACAACGTATCACTCTCTATGAAATATGTCCCTGATTTTTAACTATCGCAATAATGACATGCAACGGTGGCATGCTTTATCACACAACCGCTTTACAAGCATTACATTAGTACTGCATGTATCTGGTTGTTGCATATTGTACTCCAGGAAGACATCGGCAGCTTTAGCACCAGCAGTGTGAGACATCTTCATGCTCTATGAGAATGCAGGCTTTCTTGCCGAATCTCGATGATAAAATCTTCTCGGGTTGACAGCCAAGTCATTGTGTTGTTCTCCAGGAATGTTTCAGCAAGTTTCTTACTTGCCATCTTTCTTGTCTGGATCTTTATAGCCGCTGGACCACAGGCTTCTCTGCATCCTCTTCGCCAGTCGCGCCAATCAGGTGAGAGCGGAATCGGCGCGGTGGTGCGTGGTGGGGGGGAGCCGCGGGTGCCGGTCCTAGCGTCTCCTCCATGTCCCATAATTGTACTAAAATATGGGCCTACAGATGTGTGTGGTTACCTGACAACCCTTCCTGAAGATGAGAATGAGCTGAGACTTTTTCCATTTGCTTGGAAATCTTTGTTGTTCCAGTAACCTACAAGAAGCTTGCATTTGCATTTGAGTGTGTGAGTGTGTGTGTGTGTGTGTGTGTGTGTGTGTGTGTCGCCTATTGTTGACGAAGGCTTTAATGGCCAAAAGCTTTAATTGTGAGAGTCTTTTTGTTTTGCCTATCTATGACTCAGCACCTCTGCTATGTGGTGAGTAGCAACTATCCTTTTGACAATATTGTTACATATCCTATAGGTTCTAATAGCCTATACCTAGATTTATGTGAATATACTGTAGGGTCTAGTAGGCTATCCTTTGTGCGTGATTTTAATTTAATTTTCTTTTACTTGATCAGTTATCTAAATCTGGTATTGTTGATTGTTGTGGAGACTAGAAGGAGGAATGAACAGTATTATGGTCTTCGAGATATAAGAACTAAATAATATCAAATCCAGTACTGTAGCCTTCTATGAATTTGTTCTCTGTTTTGATGCCAGTATCATCGTAGAGCAACAGTATATATAACTTTGATCCAGTTACGGACAGTACATAAGAGTAGAAACTTTTAGGATCTGTCTTCACATCAGTAGACAAAATACCTTTAGGAATTAACTGAATGTTTTTCTATTGCTTCACTTATGCCATTGTAATTTGTTCTTTTTTGTTTGTTAATAAGGCTTCAACATAGTTTAAATCCAAAATTTAAGTCTAGTGTACTTGTCTCTCGTAAATAACTTTGTCAAAAGAATAAAAGCTATCCACAGCAAAAACTCCTTTAGCTTTCTTTTAAATAATTTATTATATTTTCACAGGGACTTAATATCTCCTTGAAACGAGTTCAAATTTTTGGTACTAGTGTATATCACATCTTTTGTGCAAGAGAGAGTCTACAGGTCATAATGTTTGTTATATTTACTTGTTTGTTGTATCTATGCCGTTTAGTTCCTTTCAAATGGAGAATAATTGTCAGTATTCAAATCATGATTTGAATAAATAAATTGTGAGGTAGCACAGAGTAAAAATTCATGCTTAGAAAGACTGACAGATGGTTCTTGATGGCATTCTGCATGTAGCTCTGGCAATGTTTCCTAAATAATAAAGATTTTTCAATACTGATTAATCACTCTTGAAAATAATTTTATAACCCATAAGTGAACAGAAATAAATGAAATAAAAACATCCAGTGGTAGACTTTTAGAAGCCGTCATGGAATTGGAGGACAAGCTAAAAGTTTCTGAGAGCTGGCACAGAAGTTCAATGGTGTGAATAGCATAAGGCATATAACTTATACAAGTTTTGGTATAGTATTCATCATACCAAGGGCAATCAGTCATAAAGAAATTTCGTAGTAATGTGTAGCTTAACTATTCAATGAAAGACAGCACCATAAAAATGATAACTTCTGTGTTCCTATTCTGAAACTTCAACGGTCTTGGCTTCAGGGGCTCCTAAAGGCCAGCTAGAGCATATAGAGTGTTAAGCATTTGTGGAATAGGCATCTACACACAAAATTTGTACAGAATTCGAGGTAGTAATGCAGAAACCCCTAAATCATTTAACTTGGAATTACCCATTGAAACAACTGGGATCAAACTTGCTATTTATCATCTCTCAAATTGTTTTGATTTTTTTATTAAAATTAATAGTTTAAAGTTTAAACAAGAACATTTATTTATTTGATAACTATAATTAGTATTTTACAATATTTCTGTAGTGTTTTAAAAATGAGGATTGCCTGGGTTGTTTGATGTAGTATGCAGATATTGCTTTCTTTTACATGATATTTTACGCTAGTGATGGTCCTTGTTTTTTTTTTTTTTTTTTTTTTTTTTTTAGTCATATAAATGCCTTGAGGAAAAGTAATTCCAAATATTAGTGCCACTTGGTTGTTGAATAATTTGTACTTTGAACTGCTTTTGTTATACACAGGTCTCTTATCTGCTCCTTGGAGACATAACTTAATGGCCAGCATAGTTTTTCCATTTATTGTCCTAATTACTTTCCAATGGGACTTAGTTTCTGTTTTATGAATGTTTAGGCTGTTAATAGTGAGTTGTAGTTTATCATGATCAGAGACACAAATTAGAACTTGACTAATACAGATGTCAACTAATTTTCAATTACTGTGCTTGCATATGGAGCTATTTTTGGAGGAAAACTGATCACAGTAGGAAGATTCTCTAATTTCTGTCCAGAAAGCGTGTTGACTGATGTCATACTGCCGACAGTCATAAGAGTGTGCCACTACTGAATCCCATGCAGAACAGGTCAAGACATACCTGAACACGTTCCTACATGGCAGCACATTGTAGGGTGATGGTGTAGTGTTTACAGTCAAAACCCAAAATGGATCAGTGAACAAATACACTGTCCTGTTTCAGACTTGGGTAATCGAGGAAAGAAATTCATGAAATGCTGAAGATGGTTAATGAATAACATGTTGTCACCTTGAAGAGTGTTTATGAGTGGTTTAAACACTTTTGAGAAGGGCAGGACACTGTGGAAGATGCCCACTAAATTGGCTGACCTACAAGTACATTCACACTGGACAATGTACAGAAAGTAAAGGAATTTTTGTCCCGGGATCATATTGCAACAGTGTGAAAGCTAGCAGAGGAAGTGGAAATTAGTTGCGAGACAGTCCACCTGATAGTAATCCATGATTTGGGTGAATCTTGGATTATTCCCAACTGATGCCCACACTTTGACACTGGAAGAAATGCAACTTCAGCTTGACACATGTGGAGACTTCATCGACATGGCAGATCAAGACAGAAATTTCCTGAAAACTGTTTCACAATTGATGAGAACTAAGGTCTGAAGCGTGACCTGAAGACAAGCATGAATGTGTGAAGAGGTGGGGTCCAGGGTAACCAAAAAGCAGGAAGCTGTACAGTAAGAGATCCCACAACAAGACAATTCTTGTGGTTTTCTTCAACTCTAAGGGGCTAATTCATAAGGAATTCCTTCCTGGGGACACCACCATTAAATGCCATTACGCATGTGGAAGTACTGAAATGTCTATGCAACAAATCATCAGTTGTGTTGTATGCAACCCAGTCTCTCTGTTTATTTTTTATATGAAATTATCTTGCTAACTTATAATTTCTGACTACAAGTTTTTCTTTACCAAAGGTAACTTAGTACTCACTTGAACATAGAGTATGGGCAAACTCTATATATTTCTGCTCACCCATATTGACCATTAATTCATTTAGCTAACTGCATATGCCATTAATATTTTTATGAAAAATTCCTAGCTTTTATATTCAGAAGCAGTTACAAAAAACACCCAAAAAATCTGTTAACTGATGATTTGAGGAAGGCATCTTTAATCTGTATTTTAATTGCTGATTCGTATAAGATTCTCTGTGTGCATGCATCGTAGGACTCTTTAGAATCGTCTTCATCCTGCTTTTTCCTGGTCGTCTGTGCAAGGTATCCTGATTATATCCACTGCCTTTCTTGCAGCAACCTTTTGATTTTGTGAGTTATTGTTCATACCTGTTGCCTTGGAAAAAGGTGTAGGTCACATATGTCTACAAGAAGGGAAGTAGAAATTATCTACACAACTACCATCCAATATCCTTGACATTAGTTTGTTGTAAAATCTTGGTACACATTCTGAGCTCAAACATAATGATGTATCTTGAACAGAATGAACTTCTCAATGCCAACCAGAATGGATTTTGAAAACATTGATCATGTGAAACCCAACTAGCACTTTTCTCACATGACATACTGAAAGCTTTGAATCAAGGCAACCAAGTAGATGCAGTATTTCTTGATTTCCAAAAAGCATTTGACTCGGTACCACACCCACAGGCACTGACTGCATGGGACCTGAGGGGGCCTGAGCCCCCTCAAAAATTCGTTTGGGGGGGGGGGGGGGGGGGGGCAGAGACCCCCAATAATTAAAGAAAATTATTAGTTATATTATGCTTTGTAAAATCACAAAATGATGTTGCAATTTTTTATTTTCCTTGTTTGACGAGTTACTTTTTAGAATACATTCAGTAATCAGTTAAAACAAATAATTATTACAGGAGTAAGCAGGTTAACTGAAAACGAGTGCTGTGAATCATGAAAGTGTTACGGTCCTGCGGGCACACTTAGAATTTGTCCCAGTGCGCAAACCTTCGGGTAAAGTCTGGCGCCGGCCGGCCAGCACTGTGGCCGCAGCGACATCAAAAGGTCTGGAGCAGAAGCACCTGGAACCCTTCACCTCACATCGCCTTGATGCTTTGAGACATTACGACACCGCAGCTATATAAAGCCCACCCTGCCGTCGCAGTCATTCAGTGTGGATAGTTTTGTTCAATGCATGCTGCAGACGTGTTTAATGTTCCAACTTTGGTGTCTAGTGGACTATTTTATATGACTATATTTTATTCATTTACTTTAGTCTCTTAGTGTATTGTGAATTAAGTTTGGAATGGATAAATTTGTTACCAAAAAGGTGTGCTTGGAAGTTGATGATACTGCAAGTCAACCTCCAACAATTACTGTGTTGTCAATTGCTTCATCATCTTCAGGCGAGAACTGTTCACAGCCAAAATCTCGACAATCTGGTAAGGGA
This sequence comes from Schistocerca americana, assembly GCF_021461395.2. Classification (NCBI taxonomy): domain Eukaryota; kingdom Metazoa; phylum Arthropoda; class Insecta; order Orthoptera; family Acrididae; genus Schistocerca; species Schistocerca americana. The sequence goes on along the minus strand of NC_060124.1, from coordinate 204,559,974 downwards.
AGATCATTTCAGAAGTCTTGGTTGATCAAATATACAGGGCTAGAATATGAAGCATCTACCACAAAAGTTTTTTGCAAAACCTGCAAAGGGGAAGATGCTAAAAATCTATTACAATTTTCTTCAAAAGAAGAAGATGCATTTACTTCCATTGGGTTTTCTAACTGGAAAAAGGCTTTGGAAAAATTCTGTCTTCATGAAAAAATGTTTATGCATAAAGAAGGTGTCCTGAAACTAAATTCTGTCACTAACTGAAGTGTGGCCTCCCAATTAAATAAACAGTTAGATAGTGATATGACGAAAGGCCATTTAGTTCTTGAGACAATTTTTACTACTGTTCAGTTTCTATGCCGACAAGGACTAGCAATTAGAGGGCATGAAGATGTAAACTCAATCTTTTTTACAATTGTTGGTACTCCGAAAGAATGACATACCTGAGTTTAAAGATGGGTAGGGCATTTGGGGTATAAGTGGGCATCGCATGATATTCAAAATGAGATCATTGATCTACAGGAAAGTCTGTGTTAAGAAAGGTATTGGCTTCAATCAAGAAGACTGAACATTTTTCTATTATGGTAGATGAAACAAGTGATTCTTCGATTCACGAACAAGTGTCATTTTGTATTCATACTGCTGATGATTCCTTAATCATCAACGAAGACTTTATCGGCTTATACGAGACCCCCAACACTGAATCACAAACTCTGTTTAGTATTTTAAAAGACATTTTTGCTTGTCTCGATTTGCCAATGGATAACTTAAGAGGACAGTGCAATGCTGGTGGCACAAATATGAGATGTAAGTTCAAAGGACTAAAAAAGTTAATTTTGGATATACAACCAAAAGCACTTTATGTGCACTGCACTGCTCACAGTTGACTTGGCAGTTGTAGACAGTTTCCGCCATCTTACTTCAATGAGGGATATTATGGCTTTAGCCAAGGACTTAATAAACACCGTAAGGATGGGACTTTCCAGAAGCATACGCTGTGACAGTGCCAATGACCAAGCTAGTCTACAACCCCTTTGCCCAACTCGATGGACTATGAGAGCGTCTAGTATTTTGAAAATATTTTGAAAAACTTTGAAGAACTTTTAGAGTTTTTTGAAACATTTTCTGCAGAGGACAAAACAGGTGCAGGTTACAAATATGCAGGCTACCTTGAGTCAATGTTACAATTCAAGACTTATTTCTTTTTACATCTTTATTACAATGCAGTGAATCCAGTAGAGGATGTCAGTGAAAAAATTCAGTGCCCTCATCTAAGTGTTGCTGATCTGGAAAAAATATATGAGGGCTTGATTTGTATATTGAATGGAAGGCGTGATAGTTTTGAACACTTTTGGGAATTGTGCTTAAAAGAAAAACCTTCACAAGTTGATGATCCTTCACTTCCTTGGAATAGAAGTATACCACAGAAGTATGAAAACAATGAAGCCAGCTCACTGCACACTTTCAAAACCCCAAAGGAATACTACGAAGCTATTTACATTGAAGTTTGTGAAACGGTGCAATCTTGCATTACTGAGCGGTTTGCTTCAACTGGACCCACTCAGGTCACTGTAGTTGAACAAGAGTGCTTGATTTTAGTAAACAGAGGTGAAACAAATTTGGAAAAATGAAATGAGTTTTTCAAAAATGACCTAGACATTGAGAGACTGCACTTACACTTGAATACGTTAGCCAACATCGCTAATGAAAAACAACTGGTCTTAAAAAACATACGTGATGTAAGAAAGTACATTACACAAGAGCCTGCAGTTGGAGAAATGTTATGTGAAGTAGTGAAGTGTATTAAGCTTCTCCAAGTAGTTCCAATCACAACAGCAACAGCAGAGCAGTTATTTAGCGCCCCTAGACATCTGAAGTCATATCTCTGATCAACAATGGGACAACTTGGCTGTTCTTCACACCTACCAAGATGTTTGGGTGAATTGGATATCCAGCCAGTCATCAACAACTTCATATTCAGTAATCCAGTCAGATGATCAACATTTGCACCTTTCTAAAGACACTCTAGCCCTAATAATGGCATTTAAGCAATATTAAAAATCTTTATAAAGTAGAGAATTAAATACATATATAATGTTAAATTTTCAGTTTCGAAATATTAGTACTAGTGTAGTAGTGTATTACTATGTTACTATAGTACTATATTATTTATTTTCAAACATTTAATAATTTTTAGGGTGTAAGACCCAATTAAAACCCACTATTTACACACTTTTTGACTGAAAGTACTAGGCATACTGTATTAACTGTATTAAAGCATTAACTTTGAGATATTGTTTTTATGTAACGAACCCTGAGCCTTATTCAATGTAAGCTTAAATTAACTATTTTACTTATTAATCAAAGTGCTATTACTGTGCAACAGCAATATTTTATGTTTTATTCTTTTAATGATACTTTAGGATTTATTTGAAAACAATTTCAGTCTTTTCAGAGCTATTTATTCACTGCTGTGTAATAGTCTATAAGCATGATTATTACTGTAAATTAAATTAGCTTTTTACAAAAATACCATGTGTGTTTATGTTTTGTTTCTTTTTTCAAAGCCAAAAAATGTGTCAGGCTTGTCGAGTTTCCCTTAGTGTCGAGTTATCAAGAGTCCAGTTTTTGGGGTTCTAATGTTGATCATATGACTCTAAAATGCTTAAAAAGAACTTTAAAACTCACTATTTTTCATCTAAAATTTAGAAAATTTCCTAGGGCAAGACCCCCAGTATGGGCCCCACCCCAATATTTTTTATAAGTCAGCACCCCTGACCACACCTATGCGTATGGTCATATGGGGTATCAAGTGAAATTTGTGATTGGATTGAGGACATTTTGGTAGGAAGGCCACAGCATGTTATCTTGGATGGAGAGTCATCGTCAAATGTAGAAGTAACTTCGGGTGTGCCCCAGGGCAGTGTGTTGGGACCCTTGCTGTTCATTAACAGTAAAATCATGCTTTTTGCCATAACGCAGTTATCTATAATGAAGTACCGTCTGGAAAAAGCTGCATAAATATTCAGTCAGATCTTGATAGGATTTCAACATGGTGCAGAGATTGGGAACTTGCTCTATATGTTCAGAAATCTAAAATTTTGCACTTCACAAAACGAAAAAATGTAGTAGCCTATGACTATAATATCAATGAGTCACTGCTGGAATTGGCCAACTCAAACAAATATCTGGGTGTAACACTTTGTATGGATATAAAATGGCATGATCACATAGGTTCAGTTGTGGGTAAAGCAGATGGTAGACTTCGGGTTATTGGTAGAATACTGGGGAAGGCAATCAATCTACAAAGGAGATTGCTTACAAATCATTCATTTCAATTATTCATTCTAGAATATTGCTCAAGTGTGTGGGACCCATACCACATGGGGCTAACAGTGAATACTGACAGAGATACTGAAGAAACTGAACTGGAAGACTCTTGAAAATAGACGTAAACTATTCCGAGAAAGTCTATTAAAAAGTTTTAAGAATTGGCTTTAAATGATTACTCTAGGAATATACTACAAACCCCCTACATACCACTCACATAGAGATCGTGAGGATGAGATTAGAATTCTTACTTCCTTCCCACATTCCATACATGAATGGAACTACATTGAGAAAATGCAGTGCCTGCTAGATGACGACTCCTGTAGGAAGATCAACACTGATGCCACGAAGAAGGTGGAGAACAAGACCAGGACTCTACTCAAGGACGCGGATCTACCAGAGGGGGACACCAAGAAATTGTCACCTCAAGGACCTGTACCACCAAGACTCTATGGACTCCCTAAGATCCACAAAGAGGTGTCAGCAACATTAGGACATCTACTTACTTGCTGGCAAAATATCTGGCTGAATTACTTAGCCCTTATGTAGGTAAATGCCCTCACCATATCCGTAATTCTGTGGATTTCGTGAAACATCTCGACAACTTCAGACTGAAAGACACTGATATCCTAGTGAGCTTCGACATGGTTTCACTATTCACCACGATGCCTCTACGAGAGTCAGTCGAGCTTATTGGGCAGAAATTTGACGAGAAGACCACTGAACTCTTTAGGCATGTCTTGACCTCAACGTATTTTCTATTTAATGGGGAATACTATGAGCAAATGGATGGAGTCGCAATAGGCAGCCTACTCTCGCCAGTGGTCGCGAATTTGTACATGGAGTACTTCAAGGAGGAAGACTTGGTGTCATCCAATTGGAAACCCACTTGTTTCTTCCGTTATGTCAATGACACGTTCATCATCTGGCCCCATGGTAGGGACAAGCTCCTGGATTTCCTTACACACCTAAACTCCATACATCCAAACATCAAATTCACTATGGAGATCGAAGCAGAAGGAAGATTACCATTCCTGGACGTCATGGTCAAGAGAAGAGCTGATGGTACCCTGAGCCACGGTGTGTACAGGAAGAAAACGCACACTGACATGTGCCTGCATGCAGACAGCTGCCACCACCCTTCTCAGAGGAATGGAGTACTAAAAACACTAGTACACAGGACGTGCAGTATCTCTGATGCAGAGAATCTGCCCCAGGAATTGGAGCACCTCAAAACCGTGTTCCAAAAAAACGGGTACTCAGAATGGCAGATTAGATGCGCTCACCATCCCAACGCCACAGCACAACCTGTGGAGACGGATGAAGTCACGGAAGAAGAAACACAGAGTTAAAACCATCTTTTGCCCGCCCAATAAAACACAGGCATTACTGGGAAGTGTGAAAGATGACCTGGGTTTGAGGAAGGCCAGCATATACCACATTCCCTGTGAGTGTGGGAAGACTTATATCGGACAAACAGTACGCACCATCGAAAATCGTTGCTGAGAACATCAAAGGCACACTCGACTGAAATATCCAAATAAGTTGGCAGTAGCAGAGCACTATTTGTCAAAGAAAGATGAGATGGATTATGAGCGTACCAAGATCCTGGCTTAGACCTCTAAATATTGGGACAGCGTTATAAGAGAGGCTATTGAAATTCGCACCAGGGAAGATCTTATCAACTGAGATTGCGGCTACAACCTCAGCAAGGCTTGGGACCTGGCATTGAATGTAATTAAGAAGCAAGAAGTACGAAGTGGCAACCAGGGCAGACGTAGCAAGCACATCGACACTATGACAGATTCCGATGCCCACGTCTTTGCAACCGCAACCGCGGGCGCATCGGCGAAGAGAGCGGCCCGCGGAGGGAGGGGATTTAAATCAGCCGCCCGCCCTCAGGAGCTCAGTTCGTCAGCGCACCTGATGATGGCGACATGTCTGATCGCCGAAATATTGCGCACATTGGACACTATGAACTGACAGTATACCCGTGGACTGTTCGAGTGAAGAATCACTGCTATAAAACTGTTTGCACGAACCAAAACTGAATTTAACATATTACATTAACAGGAATGTGGTTACTTTTAAAAAAGCTACTATTGCAAAATTAATGTGTGATGTATTTTTTTTTTTTTTTTTTTTTTTTGTATGTCTTATTGTATCATAAGAAAATTAGGAGTGAATTAAAGCTGCTCTTTTCTGAATGTCAATAAGTGTTAAACTGATATGTTTCAGTTGTTAGGGAATTACTTTTTAAGACATACAGATGCAGTTGTTAGTTGATGTATGAAGAATCACAGATCACAATGTAGTCCTCCATTCTTATGAGAAATTTCTTTTACTCTAAATCACACTTGATCAATGTATGCATCCAATTTCAAATGACTTAATTTGTCTCATATTATTATTGGCATTTCTTATTTCTTGGCACAGAAATTTGCCAACTTAACATAGTGCTTAAAATTTCATTTAGGTAAAAAACAACTTGCAGTTCAAATTTACATTGTGTGCACCATAGAATAATGACAAATGTGCTAGATTTACATCTACATCTATACTCCGCAAACCACCGTGAAGTGCATGCAGAGGGTACTTTCCATTGTTCTGCTTATTATGTCTTCTTTCCATTCTATTTATGGTGGAGCAAGGGAAGCTGTAAGTTGTATAATCTTATCTTGGCTATCCCTACTGGTATGCTACATTAGAGGTCTTAGTATATTACTAGATTTCTCATTTAAAGATGGTTTTTGAAACTTTGTAAGGAAAATTTAAAAAGGGAAATGGATAGGTTAAAGTTAGATATAGTGGGAATTAGTGAAGTTCGGTGGCAGGAGAAACAAGACTTCTGGTCACGTGACTACAGGGTTATAAATACAAAATCAAATAGGGGTGATGCAGGAGTAGGTTTAATAATGAATAGGAAAATAGGAATGTGGGTAAACTACTACAAACAGCATAGTGAATGCATTATTGTGGCCAAGATAGACACGAAGCCCATGCCTACCACAGTAGTACAAGTTTATATGCCAACTAGTTCTGCAGATGATGAAGAAATTGAAGAAATGTATGATGAAATAAAACAAATTATTCAGATAGTGAAGGGAGACGAAAATTTAATAGTCATGAGTGACTGGAATTCGGCAGTAGGAAAAGGGAGAGAAGGAAACGTAGTAGGTGAATATGGATTGGGGGTAAGAAATGAAAGAGGAAGCCGCCTGCTAGAATTTTGCACAGAGCACAAGTTAATCGTAGCTAACACTTGGTTCAAGAATCATAAAAGAAGGTTGTATACATGGAAGAAGCCTGGAGATACTGACAGGTTTCAGACAGATTATACACTCCTGGAAATGGAAAAAGGAACACATTGACACCGGTGTGTCACACACACCATACTTGCTCCAGACACTGCGAGAGGGCTGTACAAGCAATGATCACACGCACGGCACAGCGGACACACCAGGAACCGCGGTGTTGGCCGTCGAATGGCGCTAGCTGCGCAGCATTTGTGCACCGCCGCCGTCAGTGTCAGCCAGTTTGCCGTGGCATACGGAGCTCCATCGCAGTCTTTAACACTGGTAGCATGCCGCGACAGCGTGGACGTGAACCGTATGTGCAGTTGACGGACTTTGAACGAGGGCGTATAGTGGGCATGCGGGAGGCCGGGTGGACGTACCGCCGAATTGCTCAACACGTGGGGCGTGAGGTCTCCACAGTACATCGATGTTGTCGCCAGTGGTCGGCGGAAGGTGCACGTGCCCGTCGACCTGGGACCGGACCGCAGCGACGCACGGATGCACGCCAAGACCGTAGGATCCTACACAGTGCCGTAGGGGACCGCACCGCCACTTCCCAGCAAATTAGGGACACTGTTGCTCCTGGGGTATCGGCGAGGACCATTCGCAACCGTCTCCATGAAGCTGGGCTACGGTCCCGCACACCGTTAGGCCGTCTTCCGCTCACACCCCAACATCGTGCAGCCCGCCTCCAGTGGTGTCGCGACAGGCGTGAATGGAGGGACGAATGGAGACGTGTCGTCTTCAGCGATGAGAGTCGCTTCTGCCTTGGTGCCAATGATGGTCGTATGCGTGTTTGGCGCCGTGCAGGTGAGCGCCACAATCAGGACTGCATACGACCGAGGCACACAGGGCCAACACCCGGCATCATGGTGTGGGGAGCGATCTCCTACACTGGCCATACACCACTGGTGATCGTCGAGGGGACACTGAATAGTGCACGGTACATCCAAACCGTCATCGAACCCATCGTTCTACCATTCCTAGACCGGCAAGGGAACTTGCTGTTCCAACAGGACAATGCACGTCCGCATGTATCCCGTGCCACCCAACGTGCTCTAGAAGGTGTAAGTCAACTACCCTGGCCAGCAAGATCTTCGGATCTGTCCCCCATTGAGCATGTTTGGGACTGGATGAAGCGTCGTCTCACGCGGTCTGCACGTCCAGCACGAACGCTGGTCCAACTGAGGCGCCAGGTGGAAATGGCATGGCAAGCCGTTCCACAGGACTACATCCAGCATCTCTACGATCATCTCCATGGGAGAATAGCAGCCTGCATTGCTGCGAAAGGTGGATATACACTGTACTAGTGCCGACATTGTGCATGCTCTGTTGCCTGTGTCTATGTGCCTGTGGTTCTGTCAGTGTGATCATGTGATGTATCTGATCCCAGGAATGTGTCAGTAAAGTTTCCCGTTCCTGGGACAATGAATTCACGGTGTTCTTATTTCAATTTCCAGGAGTGTATAATGGTAAGACAGAGATTTAGGAACCAGGTTTTAAATTGTAAGACATTTCCAGGGGCAGATGTGGACTCTGACCACAATCTATTGGTTATGAACTGTAGATTAAAACTGAAGAAACTACAAAAATGTGGGAATTTAAGGAGATGGGGCCTGGATAAACTGACTAAACTAGAGGTTATACAGAGTTTCAGGGAGAGCATAAGGGAACAATTGACAGGAATGGGGGAAATAAATACAATAGAAGAAGAATGGGTAGCTTTGAGGGATGAAGTAGTGGGGGCAGCAGAGGATCAAGTAGGTAAAAAGACCAGGGCTAGTAGAAATCCTTGGGTAACACAAGAAATATTGAATTTAATTGATGAAAGGAGAAAATATAAAAATGCAGTAAATGAAGCAGGCAAAAAGGAATACAAACATCTCAAACATGAGATCGACAGGAAGTGCAAAATGGCTAAGCAGGGATGGCTAGAGGACAAATGTAAGGATGTAGAGGCACATATCACTAGGGGTAAGATAGATACTGCTTACACGAAAATTAAAGAGACCTTTGGAAAAAAGAGAACCACTTGTATGAATATCAAGAGCTCAAATGGAAACCCAGTTCTAAGCAAAGAAGGGAAAGAAGAAAGGTGTAAGGAGTATGTAGAGGGTCTATACAAGGGCAATGTACTTTAGGACAGTATTATGGAAATGGAAGAGGATGTAGATGAAGATGAAATGGGAGATATGATACTGCGTGAAGAGTTTGACAGAGCACTGAAAGACCTAAGTCGAAACACGGCCCCGGGAGTAGCCAACATTCCATTAGAACTACTGACAGCCTTGGGAGAGCCAGTCCTGACAAAACTCTACCATCTGGTGAGCAAGACATATGAGACAGGCGAAATACCCTCAGACTTCAAGAAGAATATAATAATTCCAATCCCAAAGAAAGCAGGTGATGACAGGTGTGAAAATTACTGAACTATCAGTTTAATAAGTCACAGCTGCAAAATACTAAAATACTAACGTGAATTCTTTACAGACGAATGGAAAAACTAGTAGACGCTGACCTTGGGGAAGATCAATTTGGATTCCGTTGAAATATCGGAACACGTGAGGCAATACTGACCCTACGACTTATCTTAGAAGCTAGATTAAGGAAAGGCAAACCTATGTTTCTAGCATTTGTAGACTTAGAGAAAGCTTTTGACAATATTGAATGGAATACTCTCTTTCAAATTCTGAAGGTGGCAGGGGTAAAATACAGGGAGCGAGGGACATGAAAGGGAAGCAGTGGTTGGGAAGGGAGTGAGACAGTGTTGTAGCCTCTCCCCGATGTTATTCAATCTGTATATTGAGCAAGCAGTAAAGGAAACAAAAGAAAAATTCGGAGTAGGTATTAAAATCCATGTAGAAGAAATAAAAACTTTGAGATTCGCCGATGACATTGTAATTCTGTTAGAGACAGCAAAGGACTTGGAAGAGCAGTTGAACGGAATGGACAGTGTCGTGAAAGGAGGATATAAGATGAACATCAACAAAAGCAAAATGAGGATAATGGAATGTAGTCGACTTAAGTCGGGTGATGCTGAGGGAATTAGATTAGGAAATGAGACACTTAAAGTAGTGAAGGAGTTTTGCTATTTGGCGAGCAAAATAACTGATGATGGTCGAAGTAGAGAGGATATAAAATGTAGACTGGCAATGGCAAGGAAAGCATTTCTGAAGAAGAGAAATTTGTTAACATCGAGTATAGATTTAAGTGTTAGGAAGTCGTTTCTGAAAGTATTTGTGTGGAGTGTAGCCATGCATGGAAGTGAAACATGGATGATAAATAGTTTGGACAACAAGAGAATAGAAGCTTTCGAAATGTGGTGCTACAGAAGAATGCTGAAGATTAGATGGTTAGATCACGTAACTAATGAGGAAGTATTGAATAGGATTGGAGATAAGGGAAGTTTGTGGCACAACTTGACTAGAAGAAGGGATCGGTTGGTAGGACATGTTCTGAGACATCAAGGGATCACCAATTTAGTATTGGAGGGCAGCTTGGAGGGTAAAAATCATAGAGGGAGACCAAGAGATGAATACACTAAGCAGATTCAGAAGGATGTAGGTTGCAGTAGGTACTGGGAGATGAAGAAGCTTGCACAAGATAGAGTAGCATGGAGAGCTGCATCAAACCAGTCTCAGGACTGAAGACCACAACAACAAGTATGCTTTCATGGTATGAATGCTTTTTTCTTCCAGTGTCTGCCAGTTCATGTTCTTTAGTACCAGGTGATGTTCCATTGTGCAGTGAGAAGCTGAAAGATGTTGAATGAATATAGTTGTTAATATAAAGCAAGAAGGGTTTGAGTAACTCTCTGGTATGGCACTTACAATTAGTTAGACCTTGCACTCACCTCCCCAAAAATGGAATTAATACTTCTAAAAGCTTCGATGGTTTGCATGTTTTTACATGTGTCTATCAGCAGTAATAATGTCTCATGTCCTGAAGGTAAGCACTGGCCAGAATCTGGCTCCAAATTTGCTATATATTACTGTAGTTGCAACCAAACGGAGGGGTATCCATTGAGAGGCCAGACAGACGTGTGGTTCCTGAAAAGAGGCAGCAGCCTTTTCAGTAGTTCCAGGGGCAACAGTCTGGATGACTGACTGATCTGGCCTTGTAACATTACCCAAAATGGACCTGCTGTGCTGGTACTGTGAACAGCTGGAAGCAAGGAGAAACTACAGCCGTAATTTTTCCCAAGGGAATACAGCTTTACTTTATGGTTAAATGATGATGGTGTCCTCTCGAATAAAATATTCCAGAGGTAAAATAGTCTCCCATTCATATCTCAAGGTCAGGAGGACATTATTATCAGGAGAAAGAAAACTGGTGTGCTATGGATCGGAGTGTGGAATGTCAGGTCTCTTAATCGGGCAGGTAGGTTAGAAAATTTTAAAAGGGAAATGGATAGGTTGAAGTTATAGTGGGAATTAGTGAAGTTCAGTGGCAGAAGGAACAAGACTTCTGGTCAGGTGAATACAGGGTTATAAATACAAAATCAAATAAGGTTAATGCAGGAGTAGGTCTAATAATGAATAAAAAATAGGAGTGCAGATAAGCTGCTACGAACAACATAATGAGTGTATTATTGCAGCCAAGATCGACAGGAAGCCCATGCCTACCATGGTAGTACAAGTTTATATGCCAACTAAATTCACAGATGATAAGGTGATTGAAGAAATGTATGACACGATAAATGAAATTATTCAGATAGTTAAGGGATATGAAAATTTAATAGTCATGGGGGACTGGACTGGAATTCAATAGTAGGAAAAGGGAGAGAAGGAAAAAGTAGTAGGTGAATATGGACCAGAAGTAAGAAATGAAAGACAAAGCCGCCTGGTAGAATTGTGCACAGAGCGTAAGTTAATCATATCTAACATTTGGTTTAATAATCGAGAAAGAAGGTTGTATATGTGGAACAGGCCTGGAGACACTGGAAGGTTCCAGATAGATTATATAATGGTGAGATAGAGATTTAGGAGCCAGGTTTTAAATTGTAAGACATTTCCAGGTGCAGGTGTGGATTGTGACCACAATTTATTGGTTATGAACTGTAGATTAAAACTGAAGAAACTGCAGAAAAGTAAAAATTTCAGGAGATGGGACCTGGATAAACTTAAAGAACCAGAGGTTGTAGAGAGTTACAGAGAGAGCATTAGGGAATGATTGACAAGAACAGGAAAGAAATACAGTAGAAGAAGAATAGGTAGCTTTGCGAGATGAAATAGTGAAAGCAGCAGAGGATCAAGTAGGTAAAAAGATGAGTGCTACTGGAAATCCTTGGGTGGCAGAAGAGATATTGAATTTAATTGATGAAATGAGAAAATTAAAAATGCAGTACATGAAGCAGTCAAAAAGTAATACAAATGTCTCAAAAATGAGATCGACAGGGAATGCAAAATGGCTAAGCAGGGATGCCTAGAGGACTAATGTAAGGATGTAGGAGCATATATCACTGGAGTAAGATATATACTGCCTACAGGAAAATTAAAGAGACATTTGGAGAAAAGAGGACCACCTGTATGAATATCAAGAGCTCAGATGGAAAACCAGTCCTAAGCAAAGTAGGGAAAGCAGAAAGGTGGAAGGAGTATACAGAAGGTCTATTACAAAGGAGATGTACTTGAGGGCAATAGAAATGGAAGAGGACATAGATGACATACCCCTTTTTCTACTTTTTCCTTCTCTCCCTTTTCCTACTATCGAATTCCACTCCCCCATGACTATTAAATTTTCGTCTCCCTTAACTATCTGAATAATTTCTTTTATCACATCATACTTTTCTTCAATCTCTTTATCATGAAGATGAAATGGGAGATACTATACTGTGTGAATAATTTGACAGAACACTGAAAGACCTAAGTCAAAACAAGGCCCCGGGAGTAGACAACATTCCATTGGAACTACTGATAGCCTTGGGAGACCCAGCCATGGCAAAACTGTACCATCTGGTGAGCAAGATGTATGAGACAGGCAAAATACCCTCAGACTTTGAGAATAATATAATAATTCTAATCCCAAAGAAAGAAGATATTGACAGGTGTGAAAATTACTGAACTATCAGTTTAATAAGTCATGGCTGCAAAATACTAACACGAATTCCTTACAGCCAAACGGAAAAACTGGTAGAAGCCAACCTCAGGGAAAATCAGTCTGGATTCCATCGAAATGTTGGAATGATTGAGGCATTACTGATCTTATGATGTATCTTAGAAGACAGATTAAGGAAAGGCAAACCTACATATCTGACATTTGTAGAGTTAGAGAAAGCTTTAGACAATGTTGGCTGGAATGCTCTCTTTTAAATTCTGAAGGGTGGCAGGGGTAAAATACAGGGGAGCAAAATTCTATTTACAACTTATACAGAAACCAGATGGCAGTTATAGGAGTTGAGGGACACAAAAGGGAAGCAGTGGTTGAGAAGGGGGTGAGACAGGATTGTAGCCTATCTCTGATGCTATTCAATCTGTATATTGATCAAGCAGTAAAGGAAACAAAAGAAAAATTTGGAGTAGGAATTAAAATTCATCGAGAAGAAATAAAAACTTTGAGATTTGCTGATGACATTGCAATTCTGTCGGAGACAGCAAAGGACCTGGAACAACAGTTGAATGGAATGGACAGTGTCTTGACAGGAGGATATAAAATGAATATCAACAAAGCAAAATGTGGATAATGGAATGTAGTCGAATTAAATCATGTGACGCTGAGGGAATCAGGTTAGGAAATACGACACTTAAAGTAGTAGATGTGTTTTGCTATTTGGGGAGCAAAATAAATGATGATGGTTGAAGTAGGGAGGGAATGAAATGTAGACTGGCTAAGGCAAGGAAAGCATTTTTGAAGAAGAGAAATTTGTTAACATCAAGGATAGATTTAAATGTCAGAAAGTCTTTTCTGAAAGTATTTGTATGCAGTGTAGCCATGTATGGAAGTGAAAAATGGATGATAAATAGTTTAGACAAGAAGAGAATAGAATCTTTCGAAATGTGCTACTACAGAAGAATGCTGAAGATTAAATGGGTAGATCACATCTTATTGAGAGTGCCTGTATGCCCATATGGTACCATTCTACTAGTGGATGACCGTATCAGCACTGCCAACAGTGACATCCAGTTGAGCAGCAAAGTGTTTGATAGTGACCCATCGATTACCTCGAATGAGAGCATCCACACATTCCAACATTGCAAGAGCCACAGCTATGTGCGGACAGCCAGCACACAAGAGATCGGACAGGTTTGCATGATCTTGCTGCAATGATGACAGATGCCTGCCTACTGACTCACCATGCTTTTGTTCACTGCCTGGTCTCCGCAAACATTCTGCAAGTGCCTATGAATACCTGTGATGCTCTGGTTCTCTGCCAAAAGAAACTCAATGACAGCTCTCTGCTCGGAACACACCTCAGTTACAGACGCCATTTCAAAGGCTACGTAAAGCACCGCAACCAATCCGAACTTCTTGAAACCATTGAGACTGAAGCAGGAATATTCCATAATCTCCCACAACAAATTTAGCATTTTTTTAAACCAAAACTGGTGAAGAAAAAAAGTATGTTCCATTACATATTGAATGCCCCTCATATGTCTTCCTACTTTGGTCACCATCAGTTATTTTACTGCCCAAATAGCAAAACTCATGTACTACCTTTATTGATTCATTTCCTAATCTAATCCCCTCAGCTTCAGTTGATTTAATTTGACTATGTTCTGTTATCTTTATTTTTGTTTTTGTTGATGTTCACCATACATCCTCCTTTTATCGCATTGTCCATTCTGTCCAATTATTCTTCCAAGTCCTTTGCCATCTCCGACAAATTACAGTGTCATCAGCAAACCTCAAAGTTTCTACACACATCAAAAAAAGTTTTGCATCACCTCGGTTCCGAGAGCTCCAGAACCTGTACAGAAAATTGGAATAGAGGTCGACATAAACATCATTTCTGCCCTTTTTATTGCTCATGAAAACCACACATTTGCATGTTGTACCACCATACAGTAAGACCTTCAGAGGTGGTAGTCCAGATTGCTGTACAAACCAGTACCGCTAATACCCACTAGCACGTCCTCTTGGATTGACGCATGACTGTATTCATCGTGGCATACTATCCCCAAGTTCATCAATGCACTGTTGGTCCAGATTGTCCCACTCATAAATGGCGATTTGGCGTAGATCCCTCAGAGTGGTTGGTGGGTCACAGCTTCCATAAACAGCCCTTTTCAATCTATCCCAGGCATGTTCGATGGGGTTCATGTCTGGAGAACATGCTGGCCACTCTAGTTGGGCGATGTCATTATCCTGAAGAAAGTCATTCATAAGATGTGCATGATGGGGACCTGAATTGTCATCCATGAAGACGAATGCCTTGCCAATATGCTGCCGATATGGTCGTACTTTCGGTCGGAGGATGGCATTCTCATATCGTACAGCCATTACAGTGCCTTCCATGACCACCAGTGGCATACATTGGCCCCACATAATGCCACCCACAAAACAGCAGGTAACCTTCACCTTGCCGCACTTGCTGGACAGTGTGTGTAAGGCGTTCTGCCTGACCGGGTTGCCTCGTCACATCTCTGATGATTTTCTGTTTGAAGGCACATGCGACACTCATCTGTACCGCACTGCATGGTGCCATGGTTGCAAAGATGGATCTTGCCATGGATGTCGGGAGTGAAGTTGCACATCATGCAGCCTATTGCACAGTTTGAGTCATAACACGACGTCCTGTGGCTGTACGAAAAGTGTTATTCAGCATGGTGGTGTTGCTGTCAGGGTTCCTCTGAATCATAATCCGTAGGTAGCGTCATCCACTGCAGTAGTAGCCCTTGGGTGGCCTGAGTGAGGCATTTCATTGACAGTTCCTGTCTCTCTATATCTCCTCTTTGTCCGAACAACATCACTTTGGTTCACTATGAGGCGCCTGAACACTTCTCTTGTTGAGAGCCCTTCCTGACACAAAGTAACAATGCAGACATGATCAAACTGTGGTATTAACAGTCTAGGCATCATTGATGTACAGACAACATGAGCCGTGTATCTCCTTCCTGGTGGGATGACTGGAATTGATTAGCTGTCAGATCCTCTCCGTCTAGTAGGTGCTGCTCATGTGTGGTTGTTTACATCTTTGGGCGGGTTTAGTGACATATCTGAACAGTCAAGGGGGCTGTGTCTGTGATACAATATCCACAGTCAACGTCTGTCTTCAGGAGTTCTTGGAACTGGGATGATGCAAAACTTTTTTTTATGCATGTATTTGTTCTCCCTGAACTTTAATTCCCTTACAAAATTTCTCCTTAGTTTCCTTCAAAGCTTGATCAATGTACAACCCTGTCTCACTCCCTTCTCAACCACTGCCTCCCCTTCATGTCCTTTGGCTCTTATAAGTGGTGTCTGGTTTCTGTAGAATTTATTTATATATATATATAACCTTTCACATCCTGTATTTTACCCCTGTACAGCAATACCAGCACAAACTCAAAAATGGTTAATGCAGGAGTAGGCATAATAATGAGTAAGAAAATGGGAATGCAGGGAAGCTACAGTGAGCACATTATAGTTGGCAATATAGATACAAAGGTAACAACACGACAGTAATACTAGCTTTGCAGACGATAAAGATATTGAAATAACATAGGATGTGATAAAAGAAATGACTCATGTTGTTAAAGGAGAAGGAAATTTAGCTATGATGGGGGACTGGAATTCAATAGCAGGAAAGGAATGAGGTGGCAAAATAGTAAGAGAACATGGATGAATGCAAGGGGAAGCCACTAGATAGAATTTTACACTGAGCACTATTTAATCATTGCTAATACTTTGTTTAAATATCATGGAAGAAGATTGTATACATTGAAAACACGTGGGGACACTGGAAGGTTTCAAATAGATTTCATAATTTAAAACTAAGATTTCAAAACTAGATTTTAAACTACAAACCATTTCCGAGTGCTGGTGTGGATTCTGACCACAATTTATTGTTTATGAACTGCAGATTAAACCTGAAGAAATTGCAGAAAATCAGGAAATTAAGGAGATGGGGCATAGTTAAAATGAAACAACTAGAGGTTCTAGACAATTTCAAAGGTAGGATTAGAAAATGATTAACAAAACAGGAGTAAGGAACACAACAGAAGATGGTAGGCAAAAGGACAAGGCCCAGCAGAAATTCTTGAATAATGCATGAGATATTAGATCTAATAGAGGAAAGAAGAAAATATAAAAATGCAGCAGTGAAGCAGGCAAATGGGGATGTTGTTGTTGTTGTGGTCTTGAGTCCTGAGACTGGTCTGATGCAGCTCTCCATGCTACTCTATCCTGTGCAAGCTTCTTCATCTCCCAGTACCTACTACAACCTACATCCTTCTGAATCTGCTTGGTGTATTCATCTCTTGGTCTCCCTCTACGATTTTTTCCCTCCACGCTGCCCTGCAATACTAAGTTGGTGAGCCCTTGATGCCTCAGAACATGTCCTACCAACCGATCCCTTCTTCTAGTCAAGTTGTGCCACAAACTTCTCTTCTCCCCAATCCTATTCAACACCTCCTCATTAGTTATGTGATCTACCCATCTAATCTTCAGCATTCTTCTGTAGCACCACATTTCGAAAGCTTCTATTCTCTTCTTGTCCAAACTATTTATCATCCATGTTTCACTTCCATACATGGCCACACTCCATACAAATACTTTCAGAAACGACTTCCTAACACTTAAATCTATACTCGATGTTAACAAATTTCTCTTCTTCAGAAACGCTTTCCTTGCCATTGCCAGTCTACATTTTATATCCTCTCTACTTCGACCATGATCAGTTATTTTGCTCCCCAAATAGCAAAACTCCTTCAGTACTTTAAGTGTCTCATTTCCTAATCTAATACCCCCAACATCAGCCGACTTAATTCGATTACATTCCATTATCCTCGTTTTGCTTTTGTTGATGTTCATCTTATATCCTCCCTTCAACACACCATCCATTCCGTTCAACAGCTCTTCCAAGTCCTTTGCTGTCTCTGACAGATTTACAATGTCATTGGCAAACCTCAAAGTTTTTATTACTTCTCCATGGATTTTAATACCTACTCCGAATTTTTCTTTTGTTTCCTTCACTGCTTGCTCAATATACAGATTGAATAACAACGGGGAGAGGCTACAACCCTGTCTCACTCCCTTCCCAACCACTGCGTCCCTTTCATGCCCCACAACTCTTATAACTGCCATTTGGTTTCTATACAAATTGTAAATAGCCTTTCGCTCCCTATATTTTACCCCTGCCACCTTCAGAATTTGAAAGAGAGTATTCCAGTCAACATTGTCAAAAGCTTTCTCTAAGTCTACAAATGCTAGAAACATAGGTTTGCCTTTCCTTAATCTAGCTTCTAAGATAAGCCGTAGGGTCAGTATTGCCTCACGTGTTCCAATATTTCTACGGAATCCAAACTGATCTTCCCCAAGGTCGGATTCTACTAGTTTTTCCATTCGTCTGTAAAGAATTCGCATTAGTATTTTGCAGCCGTGACTTATTAAACTGATAGTTCGGTAATTTTCACATCTGTCAACACCTGCTTTCTTTGGGATTGGGATTATTATATTCTTCTTGAAGTCTGAGGGTATTTTGCCTGTCCCATCATCTTGCTCACCAGATGGTAGAGTTTTGTCAGGACTGGCTCTCCCAAGGCCGTCAGTAGTTCTAATGGAATGTTGTCTACTCCCGGGGCCTTTTTTCGACTCAGGTCTTTCAGTGCTCTGTCGAACTCATCACGCAGTATCATATCTCCCATTTCATCTACATCTACATCCTCTTCCATTTCCAAAATATTGTCCTCAAGTACCTCGCCCTTGTATAGACCCTCTATATACTCCTTCCACCTTTCTGCTTTCCCTTCTTTGCTTAGAACTGGGTTTCCATCTGAGCTCTTGATATTCATACAAGTGGTTCTCTTTTCTCCAAAGGTCTCTTTAATTTTCCTGTAGGCAGTATCTATCTTACTCCTAGTGAGATAAGCCTCTACATCCTTACATTTGTCCTCTAGCCATCCCTGCTTAGCCGTTTTGCACTTCCTGTCGATCTCATGTTTGAGACGTTTGTATTCCTTTTTGCCTGCTTCATTTACTGCATTTTTATATTTTCTCCTTTCATCAATTAAATTCAATATTTCTTGTGTTACCCAAGGATTTCTACTAGCCCTCGTCATTTTACCTACATGATCCTCTGCTGCCCCCACTACTTCATCCCTCAAAGCTACCCATTCTTCTTCTACTGTATTTTTTTCCCCCATTCCTGCCATTTGTTCCCTTATGCTCTCCCTGAAACTCTGTACAACCTCTGGTTCTTTCAGTTTATCCAGGTCCCATCTCCTTAAATTCCCACCTTTTTGCAGTTTCTTCAGTTTTAATCTACAGTTCATAACCAATAGATTGTAGTCAGATTCCACATCTGGCCCTGGAAATGTCTTACAATTTAAAACCTGGTTCCTAAATCTCTGTCTTACCATTATATAATCTATCTGATACCTTTTAGTATCTCCAGGGTTCTTCCATGTATGCAACCTTCTTTCATGATTCTTGAACCAAGTGTTAGCTATGATTAAGTTACGCTCTGCACAAAATTCTATCAGGCGGCTTCCTCTTTCATTTCCTACCCCCAATCCATATTCACATACTATGTTTCCTTCTCTCCCTTTTCCTGCTACCAAATTCCAGTCACCCATGACTATTAAATTTTCATCTCCCTTCACTATCTGAATAATTTGTTTTATTTCATCATACATTTCTTCAATTTCTTCATCATCTGCAGAGCTAGTTGGCATATAAACTTGTACTACTGTAGTAGGCGTGGGCTTCGTGTCTATTTTGGCCACAATAATGCGTTCACTATGCTGTTTGTAGTAGCTTACCCGCATTCCTATTTTTTTATTCATTATTAAACCTACTCCTGCATTACCCCTATTTGACTTTGTATTTACAACCCTGTATTCGGCGGACCAAAAGTCTTGTTCCTCCTGCCACTGAACTTCACTAAATCCCACTATATCTAACTTTAACCTATCCATTTCCCTTTTTAAATTTTCTAACCTACCTGCTCGATAAAGGGATCTGACATTCCACACTCCAATCCATAGAACACCAGTTTTCTTTCTCCTGATAACGACGTCCTCTTGAGTAGTCCCCGCCCGGAGATCCGAATGGGGGACTATTTTACCTCCGGAATATTTTACCCAAGAGGACACCATCATCATTAACCATACAGTAAAGCTGCATGCCCTCAGGAAAAATTACGGCTGTAGTTTCCCCTTGCTTTCAACAGTTCGCAGTACCAGCACAGCAAGGCTGTTTTGGTTAGGGTTACAAGGCCAGATCAGTCAATCATCCAGACTGTTGCCCCTGCAACAACTGAAAAGGCTGCTGCCCCTCTTCAGGAACCACGCATTTGTCTGGCCTCTCAACAGATACCCCTCCATTGTGGTTGCACTTACGGTACGGCTATCTGTATCGCTGAGGCACGCAAGCCTCCCCACCAACGGCAAGGCCCATGGTGGGGGGGGATCTGGATGACAAAAAAAATGAGACTGACATGAAGATCAAACTGCCAAAGCGGAAATGCAAGGCTGTAGAAATGTACTGGCTAAGGGAAATTATTTAGGATAATTAAAGAGATATTTGGAAAAAAAGGCAAGCACCTGTATGAATATTAAGAGCATGTACGGCAAACCTGTGCTAAGCAAAGAAGGGAAGGCAGAAAGATGGAAGGAATATATAGAGGGTCTCTATAAGGGAGAAAAATTTGAAAACAATATTATAGAAAGAGAAGAGTAAGTAAATGAAGATGAGAGGAGATATATGATACAGTGAGAAGAATTTGACAGAGCTCTGAATGTGTAGTTGAAATGAGTCCCCTGTAGAAGACAATATTCCCTCATAATTATTTACATATTTGGGAGAGCCAACTGTGACAAAACTGTTCCACCTGTTGTGTAAGATATACAAGGCAGGCACAATACCCTCTGACTTAAAGAAGAATGTAGTAGTTCCTATTCCAAAGTGAAAGCATGAACCACCAGTCTAATAAGATTTTCATTCCATGATGCTAGCAGCTTAACATCTTGTCTGCAGGTCATTTAGAAGTTTTGCTGAATAGTGCATTTAGGAAAATTGGTGCTCTTTAGATCACCTCCCTACACTGAACATTCAGACACCAGAACACCAATGTGAACACAGCTGATTATGTTGCACTGATCCCTACAACTTTGAATGCTTGTAGCTCCCCAACTAAAATTGATTGGAATTTGACTTATAAACTATTGGTTTAAATACATCATCTACAAGGTAGAAAAAATAATGTTCTGTTTAAACATCTATAACCCATTGCTTTAACTTACTGAAAAATAACTAAACAAACTACGTTCATAATTCCATAGAAAGAGTAATATATATTATGTTTGCTTACGTAAATAAACGTTCCTTTCACTTATTATGTAAGATACAAAGAAAACCACCTTATCAGAAAAAAAATCCTGTGTGTGCAGTTCATTTGTAGTTGTTTAAGTATTATCTTATTCACTTTTTATTAGTTTTTCGTGTGACTGTAATATTCATTCATTACTAAGTCCGCTGTAACACTGAAATTAATTATGCCCCTCTGCTACTCCTCCCTCTGCAAACTGAATTTTGTGATTCAATTTCCATCTAAACTTCTGACAGGACACTTAAGAGCTGACTTGTACATGGATTGAATGTGCACCTTAGATAATAAACTTGTTACATGTTCTTTAATAGACAAATTCAGTGAGCATTTTTTCACACATCATATACAAGACTTTGCTGCTGATTAGTTGAGTACTGCTGATTGGTTGAGCACAAGTATCCAGTCTTACATTGCATTTCTTCAATAACCCTGCTTGTATAAAGAACTATCAAAACGT
Source organism: Schistocerca americana (assembly GCF_021461395.2). Classification (NCBI taxonomy): domain Eukaryota; kingdom Metazoa; phylum Arthropoda; class Insecta; order Orthoptera; family Acrididae; genus Schistocerca; species Schistocerca americana. The sequence continues at coordinate 204,538,436 of NC_060124.1, read as the reverse complement.
TTGTGTTGAGGGCATTGTTGCGAAATTTTTTGCGACGCACTGTGTCTTTGATGTGGGTACATAAGCACCGACCTGTACGCAACGGATTAGTGTTGCATTCGTGTCTTTCCAATGTCACTGCAGTAAATGCGGAAACTTGAACAATGGCGACATTATTATCAAATGTGTCCAAACAGTACCAACGCTCTGTTATTTTTTTCTTGGCTGCCAAAGGACAAACACCGGTAACATCCATCAGAGAATGAAGAATGTGTATCGGGCAGCATGCTTGTTGAAAACCACCATTGGGGAATCATGTGACAAGAGGTGCTGCTGCATCATGATAACGCATGTCCCCATATTGAAAATGTTGTAACGCAACAGTTTTGTCAACTAAAGCAGGAGACATCCAAGTAACCGCCCTATTAGTCTTGATCTCTACCACATGATTATCGTACCTTCGGACCCTTGAAAAAGGCCTTAAAGGGTCGATGATTTCTGTCAGACAAGGATGTGTAACAGGCAATTACCAACTTTTTCACACAGATGGACATGGTGTTCTACCAAATGGCTCTCTTCAGTCTGTTGCATCAGTGATTTTGCTGAATTGGCATACCAATTCTGGACTGTACAGCCTTTGAACAGAAAGCTTTTGATCGTTCTTTATATATTACTTGTTGAGGTTAGTAAATCTTGTTTAAGGCACTATGTAAGGGTATGAAGTTCCTTATTGAACCAGTTCCTGTTTTAGACCAATTCTGCTTAAGTACTTTCTTGTAGGTTTATGTTTAGAATTTAACTGTACAGACTGCTACAAATTTATCTGTGTCAGAGTCACTGTTAGTGCCAGCACTGTAGAAAAATCAGATTCATTAATATTCAATTTCAAGATTATGCTTTAATAAAATAATTCTCACACAACGAAAATAATTTTTGTATGTTTGAGGAAATAACAAGATGCTCAGTCAATAAAATTCCTCTGGGTTTCAGGCCGCATTGTCATATACAAAATTCCAATGTTTTGGCGACAGTTAGCAATACACCTTGAGGAAGGCGTCTTGCAATAGTCGCCGAAACATCGGAATTTTATAGATGACAATGCGGCCTCAAACCCAGAAGAATTTTATTGACTGTGACAACGGCCGCAGAAGCCTACGTTTACAAGATGCTCAGTTTATCCATTGAACGTGATATACATGGATGTGCTATGCAAGACAAGATATGAACAACTGCAAAACTATGTTCATAACAAAGGGACTAACATGGACATTTATTATAATTTCTTAGTATGGGACTCTGCTCCCTTTTGGCATTTGTTGGTGGTGTTTACAGAGCCCTCTGCTTGCTTCTCTCTGGTCACTGACAGTGATCAGCAATCACTACCCCACTATTTATGGTATACAAGGGCTGGCTATCAACTGTGTGCAACCTGCCACTGTATTTCTCCTCCTGGAGGCTCTCCAAGGATAAGTATGACAATATCAACTCTCTACATTGACTGATTGTGACACCTTAGTCACAGCCAGTCTCTTATTGATAAAATTGGCACTACACAGATTATTGTTATGGGAAGAAGAATCACCTCATTAAATGTCAGGGAAGGGCAGCGAGCCCAAGAAAAACAGATTCAACAAGAGTCTTGAAGAAGTATCTGACATGAGGAAACTGTGTGGGATTGGATCAAGACAACACCAGTTAAACAGGGAGAAATTGGCTTGGTTAGGAGTAATGTTGCATAACCAGATGGAGGGGCCGCAGAACAGTATGAGCTGAGTAACAAACAAGTATTGTGACTGAAAAAATTTTATATACATCTACATCTATACTTCACAAGACACTTTACAGTATGTGGCTGAGGGCACTTTGTGTACCACTGTCAGTTTCCAATTTTCCTGCTCCAGTCACGAATGGTTTGCAGGAAAAATGATTGCTGGTAAACCTTCATGTGACTCAAACTCATTGTCTTTTCGTGAGACATATGTAGCAGGATGCAATATATTGGTTGACTCATCTAGGGATGTACATTCTTGGAACAGTAAACCACACCAGAATGGATATTGTTTTCACACTGCTGTTCACTATATGAACAAAGGAGTTATCAATATACTGAGGCAGTAATTAGAAGACATACAATTTTAATAAGATGAGAAACATTTTTCTTGTTAAATAAAAATATGGTTTTATTAACTGTCTAAACTTCTGAATAGGGAAGACAGATATTTGTTTTATCAATGCATCAAGCTGTTGACTCATATTCACATTCTAAATTATACTTTCTATAGTTGATTTCATCCCAGATCACCTTTTGGCCCTTATGAGGTCAACGCTGCTACATTAATTTCTCTGCTTTTTCTCTTGGATTGTCACTTCATATTATAAATTACATGAAATTGAGTACTCACTTTTTTCTATTATTTTTTTACGAGGTAAGGTTCTATGAAGGAAACGTCCAGCGTTCTTAACATATTTCCAAAAGGAGCGTTACATTTTTATTGCATTGCGTACTGATATCACACAATTTGAGTGGGTCATTTTATTTTAATGCGCAAGTCGTGCACTCAGTTTTGCTCTTCTTGATCTCTTACTTGCTTTTTGTGGTATAATCCACATGCCTGCGTGATGAAGGCTCTGTTCCCTTCAGCTCAAGAGTTGCTAACTACCACGCTTTAGCCCATTAAATCCTGGGATCCGACTTGTAAATGTCGTACATGAGACAAGAACTTAAAAAAAAGTTTGCCCTATGAAACGTTTCGATTTACTGTTTCTCTCTCTCTCTCCATGCTTTCTGTTCTGTGATTATATCTTAATATGTTTCTATCCAATTCGAAACTAATTGTATTCTGACAAGGGCAAAATCTAAATTTATTGTAGCAGGGACAACTGTACGGTAACCATCTCATCAGTTTATTCTTGAGTGACATCGTTAATTCTGTACTCATGAAAAAGGACATACGTATGCTAAATATTCCCATAATGCTTTCAAATTTACCGGGCGCGTTATTGAACAGGCTTCCGTTCTTCCGAGTTGTTTGGTGTTCTGTCTAAGTCGATTTCGACGTAAAATTTAAGGAATTCATCGTAATTTCTTCTTTGCAGGCGATTAGCATACCGGAAAATCTGCTGCGAACTCTCTGAAAACTCGATTTCTGAGCAAAACAAAAATAATGTCCAGAAGAGAAATATGCAACTACATCTGTTTTGAATTAAAACCTGGAATCCTTCATGTAAATGGCGATAATTACTATTAATTTTTACGCTAGTAAGTAAACTAGATGACTAACACTAATCTGTATAATGATTATAACGGACATATCAAGTTAAATAGGACTTTCCTGTTGAGTTGGCTGCCCTGCCACAGTTGAAAATGAAAAAGCCGCTGTTCCCTTCCAGGGTGCTACGATCTGCTGTCTGACTGGTTAGTGTAACCACGTGACCAGCTCTGGAGAGGAGGGAACGCGAGAGAACGGCTTCACGAAGCATAAGCGTCGTAGTCGCTTACAGTTTGGTACCGGCGAAAAAAAAGGAAAGGTACTGAACAGTAGTTCTGTGTTCTTCGGGCATAAACTACCGCGCGTGTGTCGAGAAGCTTACGCACTATTGTATGCATGCTAGTGTTGTGACAGCCGTTTACATTGTTTTGCCGGCATTTCGCGTCGTTTGTGGGAAATTTGAAAAGGATTTTTGGACATTTTCCCTCCAAAACCGGCAACAGGGGACTTCGACTGCGTTGGTGCACGGTAATTATTTTTATTTAATTCTTACAATCATGTAATTAATTTATAAAATACGAGGAACTAATTCCTAACTGCCCTTTTTTTAAAAAAAAAAATGTTTCTTGAACGTTCGGAATACTAAAGCATTTATTTTGCTCAGATCTAGACTAGCTGTACCACAGCTGTAAAATGTCGCTAATCTATACGACGTATTTTGTTAAGTGTGTAACTGTAATGTCGGTTCTGTGTATTATGGTTTTCTCGGTAACGCTTTTGACTTCAGGGTAGAATGTTTTGTGGACTACGAGAATTCTTTGATTTTCTAATTATTCTTAACATAAGATAATTAATGTTAACGAAGCAAAGAAAATGCGTAACATGTAGGGAACAAACACTTTGGAAAAATTTGTTCAGTAACATGTGGATGGGTGGGTGGCTTCTGTGAGTGCGTAGCAAGGGCGTGTGGGAATCGGCGTCACTGTGGCATGAAATGTAAGCCACCAGTTTCCTCTTCCGATATGTTTTGCTGCATTCGTTGAAGCTCATGAACGTCATTAACGCACTGAGATCTTTGATTTAGATCATCTTAATCATACGAGTTGTTTGATGTAGAAGGTATTGGAACATGTGACATAATGAAAAGGTCAGTACTGCGGCATCAGTATGTTCATTGCTTGCCATACCATTTATTAACACCATGTGCCAAAGTTGGAACAGGTTGCCTATAGAAATCTGGTTTCGTGTTATGTGCAATAGTTCGTTTCATTGTGAGGTCAACGTAAACTAATTCGTCCTCACTAGTGACTGAAGTAGGCGAGATTCCTTCCAACTGTTCCGTGACTAGTTAAAGTCTCGTGTTAGACTGTATTGCAGTTCGACTCGCTGACATGAATATTTGGCCAATGGCCATCTGAATATTAGTCGAATTTTTTCCCCACTATCAAGCAAATGGAAGTTCAATTTTGTTTATTGAAATTTATGTATGCCCTTCAGGTGCTTACGAACTTGTACATTAGTGTTACTGTACATTTCATAGAACCGCTTAATGAATAGGTATTTGTCGACAAGTTTTAAAGAGTGTTTCAATGATGTGTTATTTGAATAATCACGTCGTGCCAAATGTGAGGGAAACAGGACGGTTGTGGGTTCATGAGAGGGCGGTTCCGCGACTAACGGTCAATCAATATACATGCCACTTTTTACCTAATTTTTATTATTAATGTTACACACCGTATGTTCGTTGCCGCCGTTGCTGCAGTCCTATAATTGTTCTGGAAATAGTCTAAAAAGCTTGACGTTTATTTGCGAATTTGTTGCACTATTTCACAAACGATTGGAGTTTCGTGTCTTTTCGTCGACGGGCATGGTGGTCAGACGCAAGACTCCTATTACGGGGAACTTGGTTTATTTCTTGACCATATTCAATTTCTGTTTGCTGCCCATTTTCCTCCCGCGCACGCAATTTAGGAAACATTAAAACTGCGTATTTTCTTAGTTGCCGTTTTGTATCGTTACGATAAGACAAAGAACTTGTAGTGTGTGGATTACCAAATTCAGCCAAAGATTTACGAAACCTTGGCTATTGGTTGCCCAAGACTTTTATTTCGATCTTCGGAGAACGTGTCAGCCTCCGCAGAGCGAGTAGGAGAGAATTTCTGCAGTTCTGTCTGTTCAATTTTTGTCACTAGTTTTAACTTGCTTTTTGCGTGGTTAACAGGCAGTAGAAGTCATTAGAAGGCTCTGTTCGATGTTGTGATAGTGGTTCGAGATCTGCTACGTGGAGTCTGACAAGTGTGGGAAAGACAGAGTCGCAGACGGTACAGTGAAGTTTCCAATGCAGCTTCAAGTGGATTCTTGCGACGAATGTATATTTTTAAGGCGCAAACAGAAGTATCTGCAAGTTCCTTCTTTTCATGCAGCCATTTGTTCTTGACGAATGTGACATTTGATTCACGAAAAGGATGTAGGCTGTCGGCAACGATATGACTACAGTTTCAGAAAAAATGTATGATTCATTATAGGAAAAGAGCGCCGCGAATTGAGCGAATCTATAGCGCACTGGTCCACCGCTCGCTCTTGTGAAAGCGTTTATTCGGCTTGGCATTGGTTCTTAGAGCTGTTGAATGTCCACCCAAGGGATATTGTGCCAGATTCAATCCAATTGGCGCGCTAGATCCCCAGGAGCTCGTTTGAGATCCCTGCCCCTAATGCTCCAAACGTTCCCAATTCGGTAGAGGTCCGGCGACCTTGCTGGCAAGCATGAAGACAAGCATTAGAAACTCCCGCCGTGTGCGGGCGGGCGTTATCATGCTGAAATGTAAGCCCAGGTTGGGTCGCCATGAAGGGAAACAAAATGGGTCGGATAATATCGGCGCTGTAAGGGTGCCTCTGATGACAAAGTGGCACTTCTATGGCCATCACTCCTTCCTGGTTGTCGGGATGTATGACGGCCGACCGTCAGGTTGCTTCCTTCTTTTCGTTATGCTCGATCGTGGTTCACCCATTCCTGCCAATATCGTCGAATAGTGGCATCGTTCCTCTTTAAATGCCGAGCGATTTGCCGATCACTCCAACTAGCTTAATTTGAGCCCAAGTACGCGTCCTCACTCAAAGGTTGACTGACATCTGCGTATATTGTTCAAACGCCTGATGCGAGACTTCGTTACTGTCTAACTTAGTCCACGGAATGAAATTCTCAAAGGCTGTGCCCAGATATCGACATGGCCCCTGTTTGCTATACCTGTATGAATATCAGTTTGTGACCAGTTCGCATAACCTCGTCGTGGCACATCGTTTTTTTTTCTTTTTTCCTTTGTATGTGTTTACAATTTTTTTCTTTGTGCTTACATAAACCACATATTACGTATTAAAATATGTGTTACTTAAGACTTTTAACAACCAGTGATAATTTCAACGTTTACTAACAGCAGCTTTTAATTAAAGGGTGGTGAAAAAACTTAAGTTAGCTGATGACATAAAAATAAGACAATCTCATAAAGGTTCATATTATGTGATTACAGACAAACCAAATGCACTATAGAAGACAGAAATAGTCATACACTAAATTAAACACTGCAAAATTCCATGGCGTCCAACTGGAAAGAAGTTAAAACACAGAGAAAAACTAATCGTGATGCTCAGTTTGCCATATTTTCCCCACATAAGTATCATTTTGTTGGCCTAAGTACAAGAGTGTTGTCTATTTTGCATGTTTCTACATTGTTGTGTTACGGTATTATATTCTTGGGCCGCGCACCCGAAGTAAGGAGCTTTTTCAGAAAAAGCGAGGAGCTTCAGAACATTGTGTACGGTAGAAAATAGGCACAGTGGTTCTTGTTGCTGACAATGAAAATCCGTTTCCGCTGAAATTTGATCCACACAGTCACAATACAAAATACGAAAAAACTTTCATATACATTTTTGCCCCAAGTCTAAGAGGAGACCGAAGTATGTACTCTGGTGCAAAGGAATTTAAGCTCCCACCTGACTTGAAGCAAGAAATTTGGAATTCCACATCAACATTGGAGGCAACTATAAAAACGTCGTCGAATAATGATAAACGAAAAGAAAGAAGGTTTTGTTCTAGAACTTGATGACATTTTGACATAGCGCATGCTAATGCGTTAAATGTTAATAGTATTACAGGAGATAAACAGTTTTTGATAACCTAACGGCAGAACGGACAGCCAGGGCTCATTTGTGGAATCGATTACTAGCTACTGGATGTAAGAGCATCTCCACTCGTAAAGGCAGGTGGGTAGAGTCGAGGACGAAGCGAATACTAAATCCAGCAACTTGGTAAATCAATTATTTATGAGCTTGTAATAAAAATTTTATAGATAAGTACTTTTGAAATTAAAAAAAAAAAGAAAAACCCATAACTTATTCTACACTGTGTTCGTATTTCGGTCTTTTTCACTCGCCATCGTTCAGGTCTTCATTATCAGTTTTTCTCACACCGACTTGTCGAATTGGTGACGTCAAATTCCATTAGAGGTAAATCAGAGTTATTTGATTTCGCGGAAGCTCTAGCAACATAAACTGATAGCGCTATCGCAAAACTTGCATCGCTAAGTAAAAAAGAGGACATCAAACAGCAATGATTCCGAAGTATCTTTTCGCTACCAGCTGGACAGCGAAAGCCATTATTGCTTGAAAATGTTTGTGTTCCGTGATGAATTTTAATTCTCAACATGAGAAGAGAATACAATTTGTGATATTTGTAACTTTAAGGTAGTGTGTATTTCGAAGCGTGGTTCTCTGCCTCTTGTACAGACATACAGATTTCAGCATTCTGTCTACGCTAATGTCAAGTTGTCGATTACGATTTGTCCCATGTGGCTTTGCACGAACTGAAAAATCTTTTACGCTATCTGCCTCCTGAATACGTCGCCTTTGCATTCTTTTATCCTACTATATCCTCTGATTTAAAAATGAACATGGGGCAGAACCATCAAATGAAAATTTTAAAGGGGTTGTAGTAGTAATCGATAAAACCCCAAATGCTTGAACTATGCTGAATGTATCCTCGTCAGACCAAAATCAATCATAGTCATTCCCCACTTGGCATTACCGATTGCGTGAAGTACCGATAGAAAGCCACGTATTTCCCATTTTCTAGATGACAACTTATCAACAGCATGAATTCTGTCCAGATGCTTCTTTAAACACGTGCGCAGTGTCGTGTACGGTCTACCAGCTGAGAGACCACACTCGCTATATGGATGAGAGTAGCAGAGACTGCACCTTGCTCGTCGATCAACTTTCGGCCGACCACTTGATGGTTAATCCGCCATATTTCCGCTCTTTGTTTTGCAATACAGCTTTATTTATTTATTTTTTTCGAAGTAATTTACGCCACATTGAATACATCTCTCCATCCTGCGAAACAAATCCTAAACCAGTACTCCCAAATTTCTGTAGGGAGCCTTCAGGAGATCCTCACCTCTTGAAAACTGTACTCCTTTCAGCGTCATTTTCCCATGCGGGAACAGTGCAAAGTCACAAGGAACAAGGTCTGGAGTGTAAGAAGGGTGCTCAAAAAGTTTCAGACCTGTACCCCGCAAATATTCGGTGCATGCTTTGGCGCCGTGAGCTGGAGCGTTGTTGTGATGGATGAACCAAGTGTCCGTTCTAGACTTCGGTCGCAGGTTCTTCAAAGACTGAGTGACTTTGGGCAGGCACTGCTCAGTGTACCACTTACCTGTGACTGTCTTCTGTTTGTCCAAAACAATACGCTCCATAATTCCACTCGATTTGAAAAAAAGCTATCATTTTCTTCTTAACTAATAGGGAATTTTTGACAGCTACGGTTGGGTCTTCATCTTCAAAAGTCCAAACTTTGTTTTGAGTCTTAGTCGGCACATCATAATAGTACAGCCATGTCTATGTCACGATGTTTTCCACATACTGAGATTGTCCCTTAAAAAACTTCTTGAACATCTCCCGGAACCAAGTTACATGTCGTGTCATCTGTTCTTCGTCAGTCTGTGCAGCACCCAGAGACAACAAAGTTTCTTTACTTGCAAAAGATCATGGATAATCGAACGAATTGCTTGTGCATAGGTAACCTCTATGTGCTTATCGCTCACTCACCCGTCTTCGTCTAGCGTTTCCCTCACGGCATCAATGTTTTCCTCCGTAACTGGCGATCCCGTCCTCTCGGCGTCCTCCAGAGTGTAATTTCCTCGTTGGAATTCTCTGTCTACCGGAATATAGTTGTACGATGTGGACACACATCGCCTAGCGCAAAAGTCATTTCTTCAAATCACTGGCCTATCTTTAAACCACGCTTGAAGTTGAATCGCAAAATTGCTAGAATCTCACTTCGTGACCATAATGCCATGCCAGATACTTCAAACTAATCCTGCTAGTGAACGACTACGCCCACAGACTTGACACAGCGGCTACAATGCAAGTATGAAGTATTCTCAGAACGCAGCAACAATCATTCTCCTGCGACTTAGTGTTGCGTCGCATTGCAAAACTTTCGTGGTACCAAGTACTTTTCGCGAAGGCTTTCTGTGGCGGGGCTCAATTGTCACGTCTGATGTACCGGGTGACAGCGCTCTGCTGTAATATTGCTTCCTCAGTTAAATAAGTTCGTATGCGGTTACGTAGCTGTAATCATGAAAGACGCTCTAGACCAGCAGCACAAGCCTGATGTACCATTAGGTATCACTGCACGAATACCACTGCCTCAGATCACTTGTGGCCCCTGATCAGTTCTAAGCCATTATTCTAGCAAGAAGAGCGCCTTTAGAACCAGAAATAATGAAACGTTTGACTTTTAGGTTTTCCTTGCGACCATTATTTCTCGATCTTGCTCTTGGAATATCGTTATTCCCTGTTCGATATTTCTGTTGATTACCTTCCAGTCAAAGCTAGTCGGTTAGTGATTCTAAGTGAGAAAGCGGTGCCTATTGATTCTCTGAAGTAATGATATTGCAGTGGGTCGCCAAATAAGGTATAAATAATGACATTACACACAGGCAACAGACTGCAGACATCAAGTCAAATTTATGGCTAGTAGTTTGTTCGACTTCGATCAAAGTGGGGCGTTCTGAAACAGTATGACAGCAAGCCACCATTTGTTCCGTGCGATTTATTAATATTATTTGCTGCGACGTGTTGATAAAAAAACCTCTGTAAACAAGTAATTAAAGTTATGGTATTTTTTTCACTTGTTCTTCACTCGCCGTTGGACCTTATGGACTGGTCCTATTCGATTATCTTTGCGCTTATAGGAGTTGAAAGTCATTACCCGGATACTAATATCTTAAAACAGTACAATTTCCAAGAAAACTTGAAAAAATCGACTTTTAAGGTTAGAAGATATCCGAGCGCTGTTAAGTACAAAATACACTTTGTGATTAAAAGTATCTGGGCAACCCAGTGTATTGCGGAATTGACCATTAGATGTGACGAGAGTGGGGCCCGCCACATAAAAGAAGACGGGGGGCAATGTGTTGTCAGTAAAGGAGCGGTGTAACATCAGAATGGGTGGGTCACATCAACCCAGTGACTTCGAACGCGCACTCGCCGTTGTATGTCACCTGAGTAACAAATCCATCATGGACATTTCAGCCATTCTGAAACTCCTCAAGTCCACTGTTGGCGATGTGATTGTGAAGTGGCGTGTGTCCATTAGCAAGTGAACTTCCGCAAGTCATTCGCAGAAGCTACTTCTGCTGGTTGTTTTGCGCGGGATTAGCCGAGCGGTCTATGACGCTGGAGTCATGGACTGTGCGGCTGGTCCCGGCGGAGGTTCGAGTCCTCCCTCGGGCATGGGTGTGTGTGTTTGTCCTTAAGATAATTTAGGTTAAGTAGTGTGTAAGCTTAGGGACTGATGACCTTAGCAGTTATGTCCCATGAGATTTCACACCTTTTTTTCGGTTGTTTTACGTGGAAACACTCCCAGCAAGTCGACTCCCGCAAGTTTCGTCGTCTTGTAGAAGCAGCATCCGCAAGCACTTGCCGAACTTTCCAGTTGCTAGAAGTTTCTCTCATATTTGTAGAAGTTTTATGTGTTCAATGCCTGTACGAAAATGTCAGTGTCGGAAAGGAGAATGCCGCAGAGACAAATGGGCCGGAACAAATAGCCTCTAAACATTAATAACTGGCCTCCAAAGTCTAGGAGGGGCGAAATTAATTTACAGATTACTTTGTTTCACAGGAAGGATAAGTATTACGGCAATACAGGAATCTTGAAATGTTAGCCGATTTTTTTATAATGAATACTATCTGCAAAAATCGAAGCGTAATTATAAGGCCATCCCTTGGTGGTATAGTCTGCCGCCTTTTTGTACCCTAGCGTAAAAATTTGATATGTTCCACACTGGCATACGACGTTCTCAGAAGGTTTTTGATCAGAGGTAGTCCTCTGATTTTATTTCATGCAATAGCGTTTCTTGAAATGTACACGCCTCTGTATACATTTCTTCAAGCGGGAATTTCTTTTTTCTTAATTTTGTTTTTCGTAATGATTTTTCATCAGTAATAATGATAATAGTAATAGTCATCATAATAATAATAAAACCACACAATATTCACCAGTACATCAATGCAACACAGCTACATCCAAACTTATATGTACAACTACAGAAATCCGTAATTATTGATACATGTTCAATCATCCGAAAGTTCCTAAATGCAATATAACATATACCGTACAGTTAAAAGGAAGTCACGCTTGATCAAGGTCCGCGTCACTTTCCATTTTTGACCAGACATAACGTCTGAGAAAAGAAAGAAAGAATAATAATAATAATGGAACAACGGTAGCGGCTGCTCTGGTTTTAACCATGACACTGTCAACTTCCACTTGGCTGTCACATGACGTAACTCTAGTGGAAACACTTCTGCAACTTGGGGAAGCAAAGTTGCGCAAGTTTTTCTTCTGATGTTAACAGCTCAGCGATTGCTTGGAGAAATCAGTTGCGAAAATTACTTGCTAACGGACTCACGCCTCAAAGCTGCCCAAGTCGACTGTTGGTGATGTGATTGTGAAGTGGAAAAGCGAAGGCACAACCACAGCCAAACCGAGACCGGTCGGACCTCGTGTATTGACGGACAGGGAGCGTCGAGCACTGCAGAGAGTGGTTTTAAAAAATAGCTGTAGGAAGCACTCATGAGTTTCAAAGTGCTGCCTGCAGTATACCTTGCATAATGACTGTGCTTAGGGAGGTGAAGATAACGGCGTACAATGGTGGAGCAGCTCTTCATGAGCCATACATTTCTGTAGTTGCTGCTTAACGCTGGTTAAGGTGGTGAGAAGAATGACGCGAGTAGACAATGGACAATCGGTAACAAGTGATTTGGAGTGATGAATTCCAGCCTGCACGGGTGTATGAACCGGGCGCCTGCCAATACGCAGCAACGTTCGCTGAACGGTTGTTGAGGAGACACAGTTAGTAGCCCCTTGGTTGATGTGGGCGGTGAGTTCCTGAACAGTTGCACGCCTTTACGCGAATTTTAACCATAGTGGTTGCTGTTGAACTCCGTGACTGCTCATTTATAGGGCGTAGAGAAATTTCCGCTACCAGTCACAATAAAAGATTATTTATTCGTCGCTCGACCGGTTTCGTGAATGTGCCCATCATCAGGTGTTTATACATTCATGTACATGTTTATATTGCTGCAGGTCACTGTTTTAGTACAAAGAAAGTTATTTGCTGGTGACAAAACAGGTACAAGTGGAAAGAATTGTAAGCTGCAAGGCAGCATTTGTCGAAAATATATCTTTACTTACATAAATATGGAGTATACTTATTATAATTTTGCTGTGGTGACAGTTTCTTCACTCAGTTTCACATTTGTTACCATTTTCATGCCCATGTTTAAGTTTCTTTTTTTTAATTTAGCTGCGTATTTCACTACGGGGTCGTGAAATCGTGATATACACTGTGTTTACATTCAGACATGTACATTGTGTGGAAAGAACTTAGACTTAGGAAGTGCAAAGATGTTGCACACATTACACTTAAAAATCTATTATGAATGGCGAAATTTTTGATCCACATTTTTGTCAGAGAAGTACAATGATGTTATACATATGAAATTCCTGAAAGCTACTACGAATTAAGGAAATGACAGAAGTGTTTTGAGCCACACTGAACTTAGATCTAGGAAGTACAATGATGTCATACGTATGAAGTTTTGAAAACTATTAGAAAGTACGAAAAGCTACTACGAATTAAGGAAATGACAGAACTGTTTTGAGCCACACTGAACTTAGATCTAGGAAGTACAATGATGTCATACGTATGAAGTTTTGAAAACTATTAGAAAGTACGAAAATGACAGTTAAAATGTGTGTTTACAGTATGACTTTTAATTGTACGTCTGTTCGCCCGTACACAACTCTGCAGCCGTCGTTCAGCCCTGTAGTCCTGTCATCTACAGTCCGAGGTGCACCACAGTTGCTTCGGCGCCGGTTTTGGATAGCATCATTTTTCCATGCACGGTGTACTTCAGTCACGACGGTACGCGAACAGCTTCCACCCTTGTCCCGAAAGCTAGCCATCATGCCCTTGAGGACGCCAGATAAATCGTCCGTTTCCGGATTACCACAACGACTGCACTGTTTTCCGCGTCCCTCCAACACATTTTGAATACCCTCTACTGCAAATGCTGCCACAGTAATGTGACTGGATCGTGTCTAGCGTTAGTATCGAGCATTAGTATCGCCTGCAAAAAGTACAAACTCTGGGGTCATTCACGTTCATAAGGAATAAGAGCGGACCCAAAACTAAACCCTGCGGTACTCCCTTTGTGATTTCTGCCCCGTCGCCAAAACTGTCTGTCTTTCCAACACTGTCTGAGTTATTCAGCACAAGTTTTTGCATGCGCCTCTCTTTGTGTCGTATGGCGTATGTGGCGGCGCTTCCCAGCGCGGGTCTGGAGTCGTGACGTTGCTAGCCCGGCGCCTTGCATCGCGAGGCGGAGGTTGGCTGCGAGGGCCCCCTGGCTACACGGCGTCGTATCGGATGTCGCCGGCCTTGGCAGCCGGCATCGTCTCCTTTGTGTGCGCTGCACGGTTTAGGGTCTCCTCCGCTACTGCCTGGCCCGGCTTAGCGAGAGTTGGCGCGCTCTTGACACGATAGGCGGGGCCTCAAATCTCGGTCCGCTCGACCCTATTCAGAATGTCGTTTCGTCGAGGGCCCCTCACTCGTTCATTAATTTGCCAAGCCGTCAGTATATTCACCGTCTAAGGCTGTGATTTCACGTTACTGTCAGTTTCGAAAATATTGACGAGCGTTGTTGATGACCCCAAAAATATTCACGGTAATGCCAATATGTACTGAGCATATAAGGTCAAGTATTGACTGAAAATATTCGCCATTTAGATGGTGTTTGACAGAGCTTCATGAACCAGCCGTATGGCTTTAGCGTCCCCCATGTGATCAGTGTAATGGGATTATTTATTCATCAGTATCAACTATGCCCATTTCAAAGTAAACCCTCTCTGATATAATACACTTGTCCCAGTGCTCTTTCCAGTCTTGGAAGCACTTATGGAAATAATCACTTTCCGTTGTGTGTTCAGCTCTTTCAGCGATTCTGTTTTTATGATCGAACTCGTCGAATTTTTTTCTTGGCTCTTCACGCAGTTGCGATTGGGCCTTGGTTTCGACCTCATGCCCTTATACCGTGTTCCGTCATCTGTTATAAACTGGATAGTTATAGACTTCCTTCAGCAGTTCCTGAGCAATGTCTACGTGACGTTGTTCTTGGTCGAAATTCAACAATTTCGGAACAAACTTTGCTGATATACGTTTCAGGTGCAAAACATCCGTAAAAAAAGCTTGGAATGAGCCAAAGCATACGCCGACATCATCAGAAACTTCTCTCAGAGCGATTCGGAGATTTTCCCGAACCATTTTCTGTATTTTTTCCACGTTGTCGTCAGTAATTGAAGTGCTAGGGCATCCAGCTTGGTCGTCGTATTCAACGTCTTCTCGATCCTCTTTGAAACGTTATCACTCGTAAAATATTGTGTTTTTCATAGTGGATTCATGAAAAGCCACACTCAACATTTCAGATTCGGTGCTGCACTTTATTCCATTTTTCGATCAAAGTTTGTTGCAAATGCTTTGCCCCATCTTTTTCGAAATTAAAAATTCCACAAGTGCTCGAAAGCACTTACAACCTTTTCGATACTCAATAATAAACTAAATAATGAAAACAGCTGAAAATGCAAACATACATCAGGAACGTGTGTACTAACAAGATATTTTTTTAAGTCGCATACATAAAGCCCACGAAAGTAAAAAAATTACCGTTACTTGTTGATCACACCTCGTATGTCCAATTTTGCAAGTAGTCCTCTAA